>NC_134192.1:14118197-14791841 GCF_964188355.1 Buteo buteo
GAAGAGCAGCACGAGCTTTCAGGGCTGGCACCTTCCTTGTGGGACAAGGAGCCGGACGTTTGCCTTTTCAGAAATATGCTATGCCGAGAACGAGCGCCGTGAGATGTGCCGCCTGTGGGCAAGCACAGATCCCCAATGCTGTTGTGCCTGTGCATAGGCTGCACGGGGACAGTGAAGAGCAGCACGAGCTTTCAAGGCTGGCACCTTCCTTGTGGGACAAGGAGCCGGACGTTTGCCTTTTCAGAAAAATGCTATGCCGAGAACGGACACCGAGAGGTGTACCGATCCTGGGCAAGCACAGATCCCCAATGCTGTTGTGCCTGTGCATAGGCTGCACGGGGACAGTGAAGAGCAGCACGAGCTTTCAGGGCTGGCACCTTCCTTGTGGGACAAGGAGCCGGACGTTTGCCTTTGTCAGAAAAATGCTATGCCGAGAACGGACACCGAGAGGTGTACCGATCCTGGGCAAGCACAGATCCCCAATGCTGTTGTGCCTGTGCATAGGCTGCACGGGGACAGTGAAGAGCAGCACGAGCTTTCAGGGCTGGCACCTTCCTTGTGGGACAAGGAGCCGGACGTTTGCCTTTTCGGAAGAGCCTCTGCCGAGAACGAGCGCCGTGAAATGTGCCACCTGTGGGAAAGCACAGATCCCCAGTGCTGTTGTGCCTGTGCATAGGCTGCACGGGGACAGCTAAGAGCAGCATGAGCTTTCAGGCCTGGCACCTTCCTTGTGGGACAAGGAGCCGGACGTTTGCATTTGTCAGAAAAATGCTATGCCGAGAACGGACACCGAGAGGTGTACCGATCCTGGGCAAGCACAGATCCCCAATGCTGTTGTGCCTGTGCATAGGCTGCACGGGGACAGTGAAGAGCAGCAAGAGCTTTCAGGGCTGGCACCTTCCTTGTGGGACAAGGAGCCGGACGTTTGCCTTTGTCAGAAAAATGCTATGCCGAGAACGGACACCGAGAGGTGTACCGATCCTGGGCAAGCACAGATCCCCAATGCTGTTGTGCCTGTGCATAGGCTGCACGGGGACAGTGAAGAGCAGCACGAGCTTTCAGGGCTGGCACCTTCCGTGTGGGACAAGGAGCCGGACGTTTGCCTTTGTCAGAAAAATGCTATGCCGAGAACGGACACCGAGAGGTGTACCGATCCTGGGCAAGCACAGATCCCCAATGCTGTTGTGCCTGTGCATAGGCTGCACGGGGACAGTGAAGAGCAGCACGAGCTTTCAGGGCTGGCACCTTCCTTGTGGGACAAGGAGCCGGACGTTTGCCTTTTCGGAAGAGCCTCTGCCGAGAACGAGCGCCGTGAAATGTGCCACCTGTGGGAAAGCACAGATCCCCAGTGCTGTTGTGCCTGTGCATAGGCTGCACGGGGACAGCTAAGAGCAGCACGAGCTTTCAGGCCTGGCACCTTCCTTGTGGGACAAGGAGCCGGACGTTTGCCTTTGTCAGAAAAATGCTATGCCGAGAACGGACACCGAGAGGTGTACCGATCCTGGGCAAGCACAGATCCCCAATGCTGTTGTGCCTGTGCATAGGCTGCACGGGGACAGTGAAGAGCAGCAAGAGCTTTCAGGGCTGGCACCTTCCTTGTGGGACAAGGAGCCGGACGTTTGCCTTTGTCAGAAAAATGCTATGCCGAGAACGGACACCGAGAGGTGTACCGATCCTGGGCAAGCACAGATCCCCAATGCTGTTGTGCCTGTGCATAGGCTGCACGGGGACAGTGAAGAGCAGCACGAGCTTTCAGGGCTGGCACCTTCCTTGTGGGACAAGGAGCCGGACGTTTGCCTTTTCAGAAAAATGCTATGCCGAGAACGGACACCGAGAGGTGTACCGATCCTGGGCAAGCACAGATCCCCAATGCTGTTGTGCCTGTGCATAGGCTGCACGGGGACAGTGAAGAGCAGCACGAGCTTTCAAGGCTGGCACCTTCCTTGTGGGACAAGGAGCCGGACGTTTGCCTTTTCAGAAATATGCTATGCCGAGAACGAGCGCCGTGAGATGTGCCGCCTGTGGGCAAGCACAGATCCCCAATGCTGTTGTGCCTGTGCATAGGCTGCACGGGGACAGTGAAGAGCAGCACGAGCTTTCAAGGCTGGCACCTTCCTTGTGGGACAAGGAGCCGGACGTTTGCCTTTTCAGAAAAATGCTATGCCGAGAACGGACACCGAGAGGTGTACCGATCCTGGGCAAGCACAGATCCCCAATGCTGTTGTGCCTGTGCATAGGCTGCACGGGGACAGTGAAGAGCAGCACGAGCTTTCAGGGCTGGCACCTTCCTTGTGGGACAAGGAGCCGGACGTTTGCCTTTGTCAGAAAAATGCTATGCCGAGAACGGACACCGAGAGGTGTACCGATCCTGGGCAAGCACAGATCCCCAATGCTGTTGTGCCTGTGCATAGGCTGCACGGGGACAGTGAAGAGCAGCAAGAGCTTTCAGGGCTGGCACCTTCCTTGTGGGACAAGGAGCCGGACGTTTGCCTTTGTCAGAAAAATGCTATGCCGAGAACGGACACCGAGAGGTGTACCGATCCTGGGCAAGCACAGATCCCCAATGCTGTTGTGCCTGTGCATAGGCTGCACGGGGACAGTGAAGAGCAGCAAGAGCTTTCAGGCCTGGCACCTTCCTTGTGGGACAAGGAGCCGGACGTTTGCATTTGTCAGAACAATGCTATGCCGAGAACCGACACCGAGAGGTGTACCGATCCTGGGCAAGCACAGATCCCCAATGCTGTTGTGCCTGTGCATAGGCTGCACGGGGACAGTGAAGAGCAGCAAGAGCTTTCAGGGCTGGCACCTTCCTTGTGGGACAAGGAGCCGGACGTTTGCCTTTGTCAGAAAAATGCTATGCCGAGAACGGACACCGAGAGGTGTACCGATCCTGGGCAAGCACAGATCCCCAATGCTGTTGTGCCTGTGCATAGGCTGCACGGGGACAGTGAAGAGCAGCACGAGCTTTCAGGGCTGGCACCTTCCTTGTGGGACAAGGAGCCGGACGTTTGCCTTTGTCAGAAAAATGCTATGCCGAGAACGGACACCGAGAGGTGTACCGATCCTGGGCAAGCACAGATCCCCAATGCTGTTGTGCCTGTGCATAGGCTGCACGGGGACAGTGAAGAGCAGCACGAGCTTTCAGGGCTGGCACCTTCCTTGTGGGACAAGGAGCCGGACGTTTGCCTTTTCGGAAGAGCCTCTGCCGAGAACGAGCGCCGTGAAATGTGCCACCTGTGGGAAAGCACAGATCCCCAGTGCTGTTGTGCCTGTGCATAGGCTGCACGGGGACAGCTAAGAGCAGCAAGAGCTTTCAGGCCTGGCACCTTCCTTGTGGGACAAGGAGCCGGACGTTTGCATTTGTCAGAAAAATGCTATGCCGAGAACGGACACCGAGAGGTGTACCGATCCTGGGCAAGCACAGATCCCCAATGCTGTTGTGCCTGTGCATAGGCTGCACGGGGACAGTGAAGAGCAGCACGAGCTTTCAGGGCTGGCACCTTCCTTGTGGGACAAGGAGCCGGACGTTTGCCTTTGTCAGAAAAATGCTATGCCGAGAACGGACACCGAGAGGTGTACCGATCCTGGGCAAGCACAGATCCCCAATGCTGTTGTGCCTGTGCATAGGCTGCACGGGGACAGTGAAGAGCAGCAAGAGCTTTCAGGGCTGGCACCTTCCTTGTGGGACAAGGAGCCGGACGTTTGCCTTTGTCAGAAAAATGCTATGCCGAGAACGGACACCGAGAGGTGTACCGATCCTGGGCAAGCACAGATCCCCAATGCTGTTGTGCCTGTGCATAGGCTGCACGGGGACAGTGAAGAGCAGCACGAGCTTTCAAGGCTGGCACCTTCCTTGTGGGACAAGGAGCCGGACGTTTGCCTTTTCAGAAAAATGCTATGCCGAGAACGGACACCGAGAGGTGTACCGATCCTGGGCAAGCACAGATCCCCAATGCTGTTGTGCCTGTGCATAGGCTGCACGGGGACAGTGAAGAGCAGCACGAGCTTTCAGGGCTGGCACCTTCCTTGTGGGACAAGGAGCCGGACGTTTGCCTTTGTCAGAAAAATACTATGCCGAGAACGGACACCGAGAGGTGTACCGATCCTGGGCAAGCACAGATCCCCAATGCTGTTGTGCCTGTGCATAGGCTGCACGGGGACAGTGAAGAGCAGCAAGAGCTTTCAGGCCTGGCACCTTCCTTGTGGGACAAGGAGCCGGACGTTTGCCTTTTCAGAAAAATGCTATGCCGAGAACGGACACCGAGAGGTGTACCGATCCTGGGCAAGCACAGATCCCCAATGCTGTTGTGCCTGTGCATAGGCTGCACGGGGACAGTGAAGAGCAGCAAGAGCTTTCAGGGCTGGCACCTTCCTTGTGGGACAAGGAGCCGGACGTTTGCCTTTTCGGAAGAGCCTCTGCCGAGAACGAGCGCCGTGAGATGTGCCGCCTGTGGGCAAGCACAGATCCCCAATGCTGTTGTGCCTGTGCATAGGCTGCACGGGGACAGTGAAGAGCAGCAAGAGCTTTCAGGGCTGGCACCTTCCTTGTGGGACAAGGAGCCGGACGTTTGCATTTGTCAGAACAATGCTATGCCGAGAACGGACACCGAGAGGTGTACCGATCCTGGGCAAGCACAGATCCCCAATGCTGTTGTGCCTGTGCATAGGCTGCACGGGGACAGTGAAGAGCAGCACGAGCTTTCAGGGCTGGCACCTTCCTTGTGGGACAAGGAGCCGGACGTTTGCCTTTGTCAGAAAAATGCTATGCCGAGAACGGACACCGAGAGGTGTACCGATCCTGGGCAAGCACAGATCCCCAATGCTGTTGTGCCTGTGCATAGGCTGCACGGGGACAGTGAAGAGCAGCACGAGCTTTCAGGGCTGGCACCTTCCTTGTGGGACAAGGAGCCGGACGTTTGCCTTTTCGGAAGAGCCTCTGCCGAGAACGAGCGCCGTGAGATGTGCCGCCTGTGGGCAAGCACAGATCCCCAGTGCTGTTGTGCCTGTGCATAGGCTGCACGGGGACAGTGAAGAGCAGCACGAGCTTTCAGGGCTGGCACCTTCCTTGTGGGACAAGGAGCCGGACGTTTGCCTTTTCAGAAAAATGCTATGCCGAGAACGGACACCGAGAGGTGTACAGTTCCTGGGCAAGCACAGATCCCCAATGCTGTTGTGCCTGTGCATAGGCTGCACGGGGACAGTGAAGAGCAGCAAGAGCTTTCAGGGCTGGCACCTTCCTTGTGGGACAAGGAGCCGGACGTTTGCCTTTGTCAGAAAAATGCTATGCCGAGAACGGACACCGAAAGGTGTACAGTTCCTGGGCAAGCACAGATCCCCAATGCTGTTGTGCCTGTGCATAGGCTGCACGGGGACAGTGAAGAGCAGCAAGAGCTTTCAGGGCTGGCACCTTCCTTGTGGGACAAGGAGCCGGACGTTTGCCTTTTCGGAAGAGCCTCTGCCGAGAACGAGCGCCGTGAAATGTGCCACCTGTGGGAAAGCACAGATCCCCAGTGCTGTTGTGCCTGTGCATAGGCTGCACGGGGACAGCTAAGAGCAGCAAGAGCTTTCAGGGCTGGCACCTTCCTTGTGGGACAAGGAGCCGGACGTTTGCATTTGTCAGAAAAATGCTATGCCGAGAACGGACACCGAGAGGTGTACAGTTCCTGGGCAAGCACAGATCCCCAATGCTGTTGTGCCTGTGCATAGGCTGCACGGGGACAGTGAAGAGCAGCACGAGCTTTCAAGGCTGGCACCTTCCTTGTGGGACAAGGAGCCGGACGTTTGCCTTTTCAGAAAAATGCTATGCCGAGAACGGACACCGAGAGGTGTACCGATCCTGGGCAAGCACAGATCCCCAATGCTGTTGTGCCTGTGCATAGGCTGCACGGGGACAGTGAAGAGCAGCAAGAGCTTTCAGGCCTGGCACCTTCCTTGTGGGACAAGGAGCCGGACGTTTGCCTTTTCAGAAAAATGCTATGCCGAGAACGGACACCGAGAGGTGTACCGATCCTGGGCAAGCACAGATCCCCAATGCTGTTGTGCCTGTGCATAGGCTGCACGGGGACAGTGAAGAGCAGCAAGAGCTTTCAGGGCTGGCACCTTCCTTGTGGGACAAGGAGCCGGACGTTTGCCTTTGTCAGAAAAATGCTATGCCGAGAACGGACACCGAGAGGTGTACCGATCCTGGGCAAGCACAGATCCCCAATGCTGTTGTGCCTGTGCATAGGCTGCACGGGGACAGTGAAGAGCAGCAAGAGCTTTCAGGGCTGGCACCTTCCTTGTGGGACAAGGAGCCGGACGTTTGCCTTTTCGGAAGAGCCTCTGCCGAGAACGAGCGCCGTGAGATGTGCCGCCTGTGGGCAAGCACAGATCCCCAATGCTGTTGTGCCTGTGCATAGGCTGCACGGGGACAGTGAAGAGCAGCACGAGCTTTCAGGGCTGGCACCTTCCTTGTGGGACAAGGAGCCGGACGTTTGCCTTTTCAGAAAAATGCTATGCCGAGAACGGACACCGAGAGGTGTACCGATCCTGGGCAAGCACAGATCCCCAATGCTGTTGTGCCTGTGCATAGGCTGCACGGGGACAGTGAAGAGCAGCACGAGCTTTCAGGGCTGGCACCTTCCTTGTGGGACAAGGAGCCGGACGTTTGCCTTTGTCAGAAAAATGCTATGCCGAGAACGGACACCGAGAGGTGTACCGATCCTGGGCAAGCACAGATCCCCAATGCTGTTGTGCCTGTGCATAGGCTGCACGGGGACAGTGAAGAGCAGCAAGAGCTTTCAGGGCTGGCACCTTCCTTGTGGGACAAGGAGCCGGACGTTTGCCTTTGTCAGAAAAATGCTATGCCGAGAACGGACACCGAGAGGTGTACCGATCCTGGGCAAGCACAGATCCCCAATGCTGTTGTGCCTGTGCATAGGCTGCACGGGGACAGTGAAGAGCAGCAAGAGCTTTCAGGCCTGGCACCTTCCTTGTGGGACAAGGAGCCGGACGTTTGCCTTTTCAGAAAAATGCTATGCCGAGAACGGACACCGAGAGGTGTACCGATCCTGGGCAAGCACAGATCCCCAATGCTGTTGTGCCTGTGCATAGGCTGCACGGGGACAGTGAAGAGCAGCAAGAGCTTTCAGGGCTGGCACCTTCCTTGTGGGACAAGGAGCCGGACGTTTGCCTTTTCGGAAGAGCCTCTGCCGAGAACGAGCGCCGTGAGATGTGCCGCCTGTGGGCAAGCACAGATCCCCAATGCTGTTGTGCCTGTGCATAGGCTGCACGGGGACAGTGAAGAGCAGCAAGAGCTTTCAGGGCTGGCACCTTCCTTGTGGGACAAGGAGCCGGACGTTTGCATTTGTCAGAACAATGCTATGCCGAGAACGGACACCGAGAGGTGTACCGATCCTGGGCAAGCACAGATCCCCAATGCTGTTGTGCCTGTGCATAGGCTGCACGGGGACAGTGAAGAGCAGCAAGAGCTTTCAGGGCTGGCACCTTCCTTGTGGGACAAGGAGCCGGACGTTTGCCTTTGTCAGAAAAATGCTATGCCGAGAACGGACACCGAGAGGTGTACCGATCCTGGGCAAGCACAGATCCCCAATGCTGTTGTGCCTGTGCATAGGCTGCACGGGGACAGTGAAGAGCAGCAAGAGCTTTCAGGGCTGGCACCTTCCTTGTGGGACAAGGAGCCGGACGTTTGCCTTTGTCAGAAAAATGCTATGCCGAGAACGGACACCGAGAGGTGTACCGATCCTGGGCAAGCACAGATCCCCAATGCTGTTGTGCCTGTGCATAGGCTGCACGGGGACAGTGAAGAGCAGCACGAGCTTTCAGGGCTGGCACCTTCCTTGTGGGACAAGGAGCCGGACGTTTGCCTTTGTCAGAAAAATGCTATGCCGAGAACGGACACCGAGAGGTGTACCGATCCTGGGCAAGCACAGATCCCCAATGCTGTTGTGCCTGTGCATAGGCTGCACGGGGACAGTGAAGAGCAGCACGAGCTTTCAGGGCTGGCACCTTCCTTGTGGGACAAGGAGCCGGACGTTTGCCTTTTCGGAAGAGCCTCTGCCGAGAACGAGCGCCGTGAGATGTGCCGCCTGTGGGCAAGCACAGATCCCCAGTGCTGTTGTGCCTGTGCATAGGCTGCACGGGGACAGCTAAGAGCAGCACGAGCTTTCAGGGCTGGCACCTTCCTTGTGGGACAAGGAGCCGGACGTTTGCATTTGTCAGAAAAATGCTATGCCGAGAACGGACACCGAGAGGTGTACCGATCCTGGGCAAGCACAGATCCCCAATGCTGTTGTGCCTGTGCATAGGCTGCATGGGGACAGTGAAGAGCAGCAAGAGCTTTCAGGGCTGGCACCTTCCTTGTGGGACAAGGAGCCGGACGTTTGCCTTTGTCAGAAAAATGCTATGCCGAGAACGGACACCGAGAGGTGTACCGATCCTGGGCAAGCACAGATCCCCAATGCTGTTGTGCCTGTGCATAGGCTGCACGGGGACAGTGAAGAGCAGCACGAGCTTTCAAGGCTGGCACCTTCCTTGTGGGAGAAGGAGCCGGACGTTTGCCTTTTCGGAAGAGCCTCTGCCGAGAACGAGCGCCGTGAGATGTGCCGCCTGTGGGCAAGCACAGATCCCCAGTGCTGTTGTGCCTGTGCATAGGCTGCACGGGGACAGTGAAGAGCAGCAAGAGCTTTCAGGGCTGGCACCTTCCTTGTGGGACAAGGAGCCGGACGTTTGCCTTTGTCAGAACAATGCTATGCCGAGAACGGACACCGAGAGGTGTACCGATCCTGGGCAAGCACAGATCCCCAATGCTGTTGTGCCTGTGCATAGGCTGCACGGGGACAGTGAAGAGCAGCACGAGCTTTCAGGGCTGGCACCTTCCTTGTGGGACAAGGAGCCGGACGTTTGCCTTTTCAGAAAAATGCTATGCCGAGAACGGACACCGAGAGGTGTACAGTTCCTGGGCAAGCACAGATCCCCAATGCTGTTGTGCCTGTGCATAGGCTGCACGGGGACAGTGAAGAGCAGCAAGAGCTTTCAGGGCTGGCACCTTCCTTGTGGGACAAGGAGCCGGACGTTTGCCTTTTCGGAAGATCCTCTGCCGAGAACGAGCGCCGTGAAATGTGCCACCTGTGGGAAAGCACAGATCCCCAGTGCTGTTGTGCCTGTGCATAGGCTGCACGGGGACAGCTAAGAGCAGCACGAGCTTTCAGGCCTGGCACCTTCCTTGTGGGACAAGGAGCCGGACGTTTGCATTTGTCAGAAAAATGCTATGCCGAGAACGGACACCGAGAGGTGTACCGATCCTGGGCAAGCACAGATCCCCAATGCTGTTGTGCCTGTGCATAGGCTGCACGGGGACAGTGAAGAGCAGCACGAGCTTTCAGGGCTGGCACCTTCCTTGTGGGACAAGGAGCCGGACGTTTGCCTTTGTCAGAAAAATGCTATGCCGAGAACGGACACCGAGAGGTGTACCGATCCTGGGCAAGCACAGATCCCCAATGCTGTTGTGCCTGTGCATAGGCTGCACGGGGACAGTGAAGAGCAGCACGAGCTTTCAGGGCTGGCACCTTCCTTGTGGGACAAGGAGCCGGACGTTTGCCTTTTCGGAAGAGCCTCTGCCGAGAACGAGCGCCGTGAGATGTGCCGCCTGTGGGCAAGCACAGATCCCCAATGCTGTTGTGCCTGTGCATAGGCTGCACGGGGACAGTGAAGAGCAGCAAGAGCTTTCAGGGCTGGCACCTTCCTTGTGGGACAAGGAGCCGGACGTTTGCCTTTTCAGAAAAATGCTATGCCGAGAACGGACACCGAGAGGTGTACCGATCCTGGGCAAGCACAGATCGCCAATGCTGTTGTGCCTGTGCATAGGCTGCACGGGGACAGTGAAGAGCAGCAAGAGCTTTCAGGGCTGGCACCTTCCTTGTGGGACAAGGAGCCGGACGTTTGCCTTTTCAGAAAAATGCTATGCCGAGAACGGACACCGAGAGGTGTACCGATCCTGGGCAAGCACAGATCCCCAATGCTGTTGTGCCTGTGCATAGGCTGCACGGGGACAGTGAAGAGCAGCAAGAGCTTTCAGGGCTGGCACCTTCCTTGTGGGACAAGGAGCCGGACGTTTGCCTTTGTCAGAAAAATGCTATGCCGAGAACGGACACCGAGAGGTGTACCGATCCTGGGCAAGCACAGATCCCCAATGCTGTTGTGCCTGTGCATAGGCTGCACGGGGACAGTGAAGAGCAGCACGAGCTTTCAGGGCTGGCACCTTCCTTGTGGGACAAGGAGCCGGACGTTTGCCTTTTCGGAAGAGCCTCTGCCGAGAACGAGCGCCGTGAGATGTGCCGCCTGTGGGCAAGCACAGATCCCCAATGCTGTTGTGCCTGTGCATAGGCTGCACGGGGACAGTGAAGAGCAGCAAGAGCTTTCAGGCCTGGCACCTTCCTTGTGGGACAAGGAGCCGGACGTTTGCCTTTTCAGAAAAATGCTATGCTGAGAACGGACACCGAGAGGTGTACAGTTCCCGGGCAAGCACAGATCCCCAATGCTGTTGTGCCTGTGCATAGGCTGCACGGGGGACAGTGAAGAGCAGCACGAGCTTTCAGGGCTGGCACCTTCCTTGTGGGACAAGGAGCCGGATGTTTGCATTTGTCAGAAAAATGCTATGCCGAGAACGGACACCGAGAGGTGTACCGATCCTGGGCAAGCACAGATCCCCAATGCTGTTGTGCCTGTGCATAGGCTGCACGGGGACAGTGAAGAGCAGCACGAGCTTTCAAGGCTGGCACCTTCCTTGTGGGACAAGGAGCCGGACGTTTGCCTTTGTCAGAAAAATGCTATGCCGAGAACGGACACCGAGAGGTGTACCGATCCTGGGCAAGCACAGATCCCCAATGCTGTTGTGCCTGTGCATAGGCTGCACGGGGACAGTGAAGAGCAGCAAGAGCTTTCAGGGCTGGCACCTTCCTTGTGGGACAAGGAGCCGGACGTTTGCCTTTTCGGAAGAGCCTCTGCCGAGAACGAGCGCCGTGAGATGTGCCGCCTGTGGGCAAGCACAGATCCCCAATGCTGTTGTGCCTGTGCATAGGCTGCACGGGGACAGTGAAGAGCAGCAAGAGCTTTCAGGGCTGGCACCTTCCTTGTGGGACAAGGAGCCGGACGTTTGCCTTTTCAGAAAAATGCTATGCCGAGAACGGACACCGAGAGGTGTACCGATCCTGGGCAAGCACAGATCCCCAATGCTGTTGTGCCTGTGCATAGGCTGCACGGGGACAGTGAAGAGCAGCAAGAGCTTTCAGGGCTGGCACCTTCCTTGTGGGACAAGGAGCCGGACGTTTGCCTTTTCAGAAAAATGCTATGCCGAGAACGGACACCGAGAGGTGTACCGATCCTGGGCAAGCACAGATCCCCAATGCTGTTGTGCCTGTGCATAGGCTGCACGGGGACAGTGAAGAGCAGCAAGAGCTTTCAGGGCTGGCACCTTCCTTGTGGGACAAGGAGCCGGACGTTTGCCTTTTCAGAAAAATGCTATGCCGAGAACGGACACCGAGAGGTGTACCGATCCTGGGCAAGCACAGATCCCCAATGCTGTTGTGCCTGTGCATAGGCTGCACGGGGACAGTGAAGAGCAGCAAGAGCTTTCAGGGCTGGCACCTTCCTTGTGGGACAAGGAGCCGGACGTTTGCCTTTGTCAGAAAAATGCTATGCCGAGAACGGACACCGAGAGGTGTACCGATCCTGGGCAAGCACAGATCCCCAATGCTGTTGTGCCTGTGCATAGGCTGCACGGGGACAGTGAAGAGCAGCACGAGCTTTCAGGGCTGGCACCTTCCTTGTGGGACAAGGAGCCGGACGTTTGCCTTTTCAGAAAAATGCTATGCCGAGAACGGACACCGAGAGGTGTACCGATCCTGGGCAAGCACAGATCCCCAATGCTGTTGTGCCTGTGCATAGGCTGCACGGGGACAGTGAAGAGCAGCACGAGCTTTCAGGGCTGGCACCTTCCTTGTGGGACAAGGAGCCGGACGTTTGCCTTTGTCAGAAAAATGCTATGCCGAGAACGGACACCGAGAGGTGTACCGATCCTGGGCAAGCACAGATCCCCAATGCTGTTGTGCCTGTGCATAGGCTGCACGGGGACAGTGAAGAGCAGCAAGAGCTTTCAGGGCTGGCACCTTCCTTGTGGGACAAGGAGCCGGACGTTTGCCTTTTCGGAAGAGCCTCTGCCGAGAACGAGCGCCGTGAGATGTGCCGCCTGTGGGCAAGCACAGATCCCCAATGCTGTTGTGCCTGTGCATAGGCTGCACGGGGACAGTGAAGAGCAGCAAGAGCTTTCAGGGCTGGCACCTTCCTTGTGGGACAAGGAGCCGGACGTTTGCCTTTTCAGAAAAATGCTATGCCGAGAACGGACACCGAGAGGTGTACCGATCCTGGGCAAGCACAGATCCCCAATGCTGTTGTGCCTGTGCATAGGCTGCACGGGGACAGTGAAGAGCAGCAAGAGCTTTCAGGGCTGGCACCTTCCTTGTGGGACAAGGAGCCGGACGTTTGCCTTTTCAGAAAAATGCTATGCCGAGAACGGACACCGAGAGGTGTACCGATCCTGGGCAAGCACAGATCCCCAATGCTGTTGTGCCTGTGCATAGGCTGCACGGGGACAGTGAAGAGCAGCAAGAGCTTTCAGGGCTGGCACCTTCCTTGTGGGACAAGGAGCCGGACGTTTGCCTTTTCAGAAAAATGCTATGCCGAGAACGGACACCGAGAGGTGTACCGATCCTGGGCAAGCACAGATCCCCAATGCTGTTGTGCCTGTGCATAGGCTGCACGGGGACAGTGAAGAGCAGCAAGAGCTTTCAGGGCTGGCACCTTCCTTGTGGGACAAGGAGCCGGACGTTTGCCTTTGTCAGAAAAATGCTATGCCGAGAACGGACACCGAGAGGTGTACCGATCCTGGGCAAGCACAGATCCCCAATGCTGTTGTGCCTGTGCATAGGCTGCACGGGGACAGTGAAGAGCAGCAAGAGCTTTCAGGGCTGGCACCTTCCTTGTGGGACAAGGAGCCGGACGTTTGCCTTTTCAGAAAAATGCTATGCCGAGAACGGACACCGAGAGGTGTACCGATCCTGGGCAAGCACAGATCCCCAATGCTGTTGTGCCTGTGCATAGGCTGCACGGGGACAGTGAAGAGCAGCACGAGCTTTCAGGGCTGGCACCTTCCTTGTGGGACAAGGAGCCGGACGTTTGCCTTTGTCAGAAAAATGCTATGCCGAGAACGGACACCGAGAGGTGTACCGATCCTGGGCAAGCACAGATCCCCAATGCTGTTGTGCCTGTGCATAGGCTGCACGGGGACAGTGAAGAGCAGCAAGAGCTTTCAGGGCTGGCACCTTCCTTGTGGGACAAGGAGCCGGACGTTTGCCTTTTCGGAAGAGCCTCTGCCGAGAACGAGCGCCGTGAGATGTGCCGCCTGTGGGCAAGCACAGATCCCCAATGCTGTTGTGCCTGTGCATAGGCTGCACGGGGACAGTGAAGAGCAGCAAGAGCTTTCAGGGCTGGCACCTTCCTTGTGGGACAAGGAGCCGGACGTTTGCCTTTTCAGAAAAATGCTATGCCGAGAACGGACACCGAGAGGTGTACCGATCCTGGGCAAGCACAGATCCCCAATGCTGTTGTGCCTGTGCATAGGCTGCACGGGGACAGTGAAGAGCAGCAAGAGCTTTCAGGGCTGGCACCTTCCTTGTGGGACAAGGAGCCGGACGTTTGCCTTTTCAGAAAAATGCTATGCCGAGAACGGACACCGAGAGGTGTACCGATCCTGGGCAAGCACAGATCCCCAATGCTGTTGTGCCTGTGCATAGGCTGCACGGGGACAGTGAAGAGCAGCAAGAGCTTTCAGGGCTGGCACCTTCCTTGTGGGACAAGGAGCCGGACGTTTGCCTTTTCGGAAGAGCCTCTGCCGAGAACGAGCGCCGTGAAATGTGCCACCTGTGGGAAAGCACAGATCCCCAGTGCTGTTGTGCCTGTGCATAGGCTGCACGGGGACAGCTAAGAGCAGCACGAGCTTTCAGGCCTGGCACCTTCCTTGTGGGACAAGGAGCCGGACGTTTGCATTTGTCAGAAAAATGCTATGCCGAGAACGGACACCGAGAGGTGTACCGATCCTGGGCAAGCACAGATCCCCAATGCTGTTGTGCCTGTGCATAGGCTGCACGGGGACAGTGAAGAGCAGCAAGAGCTTTCAGGGCTGGCACCTTCCTTGTGGGACAAGGAGCCGGACGTTTGCCTTTTCAGAAAAATGCTATGCCGAGAACGGACACCGAGAGGTGTACCGATCCTGGGCAAGCACAGATCCCCAATGCTGTTGTGCCTGTGCATAGGCTGCACGGGGACAGTGAAGAGCAGCACGAGCTTTCAGGGCTGGCACCTTCCTTGTGGGACAAGGAGCCGGACGTTTGCCTTTGTCAGAACAATGCTATGCCGAGAACGGACACCGAGAGGTGTACCGATCCTGGGCAAGCACAGATCCCCAATGCTGTTGTGCCTGTGCATAGGCTGCACGGGGACAGTGAAGAGCAGCACGAGCTTTCAGGGCTGGCACCTTCCTTGTGGGACAAGGAGCCGGACGTTTGCCTTTTCGGAAGAGCCTCTGCCGAGAACGAGCGCCGTGAAATGTGCCACCTGTGGGAAAGCACAGATCCCCAGTGCTGTTGTGCCTGTGCATAGGCTGCACGGGGACAGCTAAGAGCAGCACGAGCTTTCAGGGCTGGCACCTTCCTTGTGGGACAAGGAGCCGGACGTTTGCATTTGTCAGAAAAATGCTATGCCGAGAACGGACACCGAGAGGTGTACCGATCCTGGGCAAGCACAGATCCCCAATGCTGTTGTGCCTGTGCATAGGCTGCACGGGGACAGTGAAGAGCAGCACGAGCTTTCAAGGCTGGCACCTTCCTTGTGGGACAAGGAGCCGGACGTTTGCCTTTGTCAGAAAAATGCTATGCCGAGAACGGACACCGAGAGGTGTACCGATCCTGGGCAAGCACAGATCCCCAATGCTGTTGTGCCTGTGCATAGGCTGCACGGGGACAGTGAAGAGCAGCAAGAGCTTTCAGGGCTGGCACCTTCCTTGTGGGACAAGGAGCCGGACGTTTCCCTTTTCGGAAGAGCCTCTGCCGAGAACGAGCGCCGTGAGATGTGCCGCCTGTGGGCAAGCACAGATCCCCAATGCTGTTGTGCCTGTGCATAGGCTGCACGGGGACAGTGAAGAGCAGCAAGAGCTTTCAGGGCTGGCACCTTCCTTGTGGGACAAGGAGCCGGACGTTTGCCTTTTCAGAAAAATGCTATGCCGAGAACGGACACCGAGAGGTGTACCGATCCTGGGCAAGCACAGATCCCCAATGCTGTTGTGCCTGTGCATAGGCTGCACGGGGACAGTGAAGAGCAGCACGAGCTTTCAGGGCTGGCACCTTCCTTGTGGGACAAGGAGCCGGACGTTTGCCTTTTCAGAAAAATGCTATGCCGAGAACGGACACCGAGAGGTGTACCGATCCTGGGCAAGCACAGATCCCCAATGCTGTTGTGCCTGTGCATAGGCTGCACGGGGACAGTGAAGAGCAGCAAGAGCTTTCAGGGCTGGCACCTTCCTTGTGGGACAAGGAGCCGGACGTTTGCCTTTTCAGAAAAATGCTATGCCGAGAACGGACACCGAGAGGTGTACCGATCCTGGGCAAGCACAGATCCCCAATGCTGTTGTGCCTGTGCATAGGCTGCACGGGGACAGTGAAGAGCAGCAAGAGCTTTCAGGGCTGGCACCTTCCTTGTGGGACAAGGAGCCGGACGTTTGCCTTTGTCAGAAAAATGCTATGCCGAGAACGGACACCGAGAGGTGTACCGATCCTGGGCAAGCACAGATCCCCAATGCTGTTGTGCCTGTGCATAGGCTGCACGGGGACAGTGAAGAGCAGCAAGAGCTTTCAGGGCTGGCACCTTCCTTGTGGGACAAGGAGCCGGACGTTTGCCTTTTCAGAAAAATGCTATGCCGAGAACGGACACCGAGAGGTGTACCGATCCTGGGCAAGCACAGATCCCCAATGCTGTTGTGCCTGTGCATAGGCTGCACGGGGACAGTGAAGAGCAGCACGAGCTTTCAGGGCTGGCACCTTCCTTGTGGGACAAGGAGCCGGACGTTTGCCTTTGTCAGAAAAATGCTATGCCGAGAACGGACACCGAAAGGTGTACAGTTCCTGGGCAAGCACAGATCCCCAATGCTGTTGTGCCTGTGCATAGGCTGCACGGGGGACAGTGAAGAGCAGCACGAGCTTTCAGGGCTGGCACCTTCCTTGTGGGACAAGGAGCCGGACGTTTGCCTTTTCAGAAAAATGCTATGCCGAGAACGGACACCGAGAGGTGTACCGATCCCGGGCAAGCACAGATCCCCAATGCTGTTGTGCCTGTGCATAGGCTGCACGGGGACAGTGAAGAGCAGCACGAGCTTTCAAGGCTGGCACCTTCCTTGTGGGACAAGGAGCCGGACGTTTGCCTTTGTCAGAAAAATGCTATGCCGAGAACGGACACCGAGAGGTGTACCGATCCTGGGCAAGCACAGATCCCCAATGCTGTTGTGCCTGTGCATAGGCTGCACGGGGACAGTGAAGAGCAGCAAGAGCTTTCAGGGCTGGCACCTTCCTTGTGGGACAAGGAGCCGGACGTTTGCCTTTTCGGAAGAGCCTCTGCCAAGAACGAGCGCCGTGAGATGTGCCGCCTGTGGGCAAGCACAGATCCCCAATGCTGTTGTGCCTGTGCATAGGCTGCACGGGGACAGTGAAGAGCAGCAAGAGCTTTCAGGGCTGGCACCTTCCTTGTGGGACAAGGAGCCGGACGTTTGCCTTTTCAGAAAAATGCTATGCCGAGAACGGACACCGAGAGGTGTACCGATCCTGGGCAAGCACAGATCCCCAATGCTGTTGTGCCTGTGCATAGGCTGCACGGGGACAGTGAAGAGCAGCACGAGCTTTCAGGGCTGGCACCTTCCTTGTGGGACAAGGAGCCGGACGTTTGCCTTTTCAGAAAAATGCTATGCCGAGAACGGACACCGAGAGGTGTACCGATCCTGGGCAAGCACAGATCCCCAATGCTGTTGTGCCTGTGCATAGGCTGCACGGGGACAGTGAAGAGCAGCAAGAGCTTTCAGGGCTGGCACCTTCCTTGTGGGACAAGGAGCCGGACGTTTGCCTTTGTCAGAAAAATGCTATGCCGAGAACGGACACCGAGAGGTGTACCGATCCTGGGCAAGCACAGATCCCCAATGCTGTTGTGCCTGTGCATAGGCTGCACGGGGACAGTGAAGAGCAGCAAGAGCTTTCAGGGCTGGCACCTTCCTTGTGGGACAAGGAGCCGGACGTTTGCCTTTTCGGAAGAGCCTCTGCCGAGAACGAGCGCCGTGAGATTTGCCGCCTGTGGGCAAGCACAGATCCCCAATGCTGTTGTGCCTGTGCATAGGCTGCACGGGGACAGTGAAGAGCAGCAAGAGCTTTCAGGGCTGGCACCTTCCTTGTGGGACAAGGAGCCGGACGTTTGCCTTTTCAGAAAAATGCTATGCCGAGAACGGACACCGAGAGGTGTACCGATCCTGGGCAAGCACAGATCCCCAATGCTGTTGTGCCTGTGCATAGGCTGCACGGGGACAGTGAAGAGCAGCACGAGCTTTCAGGGCTGGCACCTTCCTTGTGGGACAAGGAGCCGGACGTTTGCCTTTTCAGAAAAATGCTATGCCGAGAACGGACACCGAGAGGTGTACCGATCCTGGGCAAGCACAGATCCCCAATGCTGTTGTGCCTGTGCATAGGCTGCACGGGGACAGTGAAGAGCAGCAAGAGCTTTCAGGGCTGGCACCTTCCTTGTGGGACAAGGAGCCGGACGTTTGCCTTTTCAGAAAAATGCTCTGCCGAGAACGGACACCGAGAGGTGTACCGATCCTGGGCAAGCACAGATCCCCAATGCTGTTGTGCCTGTGCATAGGCTGCACGGGGACAGTGAAGAGCAGCAAGAGCTTTCAGGGCTGGCACCTTCCTTGTGGGACAAGGAGCCGGACGTTTGCCTTTGTCAGAAAAATGCTATGCCGAGAACGGACACCGAGAGGTGTACCGATCCTGGGCAAGCACAGATCCCCAATGCTGTTGTGCCTGTGCATAGGCTGCACGGGGACAGTGAAGAGCAGCAAGAGCTTTCAGGGCTGGCACCTTCCTTGTGGGACAAGGAGCCGGACGTTTGCCTTTTCAGAAAAATGCTATGCCGAGAACGGACACCGAGAGGTGTACCGATCCTGGGCAAGCACAGATCCCCAATGCTGTTGTGCCTGTGCATAGGCTGCACGGGGACAGTGAAGAGCAGCACGAGCTTTCAGGGCTGGCACCTTCCTTGTGGGACAAGGAGCCGGACGTTTGCCTTTGTCAGAAAAATGCTATGCCGAGAACGGACACCGAAAGGTGTACAGTTCCTGGGCAAGCACAGATCCCCAATGCTGTTGTGCCTGTGCATAGGCTGCACGGGGACAGTGAAGAGCAGCAAGAGCTTTCAGGGCTGGCACCTTCCTTGTGGGAGAAGGAGCCGGACGTTTGCCTTTTCAGAAAAATGCTATGCCGAGAACGGACACCGAGAGGTGTACCGATCCTGGGCAAGCACAGATCCCCAATGCTGTTGTGCCTGTGCATAGGCTGCACGGGGACAGTGAAGAGCAGCAAGAGCTTTCAGGGCTGGCACCTTCCTTGTGGGACAAGGAGCCGGACGTTTGCCTTTTTGGAAGAGCCTCTGCCGAGAACGAGCGCCGTGAGATGTGCCGCCTGTGGGCAAGCACAGATCCCCAATGCTGTTGTGCCTGTGCATAGGCTGCACGGGGACAGTGAAGAGCAGCACGAGCTTTCAGGCCTGGCACCTTCCTTGTGGGACAAGGAGCCGGACGTTTGCCTTTGTCAGAAAAATGCTATGCCGAGAACGGACACCGAGAGGTGTACAGTTCCTGGGCAAGCACAGATCCCCAATGCTGTTGTGCCTGTGCATAGGCTGCACGGGGACAGTGAAGAGCAGCACGAGCTTTCAGGGCTGGCACCTTCCTTGTGGGACAAGGAGCCGGACGTTTGCCTTTTCGGAAGAGCCTCTGCCGAGAACGAGCGCCGTGAGATGTGCCGCCTGTGGGCAAGCACAGATCCCCAATGCTGTTGTGCCTGTGCATAGGCTGCACGGGGACAGTGAAGAGCAGCAAGAGCTTTCAGGGCTGGCACCTTCCTTGTGGGACAAGGAGCCGGACGTTTGCCTTTTCAGAAAAATGCTATGCCGAGAACGGACACCGAGAGGTGTACAGTTCCTGGGCAAGCACAGATCCCCAATGCTGTTGTGCCTGTGCATAGGCTGCACGGGGACAGCTAAGAGCAGCACGAGCTTTCAGGGCTGGCACCTTCCTTGTGGGACAAGGAGCCGGACGTTTGCCTTTTCGGAAAGAGGCTCTGCCGAGAACGAACATCGTGAGGTCTACCTTTCCTGGGCATGATCAGATACCAAGTACTGCTGTGCCTTTGAATAGGCTGCACGGGGACAGTGAAGAGCAGCAAGAGCTTTCAGGGCTGGCACCTTCCTGGTGGGACAAGGAGCCGGACGTCTGCCTTTTCGGAAAGAGGCTCTGCCGAGAACGAACACCGTGAGGTCTACCGTTCCCGGCCAAGTACATATCCCAAGTACTGCTGTGCCTGTGAATAGGCTGCACGGGGACAGTGAAGAGCAGCACGAGCTTTCAGGGCTGGCAGCTTCCTTGTGGGAGAAGGAGCTGGACGTTTCCTTTTAGGAAAGAGGCTCTGCTGAGAACGAACACCGTGAGGTCTACCGTTCCTGGGCAAGCACGGATCCCAAGTACTGCTGTGCCTGTGGATAGGCTGCACGGGGACAGTGAAGAGCAGCAAGAGCTTTCAGGGCTGGCACCTTCCTTGTGGGAGAAGGAGCTGGACGTTTGCCTTTTCGGAAGGAGAGTCTGCCGAGTAAAAGCACCGTGAGATGTGCCGGCTGTGGGAAAGCAGAGATCCCCAATGCTGTTGTGCCTGTGGGTAGGCTGCACGGGGACAGTGAAGAGCAGCATGAGCTTTCAGGGCTGGCACCTTCCTGGTGGGAGAAGGAGCTGGACGTTTGCCTTTTCGGAAGGAGAGTCTGCCGAGTTCAAGCGCCGTGAGATGTGCCGCCTGTGGGAAAGCAGAGATCCCCAATGCTGTTGTGCCTGTGGGTAGGCTGCACGGGGACAGTGAAGAGCAGCATGAGCTTTCAGGGCTGGCACTTTCCTTGTGGGACAAGAGGCCGGACGTTTGCCTTTTCGGAAAGAGGCTCTGCCGAGAACGAACATCGTGAGGTCTACCGTTCCTGGGCAAGCACGGATCCACAATGCTGTTGTGCCTGTGGATAGGCTGCACGGGGACAGTGAAGAGCAGCAAGAGCTTTCAGGGCTGGCACCTTCCTTGTGGGACAAGGAGCCGGACGTTTGCCTTTTCGGAAAGGTGCTCTGCTGATAGTGACCACCGTGAGGTGTATCGTTCCTGTGCAATTACAGATACCAAGTACTGCTGTGCCTGAGTATAGGCTGCACGGGGACAGTGAAGAGCAGCATAAGCTTACAGGGCTGGCACCTTCCTTGTGGTACAAGGAGCCGGACGTTTGCCTTTTCGGAAGGAGAGACTGCCGAGTACAAGCGCCGTGAGATATGCCGCCTGTGGGAAAGCAGGGATCCCCAGTGCTGTTGTGCCTGTGCATAGGCTGCACAGGGACAGTAAAGAGCAGCATGAGCTTTCAGGGCTGGCACCTTCCTTGTGGGAGAAGGAGTTGGACGTTGCCTTTTAGGAAAGAGGCTCTGCTGAGAACGAACACCGTGAGGTCTACCGTTCCTGGGCAAGCACGGATCCCAAGTACGGCTGTGCCTGTGGATAGGCTGCACGGGAACAGTGAAGAGCAGCATGAGCTTTCAGGGCTGGCACATTCCTTGTGGGAGAAGGAGCCGGACGTTTGCCTTTTCGGAAGGAGAGACTGCCGAGTACAAGCGCCGTGAGATGTGCCGCCTGTGGGAAAGCAGGGATCCCCAGTGCTGTTGTGCCTGTGCATAGGCTGCACAGGGACAGTAAAGAGCAGCATGAGCTTTCAGGGCTGGCACCTTCCTTGTGGGAGAAGGAGCTGGACGTTGCCTTTTAGGAAAGAGGCTCTGCTGAGAACTAACACCGTGAGGTCTACCGTTCCCGGGCAAGTACATATCCCAAGTACTGCTGTACCTGTGAATAGGCTGCACGGGGACAGTGAAGAGCAGCAAGAGCTTTCAGGGCTGGCTCCTTCCTTGTGGGACAAGGAGCCGGACGTTTGCCTTTTCGGAAAGGTGCTCTGCTGATAATGACCACCGTGAGGTGTATCGTTCCTGGGCAAGTACAGATACCAAGTACTGCTGTGCTGCGGATAGGCTGCATGGGGACAGTGAAGAGCAGCAAGAGCATTCAGGGCTGGCACCTTCCTTGTGGGAGAAGGAGCTGGACGTTTGCCTTTTCGGAAGGAGAGTCTGCCGAGAACGAACATCGTGAGGTGTACCGTTCCTGGGCAAGTACAGATACCAAGTACTGCTGTGCCTGTGGATAGGCTGCACGGGGACAGTGAAGAGCAGCAAGAGCTTTCAGGGCTGGCAGCTTCCTTGTGGGAGAAGGAGCTGGACGTTCCCTTTTAGGAAAGAGGCTCTGCTGAGAACGAACACCGTGAGGTCTACCGTTCCTGAGCAAGCACGGATCCCACGTACTGCTGTGCCTGTGGATAGGCTGCACGGGGACAGTGAAGAGCAGCAAGAGCTTTCAGGGCTGGCACCTTCCTTGTGGGACAAGGAGCCGGACGTTTGCCTTTTCAGAAAAATGCTATGCCGAGAACGGACACCGAGAGGTGTACCGATCCTGGGCAAGCACAGATCCCCAATGCTGTTGTGCCTGTGCATAGGCTGCACGGGGACAGTGAAGAGCAGCACGAGCTTTCAAGGCTGGCACCTTCCTTGTGGGACAAGGAGCCGGACGTTTGCCTTTTCAGAAAAATGCTATGCCGAGAACGGACACCGAGAGGTGTACCGATCCTGGGCAAGCACAGATCCCCAGTGCTGTTGTGCCTGTGCATAGGCTGCACGGGGACAGCTAAGAGCAGCACGAGCTTTCAGGGCTGGCACCTTCCTTGTGGGACAAGGAGCCGGACGTTTGCATTTGTCAGAAAAATGCTATGCCGAGAACGGACACCGAGAGGTGTACCGATCCTGGGCAAGCACAGATCCCCAATGCTGTTGTGCCTGTGCATAGGCTGCACGGGGGACAGTGAAGAGCAGCACGAGCTTTTAAGGCTGGCACCTTCCTTGTGGGACAAGGAGCCGGTCGTTTGCCTTTTCAGAAAAATGCTATGTCGAGAACGGACACCGAGAGGTGTACCGATCCTGGGCAAGCACAGATCCCCAATGCTGTTGTGCCTGTGCATAGGCTGCACGGGGACAGTGAAGAGCAGCACGAGCTTTCAGGGCTGGCACCTTCCTTGTGGGACAAGGAGCCGGACGTTTGCCTTTTTGGAAGAGCCTCTGCCGAGAACGAGCGCCGTGAGATGTGCCGCCTGTGGGCAAGCACAGATCCCCAATGCTGTTGTGCCTGTGCATAGGCTGCACGGGGACAGTGAAGAGCAGCACGAGCTTTCAGGGCTGGCACCTTCCTTGTGGGACAAGGAGCCGGACGTTTGCCTTTGTCAGAAAAATGCTATGCCGAGAACGGACACCGAGAGGTGTACAGTTCCTGGGCAAGCACAGATCCCCAATGCTGTTGTGCCTGTGCATAGGCTGCACGGGGACAGTGAAGAGCAGCACGAGCTTTCAGGGCTGGCACCTTCCTTGTGGGACAAGGAGCCGGACGTTTGCCTTTTCGGAAGAGCCTCTGCCGAGAACGAGCGCCGTGAGATGTGCCGCCTGTGGGCAAGCACAGATCCCCAATGCTGTTGTGCCTGTGCATAGGCTGCACGGGGACAGTGAAGAGCAGCAAGAGCTTTCAGGGCTGGCACCTTCCTTGTGGGACAAGGAGCCGGACGTTTGCCTTTTCGGAAGAGCCTCTGCCGAGAACGAGCGCCGTGAGATGTGTCACCTGTGGGAAAGCACAGATCCCCAGTGCTGTTGTGCCTGTGCATAGGCTGCACGGGGACAGTGAAGATCAGCACGAGCTTTCAGGCCTGGCACCTTCCTTGTGGGACAAGGAGCCGGACGTTTGCATTTGTCAGAAAAATGCTATGCCGAGAACGGACACCGAGAGGTGTACAGTTCCTGGGCAAGCACAGATCCCCAATGCTGTTGTGCCTGTGCATAGGCTGCACGGGGACAGTGAAGAGCAGCACGAGCTTTCAGGGCTGGCACCTTCCTTGTGGGACAAGGAGCCGGACGTTTGCCTTTTCAGAAAAATGCTATGCCGAGAACGGACACCGAGAGGTGTACAGTTCCTGGGCAAGCACAGATCCCCAATGCTGTTGTGCCTGTGCATAGGCTGCACGGGGACAGTGAAGAGCAGCACGAGCTTTCAGGCCTGGCACCTTCCTTGTGGGACAAGGAGCCGGACGTTTGCCTTTTCGGAAGAGCCTCTGCCGAGAACGAGCGCCGTGAGATGTGTCACCTGTGGGAAAGCACAGATCCCCAGTGCTGTTGTGCCTGTGCATAGGCTGCACGGGGACAGTGAAGATCAGCACGAGCTTTCAGGCCTGGCACCTTCCTTGTGGGACAAGGAGCCGGACGTTTGCATTTGTCAGAAAAATGCTATGCCGAGAACGGACACCGAGAGGTGTACCGATCCTGGGCAAGCACAGATCCCCAATGCTGTTGTGCCTGTGCATAGGCTGCACGGGGACAGTGAAGAGCAGCACGAGCTTTCAAGGCTGGCACCTTCCTTGTGGGACAAGGAGCCGGACGTTTGCCTTTTCAGAAAAATGCTATGCCGAGAACGGACACCGAGAGGTGTACAGTTCCTGGGCAAGCACAGATCCCCAATGCTGTTGTGCCTGTGCATAGGCTGCACGGGGACAGTGAAGAGCAGCACGAGCTTTCAGGGCTGGCACCTTCCTTGTGGGACAAGGAGCCGGACGTTTGCCTTTTCAGAAAAATGCTATGCCGAGAACGGACACCGAGAGGTGTACCGATCCTGGGCAAGCACAGATCCCCAATGCTGTTGTGCCTGTGCATAGGCTGCACGGGGACAGTGAAGAGCAGCACGAGCTTTCAGGGCTGGCACCTTCCTTGTGGGACAAGGAGCCGGACGTTTGCCTTTTCAGAAAAATGCTATGCCGAGAACGGACACCGAGAGGTGTACAGTTCCTGGGCAAGCACAGATCCCCAATGCTGTTGTGCCTGTGAATAGGCTGCACGGGGACAGTGAAGAGCAGCAAGAGCTTTCAGGGCTGGCACCTTCCTTGTGGGAGAAGGAGCTGGACGTTGCCTTTTAGGAAAGAGGCTCTGCTGAGAACGAACACCGTGAGGTCTACCGTTCCTGAGCAAGCACGGATCCCAAGTACTGCTGTGCCTGTGGATAGGCTGCACGGGGACAGTGAAGAGCAGCAAGAGCTTTCAGGGCTGGCACCTTCCTTGTGGGAGAAGGAGCTGGACGTTTGCCTTTTCGGAAGGAGAGTCTGCCGAGTAAAAGCACTGTGAGATGTGCCGGCTGTGGGAAAGCAGAGATCCCCAATGCTGTTGTGCCTGTGGGTAGTCTGCACGGGGACAGTAAAGAGCAGCATGAGCTTTCAGGGCTGGCACCTTCCTTGTGGGAGAAGGAGCTGGACGTTGCCTTTTAGGAAAGAGGCTCTGCTGAGAACGAACACCGTCAGGTCTACTGTTCCTGGGCAAGCAGGGATCCCCAATGCTTTTGTGCCTGTGGATAGGCTGCACGGGGACAGTGAAGAGCAGCATGAGCTTTCAGGGCTGGCACCTTCCTTGTGGGAGAAGGAGCCGGACGTTTGCCTTTTCGGAAGGAGAGTCTGCCGAGTAAAAGCACCGTGAGATGTGCCGGCTGTGGGAAAGCAGAGATCCCCAATGCTGTTGTGCCTGTGGATAGGCTGCACGGGAACAGTGAAGAGCAGCATGAGCTTTCAGGGCTGGCACTTTCCTTGTGGGACAAGAGGCCGGACGTTTGCCTTTTAGGAAAGAGGCTCTGCTGAGAACGAACATCGTGAGGTCTACCTTTCCTGGGCATGATCAGATCCCCAGCGCTGTTGTGCCTGAGTATAGGCTGCACGGGGACAGTGAAGAGCAGCATAAGCTTACAGGGCTGGCACCTTCCTTGTGGTACAAGGAGCCAGACGTTTGCCTTTTCGGAAGGAGAGACTGCCGAGTACAAGCGCCGTGACATATGCCACCTGTGGGAAAGCAGAGATCCCCAGTGCTGTTGTGCCTGTGGGTAGGCTGCACGGGGACAGTGAAGAGCAGCAAGAGCTTTCAGGGCTGGCACTTTCCTTGTGGGACAAGGAGCCGGACGTTTGCCTTTTCGGAAGGAGAGTCTGCCGAGAACGAACATCGTGAGGTGTATCGTTCCTGGGCAAGTACAGATACCAAGTACTGCTGTGCCTGTGGATAGGCTGCACGGGGACAGTGAAGAGCAGCAAGAGCTTTCAGGGCTGGCACCTTCCTTGTGGGACAAGGAGCCGGACGTTTGCCTTTTCGGAAGAGCTTCTGCCGAGAACGAGCGCCGTGAGATGTGCCGCCTGTGGGCAAGCACAGATCCCCAATGCTGTTGTGCCTGTGCATAGGCTGCACGGGGACAGTGAAGAGCAGCAAGAGCTTTCAGGGCTGGCACCTTCCTTGTGGGACAAGGAGCCGGACGTTTGCCTTTTCAGAAAAATGCTATGCCGAGAACGGACACCGAGAGGTGTACCGATCCTGGGCAAGCACAGATCCCCAATGCTGTTGTGCCTGTGCATAGGCTGCACGGGGACAGTGAAGAGCAGCACGAGCTTTCAGGGCTGGCACCTTCCTTGTGGGACAAGGAGCCGGACGTTTGCCTTTTCAGAAAAATGCTATGCCGAGAACGGACACCGAGAGGTGTACAGTTCCTGGGCAAGCACAGATCCCCAATGCTGTTGTGCCTGTGCATAGGCTGCACGGGGACAGTGAAGAGCAGCAAGAGCTTTCAGGGCTGGCACCTTCCTTGTGGGACAAGGAGCCGGACGTTTGCCTTTTCAGAAAAATGCTATGCCGAGAACGGACACCGAAAGGTGTACAGTTCCTGGGCAAGCACAGATCCCCAGTGCTGTTGTGCCTGTGCATAGGCTGCACGGGGACAGTGAAGAGCAGCAAGAGCTTTCAGGGCTGGCACCTTCCTTGTGGGACAAGGAGCCGGACGTTTGCCTTTTCGGAAGAGCCTCTGCCGAGAACGAGCGCCGTGAAATGTGCCACCTGTGGGAAAGCACAGATCCCCAGTGCTGTTGTGCCTGTGCATAGGCTGCACGGGGACAGCTAAGAGCAGCAAGAGCTTTCAGGCCTGGCACCTTCCTTGTGGGACAAGGAGCCGGACGTTTGCATTTGTCAGAAAAATGCTATGCCGAGAACGGACACCGAGAGGTGTACCGATCCTGGGCAAGCACAGATCCCCAATGCTGTTGTGCCTGTGCATAGTCTGCACGGGGACAGTGAAGAGCAGCACGAGCTTTCAGGGCTGGCACCTTCCTTGTGGGACAAGGAGCCGGACGTTTGCCTTTTCACAAAAATGCTATGCCGAGAACGGACACCGAGAGGTGTACCGATCCTGGGCAAGCACAGATCCCCAATGCTGTTGTGCCTGTGCATAGGCTGCACGGGGACAGTGAAGAGCAGCAAGAGCTTTCAAGGCTGGCACCTTCCTTGTGGGACAAGGAGCCGGACGTTTGCCTTTTCAGAAAAATGCTATGCCGAGAACGGACACCGAGAGGTGTACCGATCCTGGGCAAGCACAGATCCCCAATGCTGTTGTGCCTGTGCATAGGCTGCACGGGGACAGTGAAGAGCAGCACGAGCTTTCAAGGCTGGCACCTTCCTTGTGGGACAAGGAGCCGGACGTTTGCCTTTGTCAGAACAATGCTATGCCGAGAACGGACACCGAGAGGTGTACAGATCCTGGGCAAGCACAGATCCCCAATGCTGTTGTGCCTGTGCATAGGCTGCACGGGGACAGTGAAGAGCAGCAAGAGCTTTCAGGGCTGGCACCTTCCTTGTGGGACAAGGAGCCGGACGTTTGCCTTTGTCAGAAAAATGCTATGCCGAGAACGGACACCGAGAGGTGTGCCGATCCTGGGCAAGCACAGATCCCCAATGCTGTTGTGCCTGTGCATAGGCTGCACGGGGACAGTGAAGAGCAGCACGAGCTTTCAGGGCTGGCACCTTCCTTGTGGGACAAGGAGCCGGACGTTTGCCTTTGTCAGAACAATGCTATGCCGAGAACGGACACCGAGAGGTGTACCGATCCTGGGCAAGCACAGATCCCCAATGCTGTTGTGCCTGTGCATAGGCTGCACGGGGACAGTGAAGAGCAGCAAGAGCTTTCAGGGCTGGCACCTTCCTTGTGGGACAAGGAGCCGGACGTTTGCCTTTGTCAGAAAAATGCTATGCCGAGAACGGACACCGAGAGGTGTACCGATCCTGGGCAAGCACAGATCCCCAATGCTGTTGTGCCTGTGCATAGGCTGCACGGGGACAGTGAAGAGCAGCACGAGCTTTCAGGGCTGGCACCTTCCTTGTGGGACAAGGAGCCGGACGTTTGCCTTTTCAGAAAAATGCTATGCCGAGAACGGACACCGAGAGGTGTGCCGATCCTGGGCAAGCACAGATCCCCAATGCTGTTGTGCCTGTGCATAGGCTGCACGGGGACAGTGAAGAGCAGCAAGGGCTTTCAGGGCTGGCACCTTCCTTGTGGGACAAGGAGCCGGACGTTTGCCTTTTCAGAAAAATGCTATGCCGAGAACGGACACCGAGAGGTGTACCGATCCTGGGCAAGCACAGATCCCCAATGCTGTTGTGCCTGTGCATAGGCTGCACGGGGACAGTGAAGAGCAGCACGAGCTTTCAAGGCTGGCACCTTCCTTGTGGGACAAGGAGCCGGACGTTTGCCTTTTCGGAAGAGCCTCTGCCGAGAACGAGCGCCGTGAGATGTGCCGCCTGTGGGCAAGCACAGATCCCCAGTGCTGTTGTGCCTGTGCATAGGCTGCACGGGGACAGTGAAGAGCAGCACGAGCTTTCAGGGCTGGCACCTTCCTTGTGGGACAAGGAGCCGGACGTTTGCCTTTTCAGAAAAATGCTATGCCGAGAACGGACACCGAGAGGTGTACAGTTCCTGGGCAAGCACAGATCCCCAATGCTGTTGTGCCTGTGCATAGGCTGCACGGGGACAGTGAAGAGCAGCAAGAGCTTTCAGGGCTGGCACCTTCCTTGTGGGACAAGGAGCCGGACGTTTGCCTTTTCAGAAAAATGCTATGCCGAGAACGGACACCGAGAGGTGTACAGTTCCTGGGCAAGCACAGATCCCCAATGCTGTTGTGCCTGTGCATAGGCTGCACGGGGACAGTGAAGAGCAGCACGAGCTTTCAGGGCTGGCACCTTCCTTGTGGGACAAGGAGCCGGACGTTTGCCTTTTCGGAAGAGCCTCTGCCGAGAACGAGCGCCGTGAAATGTGCCACCTGTGGGAAAGCACAGATCCCCAGTGCTGTTGTGCCTGTGCATAGGCTGCACGGGGACAGCTAAGAGCAGCACGAGCTTTCAGGGCTGGCACCTTCCTTGTGGGACAAGGAGCCGGACGTTTGCATTTGTCAGAAAAATGCTATGCCGAGAACGGACACCGAGAGGTGTACCGATCCTGGGCAAGCACAGATCCCCAATGCTGTTGTGCCTGTGCATAGGCTGCACGGGGACAGTGAAGAGCAGCACGAGCTTTCAGGGCTGGCACCTTCCTTGTGGGACAAGGAGCCGGACGTTTGCCTTTTCAGAAAAATGCTATGCCGAGAACGGACACCGAGAGGTGTACCGATCCTGGGCAAGCACAGATCCCCAATGCTGTTGTGCCTGTGCATAGGCTGCACGGGGACAGTGAAGAGCAGCAAGAGCTTTCAGGGCTGGCACCTTCCTTGTGGGACAAGGAGCCGGACGTTTGCCTTTTCGGAAGAGCCTCTGCCGAGAACGAGCGCCGTGAGATGTGCCGCCTGTGGGCAAGCACAGATCCCCAATGCTGTTGTGCCTGTGCATAGGCTGCACGGGGACAGTGAAGAGCAGCACGAGCTTTCAGGGCTGGCACCTTCCTTGTGGGACAAGGAGCCGGACGTTTGCCTTTTCAGAAATATGCTATGCCGAGAACGGACACCGAAAGGTGTACAGTTCCTGGGCAAGCACAGATCCCCAATGCTGTTGTGCCTGTGCATAGGCTGCACGGGGACAGTGAAGAGCAGCAAGAGCTTTCAGGGCTGGCACCTTCCTTGTGGGACAAGGAGCCGGACGTTTGTTTTTCGGAAGAGCCTCTGCCGAGAACGAGCGCCGTGAAATGTGCCACCTGTGGGAAAGCACAGATCCCCAGTGCTGTTGTGCCTGTGCATAGGCTGCACGGGGACAGCTAAGAGCAGCACGAGCTTTCAGGCCTGGCACCTTCCTTGTGGGACAAGGAGCCGGACGTTTGCATTTGTCAGAAAAATGCTATGCCGAGAACGGACACCGAGAGGTGTACCGATCCTGGGCAAGCACAGATCCCCAATGCTGTTGTGCCTGTGCATAGGCTGCATGGGGACAGTGAAGAGCAGCAAGAGCTTTCAGGGCTGGCACCTTCCTTGTGGGACAAGGAGCCGGACGTTTGCCTTTGTCAGAAAAATGCTATGCCGAGAACGGACACCGAGAGGTGTGCCGATCCTGGGCAAGCACAGATCCCCAATGCTGTTGTGCCTGTGCATAGGCTGCACGGGGACAGTGAAGAGCAGCACGAGCTTTCAGGGCTGGCACCTTCCTTGTGGGACAAGGAGCCGGACGTTTGCCTTTTCACAAAAATGCTATGCCGAGAACGGACACCGAGAGGTGTACCGATCCTGGGCAAGCACAGATCCCCAATGCTGTTGTGCCTGTGCATAGGCTGCACGGGGACAGTGAAGAGCAGCAAGAGCTTTCAGGGCTGGCACCTTCCTTGTGGGACAAGGAGCCGGACGTTTGCCTTTTCAGAAAAATGCTATGCCGAGAACGGACACCGAGAGGTGTACCGATCCTGGGCAAGCACAGATCCCCAATGCTGTTGTGCCTGTGCATAGGCTGCACGGGGACAGTGAAGAGCAGCACGAGCTTTCAAGGCTGGCACCTTCCTTGTGGGAGAAGGAGCCGGACGTTTGCCTTTTCGGAAGAGCCTCTGCCGAGAACGAGCGCCGTGAGATGTGCCGCCTCTGGGCAAGCACAGATCCCCAATGCTGTTGTGCCTGTGCATAGGCTGCACGGGGACAGTGAAGAGCAGCAAGAGCTTTCAGGGCTGGCACCTTCCTTGTGGGACAAGGAGCCGGACGTTTGCATTTGTCAGAACAATGCTATGCCGAGAACGGACACCGAGAGGTGTACCGATCCTGGGCAAGCACAGATCCCCAATGCTGTTGTGCCTGTGCATAGGCTGCACGGGGACAGTGAAGAGCAGCAAGAGCTTTCAGGCCTGGCACCTTCCTTGTGGGACAAGGAGCCGGACGTTTGCCTTTTCAGAAAAATGCTATGCCGAGAACGGACACCGAGAGGTGTACAGTTCCTGGGCAAGCACAGATCCCCAATGCTGTTGTGCCTGTGCATAGGCTGCACGGGGACAGTGAAGAGCAGCAAGAGCTTTCAGGGCTGGCACCTTCCTTGTGGGACAAGGAGCCGGACGTTTGCCTTTTCGGAAGATCCTCTGCCGAGAACGAGCGCCGTGAAATGTGCCACCTGTGGGAAAGCACAGATCCCCAATGCTGTTGTGCCTGTGCATAGGCTGCACGGGGACAGCTAAGAGCAGCACGAGCTTTCAGGGCTGGCACCTTCCTTGTGGGACAAGGAGCCGGACGTTTGCATTTGTCAGAAAAATGCTATGCCGAGAACGGACACCGAGAGGTGTACCGATCCTGGGCAAGCACAGATCCCCAATGCTGTTGTGCCTGTGCATAGGCTGCACGGGGACAGTGAAGAGCAGCACGAGCTTTCAAGGCTGGCACCTTCCTTGTGGGACAAGGAGCCGGACGTTTGCCTTTGTCAGAAAAATGCTATGCCGAGAACGGACACCGAGAGGTGTACCGATCCTGGGCAAGCACAGATCCCCAATGCTGTTGTGCCTGTGCATAGGCTGCACGGGGACAGTGAAGAGCAGCACGAGCTTTCAGGGCTGGCACCTTCCTTGTGGGACAAGGAGCCGGACGTTTGCCTTTTCGGAAGAGCCTCTGCCGAGAACGAGCGCCGTGAGATGTGCCGCCTGTGGGCAAGCACAGATCCCCAATGCTGTTGTGCCTGTGCATAGGCTGCACGGGGACAGTGAAGAGCAGCAAGAGCTTTCAGGGCTGGCACCTTCCTTGTGGGACAAGGAGCCGGACGTTTGCCTTTTCAGAAAAATGCTATGCCGAGAACGGACACCGAGAGGTGTACCGATCCTGGGCAAGCACAGATCCCCAATGCTGTTGTGCCTGTGCATAGGCTGCACGGGGACAGTGAAGAGCAGCAAGAGCTTTCAGGGCTGGCACCTTCCTTGTGGGACAAGGAGCCGGACGTTTGCCTTTTCAGAAAAATGCTATGCCGAGAACGGACACCGAGAGGTGTACCGATCCTGGGCAAGCACAGATCCCCAATGCTGTTGTGCCTGTGCATAGGCTGCACGGGGACAGTGAAGAGCAGCAAGAGCTTTCAGGGCTGGCACCTTCCTTGTGGGACAAGGAGCCGGACGTTTGACTTTTCAGAAAAATGCTATGCCGAGAACGGACACCGAGAGGTGTACCGATCATGGGCAAGCACAGATCCCCAATGCTGTTGTGCCTGTGCATAGGCTGCACGGGGACAGTGAAGAGCAGCAAGAGCTTTCAGGGCTGGCACCTTCCTCGTGGGACAAGGAGCCGGACGTTTGCCTTTGTCAGAAAAATGCTATGCCGAGAACGGACACCGAGAGGTGTACAGTTCCTGGGCAAGCACAGATCCCCAATGCTGTTGTGCCTGTGCATAGGCTGCACGGGGACAGTGAAGAGCAGCACGAGCTTTCAGGGCTGGCACCTTCCTTGTGGGACAAGGAGCCAGACGTTTGCCTTTTCGGAAGAGCCTCTGCCAAGAACGAGCGCCGTGAGATGTGCCGCCTGTGGGCAAGCACAGATCCCCAATGCTGTTGTGCCTGTGCATAGGCTGCACGGGGACAGTGAAGAGCAGCACGAGCTTTCAGGGCTGGCACCTTCCTTGTGGGACAAGGAGCCGGACGTTTGCCTTTTCAGAAAAATGCTATGCCGAGAACGGACACCGAGAGGTGTACCGATCCTGGGCAAGCACAGATCCCCAATGCTGTTGTGCCTGTGCATAGGCTGCACGGGGACAGTGAAGAGCAGCACGAGCTTTCAAGGCTGGCACCTTCCTTGTGGGACAAGGAGCCGGACGTTTGCCTTTTCAGAAAAATGCTATGCCGAGAACGGACACCGAGAGGTGTACCGATCCTGGGCAAGCACAGATCCCCAATGCTGTTGTGCCTGTGCATAGGCTGCACGGGGACAGCTAAGAGCAGCACGAGCTTTCAGGGCTGGCACCTTCCTTGTGGGACAAGGAGCCGGACGTTTGCATTTGTCAGAAAAATGCTATGCCGAGAACGGACACCGAGAGGTGTACCGATCCTGGGCAAGCACAGATCCCCAATGCTGTTGTGCCTGTGCATAGGCTGCACGGGGACAGTGAAGAGCAGCAAGAGCTTTCAGGGCTGGCACCTTCCTTGTGGGACAAGGAGCCGGACGTTTGCCTTTTCAGAAAAATGCTATGCCGAGAACGGACACCGAGAGGTGTACCGATCCTGGGCAAGCACAGATCCCCAATGCTGTTGTGCCTGTGCATAGGCTGCACGGGGACAGTGAAGAGCAGCACGAGCTTTCAGGGCTGGCACCTTCCTTGTGGGACAAGGAGCCGGACGTTTGCCTTTTCAGAAAAATGCTATGCCGAGAACGGACACCGAGAGGTGTACAGTTCCTGGGCAAGCACAGATCCCCAATGCTGTTGTGCCTGTGCATAGGCTGCACGGGGACAGCTAAGAGCAGCACGAGCTTTCAGGGCTGGCACCTTCCTTGTGGGACAAGGAGCCGGACGTTTGCCTTTGTCAGAAAAATGCTATGCCGAGAACGGACACCGAGAGGTGTACCGATCCTGGGCAAGCACAGATCCCCAATGCTGTTGTGCCTGTGCATAGGCTGCACGGGGACAGTGAAGAGCAGCACGAGCTTTCAGGGCTGGCACCTTCCTTGTGGGACAAGGAGCCGGACGTTTGCCTTTGTCAGAAAAATGCTATGCCGAGAACGAGCGCCGTGAGATGTGCCGCCTGTGGGCAAGCACAGATCCCCAATGCTGTTGTGCCTGTGCATAGGCTGCACGGGGACAGTGAAGAGCAGCAAGAGCTTTCAGGGCTGGCACCTTCCTTGTGGGACAAGGAGCCGGACGTTTGCCTTTTCAGAAAAATGCTATGCCGAGAACGGACACCGAGAGGTGTACCGATCCTGGGCAAGCACAGATCCCCAATGCTGTTGTGCCTGTGCATAGGCTGCACGGGGACAGTGAAGAGCAGCAAGAGCTTTCAGGGCTGGCACCTTCCTTGTGGGACAAGGAGCCGGACGTTTGCCTTTTCAGAAAAATGCTATGCCGAGAACGGACACCGAGAGGTGTACCGATCCTGGGCAAGCACAGATCCCCAATGCTGTTGTGCCTGTGCATAGGCTGCACGGGGACAGTGAAGAGCAGCAAGAGCTTTCAGGGCTGGCACCTTCCTTGTGGGACAAGGAGCCGGACGTTTGCCTTTTCAGAAAAATGCTATGCCGAGAACGGACACCGAGAGGTGTACCGATCCTGGGCAAGCACAGATCCCCAATGCTGTTGTGCCTGTGCATAGGCTGCACGGGGACAGTGAAGAGCAGCACGAGCTTTTAAGGCTGGCACCTTCCTTGTGGGACAAGGAGCCGGACGTTTGCCTTTTCAGAAAAATGCTATGCCGAGAACGGACACCGAGAGGTGTACCGATCCTGGGCAAGCACAGATCCCCAATGCTGTTGTGCCTGTGCATAGGCTGCACGGGGACAGTGAAGAGCAGCAAGAGCTTTCAGGGCTGGCACCTTCCTTGTGGGACAAGGAGCCGGACGTTTGCCTTTTCAGAAAAATGCTATGCCGAGAACGGACACCGAGAGGTGTACCGATCCTGGGCAAGCACAGATCCCCAATGCTGTTGTGCCTGTGCATAGGCTGCACGGGGACAGTGAAGAGCAGCAAGAGCTTTCAGGGCTGGCACCTTCCTTGTGGGACAAGGAGCCGGACGTTTGCCTTTGTCAGAAAAATGCTATGCCGAGAACGGACACCGAGAGGTGTACCGATCCTGGGCAAGCACAGATCCCCAATGCTGTTGTGCCTGTGCATAGGCTGCACGGGGACAGTGAAGAGCAGCAAGAGCTTTCAGGGCTGGCACCTTCCTTGTGGGACAAGGAGCCGGACGTTTGCCTTTGTCAGAAAAATGCTATGCCGAGAACGGACACAGAAAGGTGTACAGTTCCTGGGCAAGCACAGATCCCCAATGCTGTTGTGCCTGTGCATAGGCTGCACGGGGACAGTGAAGAGCAGCACGAGCTTTCAGGGCTGGCACCTTCCTTGTGGGACAAGGAGCCGGACGTTTGCCTTTTCAGAAAAATGCTATGCCGAGAACGGACACCGAGAGGTGTACCGATCCTGGGCAAGCACAGATCCCCAATGCTGTTGTGCCTGTGCATAGGCTGCACGGGGACAGTGAAGAGCAGCACGAGCTTTCAGGGCTGGCACCTTCCTTGTGGGACAAGGAGCCGGACGTTTGCCTTTTCGGAAGAGCCTCTGCCAAGAACGAGCGCCGTGAGATGTGCCGCCTGTGGGCAAGCACAGATCCCCAATGCTGTTGTGCCTGTGCATAGGCTGCACGGGGACAGTGAAGAGCAGCAAGAGCTTTCAGGGCTGGCACCTTCCTTGTGGGACAAGGAGCCGGACGTTTGCCTTTTCAGAAAAATGCTATGCCGAGAACGGACACCGAGAGGTGTACCGATCCTGGGCAAGCACAGATCCCCAATGCTGTTGTGCCTGTGCATAGGCTGCACGGGGACAGTGAAGAGCAGCACGAGCTTTCAAGGCTGGCACCTTCCTTGTGGGACAAGGAGCCGGACGTTTGCCTTTTCAGAAAAATGCTATGCCGAGAACGGACACCGAGAGGTGTACCGATCCTGGGCAAGCACAGATCCCCAATGCTGTTGTGCCTGTGCATAGGCTGCACGGGGACAGTGAAGAGCAGCAAGAGCTTTCAGGGCTGGCACCTTCCTTGTGGGACAAGGAGCCGGACGTTTGCCTTTTCAGAAAAATGCTATGCCGAGAACGGACACCGAGAGGTGTACCGATCCTGGGCAAGCACAGATCCCCAATGCTGTTGTGCCTGTGCATAGGCTGCACGGGGACAGTGAAGAGCAGCACGAGCTTTCAAGGCTGGCACCTTCCTTGTGGGAGAAGGAGCCGGACGTTTGCCTTTTCGGAAGAGCCTCTGCCGAGAACGAGCGCCGTGAGATGTGCCGCCTCTGGGCAAGCACAGATCCCCAATGCTGTTGTGCCTGTGCATAGGCTGCACGGGGACAGTGAAGAGCAGCAAGAGCTTTCAGGGCTGGCACCTTCCTTGTGGGACAAGGAGCCGGACGTTTGCATTTGTCAGAACAATGCTATGCCGAGAACGGACACCGAGAGGTGTACCGATCCTGGGCAAGCACAGATCCCCAATGCTGTTGTGCCTGTGCATAGGCTGCACGGGGACAGTGAAGAGCAGCACGAGCTTTCAGGGCTGGCACCTTCCTTGTGGGACAAGGAGCCGGACGTTTGCCTTTTCAGAAAAATGCTATGCCGAGAACGGACACCGAGAGGTGTACAGTTCCTGGGCAAGCACAGATCCCCAATGCTGTTGTGCCTGTGCATAGGCTGCACGGGGACAGTGAAGAGCAGCAAGAGCTTTCAGGGCTGGCACCTTCCTTGTGGGACAAGGAGCCGGACGTTTGCCTTTTCGGAAGATCCTCTGCCGAGAACGAGCGCCGTGAAATGTGCCACCTGTGGGAAAGCACAGATCCCCAATGCTGTTGTGCCTGTGCATAGGCTGCACGGGGACAGCTAAGAGCAGCACGAGCTTTCAGGGCTGGCACCTTCCTTGTGGGACAAGGAGCCGGACGTTTGCATTTGTCAGAAAAATGCTATGCCGAGAACGGACACCGAGAGGTGTACCGATCCTGGGCAAGCACAGATCCCCAATGCTGTTGTGCCTGTGCATAGGCTGCACGGGGACAGTGAAGAGCAGCACGAGCTTTCAAGGCTGGCACCTTCCTTGTGGGACAAGGAGCCGGACGTTTGCCTTTTCAGAAAAATGCTATGCCGAGAACGGACACCGAGAGGTGTACCGATCCTGGGCAAGCACAGATCCCCAATGCTGTTGTGCCTGTGCATAGGCTGCACGGGGACAGTGAAGAGCAGCACGAGCTTTCAGGGCTGGCACCTTCCTTGTGGGACAAGGAGCCGGACGTTTGCCTTTTCGGAAGAGCCTCTGCCGAGAACGAGCGCCGTGAGATGTGCCGCCTGTGGGCAAGCACAGATCCCCAATGCTGTTGTGCCTGTGCATAGGCTGCACGGGGACAGTGAAGAGCAGCAAGAGCTTTCAGGGCTGGCACCTTCCTTGTGGGACAAGGAGCCGGACGTTTGCCTTTTCAGAACAATGCTATGCCGAGAACGGACACCGAGAGGTGTACCGATCCTGGGCAAGCACAGATCCCCAATGCTGTTGTGCCTGTGCATAGGCTGCACGGGGACAGTGAAGAGCAGCAAGAGCTTTCAGGGCTGGCACCTTCCTTGTGGGACAAGGAGCCGGATGTTTGCCTTTTCAGAAAAATGCTATGCCGAGAACGGACACCGAGAGGTGTACCGATCCTGGGCAAGCACAGATCCCCAATGCTGTTGTGCCTGTGCATAGGCTGCACGGGGACAGTGAAGAGCAGCAAGAGCTTTCAGGGCTGGCACCTTCCTTGTGGGACAAGGAGCCGGACGTTTGACTTTTCAGAAAAATGCTATGCCGAGAACGGACACCGAGAGGTGTACAGTTCCTGGGCAAGCACAGATCCCCAATGCTGTTGTGCCTGTGCATAGGCTGCACGGGGACAGTGAAGAGCAGCAAGAGCTTTCAGGGCTGGCACCTTCCTCGTGGGACAAGGAGCCGGACGTTTGCCTTTGTCAGAAAAATGCTATGCCGAGAACGGACACCGAGAGGTGTACAGTTCCTGGGCAAGCACAGATCCCCAATGCTGTTGTGCCTGTGCATAGGCTGCACGGGGACAGTGAAGAGCAGCAAGAGCTTTCAGGGCTGGCACCTTCCTTGTGGGACAAGGAGCCGGACGTTTGCCTTTTCAGAAAAATGCTATGCCGAGAACGGACACCGAGAGGTGTACAGTTCCTGGGCAAGCACAGATCCCCAATGCTGTTGTGCCTGTGCATAGGCTGCACGGGGACAGTGAAGAGCAGCACGAGCTTTCAGGGCTGGCACCTTCCTTGTGGGACAAGGAGCCAGACGTTTGCCTTTTCGGAAGAGCCTCTGCCAAGAACGAGCGCCGTGAGATGTGCCGCCTGTGGGCAAGCACAGATCCCCAATGCTGTTGTGCCTGTGCATAGGCTGCACGGGGACAGTGAAGAGCAGCACGAGCTTTCAGGGCTGGCACCTTCCTTGTGGGACAAGGAGCCGGACGTTTGCCTTTTCAGAAAAATGCTATGCCGAGAACGGACACCGAGAGGTGTACCGATCCTGGGCAAGCACAGATCCCCAATGCTGTTGTGCCTGTGCATAGGCTGCACGGGGACAGTGAAGAGCAGCACGAGCTTTCAAGGCTGGCACCTTCCTTGTGGGACAAGGAGCCGGACGTTTGCCTTTTCAGAAAAATGCTATGCCGAGAACGGACACCGAGAGGTGTACCGATCCTGGGCAAGCACAGATCCCCAATGCTGTTGTGCCTGTGCATAGGCTGCACGGGGACAGCTAAGAGCAGCACGAGCTTTCAGGGCTGGCACCTTCCTTGTGGGACAAGGAGCCGGACGTTTGCATTTGTCAGAAAAATGCTATGCCGAGAACGGACACCGAGAGGTGTACCGATCCTGGGCAAGCACAGATCCCCAATGCTGTTGTGCCTGTGCATAGGCTGCACGGGGACAGTGAAGAGCAGCAAGAGCTTTCAGGGCTGGCACCTTCCTTGTGGGACAAGGAGCCGGACGTTTGCCTTTTCAGAAAAATGCTATGCCGAGAACGGACACCGAGAGGTGTACAGTTCCTGGGCAAGCACAGATCCCCAATGCTGTTGTGCCTGTGCATAGGCTGCACGGGGACAGCTAAGAGCAGCACGAGCTTTCAGGGCTGGCACCTTCCTTGTGGGACAAGGAGCCGGACGTTTGCCTTTGTCAGAAAAATGCTATGCCGAGAACGGACACCGAGAGGTGTACCGATCCTGGGCAAGCACAGATCCCCAATGCTGTTGTGCCTGTGCATAGGCTGCACGGGGACAGTGAAGAGCAGCACGAGCTTTCAGGGCTGGCACCTTCCTTGTGGGACAAGGAGCCGGACGTTTGCCTTTGTCAGAAAAATGCTATGCCGAGAACGAGCGCCGTGAGATGTGCCGCCTGTGGGCAAGCACAGATCCCCAATGCTGTTGTGCCTGTGCATAGGCTGCACGGGGACAGTGAAGAGCAGCAAGAGCTTTCAGGGCTGGCACCTTCCTTGTGGGACAAGGAGCCGGACGTTTGCCTTTTCAGAAAAATGCTATGCCGAGAACGGACACCGAGAGGTGTACCGATCCTGGGCAAGCACAGATCCCCAATGCTGTTGTGCCTGTGCATAGGCTGCACGGGGACAGTGAAGAGCAGCAAGAGCTTTCAGGGCTGGCACCTTCCTTGTGGGACAAGGAGCCGGACGTTTGCCTTTTCAGAAAAATGCTATGCCGAGAACGGACACCGAGAGGTGTACAGATCCTGGGCAAGCACAGATCCCCAATGCTGTTGTGCCTGTGCATAGGCTGCACGGGGACAGTGAAGAGCAGCACGAGCTTTTAAGGCTGGCACCTTCCTTGTGGGACAAGGAGCCGGACGTTTGCCTTTTCAGAAAAATGCTATGCCGAGAACGGACACCGAGAGGTGTACCGATCCTGGGCAAGCACAGATCCCCAATGCTGTTGTGCCTGTGCATAGGCTGCACGGGGACAGTGAAGAGCAGCACGAGCTTTCAGGGCTGGCACCTTCCTTGTGGGACAAGGAGCCGGACGTTTGCCTTTTCAGAAAAATGCTATGCCGAGAACGGACACCGAGAGGTGTACCGATCCTGGGCAAGCACAGATCCCCAATGCTGTTGTGCCTGTGCATAGGCTGCACGGGGACAGTGAAGAGCAGCAAGAGCTTTCAGGGCTGGCACCTTCCTTGTGGGACAAGGAGCCGGACGTTTGCCTTTGTCAGAAAAATGCTATGCCGAGAACGGACACCGAGAGGTGTACCGATCCTGGGCAAGCACAGATCCCCAATGCTGTTGTGCCTGTGCATAGGCTGCACGGGGACAGTGAAGAGCAGCAAGAGCTTTCAGGGCTGGCACCTTCCTTGTGGGACAAGGAGCCGGACGTTTGCCTTTGTCAGAAAAATGCTATGCCGAGAACGGACACAGAAAGGTGTACAGTTCCTGGGCAAGCACAGATCCCCAATGCTGTTGTGCCTGTGCATAGGCTGCACGGGGACAGTGAAGAGCAGCACGAGCTTTCAGGGCTGGCACCTTCCTTGTGGGACAAGGAGCCGGACGTTTGCCTTTTCAGAAAAATGCTATGCCGAGAACGGACACCGAGAGGTGTACCGATCCTGGGCAAGCACAGATCCCCAATGCTGTTGTGCCTGTGCATAGGCTGCACGGGGACAGTGAAGAGCAGCAAGAGCTTTCAGGGCTGGCACCTTCCTTGTGGGACAAGGAGCCGGACGTTTGCCTTTTCGGAAGAGCCTCTGCCAAGAACGAGCGCCGTGAGATGTGCCGCCTGTGGGCAAGCACAGATCCCCAATGCTGTTGTGCCTGTGCATAGGCTGCACGGGGACAGTGAAGAGCAGCACGAGCTTTCAGGGCTGGCACCTTCCTTGTGGGACAAGGAGCCGGACGTTTGCCTTTTCAGAAAAATGCTATGCCGAGAACGGACACCGAGAGGTGTACCGATCCTGGGCAAGCACAGATCCCCAATGCTGTTGTGCCTGTGCATAGGCTGCACGGGGACAGTGAAGAGCAGCAAGAGCTTTCAGGGCTGGCACCTTCCTTGTGGGACAAGGAGCCGGACGTTTGCCTTTGTCAGAAAAATGCTATGCCGAGAACGGACACCGAGAGGTGTACCGATCCTGGGCAAGCACAGATCCCCAATGCTGTTGTGCCTGTGCATAGGCTGCACGGGGACAGTGAAGAGCAGCAAGAGCTTTCAGGGCTGGCACCTTCCTTGTGGGACAAGGAGCCGGACGTTTGCCTTTGTCAGAAAAATGCTATGCCGAGAACGGACACAGAAAGGTGTACAGTTCCTGGGCAAGCACAGATCCCCAATGCTGTTGTGCCTGTGCATAGGCTGCACGGGGACAGTGAAGAGCAGCACGAGCTTTCAGGGCTGGCACCTTCCTTGTGGGACAAGGAGCCGGACGTTTGCCTTTTCAGAAAAATGCTATGCCGAGAACGGACACCGAGAGGTGTACCGATCCTGGGCAAGCACAGATCCCCAATGCTGTTGTGCCTGTGCATAGGCTGCACGGGGACAGTGAAGAGCAGCACGAGCTTTCAAGGCTGGCACCTTCCTTGTGGGAGAAGGAGCCGGACGTTTGCCTTTTCGGAAGAGCCTCTGCCGAGAACGAGCGCCGTGAGATGTGCCGCCTCTGGGCAAGCACAGATCCCCAATGCTGTTGTGCCTGTGCATAGGCTGCACGGGGACAGTGAAGAGCAGCACGAGCTTTCAGGGCTGGCACCTTCCTTGTGGGACAAGGAGCCGGACGTTTGCATTTGTCAGAAAAATGCTATGCCGAGAACGGACACCGAGAGGTGTACCGATCCTGGGCAAGCACAGATCCCCAATGCTGTTGTGCCTGTGCATAGGCTGCACGGGGACAGTGAAGAGCAGCACGAGCTTTTAAGGCTGGCACCTTCCTTGTGGGACAAGGAGCCGGACGTTTGCCTTTTCAGAAAAATGCTATGCCGAGAACGGACACCGAGAGGTGTACCGATCCTGGGCAAGCACAGATCCCCAATGCTGTTGTGCCTGTGCATAGGCTGCACGGGGACAGTGAAGAGCAGCACGAGCTTTCAGGGCTGGCACCTTCTTTGTGGGACAAGGAGCCGGACGTTTGCCTTTTCGGAAGAGCCTCTGCCGAGAACGAGCGCCGTGAGATGTGCCGCCTGTGGGCAAGCACAGATCCCCAATGCTGTTGTGCCTGTGCATAGGCTGCACGGGGACAGTGAAGAGCAGCACGAGCTTTCAGGGCTGGCACCTTCCTTGTGGGACAAGGAGCCGGACGTTTGCCTTTTCACAAAAATGCTATGCCGAGAACGGACACCGAGAGGTGTACAGTTCCTGGGCAAGCACAGATCCCCAATGCTGTTGTGCCTGTGCATAGGCTGCACGGGGACAGTGAAGAGCAGCACGTGCTTTCAGGGCTGGCACCTTCCTTGTGGGACAAGGAGCCGGACGTTTGCCTTTTCGGAAGAGCCTCTGCCGAGAACGAGCGCCGTGAGATGTGCCGCCTGTGGGCAAGCACAGATCCCCAATGCTGTTGTGCCTGTGCATAGGCTGCACGGGGACAGTGAAGAGCAGCAAGAGCTTTCAGGGCTGGCACCTTCCTTGTGGGACAAGGAGCCGGACGTTTGCCTTTTCGGAAGAGCCTCTGCCGAGAACGAGCGCCGTGAGATGTGTCACCTGTGGGAAAGCACAGATCCCCAGTGCTGTTGTGCCTGTGCATAGGCTGCACGGGGACAGTGAAGATCAGCACGAGCTTTCAGGCCTGGCACCTTCCTTGTGGGACAAGGAGCCGGACGTTTGCATTTGTCAGAAAAATGCTATGCCGAGAACGGACACCGAGAGGTGTACTGATCCTGGGCAAGCACAGATCCCCAATGCTGTTGTGCCTGTGCATAGGCTGCACGGGGACAGTGAAGAGCAGCACGAGCTTTCAGGGCTGGCACCTTCCTTGTGGGACAAGGAGCCGGACGTTTGCCTTTTCAGAAAAATGCTATGCCGAGAACGGACACCGAGAGGTGTACAGTTCCTGGGCAAGCACAGATCCCCAATGCTGTTGTGCCTGTGCATAGGCTGCACGGGGACAGTGAAGAGCAGCACGAGCTTTCAGGCCTGGCACCTTCCTTGTGGGACAAGGAGCCAGACGTTTGCCTTTTCGGAAGAGCCTCTGCCGAGAACGAGCGCCGTGAGATGTGCCGCCTGTGGGCAAGCACAGATCCCCAATGCTGTTGTGCCTGTGCATAGGCTGCACGGGGACAGTGAAGAGCAGCAAGAGCTTTCAGGGCTGGCACCTTCCTTGTGGGACAAGGAGCCGGACGTTTGCCTTTTCAGAAAAATGCTATGCCGAGAACGGACACCGAGAGGTGTACCGATCCTGGGCAAGCACAGATCCCCAATGCTGTTGTGCCTGAGCATAGGCTGCACGGGGACAGTGAAGAGCAGCACGAGCTTTCAAGGCTGGCACCTTCCTTGTGGGACAAGGAGCTGGACGTTTGCCTTTTCAGAAAAATGCTATGCCGAGAACGGACACCGAGAGGTGTACAGTTCCTGGGCAAGCACAGATCCCCAATGCTGTTGTGCCTGTGCATAGGCTGCACGGGGACAGCTAAGAGCAGCACGAGCTTTCAAGGCTGGCACCTTCCTTGTGGGACAAGGAGCCGGACGTTTGACTTTTCAGAAAAATGCTATGCCGAGAACGGACACCGAGAGGTGTACCGATCCTGGGCAAGCACAGATCCCCAATGCTGTTGTGCCTGTGCATAGGCTGCACGGGGACAGTGAAGAGCAGCACGAGCTTTCAGGGCTGGCACCTTCCTTGTGGGACAAGGAGCCGGACGTTTGCCTTTTCGGAAGAGCCTCTGCCGAGAACGAGCGCCGTGAGATGTGCCGCCTGTGGGCAAGCACAGATCCCCAATGCTGTTGTGCCTGTGCATAGGCTGCACGGGGACAGTGAAGAGCAGCACGAGCTTTCAGGGCTGGCACCTTCCTTGTGGGACAAGGAGCCGGACGTTTGCCTTTGTCAGAAAAATGCTATGCCGAGAACGGACACCGAGAGGTGTACAGTTCCTGGGCAAGCACAGATCCCCAATGCTGTTGTGCCTGTGCATAGGCTGCACGGGGACAGTGAAGAGCAGCAAGAGCTTTCAGGGCTGGCACCTTCCTTGTGGGACAAGGAGCCGGACGTTTGCCTTTTCAGAAAAATGCTATGCCAAGAACGAGCGCCGTGAGATGTGCCGCCTGTGGGCAAGCACAGATTCCCAATGCTGTTGTGCCTGTGCATAGGCTGCACGGGGACAGTGAAGAGCAGCACGAGCTTTCAGGGCTGGCACCTTCCTTGTGGGACAAGGAGCCGGACGTTTGCCTTTGTCAGAAAAATGCTATGCCGAGAACGGACACCGAGAGGTGTACAGTTCCTGGGCAAGCACAGATCCCCAATGCTGTTGTGCCTGTGCATAGGCTGCACGGGGACAGTGAAGAGCAGCAAGAGCTTTCAGGGCTGGCACCTTCCTTGTGGGACAAGGAGCCGGACGTTTGCCTTTTCAGAAAAATGCTATGCCGAGAACGGACACCGAGAGGTGTACAGTTCCTGGGCAAGCACAGATCCCCAATGCTGTTGTGCCTGTGCATAGGCTGCACGGGGACAGTGAAGAGCAGCACGAGCTTTCAGGGCTGGCACCTTCCTTGTGGGACAAGGAGCCGGACGTTTGCCTTTTCAGAAAAATGCTATGCCGAGAACGGACACCGAGAGGTGTACCGATCCTGGGCAAGCACAGATCCCCAATGCTGTTGTGCCTGTGCATAGGCTGCACGGGGACAGTGAAGAGCAGCACGAGCTTTCAAGGCTGGCACCTTCCTTGTGGGACAAGGAGCCGGACGTTTGCCTTTTCAGAAAAATGCTATGCCGAGAACGGACACCGAGAGGTGTACAGTTCCTGGGCAAGCACAGATCCCCAATGCTGTTGTGCCTGTGCATAGGCTGCACGGGGACAGCTAAGAGCAGCACGAGCTTTCAGGCCTGGCACCTTCCTTGTGGGACAAGGAGCCGGACGTTTGCCTTTTCGGAAAGAGGCTCTGCCGAGAACGAACATCGTGAGGTCTACCTTTCCTGGGCATGATCAGATACCAAGTACTGCTGTGCCTGTGAATAGGCTGCACGGGGACAGTGAAGAGCAGCAAGAGCTTTCAGGGCTGGCACCTTCCTTGTGGGACAAGGAGCCGGACGTCTGCCTTTTCGGAAAGAGGCTCTGCCGAGAATGAACACCGTGAGGTCTACCGTTCCCGGGCAAGTACATATCCCAAGTACTGCTGTACCTGTGAATAGGCTGCACGGGGACAGTGAAGAGCAGCAAGAGCTTTCAGGGCTGGCACTTCCCTTGTGGGAGAAGGAGCCGGACGTTTGCCTTTTCGGAAGGAGAGTCTGCCGAGTAAAAGCACCGTGAGATGTGCCGCCTGTGGGAAAGCAGAGATCCCCAATGCTGTTGTGCCTGTGGATAGGCTGCACGGGAACAGTGAAGAGCAGCATGAGCTTTCAGGGCTGGCACTTTCCTTGTGGGACAAGGAGCCGGACGTTTGCCTTTTCGGAAAGAGGCTCTGCCGAGAACGAACACCGTGAGGTCTACCGTTCCTGGGCAAGCACGGATCCCCAATGCTGTTGTGCCTGTGCATAGGCTGCACGGGGACAGTGAAGAGCAGCAAGAGCTTTCAGGGCTGGCACCTTCCTTGTGGGACAAGGAGCCGGACGTTTGCCTTTTCGGAAGGAGAGACTGCCGAGTACAAGCGCCGTGAGATATGCCACCTGTGGGAAAGCAGAGATCCCCAGTGCTGTTGTGCCTGTGGGTAGGCTGCACGGGGACAGTGAAGAGCAGCATGAGCTTTCAGGGCTGGCACTTTCCTTGTGGGACAAGGAGCCGGACGTTTGCCTTTTCGGAAGGAGAGTCTGCCGAGAACGAACATCGTGAGGCGTACCGTTCCTGGGCAAGTACAGATACCAAGTACTGCTGTGCCTGTGGATAGGCTGCACGGGAACAGTGAAGAGCAGCATGAGCTTTCAGGGCTGGCACATTCCTTGTGGGAGAAGGAGCCGGACGTTTGCCTTTTCGGAAGGAGAGACTGCCGAGTACAAGCGCCGTGAGATGTGCCGCCTGTGGGAAAGCAGGGATCCCCAGGGCTGTTGTGCCTGTGCATAGGCTGCACAGGGACAGTAAAGAGCAGCATGAGCTTTCAGGGCTGGCACCTTCCTTGTGGGAGAAGGAGCTGGACGTTGCCTTTTAGGAAAGAGGCTCTGCTGAGAACTAACACCGTGAGGTCTACCGTTCCCGGGCAAGTACATATCCCAAGTACTGCTGTACCTGTGAATAGGCTGCACGGGGACAGTGAAGAGCAGCAAGAGCTTTCAGGGCTGGCACCTTCCTTGTGGGACAAGGAGCCGGACGTTTGCCTTTTCGGAAAGGTGCTCTGCTGATAATGACCACCGTGAGGTGTATCGTTCCTGGGCAAGTACAGATACCAAGTACTGCTCTGCCTGCGGATAGGCTGCATGGGGACAGTGAAGAGCAGCAAGAGCATTCAGGGCTGGCACTTTCCTTGTGGGAGAAGGAGCCAGACGTTTGCCTTTTCGGAAGGAGAGTCTGCCGAGAACGAACATCGTGAGGTGTACCGTTCCTGGGCAAGTACAGATACCAAGTACTGCTGTGCCTGTGGATAGGCTGCACGGGGACAGTGAAGAGCAGCAAGAGCTTTCAGGGCTGGCACCTTCCTTGTGGGACAAGGAGCCGGACGTTTGCCTTTTCGGAAGGAGAGTCTGCCGAGTAAAAGCACCGTGAGATGTGCCGGCTGTGGGAAAGCAGAGATCCCCAATGCTGTTGTGCCTGTGGATAGGCTGCACGGGAACAGTGAAGAGCAGCATGAGCTTTCAGGGCTGGCACTTTCCTTGTGGGACAAGAGGCCGGACGTTTGCCTTTTAGGAAAGAGGCTCTGCTGAGAACGAACATCGTGAGGTCTACCTTTCCTGGGCATGATCAGATCCCCAGCGCTGTTGTGCCTGAGTATAGGCTGCACAGGGACAGTGAAGAGCAGCATAAGCTTACAGGGCTGGCACCTTCCTTGTGGTACAAGGAGCCAGACGTTTGCCTTTTCGGAAGGAGAGACTGCCGAGTATAAGCGCCGTGAGATATGCCGCCTGTGGGAAAGCAGGGATCCCCAGTGCTGTTGTGCCTGTGCATAGGCTGCACAGGGACAGTAAAGAGCAGCATGAGCTTTCAGGGCTGGCACCTTCCTTGTGGGAGAAGGAGCCGGACGTTGCCTTTAAGGAAAGAGGCTCTGCTGAGAACGAACACCGTGAGGTCTACTGTTCCTGGGCAAGCAGGGATCCCCAATGCTGTTGTGCCTGTGGATAGGCTGCACGGGGACAGTGAAGAGCAGCATGAGCTTTCAGGGCTGGCACATTCCTGGTGGGAGAAGGAGCCGGACGTTTGCCTTTTCGGAAAGGTGCTCTGCTGATAATGACCACCGTGAGGTGTATCGTTCCTGGGCAAGTACAGATACCAAGTACTGCTGTGCCTGCGGATAGGCTGCATGGGGACAGTGAAGAGCAGCAAGAGCATTCAGGGCTGGCACTTTCCTTGTGGGAGAAGGAGCCGGACGTTTGCCTTTTCGAAAGGAGAGTCTGCCGAGAACGAACGTCGTGAGGTGTACCGTTCCTGGGCAAGTACAGATACCAAGTACTGCTGTGCCTGTGGGTAGGCTGCACGGGGACAGTGAAGAGCAGCATGAGCTTTCAGGGCTGACACCTTCCTTGTGGGAGAAGGAGCCGGATGTTTGCCTTTTCAGAAAGAGGCTCTGTTGAGAACGACCACCGTGAGGTCTACCGTTCCTGTGCAAGTACATATCCCAAGTACTGCTGTACCTGTGGATAGGTTGCACGGGGACAGTGAAGAGCAGCAAGAGCTTTCAGGGCTGGCACATTCCTGGTGGGAGAAGGAGCCGGACGTTTGCCTTTTCGGAAAGAGGCTCTGCCGAGAACGAACATCGTGAGGTCTACCTTTCCAGGGCATGATCAGATCTCCAGCGCTGTTGTGCCTGAGTATAGGCTGCACGGGGACAGTAAAGAGCAGCATAAGCTTTCAGGGCTGGCACCTTCCTTGTGGTTCAAGGAGCCGGACGTTTGCCTTTTCGGAAAGAGGCTCTGCCGAGAACGAACACCGTGAGGTCTACAGTTCCTCGGCAAGTATATATCCCAAGTACTGCTGTACCTGTGGATAGGCTGCACGGGGACAGTGAAGAGGAGCAAGAGATTTCAGGGCTGACACCTTCCTTGTGGGAGAAGGAGCCGGACGTTTGCCTTTTCGGAAAGGTGCTCTGCTGATAATGACCACCGTGAGGTGTATCGTTCCTGGGCAAGTACAGATACCAAGTACTGCTCTGCCTGCGGATAGGCTGCACGGGGACAGTGAAGAGCAGCAAGAGCTTTCAGGGCTGGCACATTCCTGGTGGGAGAAGGAGCTGGACGTTTGCCTTTTCGGAAGGAGAGTCTGCCGAGTAAAAGCACCGTGAGATGTGCCGGCTGTGGGAAAGCAGGGATCCCCAGTGCTGTTGTGCCTGTGCATAGGCTGCACAGGGACAGTAAAGAGCAGCATAAGCTTTCAGGGCTGGCACCTTCCTTGTGGTTCAAGGAGCCGGACGTTTGCCTTTTCGGAAAGAGGCTCTGCTGAGAACGAACACCGTGAGGTCTACAGTTCCTGGGCAAGTATATATCCCAAGTACTGCTGTCCCTGTGGATAGGCTGCATGGGGACAGTGAAGAGCAGCAAGAGCTTTCAGGGCTGACACATTCCTGGTGGGAGAAGGAGCCGGACGTTTGCCTTTTCGGAAGGAGAGTCTGCCGAGAATGACCACCGTGAGGTGTATCGTTCCTGGGCAAGTACAGATACCAAGTACTGCTGTGCCTGTGGATAGGCTGCATGGGGACAGTGAAGAGCAGCAAGAGCTTTCAGGGCTGGCACTTTCCTTGTGGGAGAAGGCGCCGGACGTTTGCCTTTTCGGAAGGAGAGACTGCCGAGTACAGGCGCCGTGAGATATGCCGCCTGTGGGAAAGCAGAGATCCCCAGTGCTGTTGTGCCTGTGGGTAGGCTGCACGGGAACAGTGAAGAGCAGCATGAGCTTTCAGGGCTGGCACCTTCCTTGTGGGAGAAGGAGCCGGACGTTTGCCTTTTCGGAAGGAGAGTCTGCCGAGTACAAGCGCCGTGAGATGTGCCGCCTGTGGGCAAGCACGGATCCCCAATGCTGTTGTGCCTGTGGATAGGCTGCATGGGGACAGTGAAGAGCAGCAAGAGCTTTCAGGGTTGGCAACTTCCTTGTTGGAGAAGGAGCCGGACGTTTGCCTTTTCGGAAAGGTGCTCTGCTGATAATGACCACCGTGAGGTGTATCGTTCCTGGGCAAGTACAGATACCAAGTGCTGTTGTGCCTGTGCATAGGCTGCACAGAGACAGTGAAGAGCAGCATGAGCTTTCAGGGCTGGCACATTCCTTGTGGGACAAGGAGCCGGACGTCTGCCTTTTCGGAAAGAGGCTCTGCCGAGAACGAACACCGTGAGGTCTACCGTTCCTGGGCAAGTACATATCCCAAGTGCTGTTGTGCCTGTGGATAGGCTGCACGGGGACAGTGAAGAGCAGCAAGAGCTTTCAGGGCTGGCACTTTCCTTGTGGGACAAGGAGCCGGACGTTTGCCTTTTCGGAAGGAGAGTCTGCCGAGAACGAACATCGTGAGGTGTACCGTTCCTGGGCAAGTACAGATACCAAGTACTGCTGTGCCTGTGGATAGGCTGCACGGGGACAGTGAAGAGCAGCAAGAGCTTTCAGGGCTGGCAGCTTCCTTGAGGGAGAAGGAGCTGGACGTTGCCTTTTAGGAAAGAGGCTCTGCTGAGAACGAACACCGTGAGGTCTACCGTTCCTGGGCAAGCACGGATCCCAAGTACTGCTGTGCCTGTGGATAGGCTGCAAGGGAACAGTGAAGAGCAGCATGAGCTTTCAGGGCTGGCACCTTCCTTGTGGGAGAAGGAGCTGGACGTTGCCTTTTAGGAAAGAGGCTCTGCTGAGAACGAACACCGTGAGGTCTACCGTTCCTGGGCAAGCACGGATCCCCAATGCTGTTGTGCCTGTGGATAGGCTGCACGGGGACAGTGAAGAGCAGCATGAGCTTTCAGGGTTGGCACCTTCCTTGTTGGAGAAGGAGCCGGACGTTTCCCTTTTCGGAAAGGTGCTCTGCTGATAATGACCACCGTGAGGTGTATTGTTCCTGGGCAAGTAGAGATACCAAGTGCTGTTGTGCCTGTGCATAGGCTGCACAGAGACAGTGAAGAGCAGCATGAGCTTTCAGGGCTGGCACTCTCCTTGTGGGACAAGGAGCCGGACGTCTGCCTTTTCGGAAGGAGAGTCTGCCGAGAACGAACACCGTGAGGTCTACCGTTCCCGGGCAAGTACATATCCCAAGTACTGCTGTACCTGTGAATAGGCTGCACGGGGACAGTGAAGAGCAGCAAGAGCTTTCAGGGCTGGCACTTCCCTTGTGGGAGAAGGAGCCGGACGTTTGCCTTTTCGGAAGGAGAGTCTGCCGAGTAAAAGCACCGTGAGATGTGCCGGCTGTGGGAAAGCAGAGATCCCCAATGCTGTTGTGCCTGTGGATAGGCTGCACGGGAACAGTGAAGAGCAGCATGAGCTTTCAGGGCTGGCACTTTCCTTGTGGGACAAGGAGCCGGACGTTTGCCTTTTCGGAAAGAGGCTCTGCCGAGAACGAACACCGTGAGGTCTACCGTTCCTGGGCAAGCACGGATCCCCAATGCTGTTGTGCCTGTGCATAGGCTGCATGGGGACAGTGAAGAGCAGCAAGAGCTTACAGGGCTGACACATTCCTGGTGGGAGAAGGAGCCGGACGTTTGCCTTTTCGGAAAGGTGCTCTGCCGAGAACGAACATCGTGAGGTCTACCTTTCCTGGGCATGATCAGATCCCCAGCGCTGTTGTGCGTGAGTATAGGCTGCACAGGGACAGTAAAGAGCAGCATGAGCCTTCAGGGCTGGCACCTTCCTTGTGGGAAAAGGAGAGGGACGTTTGCATTTTAGGAAAGAGTCGCTGCTGAGAACGAACACCGTGAGGTCTACCGTTTCTGGGCAAGCACGGATCCCCAATGCTGTTGTGCCTGTGGATAGGCTGCACGGGGACAGTGAAGAGCAGCTTAAGCTTACATTGCTTGTGATACAAGGAGCCAGACGTTTGCCTTTTCGGAAAGAGGCTCTGCCGAGAACGAACACCGTGAGGTCTACCGTTCCCGGGCAAGTACATATCCCAAGTACTGCTGTGCCTGTGGATAGGCTGCACGGGGACAGTGAAGTGCAGCAAGAGCTTTCAGGGCTGGCACTTTCCTTGTGGGAGAAGGAGCCGGACGTTTGCCTTTTCGGAAGGAGAGTCTGCCGAGAACGAACATCGTGAGGTGTACCGTTCCTGGGCAAGTGCAGATACCAAGTACTGCTGTGCCTGTGGATAGGCTGCACGGGGACAGTGAAGAGCAGCAAGAGCTTTCAGGGCTGGCACATTCCTGGTGGGAGAAGGAGCTGGACGTTTGCCTTTTCGGAAGGAGAGTCTGCCGAGTAAAAGCACCGTGAGATGTGCCGGCTGTGGGAAAGCAGGGATCCCCAGTGCTGTTGTGCCTGTGCATAGGCTGCACAGGGACAGTAAAGAGCAGCATAAGCTTTCAGGGCTGGCACCTTCCTTGTGGTTCAAGGAGCCGGACGTTTGCCTTTTCGGAAAGAGGCTCTGCTGAGAACGAACACCGTGAGGTCTACAGTTCCTGGGCAAGTATATATCCCAAGTACTGCTGTCCCTGTGGATAGGCTGCATGGGGACAGTGAAGAACAGCAAGAGCATTCAGGGCTGGCACTTTCCTTGTGGGAGAAGGAGCCGGACGTTTGCCTTTTCGGAAGGAGAGACTGCCGAGTACAAGCGCCGTGAGATGTGCCGCCTGTGGGAAAGCAGGGATCCCCACTGCTGTTGTGCCTGTGCATAGGCTGCACAGGGACAGTGAAGAGCAGCATGAGCTTTCAGGGCTGGCACCTTCCTGGTGGGAGAAGAATGTGGACGTTTGCCTTTTCGGAAGGAGAGTCTGCCGAGTAGAAGCGCCGTGAGATGTGCCGGCTGTGGGAAAGCAGAGATCCCCAATGCTGTTGTGCCTGTGGATAGGCTGCACGGGAACAGTGAAGAGCAGCATGAGCTTTCAGGGCTGGCACTTTCCTTGTGGGACAAGGAGGCAGACGTTTGCCTTTTCGGAAAGAGGCTCTGCCGAGAACGAACATCGTGAGGTCTACCTTTCCTGGGCATGATCAGATCCCCAGGGCTGTTGTGCCTGAGTATAGGCTGCACGGGGACAGTGAAGAGCAGCATAAGCTTACAGGGCTGGCACCTTCCTTGTGGTTCAAGGAGCCAGACGTTTGCCTTTTCGGAAAGAGGCTCTGCCGAGAACGAACATCGTGAGGTGTACCGTTCCTGGGCAAGTACATATACCCAGTACTGCTGTGCCTGTGGATAGGCTGCACGGGGACAGTGAAGAGCAGCAAGAGCTTTCAGGGCTGGCACATTCCTTGTGGGACAAGGAGCCGGACGTCTGCCTTTTAGGAAAGAGGCTCTGCTGAGAACGAACACCGTGAGGTCTACCGTTCCTGGGCAAGTACATATCCCAAGTGCTGTTGTGCCTGTGGATAGGCTGCACGGGGACAGTGAAGAGCAGCAAGAGCTTTCAGGGCTGGCACTTTCCTTGTGGGACAAGGAGCCGGACGTTTGCCTTTTCGGAAGGAGAGTCTGCCGAGAACGAACATCGTGAGGTGTACCGTTCCTGGGCAAGTACAGATACCAAGTACTGCTGTGCCTGTGGATAGGCTGCACGGGGACAGTGAAGAGCAGCAAGAGCTTTCAGGGCTGGCAGCTTCCTTGTGGGAGAAGGAGCTGGACGTTGCCTTTTAGGAAAGAGGCTCTGCTGAGAACGAACACCGTGAGGTCTACCGTTCCCGGGCAAGTACATATCCCAAGTACTGCTGTACCTGTGGATAGGCTGCACGGGGACAGTGAAGAGCAGCAAGAGCTTTCAGGGCTGGCACCTTCCTTGTGGGAGAAGGAGATGGACGTTTGCCTTTTCGTAAAGAGGCTCTGCCGAGAACGAACACCGTGAGGTCTACCGTTCCTGGGCATGATCAAATCCCCAGCGCTGTTGTGCCTGTGGATAGGCTGCACGGGGACAGTGAAGAGCAGCATAAGCTTACAGGGCCGAAACCTTCCTTGTGGTACAAGGAGCCAGACGTTTGCCTTTTCGGAAAGAGGCTCTGCCGAGAACGAACACCGTGAGGTCTACCGTTCCTGTGCAGGATCATATCCCCAGCGCTGTTGTGCCTGTGGGTAGGCTTCACGGGGACAGTGAAGAGCAGCATGAGCTTTCAGGGCTGGCACCTTCCTGGTGGGACAAGGAGCCGGACGTTTGCCTTTTCGGAAAGAGGCTCTGCTGAGAACGAACACCGTGAGGTCTACCGTTCCTGGGCAAGCACGGATCCACAATGCTGTTGTGCCTGTGGATAGGCTGCATGGGGACAGTGAAGAGCAGCAAGAGCTTTCAGGGCTGACACATTCCTGGTGGGAGAAGGAGCCGGACGTTTGCCTTTTCGGAAAGGTGCTCTGCCGAGAATGACCACCGTGAGGTGTATCGTTCCTGGGCAAGTACAGATACCAAGTACTGCTGTGCCTGTGGATAGGCTGCATGGGGACAGTGAAGAGCAGCAAGAGCTTTCAGTGCTGGCACTTTCCTTGTGGTAGAAGGAGCCGGACGTTTGCCTTTTCGGAAGGAGAGTCTGCCGAGGAATAGCACCGTGAGATGTGCCGCCTGTGGGAAAGCAGGGATCCCCAGTGCTGTTGTGCCTGTGCATAGGCTGCACAGGGACAGTAAAGAGCAGCATGAGCTTTCAGGGCTGGCACATTCCTTGTGGGAGAAGGAGCCGGACGTTTGCCTTTTCGGAAGGAGAGACTGCCGAGTACAAGCGCCGTGAGATATGCGGCCTGTGGGAAAGCAGAGATCCCCAGTGCTGTTGTGCCTGTGGGTAGGCTGCACGGGAACAGTGAAGAGCAGCATGAGCTTTCAGGGCTGGCACATTCCTTGTGGGAGAAGGAGCCGGACGTTTGCCTTTTCGGAAGGAGAGTCTGCCGAGTACAAGCGCCGTGAGATGTGCCGCCTGTGGGAAAGCACAGATCCCCAGTGCTGTTGTGCCTGTGGGTAGGCTGCACGGGGACAGTTAAGACCAGCATGAGCTTTCAGGGCTGGCACATTCCTTGTGGGACAAGGAGCCGGACGTTTGCCTTTTCGGAAAGAGGCTCTGCCGAGAACGAACATCGTGAGGTCTACCTTTCCTGAGCATGATCAGATCCCCAGCGCTGTTGTGCCTGAGTATAGGCTGCACAGGGACAGTAAAGAGCAGCATGAGCCTTCAGGGCTGGCACCTTCCTTGTGGGAAAAGGAGCCGGACGTTTGCCTTTTAGGAAAGAGTCGCTGCTGAGAACGAACACCGTGAGGTCTACCGTTCCTGGGCAAGCACGGATCCCCAATGCTGTTGTGCCTGTGGATAGGCTGCACGGGGACAGTGAAGAGCAGCATAAGCTTACATTGCTTGTGATACAAGGAGCCAGACGTTTGCCTTTTCGGAAAGAGGCTCTGCAGAGAACGAACACCGTGAGGTCTACCGTTCCCGGGCAAGTACATATCCCAAGTACTGCTGTGCCTGTGGATAGGCTGCAAAGGGACAGTGAAGTGCAGCAAGAGCTTTCAGGGCTGGCACTTTCCTTGTGGGAGAAGGAGCCGGACGTTTGCCTTTTCGGAAGGAGAGTCTGCCGAGAACGAACACCGTGAGGTGTACCGTTCCTGGGCAAGTACAGATACCAAGTACTGCTGTGCCTGTGGATAGGCTGCATGGGGACAGTGAAGAACAGCAAGAGCATTCAGGGCTGGCACCTTCCTTGTGGGAGAAGGAGCCGGACGTTTGCCTTTTCGGAAGGAGAGTCTGCCGAGTAAAAAGCACCGTGAGATGTGCCGGCTGTGGGAAAGCAGAGATCCCCAATGCTGTTGTGCCTGTGGATAGGCTGCACGGGAACAGTGAAGAGCAGCAAGAGCTTTCAGAGCTGGCACTTTCCTTGTGGGAGAAGGAGCCGGACGTTTGCCTTTTCGGAAGGAGAGACTGCCGAGTACAAGCGCCGTGAGATGTGCCGCCTGTGGGAAAGCAGGGATCCCCAGTGCTGTTGTGCCTGTGCATAGGCTGCACAGGGACAGTAAAGAGCAGCATAAGCTTTCAGGGCTGGCACCTTCCTTGTGGTTCAAGGAGCCGGACGTTTGCCTTTTCGGAAAGAGGCTCTGCTGAGAACGAACACCGTGAGGTCTACAGTTCCTGGGCAAGTATATATCCCAAGTACTGCTGTCCCTGTGGATAGGCTGCATGGGGACAGTGAAGAACAGCAAGAGCATTCAGGGCTGGCACTTTCCTTGTGGGAGAAGGAGCCGGACGTTTGCCTTTTCGGAAGGAGAGACTGCCGAGTACAAGCGCCGTGAGATGTGCCGCCTGTGGGAAAGCAGGGATCCCCAGTGCTGTTGTGCCTGTGGATAGGCTGCACGGGGACAGTGAAGTGCAGCAAGAGCTTTCAGGGCTGGCACTTTCCTTGTGGGAGAAGGAGCCGGACGTTTGCCTTTTCGGAAGGAGAGTCTGCCGAGAACGAACATCGTGAGGTGTACCGTTCCTGGGCAAGTACAGATACCAAGTACTGCTGTGCCTGTGGATAGGCTGCACGGGGACAGTGAAGAGCAGCAAGAGCTTTCAGGGCTGGCAGCTTCCTTGAGGGAGAAGGAGCTGGACGTTGCCTTTTAGGAAAGAGGCTCTGCTGAGAACGAACACCGTGAGGTCTACCGTTCCTGGGCAAGCACGGATCCCAAGTACTGCTGTGCCTGTGGATAGGCTGCACGGGAACAGTGAAGAGCAGCAAGAGCTTTCAGGGCTGGCACATTCCTTGTTGGAGAAGGAGCCGGACGTTTGCCTTTTCGGAAGGAGAGACTGCCGAGTACAAGCGCCGTGAGATATGCCGCCTGTGGGAAAGCAGGGATCCCCAGTGCTGTTGTCCCTGTGCATAGGCTGCACAGGGACAGTAAAGAGCAGCATGAGCTTTCAGGGCTGGCACCTTCCTTGTGGGAGAAGGAGCTGGACGTTGCCTTTTAGGAAAGAGGCTCTGCTGAGAACGAACACCGTGAGGTCTACCGTTCCTGGGCATGATCAAATCCCCAGCGCTGTTGTGCCTGTGGATAGGCTGCACGGGGACAGTGAAGAGCAGCAACAGCTTTCAGTGCTGGCACTTTCCTTGTGGGAGAAGGAGCCGGACGTTTGCCTTTTCGGAAGGAGAGTCTGCCGAGTAAAAGCACCGTGAGCTGTGCCGCCTGTGGGAAAGCAGGGATCCCCAATGCTGTTGTGCCTGTGCATAGGCTGCACAGGGACAGTAAAGAGCAGCATGAGCTTTCAGGGCTGGCACATCCCTTGTGGGAGAAGGAGCCGGACGTTTGCCTTTTCGGAAGGAGAGACTGCCGAGTACAAGCGCCGTGAGATATGCGGCCTGTGGGAAAGCAGAGATCCCCAGTGCTGTTGTGCCTGTGGGTAGGCTGCACGGGAACAGTGAAGAGCAGCATAAGCTTTCAGGGCTGGCACATTCCTTGTGGGAGAAGGAGCCGGACGTTTGCCTTTTCGGAAGGAGAGTCTGCCGAGTACAAGCGCCGTGAGATGTGCCGCCTGTGGGAAAGCACAGATCCCCAGTGCTGTTGTGCCTGTGGGTAGGCTGCACGGGGACAGTTAAGACCAGCATGAGCTTTCAGGGCTGGCACATTCCTTGTGGGACAAGGAGCCGGACGTCTGCCTTTTCGGAAAGGTGCTCTGCCGAGAACGACCACCGTGAGGTGTATCGTTCCTGGGCAAGTACAGATACCAAGTACTGCTGTGCCAGTGGATAGGCTGCATGGGGACAGTGAAGAGCAGCATGGGCTTTCAGGGCTGGCACCTTCCTGGTGGGACAAGGAGCCGGACGTTTGCCTTTTAGGAAAGAGTCGCTGCTGAGAACGAATACCGTGAGGTCTACCGTTCCTCGGCAAGCACGGATCCACAATGCTGTTGTGGCTGTGGATAGGCTGCACGGGAACAGTGAAGAGCAGCATAAGCTTACAGGGCCGAAACCTTCCTTGTGGTACAAGGAGCCAGACGTTTGCCTTTTCGGAAAGAGGCTCTGCCGAGAACGAACACCGTGAGGACTACCGTTTCCGGGCAAGTACATATCCCAAGTACTGCTGTGCCTGTGGATAGGCTGCAAAGGGACAGTGAAGTGCAGCATGAGCTTTCAGGGCTGGCACCTTCCTGGTGGGAGAAGGAGCCGGAAGTTTGCCTTTTCAGAAAGAGGCTCTGTTGAGAACGACCACCGTGAGGTCTACCGTTCCTGTGCAAGTACATATCCCAAGTACTGCTGTACCTGTGGATAGGTTGCACGGGGACAGTGAAGAGCAGCAAGAGCTTTCAGGGCTGGCACCTTCCTTGTGGGAGAAGGAGCCGGACGTTTGCCTTTTCGGAAAGAGGCTCTGCCGAGAACGAACATCGTGAGGTCTACCTTTCCTGGGCATGATCAGATCCCCAGCGCTGTTGTGCCTGAGTATAGGCTGCACAGGGACAGTAAAGAGCAGCATAAGCTTTCAGGGCTGGCACCTTCCTTGTGGTTCAAGGAGCCCGACGTTTGCCTTTTCGGAAAGAGGCTCTGCCGAGAACGAACACCGTGAGGTCTACAGTTCCTGGGCAAGTATATATCCCAAGTACTGCTGTACCTGTGGATAGGCTGCACGGGGACAGTGAAGAGGAGCAAGAGATTTCAGGGCTGACACCTTCCTTGTGGGAGAAGGAGCCGGACGTTTGCCTTTTCGGAAAGGTGCTCTGCTGATAATGACCACCGTGAGGTGTATCGTTCCTGGGCAAGTACAGATACCAAGTACTGCTCTGCCTGCGGATAGGCTGCACGGGGACAGTGAAGAGCAGCAAGAGCATTCAGGGCTGGCACTTTCCTTGTGGGAGAAGGAGCCAGACGTTTGCCTTTTCGGAAGGAGAGTCTGCCGAGAACGAACATCGTGAGGTGTACCGTTCCTGGGCAAGTACAGATCCCAAGTACTGCTGTGCCAGTGGATAGGCTGCACGGGGCAGTGAAGAGCAGCAAGAGCTTTCAGGGCTGGCACCTTCCTTGTGGGAGAAGGAGCCGGACGTTTGCCTTTTCGGAAGGAGAGTCTGCCGAGTAAAAGCGCCGTGAGATGTGCCGCCTGTGGGAAAGCAGGGATCCCCAGTGCTGTTGTGCCTGTGGGTAGGCTGCACGGGAACAGTGAAGAGCAGCATGAGCTTTCAGGGCTGGCACCTTCCTTGTGGGAGAAGGAGCTGGACGTTGCCTTTTAGGAAAGAGGCTCTGCTGAGAACGAACACCGTGAGGTCTACCGTTCCTGGGCAAGCACGGATCCCCAGTGCTGTTGTGCCTGTGGATAGGCTGCACGGGGACAGTGAAGAGCAGCATGAGCTTTCAGGGCTGGCACTCTCCTTGTGGGACAAGGAGCCGGACGTCTGCCTTTTCGGAAGGAGAGTCTGCCGAGAACGAACACCGTGAGGTCTACCGTTCCCGGGCAAGTACATATCCCAAGTACTGCTGTACCTGTGAATAGGCTGCACGGGGACAGTGAAGAGCAGCAAGAGCTTTCAGGGCTGGCACTTTCCTTGTGGGACAAGGAGCCAGACGTTTGCCTTTTCGGAAGGAGGCTCTGCCGAGAACGAACACCGTGAGGTCTACCGTTCCTGGGCAAGCACGGATCCCCAATGCTGTTGTGCTGTGCATAGGCTGCATGGGGACAGTGAAGAGCAGCAAGAGCTTTCAGGGCTGACACATTCCTGGTGGGAGAAGGAGCCGGACGTTTGCCTTTTCGGAAAGGTGCTCTGCCGAGAACGAACATCGTGAGGTCTACCTTTCCTGGGCATGATCAGATCCCCAGCGCTGTTGTGCGTGAGTATAGGCTGCACAGGGACAGTAAAGAGCAGCATGAGCCTTCAGGGCTGGCACCTTCCTTGTGGGAAAAGGAGAGGGACGTTTGCATTTTAGGAAAGAGTCGCTGCTGAGAACGAACACCGTGAGGTCTACCGTTCCTGGGCAAGCACGGATCCCCTATGCTGTTGTGCCTGTGGATAGGCTGCACGGGGACAGTGAAGAGCAGCTTAAGCTTACATTGCTTGTGATACAAGGAGCCAGACGTTTGCCTTTTCGGAAAGAGGCTCTGCCGAGAACGAACACCGTGAGGTCTACCGTTCCCGGGCAAGTACATATCCCAAGTACTGCTGTGCCTGTGGATAGGCTGCACGGGGACAGTGAAGAGCAGCAAGAGCTTTCAGGGCTGGCACTTTCCTTGTGGGAGAAGGAGCCGGACGTTTGCCTTTTCGGAAGGAGAGTCTGCCGAGTAAAAACACCGTGAGATGTGCCGCCTGTGGGAAAGCAGAGATCCCCAATGCTGTTGTGCCTGTGGATAGGCTGCACGGGAACAGTGAAGAGCAGCATGAGCTTTCAGGGCTGGCACTTTCCTTGTGGGACAAGGAGCCGGACGTTTGCCTTTTCGGAAAGAGGCTCTGCCGAGAACGAACATCGTGAGGTCTACCTTTCCTGGGCAAGTACCTATCCCAAGTACTGCTGTGCCTGTGGATAGGCTGCACGGGGACAGTGAAGAGCAGCAAGAGCTTTCAGGGCTGGCACATCCCTTGTGGGAGAAGGAGCCGGACGTTTGCCTTTTCGGAAGGAGAGACTGCCGAGTACAAGTGCCGTGAGATATGCCGCCTATGGGAAATCAGGGATCCCCAGTGCTGTTGTGCCTGTGGGTAGGCTGCACAGGGACAGTAAAGAGCCGCATGAGCTTTCAGGGCTGGCATCTTCCTTGTGGGAGAAGGAGCTGGACGTTGCCTTTTACGAAAGAGGCTCTGCTGAGAACGAACACCGTGAGGTCTACCGTTCCTGGGCAAGCACGGATCCCCAATGCTGTTGTGCCTGTGGATAGACTGCACGGGGACAGTGAAGAGCAGCATGAGCTTTCAGGGCTGGCACCTTCCTGGTGGGACAAGGAGCCGGACGTTTGCCTTTTCGGAAGGAGAGTCTGCCGAGTAAAAGCACCGTGAGATATGCCGGCTGTGGGAAAGCAGAGATCCCCAATGCTATTGTGCCTGTGGATAGGCTGCACGGGGACAGTGAAGAGCAGCATAATCTTACAGGGCTGGCACCTTCCTTGTGGTTCAAGGAGCCGGACGTTTGCCTTTTCGGAAAGAGGCTCTGCTGAGAACGAACACCGTGAGGTCTACCGTTCCTGGGCATGATCAAATCCCCAGCGCTGTTGTGCCTGTGGATAGGCTGCACGGGGACAGTGAAGAGCAGCATAAGCTTACAGGGCCGGCACCTTCCTTGTGGGACAAGGAGCCAGACGTTTGCCTTTTCGGAAAGAGGCTCTGCCGAGAACGAACACCGTGAGGTCTACCTTTCCTGGGCATGATCAGATCCCCAGCGCTGTTGTGCCTGAGTATAGGCTGCACGGGGACAGTGAAGAGCAGCAAGAGCATTCAGGGCTGGCACTTTCCTTGTGGGAGAAGGAGCCGGACGTTTGCCTTTTCGGAAGGAGAGTCTGCCGAGAACGAACATCGTGAGGTGTACCGTTCCTGGGCAAGTACAGATACTAAGTACTGCTGTGCCTGTGGATAGGCTGCACGGGGACAGTGAAGAGCAGCAAGAGCTTTCAGGGCTGGCACATTCCTGGTGGGAGAATGAGCTGGACGTTTGCCTTTTCGGAAGGAGAGTCTGCCGAGTACAAGCGCCGTGAGATGTGCCGCCTGTGGGAAAGCAGAGATCCCCAATGCTGTTGTGCCTGTGGACAGGCTGCACGGGAACAGTGAAGAGCAGCATGAGCTTTCAGGGCTGGCACTTTCCTTGTGGGACAAGGAGCCAGACGTTTGCCTTTTCGGAAAGAGGCTCTGCCGAGAACGAACACCGTGAGGTGTACCGTTCCTGGGCAAGTACAGATACCAAGTACTGCTGTGCCTGTGGAGAGGCTGCACGGGGACAGTGAAGAGCAGCAAGAGCTTTCAGGGCTGGCACTTTCCTTGTGGGAGAAGGAGCCGGACGTTTGCCTTTTCGGAAGGAGAGACTGCCGAGTAAAAGCGCCGAGAGATATGCCGCCTGTGGGAAAGCAGAGATCCCCAGTGCTGTTGTGCCTGTGGGTAGGCTGCACGGGGACAGTGAAGAGCAGCATGAGCTTTCAGGGCTGGCATCTTCCTTGTGGGAGAAGGAGCTGGACGTTGCCTTTTAGGAAAGAGGCTCTGCTGAGAACGAACACCGTGAGGTCTACCGTTCCTGGGCAAGCACGGATCCCCAATGCTGTTGTGCCTGTGGATAGGCTGCACGGGGACAGTGAAGAGCAGCAAGAGCTTTCAGGGCTGGCACCTTCCTTGTGGGACAAGGAGCCGGACGTCTGCCTTTTCGGAAAGAGGCTCTGCCGAGAACGAATACCGTGAGGTGTATCGTTCCTGGGCAAGTACAGATACCAAGTACTGCTATGCCAGTGGATAGGCTGCATGGGGACAGTGAAGAGCAGCATGGGCTTTCAGGGCTGGCACCTTCCTGGTGGGAGAAGGAGCCGGACGTTTGCCTTTTAGGAAAGAGTCGCTGCTGAGAACGAATACCGTGAGGTCTACCGTTCCTCGGCAAGCACGGATCCACAATGCTGTTGTGCCTGTGGATAGGCTGCACGGGAACAGTGAAGAGCAGCATAAGCTTACAGGGCCGAAACCTTCCTTGTGGTACAAGGAGCCAGACGTTTGCCTTTTCGGAAGAGGGTCTGCCGAGAACGAACACCGTGAGGTCTACCGTTCCTGGGCAAGTACCTATCCCAAGTACTGCTGTGCCAGTGGATAGGCTGCACGGGGACAGTGAAGAGCAGCATGAGCTTTCAGGGCTGGCACATTCCTGGTGGGAGACGGAGCTGGACGTTTGCATTTTCGGAAGGAGATTCTGCCGAGTACAAGCGCCGTGAGATGTGCCGGCTGTGGGAAAGCAGAGATCCCCCATGCTGTTGTGCCTGTGGATAGGCTGCACGGGAACAGTGAAGAGCAGCAAGATCTTTCAGGGCTGGCACCTTCCTTGTGGGACAAGGAGCCGGACGTCTGCCTTTTCGGAAAGAGGCTCTGCCGAGAACGAACACCGTGAGGTCTACGGTTCCTGGGCAAGTACATATCCCAAGTACTGCTGTGCCTGTGGATAGGCTGCACGGGGACAGTGAAGAGCAGCAAGAGCTTTCAGGGCTGGCACATTCCTGGTGGGAGAAGGAGCTGGACGTTTGCCTTTTCGGAAGTAGAGTCTGCCGAGTACAAGCGCCGTGACATGTGCCGCCTTTGGGAAAGCAGGGATCCCCAGTGCTGTTGTGCCTGTACATAGGCTGCACAGGGACAGTAAAGAGCAGCAAGAGCTTTCAGGGCTGGCACATTCCTGGTGGGAGAAGGAGCTGGACGTTTGCCTTTTCGGAAGGAGAGTCTGCCGAGTAGAAGCGCCGTGAGATGTGCCGGCTGTGGGAAAGCAGAGATCCCCAATGCTGTTGTGCCTGTGGATAGGCTGCACGGGAACAGTGAAGAGCAGCATGAGCTTTCAGCGCTGGCACTTTCCTTGTGGGACAAGGAGCCGGACGTTTGCCTTTTCGGAAAGAGGCTCTGCCGAGAACGAACATCGTGAGGTCTACCTTTCCTGGGCATGATCAGATCCCCAGCGCTGTTGTGCCTGAGTATAGGCTGCACGGGGACAGTGAAGAGCAGCATAAGCTTACAGGGCCGAAACCTTCCTTGTGGTTCAAGGAGCCAGACGTTTGCCTTTTCGGAAAGAGGCTCTGCCGAGAACGAACACCGTGAGGTCTACCGTTCCAGGGCATGATCATATCCCCAGCGCTGTTGTGCCTGTGGGTAGGCTTCACGGGGACAGTGAAGAGCAGCATGAGCTTTCAGGGCTGGCACCTTCCTGGTGGGACAAGGAGCCGGACGTTTGCCTTTTAGGAAAGAGGCTCTGCTGAGAACGAACACCGTGAGGTCTACCGTTCCTGGGCAAGCACGGATCCCCAATGCTGTTGTGCCTGTGGATAGGCTGCACGGGGACAGTGAAGAGCAGCATAAGCTTACAGGGCGGCACCTTCCTTGTGGTACAAGGGGCCAGACGTTTGCCTTTTCAGAAAGAGGCTCTGCCGAGAACGAACATCGTGAGGTGTACCTTTAGTGGGCAAGTACAGATACCAAGTACTGCTGTGCCTGTGCATAGGCTGCACGGGGACAGTGAAGAGCAGCAAGAGCTTTCAGGGCTGGCACCTTCCTTGTGGGACAAGGAGCCGGACGTCTGCCTTTTCGGAAAGAGGCTCTGCCGAGAACGAACACCGTGAGGTCTACCGTTCCTGGGCAAGTACATATCCCAAGTACTGCTGTGCCTGTGGATAGGCTGCACGGGGACAGTGAAGAGCAGCAAGAGCTTTCAGGGCTGGCAATTTCCTTGTGGGACAAGGAGCCGGACGTTTGCCTTTTCAGAAATAGGCTCTGCTGAGAACGAACACCGTGAGGTCTACCGTTCCTGGGCAAGCACGGATCCACAATGCTGTTGTGCCTGTGGATAGGCTGCACGGGGACAGTGAAGAGCAGCAAGAGCTTTCAGGGCTGGCACATTCCTTGTGGGAGAAGGAGCCGGACGTTTGCCTTTTCGGAAGGAGAGTCTGCCCAGTACAAGCGCCGTGAGATATGCCGCCTGTGGGAAAGCAGAGATCCCCAGCGCTGTTGTGCCTGTGGGTAGGCTGCACAGGGACAGTGAAGAGCCGCATGAGCTTTCAGGGCTGGCACCTTCCTTGTGGGAGAAGGAGCTGGACGTTGCCTTTTAGGAAAGAGGCTCTGCTGAGAACGAACACCGTGAGGTCTACCGTTCCTGGGCAAGCACGGATCCCCAATGCAGTTGTGCCTGTGGATAGGCTGCACGGGAACAGTGAAGAGCAGCATGAGCTTTCAGGGCTGGCACTTTCCTTGTGGGACAAGGAGCTGGATGTTTGCCTTTTCGGAAAGAGGCTCTGCCGAGAACGAACACCGTGAGGTCTACCGTTCCTGGGCAAATACATATCCCAAGTACTGCTGTGCCTGTGGATAGGCTGCACGGGGACAGTGAAGAGCAGCAAGAGCTTTCAGGGCTGGCACATTCCTGGTGGGAGAAGGAGCTGGACGTTTGCCTTTTCGGAAGGAGTGTCTGCCGAGTTCAAGCGCCGTGAGATGTGCCGCCTGTGGGAAAGCAGGGATCCCCAGTGCTGTTGTGCCTGTGCAGAGGCTGCACAGGGACAGTAAAGAGCAGCAAGAGCTTTCAGGGCTGGCACCTTCCTTGTGGGAGAAGGAGCCGGACGTTTGCCTTTTCGGAAGGAGAGTCTGCCGAGTAAAAGCACCGTGAGATGTGCCTCCTGTGGGAAAGCAGAGATCCCCAATGCTGTTGTGCCTGTGGATAGGCTGCACGGGAACAGTGAAGAACAGCATGAGCTTTCAGGGCTGGCACTTTTCTTGTGGGACAAGGAGCCGGACGTTTGCCTTTTCGGAAAGAGGCTCTGCCGAGAACGAACATCGTGAGGTCTACAGTTCCTGGGCAAGTACAGATACCAAGTACTGCTGTGCCTGTGGATAGGCTGCACGGGGACAGTGAAGAGCAGCAAGAGCTTTCAGGGCTGGCACCTTCCTTGTGGGAGAAGGAGCCGGACGTTTGCCTTTTCGGAAAGAGGCTCTGCTGAGAATGATCACCGTGAGGTCTACCGTTCCTGGGCAAGCACGGATCCCCAATGCTGTTGTGCCTGAGGATAGGCTGCACGGGGACAGTGAAGAGCAGCATAAGCTTACAGGTCCGGCACATTCCTGGTGGGAGAAGGAGCAGGACGTTTGCCTTTTCGGAAAGGTGCTCTGCCGAGAATGAACACCGTGAGGTGTATCGTTCCTGGGCAAGTACAGATACCAAGTACTGCTGTGCCTGAGGATAGGCTGCATGGGGACAGTGAAGAGCAGCAAGAGCTTTCAGGGCTGGCACTTTCCTTGTGGGAGAAGGAGCCGGACGTTTGCCTTTTCGGAAGGAGAGTCTGCCGAGTAAAAGCACCGTGAGATGTGCCGGCTGTGGGAAAGCAGAGATCCCCAATGCTGTTGTGCCTGTGGACAGGCTGCACGGGAACAGTGAAGAGCAGCATGAGCTTTCAGGGCTGGCACTTTCCTTGTGGGACAAGGAGCCGGACGTTTGCCTTTTCGGAAAGAGGCTCTGCCGAGAACGAACACCGTGAGGTCTACAATTCCTGGGCAAGTATATATCCCAAGTACTGCTGTACCTGTGGATAGGCTGCACGGGGACAGTGAAGAGCAGCAAGAGATTTCAGGGCTGGCACATTCCTGGTGGGAGAAGGAGCCGGACGTTTGCCTTTTCGGAAAGAGGCTCTGCTGAGAACGATCACCGTGAGGTCTACCGTTCCTGGGCAAGCACGGATCCACAATGCTGTTGTGCCTGTGGATAGGCTGCACGGGGACAGTGAAGAGCAGCAAGAGCTTTCAGGGCTGGCACATTCCTGGTGGGAGAAGGAGCCGGACGTTTGCCTTTTCGGAAAGGTGCTCTGCCGAGAATGACCACCGTGAGGTGTATCGTTCCTGGGCAAGTACAGATACCAAGTACTGCTGTGCCAGTGGATAGGCTGCATGGGGACAGTGAAGAGCAGCATGGGCTTTCAGGGCTGGCACCTTCCTGGTGGGACAAGGAGCCGGACGTTTGCCTTTTAGGAAAGAGTCGCTGCTGAGAACGAATACCGTGAGGTCTACCGTTCCTCAGCAAGCACGGATCCACAATGCTGTTGTGCCTGTGGATAGGCTGCACGGGAACAGTGAAGAGCAGCATAAGCTTACAGGGCCGAAACCTTCCTTGTGGTACAAGGAGCCAGACGTTTGCCTTTTCGGAAAGAGGGTCTGCCGAGAACGAACACCGTGAGGTCTACCGTTCCTGGGCAAGTACAGATACCAAGTACTGCTGTGCCAGTGGATAGGCTGCACGGGGACAGTGAAGAGCAGCATGAGCTTTCAGGGCTGGCACCTTCCTTGTTGGACATGGAGCCGGACGTCTGCCTTTTCGGAAAGAGTCTCTGCCGAGATCGAACACCGTGAGGTCTACCGTTCCTGGGCAAGTACATATCCCAAGTACTGCTGTGCCTGTGGATAGGCTGCACGGGGACAGTGAAGAGCAGCAAGAGCTTTCAGGGCTGGCACATTCCTGGTGGGAGAAGGAGCTGGACGTTTGCCTTTTCGGAAGGAGAGTCTGCCGAGTACAAGCGCCGTGAGATGTGCCGCCTGTGGGAAAGCAGGGATCCCCAGTGCTGTTGTGCCTGTGCATAGGCTGCACAGGGACAGTAAAGAGCAGCAAGAGCTTTCAGGGCTGGCACATTCCTGGTGGGAGAAGGAGCTGGACGTTTGCCTTTTCGGAAGGAGAGTCTGCCGAGTACAAGCGCCGTGAGATGTGCCGGCTGTGGGAAAGCAGAGATCCCCAATGCTGTTGTGCCTGTGGATAGGCTGCACGGGAACAGTGAAGAGCAGCATGAGCTTTCAGGGCTGGCACTTTCCTTGTGGGACAAGGAGCCGGACGTTTGCCTTTTCGGAAAGAGGCTCTGCCGAGAACGAACATCGTGAGGTCTACCTTTCCTGGGCATGATCAGATCCCCAGCGCTGTTGTGCCTGAGTATAGGCTGCACGGGGACAGTGAAGAGCAGCATAAGCTTACAGGGCCGAAACCTTCCTTGTGGTTCAAGGAGCCAGACGTTTGCCTTTTCGGAAAGAGGCTCTGCCGCGAACGAACACCGTGAGGTCTACCGTTCCTGGGCATGATCATATCCCCAGCGCTGTTGTGCCTGTGGGTAGGCTTCACGGGGACAGTGAAGAGCAGCATGAGCTTTCAGGGCTTGCACCTTCCTGGTGGGACAAGGAGCCGGACGTTTGCCTTTTAGGAAAGAGGCTCTGCTGAGAACGAACACCGTGAGGTCTACCGTTCCTGGGCAAGCACGGATCCCCAATGCTGTTGTGCCTGTGGATAGGCTGCACGGGGACAGTGAAGAGCAGCATAAGCTTACAGGGCCGGCACCTTCCTTGTGGGACAAGGATCCGGACGTTTGCCTTTTCGGAAAGAGGCTCTGCCGAGAACGAACATCGTGAGGTGTACCTTTAGTGGGCAAGTACAGATACCAAGTACTGCTGTGCCTGTGGATAGGCTGCACGGGGACAGTGAAGAGCAGCAAGAGCTTTCAGGGCTGGCACTTTCCTTGTGGGAGAAGGAGCCGGACGTTTGCCTTTTCGGAAGGAGAATCTGCCGAGTACAAGCGCCGTGAGATGTGCCGCCTGTGGGAAAGCAGGGATCCCCAGTGCTGTTGTGCCTGTGCAGAGGCTGCACAGGGACAGTAAAGAGCAGCATGAGCTTTCAGGGCTGGCACCTTCCTTGTGGGAGAAGGAGCCGGACGTTTGCCTTTTCGGAAGGAGAGTCTGCCGAGTAAAAACACCGTGAGATGTGCCGCCTGTGGGAAAGCAGAGATCCCCAATGCTGTTGTGCCTGTGGATAGGCTGCACGGGAACAGTGAAGAGCAGCATGAGCTTTCAGGGCTGTCACTTTACTTGTGGGACAAGGAGCCGGACGTTTGCCTTTTCGGAAAGAGGCTCTGCCGAGAACGAACACCGTGAGGTCTACAGTTCCTGGGCAAGTATATATCCCAAGTACTGATGTACCTGTGGATAGGCTGCACGGGGACAGTGAAGAGCAGCATGAGCTTTCAGGGCTGGCACCTTCCTTGTGGGAGAAGGAGCCGGACGTTTGCCTTTTCGGAAAGAGGCTCTGCCGAGAACGACCACCGTGAGGTCTACAGTTCCTGGGCAAGTACATATCCCAAGTACTGCTGTGCCTGTGCATAGGCTGCACGGGGACAGTGAAGAGCAGCAAGAGCTTTCAGTTCTGGCACATTCCTGGTGGGAGAAGGAGCCGGACGTTTGCCTTTTCGGAAGGAGAGTCTGCCGAGTACAAGCGCCGTGAGATGTGCCGCCTGTGGGAAAGCACAGATCCCCAGTGCTGTTGTGCCTGTGGGTAGGCTGCACAGGGACAATTAAGACCAGCATGAGCTTTCAGGGTTGGCACCTTCCTTGTGGGAGAAGGAGCCAGACGTTTGCCTTTTCGGAAAGAGGCTCTGCCGAGAACGAACACCGTGAGGTCTACAGTTCCTGGGCAAGTACATATCCCAAGTACTGCTGTGCCTGTGGATAGGCTGCACGGGGACAGTGAAGAGCAGCAAGAGCTTTCAGGGCTGGTACATTCCTGGTGGGAGAAGGAGCCGGACGTTTGCATTTTCGGAAAGGTGCTCTGCCGAGAACGACCACCGTGAGGTCTACAGTTCCTGGGCAAATACAGATACCAAGTACTGCTGTGCCTGTGGGCAGGCTGCATGGGGACAGTGAAGAGCAGCATGAGCTTTCAGGGCTGGCACCTTCCTTGTGGGAGAAGGAGCCGGACGTTTGCCTTTTCGGAAGAAGAGTCTGCCGTGTACAAGCGCCGTGAGATGAGCCGCCTGTGGGAAAGCACAGATCCCCAGTGCTGTTGTGCCTGTGGGTAGGCTGCACAGGGACAGTAAAGAGCAGCATGAGCTTTCAGGGCTGGCACCTTCCTTGTGGGAGAAGGAGCCGGACGTTTGCCTTTTCGGAAAGAGGCTCTGCTGAGAACGAACACCGTGAGGTCTACCGTTCCTGGGCATGATCAGATCCCCAGCGCTGTTGTGCCTGTGCATAGGCTGCACGGGGACAGTGAAGAGCAGCATGAGCTTTCAGGGCTGGCACCTTCCTTGTGGGAGAAGGAGCCGGACGTTTGCCTTTTCGGAAAGAGGCTCTGCCGAGAACGAACACCGTGAGGTCTACCATTCCTGGGCAAGCACGGATCCACAATGCTGTTGTGCCTGTGGATAGGCTGCATGGGGACAGTGAAGAGCAGCATGAGCTTTCAGGGCTGGCACCTTCCTTGTGGGAGAAGGAGCTGGACGTTTGCTTTTCGGAAGGAGAGTCTGCCGAGTACAAGCGCCGTGACATGTGCCGCCTGTAGGAAAGCACAGATCCCCAGTGCTGTTGTGCCTGTGGGTAGGCTACACGGGGACAGTGAAGAGCAGCATGAGCTTTCAGGGCTGGCACCTTCCTTGTGGGAGAAGGAGCCAGACGTTTGCCTTTTCGGAAAGAGGCTCTGCCGAGAACGACCACCGTGAGGTCTACAGTTCCTGGGCAAGTACATATCCCATGTACTGCTGTGCCTGTGGATAGGCTGCACGGGGACAGTGAAGAGCAGCAAGAGCTTTCAGTTCTGGCACATTCCTGGTGGGAGAAGGAGCCGGACGTTTGCCTTTTCGGAAGGAGAGTCTGCCGAGTATAAGCGCCGTGAGATGTGCCGCCTGTGGGAAAGCAGAGATCCCCAGTGCTGTTGTGCCTGTGGGTAGGCTGCACAGTGACATTAAAGAGTAGCATGAGCTTTCAGGGTTGGCACCTTCCTTGTGGGACAAGGAGCCGGACGTTTGCCTTTTCGGAAAGAGGCTCTGCCGAGAACGAACACTGTGAGGTTTACTGTTCCTGGGCAAGCACGGATCCACAATGCTGTTGTGCCTGTGGATAGGCTGCACGGGGACAGTGAAGAGCAGCATAAGCTTACAGGGCTGGCACCTTCCTTGTGGGAGAAGGAGCCAGACGTTTGCCTTTTCGGAAAGAGGCTCTGCCGAGAACGAACACCGTGAGGTCTACAGTTCCTGGGCAAGTACATATCCCAAGTACTGCTGTGCCTGTGGATAGGCTGCATGGGGACAGTGAAGAGCAGCAAGAGCTTTCAGGGCTGGCACCTTCCTTGTGGGAGAAGGAGCCGGACGTTTGCCTTTTCGGAAAGGTGCTCTGCCGAGAACGAACACCGTGAGGTCTACCGTTCCTGGGCAAGCACGGATCCACAATGCTGTTGTGCCTGTGGATAGGCTGCATGGGGACAGTGAAGAGCAGCATGAGCTTTCAGGGCTGGCACCTTCCTTGTGTGAGAAAAAGCAGGACGTTTGCTTTTCGGAAGGAGAGTCTGCCGAGTACAAGCGCCGTGACATGTGCCGCCTGTAGGAAAGCACAGATCCCCAGTGCTGTTGTGCCTGTGGGTAGGCTACACGGGGACAGTGAAGAGCAGCATGAGCTTTCAGGGCTGGCACCTTCCTTGTGGGAGAAGGAGCCAGACGTTTGCCTTTTCGGAAAGAGGCTCTGCCGAGAACGACCACCGTGAGGTCTACAGTTCCTGGGCAAGTACATATCCCAAGTACTGTTGTACCTGTGGATAGGCTGCACGGGGACAGTGAAGAGCAGCAAGAGCTTTCAGTTCTGGCACATTCCTGGTGGGAGAAGGAGCCGGACGTTTGCCTTTTTGTCGGGGAATGCAACGAGTCTACTGAATTCCTGACAGTTCGAGAACAGCGCGACCTTGAGCAGCTTGTAGTATATCCTTGAAGAGTCTGGAAAGATCCGAGAAGACCAGTACAAAAACAAGATACTGATAAGAAGAACCGTCCTAACGAACTCACCAATCATGAATTGTTAGTTACTAACCAAACCAATCATATACTAACACATATTCTAAAGAAGGGTATAAAAAGGTGTGTTAGAACAATAAAGTAGCCATTTTGCATGATCTATTACTTGTCGTGTCCGTCTCTACTGCGACAAATGGTGACCCCGACGCGTCTGAGCGAACTGATCTTCTAACGGCGATACTCCTAGCACTGGCGAGGGATTTATCGGCAGCGACGAGAGCTGCGAAGGAGCGTACTGGCAGCGAGGCAAGCTGCGGAGACGGAGCCCGGTGAAGCTGTGAGCAGTGGAATCTGCCTGGTCCGGACCTGAGCCTAGACACCTAATAAGGTGAGCCACCGGGGACTAATCTGTTAAGATGGGGCAGCAATTGACTAAGGAAGAGGAGACAATTTTGTCTACCTGGAAAGCCCTGTTAAAAAGAAAAGGGGTTACAACCTCAGAGCAGAACCTGAGAAGGATTTTATTATGGTGTAAGACCCAAGGCTTTCCGGCCACAACGCTTACTGCGTTTAGTGTGGGTGCGTGGCAATCTGTGGCCTTGAAAATGTTTTATGAGATCTCTAAGGGGCAGAAAGACCTGTGCGAGTTGGCGGTCGTATGGCGTTTACTAACTGAGACTCTGACAGAATGGAAGGCAGAATGTGATGCGAATGATCAGCAACGGCATGCTGAGCACTCGGACACTGTTAGCGAGGCTACTGCTTCTGCTCAGCTACCGGCTGCGGCCGATGCTGCGATTTCGGCGGTTGCGGGCAGAAAGCCTCTAACGAGCAAAATCAGATCGTACCCTTATTCACCTCCTCCTCCTACTACATTCCTTCCTTTACCGGGCGCCGAGGGGCCCTCCTCACCTACTGGTGCGGCGGCGGCTGGGGTGACTCCATCAGCCCCCCCCACGGGGAACACTGTGGCGATTAACACCGAGCCAGCGTGTGTGGGCCGTACTGACCTTGAGGGCCGTAAGGATGGTGAGACTCAAACTGACTGTGAGGGCAGTGCGGAATGTGAGACCCAGAATGAAACTGAGGCGGAAACTTCTCTAATTAACGCTATGCGATCTCTGCAGCTCGCAGATAAATCCATGCCGAAAGAACCCCTACCGTGGACTCTCCCTCCGGCCACAATAACTGTGGTCCCGAGATCCCCTGATCAATTCTGGGAGGGAGTTAGGAAATATGCTGCCGATTCTGGCAACTGGGATCTCGTCGAACGCCTCAGCCCGTGCTCTCTCACGCCAGCGTTTCTAAAGCCTCTGGATGACGGGGCAGGGGCTCCTGTTACGTTTCCTGTTTTTAAGGCTGCACCGGGTACTAACCGGCACGATGAGCACACTCCGATCGGCTGGAGAGTGGTGCAGGATTTGCAGAATAAAGTACAAAAATATGGCATTAATTCTCCTGAGGTAATGCAACTTATTCGTATAATCAGCACAGATCTGCTGTGTCCGTATGATATTATGCATCTAGCGCAAGTGCTGTTTCAGCCCGTGCAATTGCAAGTCTTTCAATCCACTTGGCGGCAGATGGCACGCGCGGCGGCGCTGCAGAATTCACGCCTGCCACGGGATGACCCGAGGTTGGGCCTTGGAGAGGATGCTTTGCTTGGTGAAGGGCAGTATAGTAACCCTCAGGTGCAGGCTACATGGCCTCCGATTGCTCTCGAACAAGCACAGAATATAGGCCTTATGGCGATCAAGCGTACCATGGACTTGGCAGCTCCGAAGCAGAAATATGCCACTATCCGCCAAGGCCCCGCGGAACCCTTTTTACAATTTGTGGAGAAAATCTCTGCCGCCCTAGAAAAACAGGTAGAGGATGAGGTCTTAAGGCAGATGCTATGCAAACAGTTGGCGCGGGATAATGCTAATGAGGACTGTCAAAAGATCATACAGGCCTTACCGGGAGATCCTTCTATCCCTGACATGGTAGCTGCATGTTCTAAAGTTGGGACGCTGGAACACACAGTGACCACTATAGCTACTGCTATGAGACATTCTGGAAAGTGCTGTGGGTGTGGCTGTGCGGGGCACGTCCCTGCCTCTTCTCCGCACAAGGTGTCACCAGGTAAACATCCGGTCCACCACTCACCGGAGATTATTTGCAAGAAATGCGGGAAATCGGGGCATTTTGCCAAGCAATGTCATTCCAGATTTCATGCTAATGGGCAGTCGCTGCAGGGAAACCACAAGACGAGCGCGAGAGGGCGCGCGAGGACACCAAATCCCCTCCCGACAGCCGGCCACCTCCCCTCTGCGACCAACTGTCAGCCGCAACAGCTGGCTCAGCAGGGCTGGATGTATCCACCGCCGACACAGTAACTCTAGTCTCGACCGACATCGTTAAAGTCCCTCTTAATGCAAGGGGTCCTATCGGCCGTGGACTGAGTGCTTTGTTATTGGGAAGATCGAGTAGCACGTTAAATGGCATAATTGTACATGTTGGCCTTATTGATGCTGATTTTACAGGTCAAATTTGCGCGATGGTTTCAACCCCCTACCCACCGCTGACAATCCCTAAAGGTACTCGTATTGCTCAACTTGTCCCTTTTTCGAGTTGTATTTCAAAGGCAGAACAGCGTTTGCGCTGCGATGGAGGCTTCGGCTCTACAGGACCCCCTCAGGTCTGCTGGTCTCAGACTGTCTCATCATCCCGACCACATCTGATGTGCACGCTGTCGAATCACGGAAGATCGCCGCCTACCGTAAGGCTTGCAGGGCTCCTGGACACCGGAGCCGATGTGACTATTATTGCCGACTATCTGTGGCCATCTACCTGGCCGACAGAGGAGGCTGGTATGGGAGTGGTGGGGCTGGGAGGATCCACTCAAGCCAAGCTGGCAGCCACTCCAGTTATGATCACTAATCCTGAGGGCCAACAAGCAGTTGTTAAACCATATGTGACGGCAGCACCCCTCAATTTATGGGGGAGGGATTGCTTGTCGCAGTGGGGGGTGAGAATTACCACGGATTTTTAACGGGGGCCACTGTGCTGCAGGGTGTTAGACAACCCACGCTTGTTTTAACCTGGTTAACGAATAACCCTGTGTGGGTGGATCAGTGGCCCCTACCAATTGAAAAATTACAGGCCCTGCAAGAATTGGTAGCGGAACAACTAGCTGCCGGACACATTGAACCATCTCACAGTCCGTGGAATACTCCAGTGTTTGTGATCAAAAAGAAATCAGGTAAATGGCGATTTTTGCATGACCTGCGGCAGGTCAATGCTGTCATGGCCACGATGGGGGCTCTACAACCAGGCATGCCTTCACCTGCCATGATCCCTCTAGATTGGGATGTCATTGTTATGGACCTTAAGGATTGTTTTTTTACGATTCCATTAGCTTCCCAAGATAAAGAGAAATTTGCATTTTCTGTGCCTTCTATCAATCATGCGGAACCTGCCAAGAGATATCAATGGAGAGTTCTGCCGCAGGGCATGAAAAACTCACCAACCATTTGTCAATGGTTTGTTGCACAAGCTCTGTCACCTGTAAGGGAAAAATTCCCCACTAGTTATTGTTATCACTATATGGATGACATTCTGTTAGCATCTGACGGCAAGGAGCAGTTGAATGCCATGAAACATTTGGCCATGAATTCGCTTCAACAATATGGGTTGGTTATTGCCCCTGAAAAAGTGCAGGAAATGGCACCCTGGAAATATTTGGGACTGACAGTTACAAACACGCAGGTTGTGCCCCAACCTGTGAAACTTAACCTTGCGGTTAAGACACTCAATGATGTACAGAAATTAATGGGATCCTTGAACTGGATCAGGCCATATCTTGGCCTGACCAATTCGCAGTTACAACCTTTATTGGACTTATTGAAACATTCCACTGATCCCACAGAACCCAGAATATTGAATAAGGAAGCGTTACATGTCATTCACATGGTGGAACAATGTCTCTACAAGAAATTTGTTTCTCGAATTGATCTGTCTCAATTGGTGCAATTTTTTGTGCTGATTGACAAAACTGTGCCATTTGGTGCTTTGGTGCAGTGGAATTCTGAGTGGGATGATCCGTTACATATATTAGAATGGCTGTTTTTGTCATTTCGGCCACGAAAAACTGCTCCTGGCTTGTTTGAACTAATTGCTGATGTAATCATAAAAGCCAGAAAACGATGTGTAGAACTAATAGGACGTGATCCAGCTACGATTGTTTTACCTGTTCAGAACTGGTACTTTGAATGGTGTCTGGCGAACAATTACGAGCTGCAGGCGGCTATGGCGGGTTTTCAAGGCCAGATCTCGTATCATCTACCATCGCACCCGCTCCTGAAATTTGCTCGAGAAGTACCATTTGGTCAGAAAAACTTAAGTCAGCCAGAACCTGTGACAGGCCCTACTGTCTTCACGGATGGTTCTGGAAAGACGGGTAAAGCAGCAGTTGTATGGTATGAGAACAATAACTGGCACAGCAAAGTCGTACATCAGGATGGTTCTCCACAGGTGGTAGAGCTGCGTGCAATGGCTGTTGCTTTTTCTATTTTTTCTACTCCTGTAAATATTGTGACTGACTCGGCGTATGTAGCTAATTTGGTTTCTCGGCTGGACAAAGTAGCTTTGACCATGTCAGACAATCGCCTATTGTTTGACGTGCTTTTAGAGCTCTGGAAAAGTATCCAGCTACGAACGGAACCTTATTTTATCATGCATATCCGGAGTCATACTATTTTGCCAGGTTTTTATACGGAAGGTAATGCCAGAGCTGATGCTCTTGTTTCTGCTATGGCTCTGGCCACTGTTCCTAACATCAAACAACAAGCTATCTTGTCACATCAATTTTTTCATCAAGGTTTTCGAGCTTTACGAAGGCAGTTTGGTTTATCCCATGCTGAAGCTCGCTCTATTGTGGCTGCTTGTCCTGATTGCCAGGGAATTCATGCTCCAGTGTATTTTGGTACTAATCCCAGGGGTATACAAGCTTTACAGCTTTGGCAATCCGATGTTACTCATATCAATGAATTTGGCAGACAGAAATATGTTCATGTTTCTATTGATACTTATTCTCATGCTTTGGTAGCGACGGCACATAATGGAGAAACAGGGAAAGATGTAATTCGACATTTCCAGAAGGCTTTTGCTATGCTTGGGGTGCCTCGCCAAGTGAAAACGGACAATGGCCCGGCATATGCCTCACGGAAAGTTCAAACATTTTTTAATCTGTGGGGTGTTACTCATGTCACTGGGATTCCCCACTCCCCAACGGGACAAGCAATTGTTGAGCGTGCACATGGCACGTTGAAGCAGCAGCTTCAAAAACAAAAAGGGGGAATGGCTGGGGAACCACCACAGGCATGTTTAGATAAAGCAGTTTATGTTCTTAACTTTCTCCATTATGGGGACAATTCTTCCTTACCTCCTCTTTTTCAACACTTCTCTTCTCTCTGTTCAATACAGAATTTACAAAAGGGTATCAAAGTACATGTTAAAGATCTAATTACTGGTCAGTGGAACGGACCATGTGAGCTATTAACCTGGGGAAGGGGTTATGCTTGTGTTTCCACAGATGCTGGTCCTCGCTGGGTTCCTGCTCGGTGTGTTCGGCCTGTTCTGGAACCTGCCTCAGGGTGAAGGATGGGTGGTCTCACAACCTAAACAAAATGTTTGGGTCACTTTAGCAAACATGACACACCAGGACACCTTGTGTCTCGCCACCGCAACCCCTGACAATCCATTCTCTACATGCTTGGTAGGACTACCTGTGGACACCTGGCCGAACCCACTGCAGATCCCAAATATCTGTAATTCTCCAAAAAGTTGTACAAACAACTGGGATCGCGTGTATATGCATCTTTCACCAATCGCCCAGGAACCCCAAGAGTTAGAATTATTAGGATCTGTAATGATGGATGCTTGTGTGTTCTTTAATTACTCTTATAGCAATACTGCTCGCCAAGGCCAAAATGTTAATGCAACTAGTATTCTCTATCGCAATGCAACTGCATGGTGTAATTATACTGCACCTACTGCTTCACGATCTTCTGTTGTTCCTTTTGCGCTACCTCCTGGTGTGTTTTTAATCTGTGGAGATCGTGCCTGGGGAGGCATTCCATCTAAATTGAATGGAGGCCCGTGTAGCCTCGGACGCCTCACGCTATTAACACCAGATATGTTAACGATTCTGAACGTGACTCGAAAACATAGACGAGTCCTGAGGTCTATTCATCAGTTTAGTAGTTCCTGTCAAGATAATGTTGAATTCTGGAATCGAGGCCAGATTTTAACAGCCTCCATATTGGCACCAGGAGTTGGCGTTGCAAATGCCTTAAGAACTTTAAATAAGTTAGGATGTTGGCTTAGTAAGCAATCCAAGGCTACCTCTTTAGCTTTAAGTGGCCTTCTAACTGATGTTGGTAGTGTTAGACATGCTACGCTACAAAATAGAGCTGCAATTGATTTCTTGCTTTTAGCGCAAGGACACGGTTGTGATGAGTTTGAAGGGATGTGTTGTATGAATTTATCCGATAATTCAGAATCCATCTTCAGTAGTATTCAACAATTAAAGAAGGGATTCAGGAAGCTGACAGAAAGCGATGAATTAGATTGGCTGACAGAGATGTTCAAGGGTTGGGGATTGTCTGGATGGTTGATATCTCTGCTCAAGACTGTGGGGGTGGTTATCCTGGTTGTGATAACTGTGCTCCTAATGTTGCCCTGTCTTTTCAGCCTTCTGCAAAGGGCCCTGCAGAGGGTGACCAGGACAATATTTTTAGCACAAATACAAAAAGGGGGAATTGTCGGGGAATGCAACGAGTCTACTGAATTCCTGACAGTTCGAGAACAGCGCGACCTTGAGCAGCTTGTAGTATATCCTTGAAGAGTCTGGAAAGATCCGAGAAGACCAGTACAAAAACAAGATACTGATAAGAAGAACCGTCCTAACGAACTCACCAATCATGAATTGTTAGTTACTAACCAAACCAATCATATACTAACACATATTCTAAAGAAGGGTATAAAAAGGTGTGTTAGAACAATAAAGTAGCCATTTTGCATGATCTATTACTTGTCGTGTCCGTCTCTACTGCGACACCTTTTCGGAAGGAGAGTCTGCCGAGTACAAGCGCCGTGAGATGTGCCGCCTGTGGGAAAGCAGAGATCCCCAGTGCTGTTGTGCCTGTGGGTAGGCTGCACAGGGACAGTAAAGAGCAGCATGAGCTTTCAGGGCTGGCACCTTCCTTGTGGGAGAAGGAGCCGGACGTTTTCCTTTTCGGAAAGAGGCTCTGCTGAGAACGAACACCGTGAGGTCTACCGTTCCTGGGCATGATCAGATCCCCAGCGCTGTTGTGCCTGTGCATAGGCTGCATGGGGACAGTGAAGAGCAGCATAAGCTTACAGGGCTGGCACCTTCCTTGTGGGAGAAGGAGCCAGACGTTTGCCTTTTCGGAAAGAGGCTCTGCCGAGAACGAACACCGTGAGGTCTACAGTTCCTGGGCAAGTACATATCCCAAGTACTGCTGTGCCTGTGGATAGGCTGCATGGGGACAGTGAAGAGCAGCAAGAGCTTTCAGGGCTGGCACCTTCCTTGTGGGAGAAGGAGCCGGACGTTTGCCTTTTCGGAAAGAGGCTCTGCCGAGAACGAACACCGTGAGGTCTACCATTCCTGGGCAAGCACGGATCCACAATGCTGTTGTGCCTGTGGATAGGCTGCATGGGGACAGTGAAGAGCAGCATGAGCTTTCAGGGCTGGCACCTTCCTTGTGGGAGAAGGAGCCAGACATTTGCCTTTTCGGAAGGAGAGTCTGCCGAGTACAAGCGCCGTGAGATGTGCTGCCTGTGGGAAAGCACAGATCCCCAGTGCTTTTGTGCCTGTGGCTAGGCTGCATGGGGACAGTGAAGAGCAGCATGAGCTTTCAGGGCTGGCAGCTTCCTTGTGGGAGAAGGAGGCGGACGTTTGCCTTTTCGGAAGGAGAGTCTGCCGAGTAAAAGCGCCGTGAGATGTGCCGCCTGTGGGAAAGCACAGATCCCCAGTGCTGTTGTGCCTGTGGGTAGGCTGCACGGGAACAGTGAAGAGCAGCATGAGCTTTCAGGGCTGGCAGCTTCCTTGTGGGAGAAGGAGCTGGACGTTTGCCTTTTCGGAAGGAGAGTCTGCCGAGTACAAGCGCCGTGAGATGTGCCGCCTGTAGGAAAGCACAGATCCCCAGTGCTGTTGTGCCTGTGGGTAGGCTACACGGGGACAGTGAAGAGCAGCATGAGCTTTCAGGGCTGGCACCTTCCTTGTGGGAGAAGGAGCCGGACGTTTGCCTTTTCGGAAGGAGAGTCTGCCGAGTACAAGCGCCGTGAGATGTGCCGCCTGTGGGAAATCACAGATCCCCAGTGCTGTTGTGCCTGTGGGTAGGCTGCACAGGGACAGTAAAGAGCAGCATGAGCTTTCAGGGCTGGCACCTTATATGTGGGACAAGGAGCCGGACGTTTGCCTTTTCGGAAAGAGGCTCTGCCGAGAACGAACACCGTGAGGTCTACCGTTCCTGGGCAAGCACGGATCCACAATGCTGTTGTGCCTGTGGATAGGCTGCATGGGGACAGTGAAGAGCAGCATGAGCTTTCAGGGCTGGCACCTTCCTTGTGGGACAAGGAGCCGGACGTCTGCCTTTTCGGAAAGAGGCTCTGCCGAGAATGAACACCGTGAGGTCTACCGTTCCTGGGCAAGCACGGATCCACAATGCTGTTGTGCCTGTGGATAGGCTGCACGGGGACAGTGAAGAGCAGCAAGAGCTTTCAGGGCTGGCCAATTCCTGCTGGGAGAAGGAGCTGGACGTTTGCCTTTTCGGAAGGAGAGTCTGCCGAGTACAAGCGCCGTGAGATGTGCCGCCTGTGGGAAAGCACAGATCCCCAGTGCTGTTGTGCCTGCGGGTAGGTTGCACAGGGACAGTAAAGAGCAGCATGAGCTTTCAGGGCTGGCACCTTCCTTGTGGGAGAAGGAGCCGGACGTTTGCCTTTTCGGAAAGAGGCTCTGCCGAGAACGAACACCGTGAGGTCTACAGTTCCTGGGCAAGTACATATCCCAAGTACTGCTGTGCCTGTGGATAGGCTGCACGGGGACAGTGAAGAGCAGCAAGAGCTTTCAGGGCTGGCACATTCCTGGTGGGAGAAGGAGCCGGACGTTTGCCTTTTCGGAAAGGTGCTCTGCCGAGAACGACCACCGTGAGGTGTATCGTTCCTGGGCAAGTACAGATACCAAGTACTGCTGTGCCTGTGGATAGGCTGCATGGGGACAGTGAAGAGCAGCAAGAGCTTTCAGGGCTGGCACTTTCCTTGTGGGAGAAGGAGCCGGACGTTTGCCTTTTTGGATGGAGAGTCTGCCCAGTACAAGCACCGTGAGATGTGCCGCCTGTGGGAAAGCAGAGATCCCCAGTGCTGTTGTGCCTGTGTGTAGGCTGCATGGGGACAGTGAAGAGCAGCATGAGCTTTCAGGGCTGGCACCTTCCTTGTGGGAGAAGGAGCCGGACGTTTGCCTTTTCGGAAAGAGGCTCTGCTGAGAACGAACACCGTGAGGTCTACCGTTCCTGGGCATGATCAGATCCCCAGCGCTGTTGTGCCTGTGCATAGGCTGCACGGGGACAGTGAAGAGCAGCATGAGCTTTCAGGGCTGGTACATTCCTTCTGGGAGAAGGAGCCGGACGTTTGCCTTTTCGGAAAGAGGCTCTGCTGAGAACGAACACCGTGAGGTCTACCGTTCCTGGGCATGATCAGATCACCAGCGCTGTTGTGCCTGTGCATAGGCTGCACGGGGACAGTGAAGAGCAGCATGAGCTTTCAGGGCTGGCACCTTCCTGGTGGGAGATGGAGCCGGACGTTTGCCTTTTCAGAAATAAGCTCTGCCGAGAACGACCACCGTGAGGTCTACCGTTTCTGGGCAAGTGCATATCCCAAGTACTGCTGTGCCTGTGGATAGGTTGCACGGGGACAGTGAAGAGCAGCATGAGCTTACAGGGCTGGCACCATCCTTGTGGTACAAGGAGCCAGAAGTTTGCCTTTTCCGAAACAGGCTGTGCCGAGAACGAACACCGTGAGGTCTACAGTTCCTGGGCAAGTACAGATACCAAGTACTGCTGTGCCTGTGGACAGGCTGCATGGGGACAGTGAAGAGCAGCAAGAGCTTTCAGGGCTGGCACCTTCCTTGTGGGAGAAGGAGGCAGACGTTTGCCTTTTCGGAAGGAGAGTCTGCCGAGTACAAGCGCCGTGAGATGTGCCGCCTGTGGGAAAGCACAGATCCCCAGTGCTGTTGTGCCTGTGGGTAGGCTGCACGGGGACAGTGAAGAGCAGCATGAGCTTTCAGGGCTGGCACCTTCCTTGTGGGAGAAGGAGCCAGACGTTTGCCTTTTCGGAAAGAGGCTCTGCAGAGAACGAACACCGTGAGGTCTACTGTTCCTGGGCAAGCACGGATCCACAATGCTGTTGTGCCTGTGGATAGGCTGCATGGAGACAGTTAGGAGCAGCATGAGCTTTCAGGGCTGGCACCTTCCTTGTGGGAGAAGGAGCTGGACGTTTGCTTTTCGGAAGGACAGTCTGCCGAGTACAAGCGCCGTGACATGTGCCGCCTGTACGAAAGCAAAGATCCCCAGTGCTGTTGTGCCTGTGGGTAGGCTACACGGGGACAGTGAAGAGCAGCATGAGCTTTCAGGGCTGGCACCTTCCTTGTGGGAGAAGGAGCCAGACGTTTGCCTTTTCGGAAGGAGAGTCTGCCCAGTACAAGCGCCGTGAGATGTGCCGCCTGTGGGAAAGCAGAGATCCCCAGTGCTGTTTTGCCTGTGGGTAGGCTGCACAGGGACAGTAAAGAGCAGCATGAGCTTTCAGGGCTGGCACCTTATATGTGGGACAAGGAGCCGGACGTTTGCCTTTTCGGAAAGAGGCTCTGCGGAGAACGAACACCGTGAGGTCTACTGTTCCTGGGCAAGCACGGATCCACAATGCTGTTGTGCCTGTGGATAGGCTGCACGGGGACAGTGAAGAGCAGCATAAGCTTACAGGGCTGGCACCTTCCTTGTGGGAGAAGGAGCCAGACGTTTGCCTTTTCGGAAAGAGGCTCTGCCGAGAACGAACACCGTGAGGTCTACAGTTCCTGGGCAAGCACGGATCCCCAATGCTGTTGTGCCTGTGGATAGGCTGCACGGGGACAGTGAAGAGCAGCATGAGCTTTCAGGGCTGGCACCTTCCTTGTGGGAGAAGGAGCCGGACGTTTGCCTTTTCGGAAGGAGAGTCTGCCGAGTAAAAGCGCCGTGAGATGTGCCGCCTGTGGGAAAGCACAGATCCCCAGTGCTGTTGTGCCTGTGGGTAGGCTGCACGGGAACAGTGAAGAGCAGCATGAGCTTTCAGGGCTGGCACCTTCCTTGTGTGAGAAGGAGCCGGACGTTTGCTTTTCGGAAGGAGAGTCTGCCGAGTACAAGCGCCGTGAGATATGCCGCCTGTAGGAAAGCACAGATCCCCAGTGCTGTTGTGCCTGTGGGTAGGCTACACGGGGACAGTGAAGAGCAGCATGAGCTTTCAGGGCTGGCACCTTCCTTGTGGGAGAAGAAGTCGGACGTTTGCCTTTTCGGAAAGTGGCTCTGCCGAGAACGAACACCGTGAGGTCTACCGTTCCTGGGCATGATCAGATCCCCAGCGCTGTTGTGCCTGTGCATAGGCTGCACGGGGACAGTGAAGAGCAGCATGAGCTTTCAGGGCTGGCACCTTCCTTGTGGGAGAAGGAGCCAGACGTTTGCCTTTTCGGAAAGAGGCTCTGCCGAGAACGAACACCGTGAGGTCTACCGTTCCTGGGCATGATCAGATCACCAGCGCTGTTGTGCCTGTGCATAGGCTGCACGGGGACAGTGAAGAGCAGCATGAGCTTTCAGGGCTGGCACCTTCCTTGTGGGAGAAGGAGCCAGACGTTTGCCTTTTTGGAAAGGTGCTCTGCCGAGAACGACCACCGTGAGGTCTACAGTTCCTGGGCAAGTACATATCCCAAGTACTGCTGTGCCTGTGGATAGACTGCACGGGGACAGTGAAGAGCAGCATAAGCTTTCAGGGCTGGCACCTTCCTTGTGGGAGAAGGAGCCGGACGTTTGCCTTTTCGGAAGGAGAGTCTGCCCAGTTCAAGCGCCGTGAGATGTGCCGCCTGTGGGAAAGCACAGATCCCCAGTGCTGTTGTGCCTGTGGGTAGGCTGCACGGGAACAGTGAAGAGCAGCATGAGCTTTCAGGGCTGGCACCTTCCTTGTGGGAGAAGGAGCCGGACGTTTGCTTTTCGGAAGGAGAGTCTGCCGAGTACAAGCGCCGTGAGATATGCCGCCTGTAGGAAAGCACAGATCCCCAGTGCTGTTGTGCCTGTGGATAGGCTGCACGGGGACAGTGAAGAGCAGCATGAGCTTTCAGGGCTGGCACCTTCCTTGTGGGACAAGGAGCCGGACGTCTGCATTTTCGGAAAGAGGCTCTGCCGAGAACGAACACCGTGAGGTCTACCGTTCCTGGGCAAGCACGGATCCACAATGCTGTTGTGCCTGTGGATAGGCTGCACGGGGACAGTGAAGAGCAGCAAGAGCTTTCAGGGCTGGCCAATTCCTGCTGGGAGAAGGAGCCAGACGTTTGCCTTTTCGGAAAGAGGCTCTGCCAAGAACGAACACCATGAGGTCTACCGTTCCTGGGCAAGCACGGATCCACAATGCTGTTGTGCCTGTGGATAGGCTGCATGGGGAAAGTGAAGAGCAGCATGAGCTTTCAGGGCTGGCACCTTCCTTGTGGGAGAAGGAGCCAGACGTTTGCCTTTTCGGAAAGGTGCTCTGCCGAAAACGACCACCGTGAGGTCTACAGTTCCTGGGCAAGTACATATCCCAAGTACTGCTGTGCCTGTAGATAGACTGCACGGAGACAGTGAAGAGCAGCATGAGCTTTCAGGGCTGGCACCTTCCTTGTGGGAGAAGGAGCCGGACGTTTGCCTTTTCGGAAGGAGAGTCTGCCGAGTACAAGCACCGTGAGATGTGCCGGCTGTGGGAAAGCAGAGATCCCCAATGCTGTTGTGCCTGTGGATAGGCTGCATGGGGACAGTGAAGAACAGCATGAGCTTTCAGGGCTGGCACCTTCCTTGTGGGAGAAGGAGCCGGACGTTTGCCTTTTCGGAAAGAGGCTCTGCCGAGAACGAATACCGTGAGGTCTACCGTTCCTGGGCATGATCAGATCCCCAGCGCTGTTGTGCCTGTGCATAGGCTGCACGGGGACAGTGAAGAGCAGCATGACCTTTCAGGGCTGGCACCTTCCTTGCGGGACAAGGAGCCGGACGTTTGCCTTTTCGGAAACAGGCTCTGCCGAGAACGATCACCGTGAGGTCTACCGTTCTTGGGCAAGTACATATCCCAAGTACTGCTGTGCCTGTTGATAGGGTGCACGAGGACAGTGAAGAGCAGCAAGAGCTTTCAGGGCTGGCACATTCCTAGTGGGACAAGGAGCTGGACGTTTGCCTTTTCGGAAAGAGAGTCTGCCGAGTACAAGCGCCGTGAGATGTGCCGCCTGTGGAAAAGCAGAGATCCCCAGTGCTGTTGTGCCTGCGGGTAGGTTGCACAGGGACAGTAAAGAGCAGCATGAGCTTTCAGGGCTGGCACATTCCTGCTGGGAGAAGGAGCCGGACGTTTGCCTTTTCGGAAAGAGGCTCTGCCGAGAACGAACACCGTGAGGTCTACCGTTCCTGGGCAAGCACGGATCCACAATGCTGTTGTGCCTGTGGATAGGCTGCACGGGGACAGTGAAGACCAGCATAAGCTTACAGGGCTGGCACCTTCCTTGTGGGAGAAGGAGCCGGAAGTTTGCCTTTTCGGAAAGGTGCTCTGCCGAGAACGACCACCGTGAGGTGTATCGTTCCTGGGCAAGTACAGATACCAAGTACTGCTGTGCCTGTGGATAGGCTGCATGGATACAGTGAAGAGCAGCATGAGCTTTCAGGGCTGGCACTTTCCTTGTGGGACAAGGAGCCGGATGTCTGCCTTTTTGGAAAGAGGCTCTGCCGATAACGAACACCGTGAGGTCTACCGTTCCTGGGCAAGTACATATCCCAAGTACTGCTGTGCCTGTTGATAGGGTGCACGAGGACAGTGAAGAGCAGCAACAGCTTTCAGGGCTGGTACATTCCTGGTGGGAGAAGGAGCCGGACGTTTGCCTTTTCGGAAAGGTGCTCTGCCGAGAACGACCACCGTGAGGTCTACAGTTCCTGGGCAAGTACCTATCCCAAGTACTGCTGTACCTGTGGATAGGCTGCACGGGGACAGTGAAGAGCAGCAAGAGCTTTCAGGGCTGGCACCTTCCTTGTGGGAGAAGGAGCCAGACGTTTGCCTTTTCCGAAAGAGGCTCTGCCGAGAACGAACACCGTGAGGTCTACAGTTCCTGGGCAAGTACATATCCCAAGTACTGCTGTGCCTGTGGATAGGCTGCATGGGGACAGTGAAGAGCAGCAAGAGCTTTCAGGGCTGGTACATTCCTGGTGGGAGAAGGAGCCGGACGTTTGCATTTTCGGAAGGAGAGTCTGCCGAGTACAAGCGCCGTGAGATGTGCCGCCTGTGGGAAAGCACAGATCCCCAATGCTGTTGTGCCTGTGGGTAGGCTGCACGGGGACAGTGAAGAGCAGCATGAGCTTTCAGGGCTGGCACCTTCCTTGTGGGAGAAGGAGCCAGACGTTTGCCTTTTCGGAAAGAGGCTCTGCCGAGAACGAACACCGTGAGGTCTACCGTTCCTGGGCATGATCAGATCCCCAGCGCTGTTGTGCCTGTGCATAGGCTGCACGGGGACAGTGAAGAGCAGCATAAGCTTTCAGGGCTGGCACCTTCCTTGTGGGAGAAGGAGCCGGACGTTTTTCTTTTCGGAAGGAGAGTCTGCCCAGTACAAGCGCCGTGAGATGTGCCGCCTGTGGGAAAGCAGAAATCCCCAGTGCTGTTTTGCCTGTGGGTAGGCTGCACAGGGACAGTAAAGAGCAGCATGAGCTTTCAGGGCTGGCACCTTATATGTGGGACAAGGAGCTGGACGTTTGCCTTTTCGGAAAGAGGCTCTGCCGAGAACGAACACCGTGAGGTCTACCGTTCCTGGGCAAGCACGGATCCACAATGCTGTTGTGCCTGTGGATAGCCTGCATGGGGACAGTGAAGAGCAGCATGAGCTTTCAGGGCTGGCACCTTCCTTGTGGGAGAAGGAGCCGGACGTTTGCCTTTTCGGAAAGAGGCTCTGCTGAGAACGAATACCGTGAGGTCTACCGTTCCTGGGCATGATCAGATCCCCAGCGCTGTTGTGCCTGTGCATAGGCTGCACGGGGACAGTGAAGAGCAGCATGAGCTTTCAGGGCTGGCACCTTCCTTGTGGGAGAAGGAGCTGGACGTTTGCCTTTTCGGAAGGAGAGTCTGCCGAGTACAAGCGCCGTGAGATGTGCCGCCTGTGGGAAAGCAGAGATCCCCAGTGCTGTTGTGCCTGTGGGTAGGCTGCACGGGGACAGTTAAGACCAGCATGAGCTTTCAGGGTTGGCACCTTCCTTGTGGGACAAGGAGCCAGACGTTTGCCTTTTCGGAAAGAGGCTCTGCCGAGAACGAACACCGTGAGGTCTACCTTTCCTGGGCAAGCACGGATCCACAATGCTGTTGTGCCTGTGGATAGGCTGCATGGGGACAGTGAAGAGCCGCATGAGCTTTCAGGGCTGGCACCTTCCTTGTGGGAGAAGGAGCCAGACGTTTGCCTTTTCGGAAAGGTGCTCTGCCGAGAACGAACACCGTGAGGTCTACAGTTCCTGGGCAAGTACATATCCCAAGTACTGCTGTGCCTGTGGATAGGCTGCACGGGGACAGTGAAGAGCAGCATGATCTTTCAGGGCTGGTAAATTCCTGGTGGGAGAAGGAGCCGGACGTTTGCCTTTTCGGAAAGGTGCTCTGCCGAGAACGACCACCGTGAGGTGTATCGTTCCTGGGCAAGTACAGATAACAAGTACTGCTGTGCCTGTGGATAGGCTGCACGGGGACAGTAAAGAGCAGCAAGAGCTTTCAGGGCTGGCACCTTCCTTGTGGGAGAAGGAGCCGGACGTTTGCCTTTTCGGAAGGAGAGTCTGCCCAGTACAAGCGCCGTGAGATGTGCCGCCTGTGGGAAAGCAGAGATCCCCAGTGCTGTTGTGCCTGTGGGTAGGCTGCACAGCGACAGTAAAGAGAAGCATGAGCTTTCAGGGCTGGCAGCTTCCTTGTGGGAGAAGGAGCCGGACGTTTGCCTTTTCGGAAAGAGGCTCTGCTGAGAACGAACACTGTGAGGTCTACCATTCCTGGGCATGATCACATCCCCAGCGCTGTTGTGCCTGTGCATAGGCTGCACGGGGACAGTGAAGAGCAGCATGAGCTTTCAGGGCTGGCACCTTCCTTGTGGGAGAAGGAGCCGGACGTTTGCCTTTTCGGAAGGAGAGTCTGCCGAGTACAAGCGCCGTGAGATGTGCCGCCTGTGGGAAAGCAGAGATCCCCAGTGCTGTTGTGCCTGTGGGTAGGCTGCACAGGGATAGTAAAGAGCAGCATGAGCTTTCAGGGCTGGCACCTTATATGTGGGACAAGGAGCCGGACGTTTGCCTTTTCGGAAAGAGGCTCTGCCGAGAACGAACACCGTGAGGTCTACCGTTCCTGGGCAAGCACGGATCCACAATGCTGTTGTGCCTGTGGATAGGCTGCATGGGGACAGTGAAGAGCAGCATGAGCTTTCAGGGCTGGCACCTTCCTTGTGGGAGAAGGAGCTGGACGTTTGCCTTTTCGGAAGGAGAGTCTGCCGAGTACAAGCGCCGTGAGATGTGCCGCCTGTGGGAAAGCACAGATCCCCAGTGCTGTTGTGCCTGTGGGTAGGCTGCACGGGGACAGTGAAGAGCAGCATGAGCTTTCAGGGCTGGCACCTTCCTTGTGGGACAAGGAGCCGGACGTTTGCCTATTCGGAAAGAGGCTCTGCCGAGAACGAACACCGTGAGGTCTACCGTTCCTGGGCAAGCACGGATCCACAATGCTGTTGTGCCTGTGGATAGGCTGCATGGGGACAGTGAATAGCCGTATGAGCTTTCAGGGCTGGCACCTTCCTTGTGGGAGAAGGAGCCAGACGTTTGCCTTTTCGGAAAGGTGCTCTGCCGAGAACGAACACCGTGAGGTCTACAGTTCCTGGGCAAGTACATATCCCAAGTACTGCTGTGCCTGTGGATAGGCTACACGGGGACAGTGAAGAGCAGCAAGAGCTTTCAGGGCTGGCACATTCCTGGTGGGAGAAGGAGCCGGACGTTTGCCTTTTCGGAAAGGTGCTCTGCCGAGAACGACCACCGTGAGGTGTATCGTTCCTGGGCAAGTACAGATACCAAGTACTGCTGTGCCTGTGGACAGGCTGCATGGGGACAGTGAAGAGCAGCAAGAGCTTTCAGGGCTGGCACTTTCCTTGTGGGAGAAGGAGCCGGACATTTGCCTTTTCGGAAGGAGAGTCTGCCCAGTTCAAGCGCCGTGAGATGTGCCGCCTGTGGGAAAGCAGAGATCCCCAGTGCTGTTGTGCCTGTGGGTAGGCTGCACAGGGACAGTAAAGAGCAGCATGAGCTTTCAGGGCTGGCACCTTCCTTGTGGGAGAAGGAGCCGGACGTTTGCCTTTTCGGAAAGAGGCTCTGCTGAGAATGAACACCGTGAGGTCTACCGTTCCTGGGCATGATCAGATCCTCAGCGCTGTTGTGCCTGTGCATAGGCTGCACGGGGACAGTGAAGAGCAGCATGAGCTTTCAGGGCTGGCACCTTCCTTGTGGGAGAAGGAGCTGGACGTTTGCCTTTTCGGAAGGAGAGTCTGCCGAGTACAAGCGCCGTGAGATGTGCCGCCTTTGGGAAAGCAGAGATCCCCAGTGCTGTTGTGCCTGTGGGTAGGCTGCACGGGGACAGTTAAGACCACCATGAGCTTTCAGGGTTGGCACCTTCCTTGTGGGACAAGGAGCCGGACGTTTGCCTTTTCGGAAAGAGGCTCTGCCGAGAACGAACACCGTGAGGTCTACCGTTCCTGGGCAAGCACGGATCCACAATGCTGTTGTGCCTGTGGATAGGCTGCACGGGGACAGTGAAGAGCAGCATAAGCTTACAGAGCTGGCACCATCCTTGTGGTACAAGGAGCCAGACGTTTGCCTTTTCCGAAAGAGTCTCTGCCGAGAACGAACACCGTGAGGTCTACAGTTCCTGGGCAAGTACATATCCCAAGTACTGCTGTGCCTGTGGATAGGCTGCACGGGGACAGTGAAGAGCAGCAAGAGCTTTCAGGGCTGGTACATTCCTGGTGGGAGAAGGAGCCGGACGTTTGCCTTTTCGGAAGGAGAGTCTGCCCAGTACAGGCGCCGTGAGATGTGCCGCCTGTGGGAAAGCACAGATCCCCAATGCTGTTGTGCCTGTGGGTAGGCTGCACGGGGACAGTGAAGAGCAGCATGAGCTTTCAGGGCTGGCACATTCCTTGTGGGAGAAGGAGCCGGACGTTTGCCTTTTCGGAAAGAGGCTCTGCTGAGAACGAACACCGTGAGGTCTACCGTTCCTGGGCATGATCAGATCCCCAGCGCTGTTGTGCCTGTGCATAGGCTGCACGGGGTCAGTGAAGAGCAGCATGAGCTTTCAGGGCTGGCACCTTCCTTGTGGGAGAAGGAGCCGGACGTTTGCCTTTTCGGGAGAGTCTGCCGAGTACAAGCGCCGTGAGATGTGCCGCCTGTGGGAAAGCACAGATCCCCAGTGCTGTTGTGCCTGTGGGTAGGCTGCACAGGGATAGTAAAGAGCAGCATGAGCTTTCAGGGCTGGCACCTTATATGTGGGACAAGGAGCCGGACGTTTGCCTTTTCGGAAAGAGGCTCTGCCGAGAACGAACACCGTGAGGTCTACAGTTCCTGGGCAAGCACGGATCCACAATGCTGTTGTGCCTGTGGATAGGCTGCATGGGGACAGTGAAGAGCAGCATGAGCTTTCAGGGTTGGCACCTTCCTTGTGGGAGAAGGAGCCAGACGTATGCCTTTTCGGAAAGAGGCTCTGCCGAGAACGAACACCGTGAGGTCTACTGTTCCTGGGCAAGTACATATCCCAAGTACTGCTGTGCCTGTGGATAGGCTGCACGGGGACAGTGAAGAGCAGCATAAGCTTACAGGGCTGGCACATTCCTGGTGGGAGAAGGAGCCGGACGTTTGCATTTTCGGAAAGGTGCTCTGCCGAGAATGACCACCGTGAGGTGTATCGTTCCTGGGCAAGTACAGATACCAAGTACTGCTGTGCCTGTGGACAGGCTGCATGGGGACAGTGAAGAGCAGCATGAGCTTTCAGGGCTGGCACCTTCCTTGTGGGAGAAGGAGCCGGACGTTTGCCTTTTCGGAAGGAGAGTCTGCCGAGTACAAGCGCCGTGAGATGTGCCGCCTGTGGGAAAGCACAGATCCCCAATGCTGTTGTGCCTGTGGGTAGGCTGCACGGGGACAGTGAAGAGCAGCATGAGCTTTCAGGGCTGGCACCTTCCTTGTTGGAGAAGGAGCCGGACGTTTGCCTTTTCGGAAGGAGAGTCTGCCGAGTAAAAGCGCCGTGAGATGTGCCGCCTGTGGGAAAGCACAGATCCCCAGTGCTGTTGTGCCTGTGGGTAGGCTGCACGGGAACAGTGAAGAGCAGCATGAGCTTTCAGGGCTGGCACCTTCCTTGTGGGAGAAGGAGCCGGACGTTTGCTTTTCGGAAGGAGAGTCTGCCGAGTACAAGCGCCGTGAGATATGCCGCCTGTAGGAAAGCACAGATCCCCAGTGCTGTTGTGCCTGTGGGTAGGCTACACGGGGACAGTGAAGAGCAGCATGAGCTTTCAGGGCTGGCACCTTCCTTGTGGGAGAATAAGCCGGACGTTTGCCTTTTCGGAAAGTGGCTCTGCCGAGAACGAACACCGTGAGGTCTACCGTTCCTGGGCATGATCAGATCCCCAGTGCTGTTGTGCCTGTGCATAGGCTGCATGGGGACAGTGAAGAGCAGCATGAGCTTTCAGGGCTGGCACCTTCCTTGTGGGAGAAGGAGCCAGACGTTTGCCTTTTCGGAAAGAGGCTCTGTCGAGAACGAACACCGTGAGGTCTACAGTTCCTGGGCAAGTACATATCCCAAGTACTGCTGTGCCTGTGGATAGGCTGCACGGGGACAGTGAAGAGCAGCATAAGCTTACAGGGCTGGCACCTTCCTTGTGGGAGAAGGAGCCAGACGTTGGCCTTTTCGGAAAGAGGCTCTGTCGAGAACGAACACCGTGAGGTCTACAGTTCCTGGGCAAGTACATATCCCAAGTACTGCTGTGCCTGTGGATAGGCTGCACGGGGACAGTGAAGAGCAGCAAGAGCTTTCAGGGCTGGTACATTCCTGGTGGGAGAAGGAGCCGGACGTTTGCATTTTCGGAAAGGTGCTCTGCCGAGAACGACCACCGTGAGGTGTATCGTTCCTGGGCAAGTACAGATACCAAGTACTGCTGTGCCTGTGGACAGGCTGCATGGGGACAGTGAAGAGCAGCATGAGCTTTCAGGGCTGGCACCTTCCTTGTGGGAGAAGGAGCCGGACGTTTGCCTTTTCGGAAGGAGAGTCTGCCGAGTACAAGCGCCGTGAGATGTGCCGCCTGTGGGAAAGCACAGATCCCCAATGCTGTTGTGCCTGTGGGTAGGCTGCACGGGGACAGTGAAGAGCAGCATGAGCTTTCAGGGCTGGCACCTTCCTTGTGGGAGAAGAAGCCGGACGTTTGCCTTTTCGGAAAGTGGCTCTGCCGAGAACGAACACCGTGAGGTCTACCGTTCCTGGGCATGATCAGATCCCCAGCGCTGTTGTGCCTGTGCATAGGCTGCACGGGGACAGTGAAGAGCAGCATGAGCTTTCAGGGCTGGCACCTTCCTTGTGGGAGAAGGAGCCAGACGTTTGCCTTTTCGGAAAGAGGCTCTGCCGAGAACGAACACCGTGAGGTCTACCGTTCCTGGGCATGATCAGATCCCCAGCGCTGTTGTGCCTGTGCATAGGCTGCACGGGGACAGTGAAGAGCAGCATGAGCTTTCAGGGCTGGCACCTTCCTTGTGGGAGAAGGAGCCAGACGTTTGCCTTTTCGGAAAGGTGCTCTGCCGAAAACGACCACCGTGAGGTCTACAGTTCCTGGGCAAGTACATATCCCAAGTACTGCTGTGCCTGTGGATAGACTGCACGGAGACAGTGAAGAGCAGCATGAGCTTTCAGGGCTGGCACCTTCCTTGTGGGAGAAGGAGCCGGACGTTTGCCTTTTCGGAAGGAGAGTCTGCCGAGTACAAGCACCGTGAGATGTGCCGGCTGTGGGAAAGCAGAGATCCCCAATGCTGTTGTGCCTGTGGATAGGCTGCATGGGGACAGTGAAGAACAGCATGAGCTTTCAGGGCTGGCACCTTCCTTGTGGGAGAAGGAGCTGGACGTTTGATTTTCGGGAGGAGAGTCTGCCGAGTACAAGCGCCGTGAGATGTGCCGCCTGTAGGAAAGCACAGATCCCCAATGGTGTTGTGCCTGAGGGTAGGCTGCACGGGGACAGTGAAGAGCAGCATGAGCTTTCAGGGCTGACACATTCCTTGTGGGAGAAGGAGCCGGACGTTTGCCTTTTCGGAAAGAGGCTCTGCCGAGAACGAATACCGTGAGGTGTATCGTTCCTGGGCAAGTACAGATACCAAGTACTGCTGTGCCTGTGGATAGGCTGCATGGGGACAGTGAAGAGCAGCAAGAGCTTTCAGGGCTGGCACTTTCCTTGTGGGAGAAGGAGCCGGACGTTTGCCTTTTCGGAAGGAGAGTCTGCCGAGTACAAGCGCCGTGAGATGTGCCGCCTGTGGAAAAGCAGAGATCCCCAGTGCTGTTGTGCCTGCGGGTAGGTTGCACAGGGACAGTAAAGAGCAGCATGAGCTTTCAGGGCTGGCACCTTCCTTGTGGGAGAAGGAGCCGGACGTTTGCTTTTCGGAAGGAGAGTCTGCCGAGTACAAGCGCCGTGAGATATGCCGCCTGTAGGAAAGCACAGATCCCCAGTGCTGTTGTGCCTGTGGGTAGGCTACACGGGGACAGTGAAGAGCAGCATGAGCTTTCAGGGCTGGCACCTTCCTTGTGGGAGAATAAGCCGGACGTTTGCCTTTTCGGAAAGTGGCTCTGCCGAGAACGAACACCGTGAGGTCTACCGTTCCTGGGCATGATCAGATCCCCAGTGCTGTTGTGCCTGTGCATAGGCTGCATGGGGACAGTGAAGAGCAGCATGAGCTTTCAGGGCTGGCACCTTCCTTGTGGGAGAAGGAGCCAGACGTTTGCCTTTTCGGAAAGAGGCTCTGTCGAGAACGAACACCGTGAGGTCTACAGTTCCTGGGCAAGTACATATCCCAAGTACTGCTGTGCCTGTGGATAGGCTGCACGGGGACAGTGAAGAGCAGCATAAGCTTACAGGGCTGGCACCTTCCTTGTGGGAGAAGGAGCCAGACGTTGGCCTTTTCGGAAAGAGGCTCTGTCGAGAACGAACACCGTGAGGTCTACAGTTCCTGGGCAAGTACATATCCCAAGTACTGCTGTGCCTGTGGATAGGCTGCACGGGGACAGTGAAGAGCAGCAGGAGCTTTCAGGGCTGGTACATTCCTGGTGGGAGAAGGAGCCGGACGTTTGCATTTTCGGAAAGGTGCTCTGCCGAGAACGACCACCGTGAGGTGTATCGTTCCTGGGCAAGTACAGATACCAAGTACTGCTGTGCCTGTGGACAGGCTGCATGGGGACAGTGAAGAGCAGCATGAGCTTTCAGGGCTGGCACCTTCCTTGTGGGAGAAGGAGCCGGACGTTTGCCTTTTCGGAAGGAGAGTCTGCCGAGTACAAGCGCCGTGAGATGTGCCGCCTGTGGGAAAGCACAGATCCCCAATGCTGTTGTGCCTGTGGGTAGGCTGCACGGGGACAGTGAAGAGCAGCATGAGCTTTCAGGGCTGGCACCTTCCTTGTGGGAGAAGAAGCCGGACGTTTGCCTTTTCGGAAAGTGGCTCTGCCGAGAACGAACACCGTGAGGTCTACCGTTCCTGGGCATGATCAGATCCCCAGCGCTGTTGTGCCTGTGCATAGGCTGCACGGGGACAGTGAAGAGCAGCATGAGCTTTCAGGGCTGGCACCTTCCTTGTGGGAGAAGGAGCCAGACGTTTGCCTTTTCGGAAAGAGGCTCTGCCGAGAACGAACACCGTGAGGTCTACCGTTCCTGGGCATGATCAGATCCCCAGCGCTGTTGTGCCTGTGCATAGGCTGCACGGGGACAGTGAAGAGCAGCATGAGCTTTCAGGGCTGGCACCTTCCTTGTGGGAGAAGGAGCCAGACGTTTGCCTTTTCGGAAAGGTGCTCTGCCGAAAATGACCACCGTGAGGTCTACAGTTCCTGGGCAAGTACATATCCCAAGTACTGCTGTGCCTGTGGATAGACTGCACGGAGACAGTGAAGAGCAGCATGAGCTTTCAGGGCTGGCACCTTCCTTGTGGGAGAAGGAGCCGGACGTTTGCCTTTTCGGAAGGAGAGTCTGCCGAGTACAAGCACCGTGAGATGTGCCGGCTGTGGGAAAGCAGAGATCCCCAATGCTGTTGTTCCTATGGATAGGCTGCATGGGGACAGTGAAGAACAGCATGAGCTTTCAGGGCTGGCACCTTCCTTGTGGGAGAAGGAGCTGGACGTTTGATTTTCGGGAGGAGAGTCTGCCGAGTACAAGCGCCGTGAGATGTGCCGCCTGTAGGAAAGCACAGATCCCCAATGGTGTTGTGCCTGAGGGTAGGCTGCACGGGGACAGTGAAGAGCAGCATGAGCTTTCAGGGCTGACACATTCCTTGTGGGAGAAGGAGCCGGACGTTTGCCTTTTCGGAAAGAGGCTCTGCCGAGAACGAATACCGTGAGGTGTATCGTTCCTGGGCAAGTACAGATACCAAGTACTGCTGTGCCTGTGGATAGGCTGCATGGGGACAGTGAAGAGCAGCAAGAGCTTTCAGGGCTGGCACTTTCCTTGTGGGAGAAGGAGCCGGACGTTTGCCTTTTCGGAAGGAGAGTCTGCCGAGTACAAGCGCCGTGAGATGTGCCGCCTGTGGAAAAGCAGAGATCCCCAGTGCTGTTGTGCCTGCGGGTAGGTTGCACAGGGACAGTAAAGAGCAGCATGAGCTTTCAGGGCTGGCACATTCCTGCTGGGAGAAGGAGCCGGACGTTTGCCTTTTCGGAAAGAGGCTCTGCCGAGAACGAACACCGTGAGGTCTACCGTTCCTGGGCAAGCACGGATCCACAATGCTGTTGTGCCTGTGGATAGGCTGCACGGGGACAGTGAAGAGCAGCATAAGCTTACAGGGCTGGCACCTTCCTTGTGGGAGAAGGAGCCGGACGTTTGCCTTTTTGGAAAGAGGCTCTGCCAAGAACGAACACCGTGAGGTCTACAGTTCCTGGGCAAGTACCTATCCCAAGTACTGCTGTACCTGTGGATAGGCTGCACGGGGACAGTGAAGAGCAGCAAGAGCTTTCAGGGCTGGTACATTCCTGGTGGGATAAGGAGCCGGACGTTTGCCTTTTCGGAAAGGTGCTCTGCCGAGAATGACCACCGTCAGGTGTATCGTTCCTGGGCAAGTACAGATACCAAGTACTGCTGTGCCTGTGGACAGGCTGCATGGGGACAGTGAAGAGCAGCAAGAGCTTTCAGGGCTGGCACCTTCCTTGTGGGAGAAGGAGCCGGACGTTTCCCTTTTTGGAAGGAGAGTCTGCCGAGTAGAAGCGCCGTGAGATGTGCCGCCTGTGGGAAAGCACAGATCCCCAATGCTGTTGTGCCTGTGGGTAGGCTGCACGGGGACAGTGAAGAGCAGCATGAGCTTTCAGGGCTGGCACCTTCCTTGTGGGAGAAGGAGCCGGACGTTTGCCTTTTCGGAAGGAGAGTCTGCCGAGTAAAAACGCCGTGAGATGTGCCGCCTGTGGGAAAGCAGAGATCCCCAGTGCTGTTGTGCCTGCGGGTAGGTTGCACAGGGACAGGAAAGAGCAGCATGAGCTTTCAGGGCTGGCACCTTCCTTGTGGGAGAAGGAGCCGGACGTTTGCCTTTTCGGAAAGAGGCTCTGCCGAGAACGAACACCGTGAGGTCTACCGTTCCTGGGCAAGCATGGATCCCCAGTGCTGTTGTGCCTGTGCATAGGCTGCACGGGGACAGTGAAGAGCAGCATGATCTTTCAGGGCTGGCACCTTCCTTGTGGGAGAAGGAGCCGGACGTTTGCCTTTTCGGAAAGGTGCTCTGCCGAGAACGACCACCGTGAGGTGTATCGTTCCTGGGCAAGTACAGATACCAAGTACTGCTGTGCCTGTGGATCGGCTGCATGGATACAGTGAAGAGCAGCAAGAGCTTTCAGGGCTGGCACTTTCCTTGTGGGACAAGGAGCCGGATGTCTGCCTTTTCGGAAAGAGGCTCTGCCGAGAACGAACACCGTGAGGTCTACCGTTCCTGGGCAAGTACATATCCCAAGTACTGCTGTGCCTGTTGATAGGGTGCACGAGGACAGTGAAGAGCAGCAAGAGCTTTCAGGGCTGGTACATTCCTGGTGGGAGAAGGAGCCGGACGTTTGCCTTTTCGGAAAGGTGCTCTGCCGAGAACGACCACCGTGAGGTCTACAGTTCCTGGGCAAGTACCTATCCCAAGTACTGCTGTACCTGTGGATAGGCTGCACGGGGACAGTGAAGAGCAGCAAGAGCTTTCAGGGCTGGTACCTTCCTGGTGGGAGAAGGAGCCGGACGTTTGCCTTTTCGGAAATGTGCTCTGCCGAGAATGACCACCGTCAGGTGTATCGTTCCTGGGCAAGTACAGATACCAAGTACTGCTGTGCCTGTGCATAGGCTGCACGGGGACAGTGAAGAGCAGCATGAGCTTTCAGGGCTGGCACCTTCCTTGTGGGAGAAGGAGCCGGACGTTTGCCTTTTCGGAAGGAGAGTCTGCCAAGTAAAAACGCCGTGAGATGTGCCGCCTGTGGGAAAGCAGAGATCCCCAGTGCTGTTGTGCCTGCGGGTAGGTTGCACAGGGTCAGTGAAGAGCAGCATGAGCTTTCAGGGCTGGCACCTTCCTTGTGGGAGAAGGAGCCGGACGTTTGCCTTTTCGGAAAGAGGCTCTGCCGAGAACGAACACCGTGAGGTCTACCGTTCCTGGGCAAGCATGGATCCCCAGTGCTGTTGTGCCTGTGCATAGGCTTCACGGGGACAGTGAAGAGCAGCATAATCTTACAGGGCTGGCACCTTCCTTGTGGTACAAGGAGCCAGACGTTTGCCTTTTCGGAAAGAGGCTCTGCCGAGAACGACCACCGTGAGGTCTACAGTTCCTCGGCAAGTACATATCCCAAGTACTGCTGTGCCTGTGGATAGGCTGCACGGGGACAGTGAAGAGCAGCAAGAGCTTTCAGTTCTGGCACATTCCTGGTGGGAGAAGGAGCCGGAAGTTTGCCTTTTCGGAAGGAGAGTCTGCCCAGTACAAGCGCCGTGAGATGTGCCGCCTGTGGGAAAGCAGAGATCCCCAGTGCTGTTGTGCCTGTGGGTAGGCTGCACAGGGACAGTAAAGAGCAGCATGAGCTTTCAGGGCTGGCACCTTCCTTGTGGGAGAAGGAGCCGGACGTTTGCCTTTTCGGAAAGAGGATCTGCCGAGAACGAACACCATGAGGTCTACCGTTCCTGGGCATGATCAGATCCCCAGCGCTGTTGTGCCTGTGCAGGCTGCACGGGGACAGTGAAGAGCAGCATGAGCTTTCAGGGCTGGCACCTTCCTTGTGGGAGAAGGAGGCAAACGTTTGCCTTTTCGGAAAGAGGCTCTGCCGAGAACGACCACCGTGAGGTCTACAGTTCCTGGGCAAGTACAGATACCAAGTACTGCTGTGCCTGTGGATAGGCTGCACGGGGACAGTGAAGAGCAGCAAGAGCTTTCAGGGCTGGCACATTCCTGGTGGGAGAAGGAGCCGGCCGTTTGCCTTTTCGGAAGGAGAGTCTGCCCAGTACAAGCGCCGTGAGATGTGCCGCCTGTGGGAAAGCAGAGATCCCCAGTGCTGTTTTGCCTGTGGGTAGGCTGCACAGGGACAGTAAAGAGCAGCATGAGCTTTCAGGGCTGGCACCTTCCTTGTGGGAGAAGGAGCCGGACGTTTGCCTTTTCGGAAAGAGGCTCTGCCGAGAACGAACACCGTGAGGTCTACTGTTCCTGGGCAAGCACGGATCCACAATGCTGTTGTGCCTGTGGATAGGCTGCACGGGGACAGTGAAGAGCAGCATAAGCTTACAGGGCTGGCACCTTCCTTGTGGGAGAAGGAGCCAGACGTTTGCCTTTTCCGAAAGAGGCTCTGCCGAGAACGAACACCGTGAGGTCTACAGTTCCTGGGCAAGTACATATCCCAAGTACTGCTGTGCCTGTGGATAGGCTGCACGGGGACAGTGAAGAGCAGCAAGAGCTTTCAGGGCTGGTACATTCCTGGTGGGAGAAGGAGCCGGACGTTTGCATTTTCGGAAGGAGATTCTGCCGAGTACAAGCGCCGTGAGATGTGCCGCCTGTGGGAAAGCACAGATCCCCAATGCTGTTGTGCCTGTGGGTAGGCTGCACGGGGACAGTGAAGAGCAGCATAAGCTTTCAGGGCTGGCACCTTCCTTGTGGGAGAAGGAGCCAGACGTTTGCCTTTTCGGAAAGAGGCTCTGCCGAGAACGAACACCGTGAGGTCTACCGTTCCTGGGCATGATCAGATCCCCAGCGCTGTTGTGCCTGTGCATAGGCTGCACGGGGACAGTGAAGAGCAGCATGAGCTTTCAGGGCTGGCACCTTCCTTGTGGGAGAAGGAGCCGGACGTTTGCCTTTTCGGAAAGAGGCTCTGCCGAGAACGAACACCGTGAGGTCTACCGTTCCTGAGGAAGCACGGATCCACAATGCTGTTGTGCCTGTGGATAGGCTGCATGGGGACAGTGAAGAGCCGCATGAGCTTTCAGGGCTGGCACCTTCCTTGTGGGAGAAGGAGCCGGACGTTTGCCTTTTCGGAAAGAGGCTCTGCTGAGAACGAATACCGTGAGGTCTACCGTTCCTGGGCATGATCAGATCCCCAGCGCTGTTGTGCCTGTGCATAGGCTGCACGGGGACAGTGAAGAGCAGCATGAGCTTTCAGGGCTGGCACCTTCCTTGTGGGAGAAGGAGCTGGACGTTTGCCTTTTCGGAAGGAGAGTCTGCCGAGTACAAGCGCCGTGAGATGTGCCGCCTGTGGGAAAGCAGAGATCCCCAGTGCTGTTGTGCCTGTGGGTAGGCTGCACGGGGACAGTTAAGACCAGCATGAGCTTTCAGGGTTGGCACCTTCCTGGTGGGACAAGGAGCCGGACGTTTGCCTTTTCGGAAAGAGGCTCTGCCGAGAACGAACACCGTGAGGTCTACCGTTCCTGGGCAAGCACGGATCCACAATGCTGTTGTGCCTGTGGATAGGCTGCATGGGGACAGTGAAGAGCCGCATGAGCTTACAGGGCTGGCACCTTCCTTGTGGGAGAAGGAGCCAGACGTTTGCCTTTTCCGAAAGAGGCTCTGCCGAGAACGAACACCGTGAGGTCTACAGTTCCTGGGCAAGTACATATCCCAAGTACTGCTGTGCCTGTGGATAGGCTCCACGGGGACAGTGAAGAGCAGCAAGAGCTTTCAGGGCTGGTACATTCCTGGTGGGAGAAGGAGCCGGACGTTTGCCTTTTCGGAAAGGTGCTCTGCCGAGAACGACCACCGTGAGGTGTATCGTTCCCGGGCAAGTACAGATAACAAGTACTGCTGTGCCTGTGGACAGGCTGCATGGGGACAGTGAAGAGCAGCAAGAGCTTTCAGGGCTGGCACCTTCCTTGTGGGAGAAGGAGCCGGACGTTTGCCTTTTCGGAAGGAGAGTCTGCCCAGTACAAGCGCCGTGAGATGTGCCGCCTGTGGGAAAGCAGAGATCCCCAGTGCTGTTGTGCCTGTGGGTAGGCTGCACAGGGATAGTAAAGACCAGCATGAGCTTTCAGGGCTGGCACCTTCCTTGTGGGACAAGGAGCCGGACGTTTGCCTTTTCGGAAAGAGGCTCTGCCGAGAACGAACACCGTGAGGTCTACCTTTCCTGGGCAAGCACGGATCCACAATGCTGTTGTGCCTGTGGATAGGCTGCATGGGGACAGTGAATAGCCGTATGAGCTTTCAGGGCTGGCACCTTCCTTGTGGGAGAAGGAGCCAGACGTTTGCCTTTTCGGAAAGAGGCTCTGCCGAGAACGAAAACCGTGAGGTCTACAGTTCCTGGGCAAGTACATATCCCAAGTACTGCTGTGCCTGTGGATAGGCTACACGGGGACAGTGAAGAGCAGCAAGAGCTTTCAGGGCTGGCACTTTCCTTGTGGGAGAAGGAGCCGGACGTTTGCCTTTTCGGAAGGAGAGTCTGCCCAGTACAATCGCCGTGAGATGTGCCGCCTGTGGGAAAGCAGAGATCCCCAGTGCTGTTGTGCCTGTGGGTAGGCTGCACAGGGACAGTAAAGAGCAGCATGAGCTTTCAGGGCTGGCACCTTCCTTGTGGGAGAAGGAGCCGGACGTTTGCCTTTTCGGAAAGAGGCTCTGCTGAGAATGAACACCGTGAGGTCTACCGTTCCTGGGCATGATCAGATCCTCAGCGCTGTTGTGCCTGTGCATAGGCTGCACGGGGACAGTGAAGAGCAGCATGAGCTTTCAGGGCTGGCACCTTCCTTGTGGGAGAAGGAGCCGGACGTTTGCCTTTTCGGAAGGAGAGTCTGCCGAGTAAAAGCACCGTGAGATGTGCCGGCTGTGGGAAAGCAGAGATCCCCAATGCTGTTGTGCCTGTGGATAGGCTGCATGGGGACAGTGAAGAGCAGCATGAGCTTTCAGGGCTGGCACCTTCCTTGTGGGAGAAGGAGCTGGACGTTTGCCTTTTCGGAAGGAGAGTCTGCCGAGTACAAGCGGCGTGAGATGTGCCGCCTGTGGGAAAGCACAGATCCCCAGTGCTGTTGTGCCTGTGGGTAGGCTGCACGGGGACAGTTAAGACCACCATGAGCTTTCAGGGTTGGCACCTTCCTTGTGGGACAAGGAGCCAGACGTTTGCCTTTTCGGAAAGAGGCTCTGCCGAGAACGAACACCGTGAGGTCTACCGTTCCTGGGCAAGCACGGATCCACAATGCTGTTGTGCCTGTGGATAGGCTGCATGGGGACAGTGAAGAGCCGCATGAGCTTTCAGGACTGACACCTTCCTTGTGGGAGAAGGAGCCAGACGTTTGCCTTTTCGGAAGGAGAGTCTGCCGAGTAAAAGCACCGTGAGATGTGCCGCCTGTGGGAAAGCAGAGATCCCCAGTGCTCGTGTGCCTGCGGGTAGGTTGCACAGGGACTTTAAAGAGCAGCATGAGCTTTCAGGGCTGGCACCTTCCTTGTGGGAGAAGGAGCCGGACGTTTGCCTTTTCGGAAAGAGGCTCTGCCGAGAACGAACACCGTGAGGTCTACCGTTCCTGGGCAAGCACGGATCCACAATGCTGTTGTGCCTGTGGATAGGCTGCACGGGGACAGTGAAGAGCAGCATAAGCTTACAGAGCTGGCACCATCCTTGTGGTACAAGGAGCCAGACGTTTGCCTTTTCCGAAAGAGTCTCTGCCGAGAACGAACACCGTGAGGTCTACAGTTCCTGGGCAAGTACATATCCCAAGTACTGCTGTGCCTGTGGATAGGCTGCACGGGGACAGTGAAGAGCAGCAAGAGCTTTCAGGGCTGGTACATTCCTGGTGGGAGAAGGAGCCGGACGTTTGCCTTTTCGGAAGGAGAGTCTGCCCAGTACAAGCGCCGTGAGATGTGCCGCCTGTGGGAAAGCAGAGATCCCCAGTGCTGTTGTGCCTGTGGGTAGGCTGCACAGGGACAGTAAAGAGCAGCATAAGCTTACAGGGCTGGCACATTCCTTGTGGGAGAAGGAGCCGGACGTTTGCCTTTTCGGAAAGAGGCTCTGCTGAGAATGAACACCGTGAGGTCTACCGTTCCTGGGCATGATCAGATCCCCAGCGCTGTTGTGCCTGTGCATAGGCTGCACGGGGACAGTGAAGAGCAGCATGAGCTTTCAGGGCTGGCACCTTCCTCGTGGGAGAAGGAGCTGGACGTTTGCCTTTTCGGAAGGAGAGTCTGCCGAGTACAAGCGGCGTGAGATGTGCCGCCTGTGGGAAAGCACAGATCCCCAATGCTGTTGTGCCTGTGGGTAGGCTGCACGGGGACAGTTAAGACCAGCATGAGCTTTCAGGGTTGGCACCTTCCTTGTGGGACAAGGAGCCCGACGTTTGCCTTTTCGGAAAGAGGCTCTGCCGAGAACGAACACCGTGAGGTCTACCGTTCCTGGGCAAGCACGGATCCCCAGTGCTGTTGTGCCTGTGGATAGGCTGCATGGGGACAGTGAAGAGCAGCATGAGCTTTCAGGGCTGGCACCTTCCTTGTGGGAGAAGGAGCCAGACGTATGCCTTTTCGGAAAAAGGCTCTGCCGAGAACGACCACCGTGAGGTGTATCGTTCCTGGGCAAGTACATATCCCAAGTACTGCTGTGCCTGTGGATAGGCTGCATGGGGACAGTGAAGAGCAGCAAGAGCTTTCAGTTCTGGCACATTCCTGGTGGGAGAAGGAGCCGGACGTTTGCCTTTTCGGAAAGAGGCTCTGCTGAGAATGAACACCGTGAGGTCTACCGTTCCTGGGCATGATCAGATCCCCAGCGCTGTTGTGCCTGTGCATAGGCTGCACGGGGACAGTGAAGAGCAGCATGAGCTTTCAGGGCTGGCACCTTCCTCGTGGGAGAAGGAGCTGGACGTTTGCCTTTTCGGAAGGAGAGTCTGCCGAGTACAAGCGGCGTGAGATGTGCCGCCTGTGGGAAAGCACAGATCCCCAGTGCTGTTGTGCCTGTGGGTAGGCTGCACGGGGACAGTTAAGACCAGCATGAGCTTTCAGGGTTGGCACCTTCCTTGTGGGACAAGGAGCCGGACGTTTGCCTTTTCGGAAAGAGGCTCTGCCGAGAACGAACACCGTGAGGTCTACCGTTCCTGGGCAAGCACGGATCCCCAGTGCTGTTGTGCCTGTGGATAGGCTGCATGGGGACAGTGAAGAGCAGCATGAGCTTTCAGGGCTGGCACCTTCCTAGTGGGACAAGGAGCCGGACGTTTGCCTTTTCGGAAGGAGAGTCTGCCGAGTAAAAGCACCGTGAGATGTGCCGGCTGTGGGAAATCAGAGATCCGCAGTGCTGTTGTGCCTGTGAGTAGGCTGCACGGGGACAGTAAAGAGCAGCATGAGCTTTCAGGGCTGGCACCTTCCTTGTGGGAGAAGGAGCCGGACGTTTGCCTTTTCGGAAGGAGAGTCTGCCGAGTACAAGCGCCGTGAGATGTGCCGCCTGTGGGAAAGCAGAGATCCCCAGTGCTGTTGTGCTGCGCGTAGGCTGCACAGGGACACTAAAAAGAGCAGCATGAGCTTTCAGGGCTGGCACCTTCCTTGTGGGAGAAGGAGCCAGACGTTTGCCTTTTAGGAAAGAGGCTCTGCTGATAACGATCACCGTGAGGTGTACCGTTCCTGGGCAAGCACGGATCCCCAATGCTGTTGTGCCTGTGGATAGGCTGCACGGGGACAGTGAAGAGCAGCATGAGCTTTCAGGGCTGGCACCTTCCTTGTGGGAGAAGGAGCCGGATGTTTGCCTTTTCGGAAAGAGGCTCTTCCGAGAACGAACACCGTGAGTTCTACCGTTCCTGGGCAAATACAGATCCCAAGTACTGCTGTGCCTGTGGATAGGCTGCATGGGGACAGTGAAAAGCAGCAAGAGCTTTCAGGGCTGGCACCTTCCTGGTGGGAGAAGGAGCCGGATGTTTGCCTTTTCGGAAGGAGAGTCTGCCGAGTACAAGCGCCGTGAGATGTGCCGCCTGTGGGAAAGCACAGATCCCCAGTGCTGTTGTGCCTGTGGGTAGGCTACACAGGGACAGTAAAGAGCAGCATGAGCTTTCAGGCCTGGCACCTTCCTGCTGGGAGAAGGAGCCGGATGTTTGCCTATTCGAAAGGAGAGTCTGCCAAGTAAAAGCACCTTGAGATGTGCCGCCTGTGGGAAAGCAAAGATCCCCAGTACTGCTGTGCCTGTGGATAGGCTGCACGGGGACAGTGAAGACCAGCAAGAGCTTTCAGGGCTGGCACCTTCCTTGGGGGAGAAGGAGCCGGACGTTTGCCTTTTCGGAAAGAGGCTCTGTCGAGAACGAGCGCCGGGAGATGTGCTGTTATGTGGGAAAGCACAGATCCCCAGTGCTGTTGTGCCTGTGGATAGGCTGCACGTGGATGGTGAAGACCAGCAAGAGTTGACAAGGCTAGCACCGTCCTTGTGGGAGAAGGAGATGGACGTTTGCCTTTTTGGAAAGAGGCTCTGCCAAGAACGAGCGCCGTGAGATGTGCCGCCTGTGGGAAAGCACAGATCCCCAGTGCTGTTGTGCCTGTGGGTAGGCTGCACGGGGACGGTGAAGAGCAGCAAGAGCTTTCAGGTCTGGCACCTTCCTTGTGGGAGAAGGAGCCTGACATTTGCCTTTTCGGAAATAGGCTCTGCAGAGAATGAGCGCCGTGACGTGTACCGTTCCAGGGAAAGCACAGATCCCCAGTGCTGTTGTGCCTGTGGATAGGCTGCACCGGGACGCTGAGGACCAGCAGCACATTAGAGGGCTGGCACCTTCCTTGGGTGAGAAGGAGCCGGACGTTTGCCTTTTCGGAAAAGTTTCAGCCGAGAACGAGCGCCGTGCTATGTGCCGTCTGTGGGATAGCACAGATCTCCCCAGTGCTGTTGTGCCTGTGAATAGGCTGCATGGGGACGGTGAAGACCAGGAAGAGCTTTCAGGGCTGGCACCTTCCTTGTGCGAGAAGGAGCCGGACGTTTGCCTTTTGAGAAAGAGGCTCTGCCGACAACCAGCGCCATGACCTCACCGTTCCTGGGAAAGCACAGATCCCCAGTGCTGTTGTCCCTGTGCATAGGCTGCACGGGGACGGTGAAGACCAGCAAGAGTTTACAGGACTAGCACCTTCCTTGTGGGAGAAGGAGCCGGACGTTTGCCTTTTTGCAAAGAGGCTCTGCCAAGAATGAACGCCGTGCCATATGCTGTCTGTGGGAAAGCACCGATCCCCAGTGCTGTTGTGCCTGTGGATAGGCTGCACGGGGATGTTTAAGAGTAGCAAGAGTTTACAAGGCTGGCACCTTCCTGGTGGGACAAGGAGCCGGACGTTTTCCTTTTCGTAAAGAGGCTCTGCCGACAACGAGCGCTGTGCCATATGCTGTCTGTAGGAAAGCACAGATCCCCAGTGCTGTTGTGCCTGTGGATAGGCTGCACGGAGATGGTGAAGACCAGCAAAAGCTTTCAGGGCTGGGCCCTGCCTTGTGGGAGAATGAGCCGGACGTTTGCCTTTTCGGAAGAAGGCTCTGTCGAGAACGATTGCCATGAGATACTCCATCTCTTATAAAGCAGACATCCCCAGTGCTGTTGTGCCTGTCGAGAGCTGCCAAGGGAAGGTGAAGAGCAGCAAGAGCTTTCAGGGCTTGCACCTTCCTTGTTGGAGAATTAGCTGGATATTTGCTTTTCAGAAAGAGGATCTGCCGAGAAGTATTGCCATGAGATGCTCCATCTCTTGGAAAGCACAGATCCCCAGTGCTCTTATTCCTGTGAAGTGGCTGTGAGGGGAAGTTGAAGAGTTGCAAGAGCTTTCAGGGATGGCACCTTTCTTCTGGGAGAATTATCTGGATATTTGCCTTTTCCGAAACAGGCTCTGCCGAGATCGAGCGCCATGAGATGTTCTGTCTCTTGAAAGCACTGATCCCCAGTGCTGTTGTGCCTGTGGATAGGCTGCACAGGGACGGTGAAGAGCAGCAAGACCTTTCAGGGCTGGCACCTTCCTTGTGGGAGAATGAGCCGGATGTTTGCCTTTTCAGAAAGAGGCTCTGTTGAGAACGATTGCCATGAGATGCTCCATCTCTTGGAAAGCATAGATCCCAAGTGCTTTTGTGTCTGTGAAGAGAATGCACGGGGAAGGTGAAGAGCAGGAACGGCTTTTTGGGTTTGCACCTTTCTTTGGGAGTAGTAGCTGTATTTTTTCAATTTTGGAAAGACTTTTTGCAGTATAATATTTATGAGCAATTTTGTGGGTTGAAATAAAGACAGGACAGAGGTTAAGACAATACTACTACTACTTAAATGACAGTAATAGTAATAAATTAATTGTAACATTCAAAATAATTGATGCACAATGCAATTGCTTACCACTCGCCAACTGATGCCCATTTAGTTCCACAGCAGTGATCCGCTCGCTCCCAGTCAACTCCTCCCAGTTTATCTTCTAGGCCTGACATCACATGGCATGGCATATTCCTTTGGCCAGTTTGGGTCAGCTGCCCTGGCTGTGTCCCCTCCCAGCTTCCTTTGCCCCTCCAGACTTCTTGGTGGCCTTGCATGAGAGGCTGAAAAATCCTCGACTTTAGACTAAACACTACTTAGCAACAACTGAAAATATCAGTGTGTTATCAACATTCTGCTCATACTAAATCCAAGACATAGCAATATACCAGCTACTAGATAGATTATCCCAGCAGAAAAGAGCACAGTGTCTGAACCCAGCTGCTGGAGGCACCTACCTTACATGTGTACATTCAGTCTCACTAGTGGCCTTCCTGGGGATAAAGCCCTCATGGTGACACTGAGAGTTGCTAAAATGAACGGAGGACTGTGTTCTGGAGAAGTCACTTGGATTGGGTAAACTTGGTGAGGTGTTGGCAGCTGGGGGGCTGCAGGTCTGGCCTCTGTGTCAGAAGACTGGGGTTGCCCTGTGCTGGATATGGCTGGTGCCAGCTGGCACCAGCCTGTGCTAGCTGACTCCTCAACACTCAGCCACAGCTCAGCCTGCAGCAAGGCTGGGGATACCTCTGCGAAAATGTCCAGCAAAGGCCACAGAGGTAAGAGAGTGTGGCTGGACTAGAAGATGCCAGAGGTGCCTCCCTACCCATGCCCTGCTGTGGGCTTGTGAGTCTGTGTCCCCTGGGGGGTGCCCTCACACAGGCGTGGGTCTCTCCATGGTGACAGCCAGGCCTTTGTGACCAGGGCCGACATCATCCCCAGAGGCACTATGACAGAAGGCTCCACATGGCAGCCGTAGGGGCTCTTATGGGGCCAGAGCCTTAGGGTGCCCGCTCCCAGGAGAGCAGCTCCATCATGAGGCAACATCTCCCCTGGGTGGCCGTAGCAGGTGTCCAACAGAGGACCCCAAAGATGCCCGAGAAGCATGAGGGAAACACTCACTCCAAACCCAATGAGGTGCTGTGGCACCTGCAGGAGTGCCACCAGGTGAGGGAAGGGTCTGGAGGGAGAGGTGGGTGATGAGATACAGGAACGGCTGAGGTCGAGACAGCCAGCCCTGAGGGTCTCTGGCCCAGGCATAGCCATGCCATGCCTCAGGGGTTTCTCTGGGGCAGGGCTGGCTCCGGGACAGCCATGGCCCATGCAGCCCCGCAGCAGTGCCCCAGAGGCAGAGAGCAGTACAGAGCCAAGTTCAGCTTGGCTGTGGTGGCCAGGAGCTGCCTCGAAGCCAAGGCCATGCTTAATGGCACTGCGGAGGGGGCTGCTGTGCCAACACAGCCGCCTCCATCAGGTGCTTCCTCTTTCTCCCCACAGGTGCACTGCAGGCAGCGCCGCAGCGCAGCCAGACCACAGGCTGCCACCTCTCCCCTGTCCAGCTAGCTCACAGAGCACTTGCAGCCATTGCACACAGTTAGGGACCTTGAAGGAGGTAGGGCTGAACGTCTCCCCGACCCTGGCAGGTGCTGATGGGAGGGCAGGAGGTGCTGGAGGAGACAGGCGTGAGCAGGCGCCCCCCCCCTCCCCGCCCTTGCAAGCTGAGATGCCTTTGCAATGCCTGGCTGGATGGCCGAGCGTGCCGGGCATGCTCCTGAGACCCAGTGGGGGGGCCACTCAGGGCCTAGCCCTCTCCCCATCCAGCTCTGGGAGTATGGCAGCAGCCACCTGTGGGGCTGAGCACTGCCCTCAGAGCTGGCAGGAGGTTCTTGCCACAGGGGATTTCCCAGTGGGACATGGGGGTGAAAGAACCCCAGTCACATGACTTTTCTCCACATCTTCTCTTGCAGACGGACAGGCTGGAGGGCACAGCCCTGCAAGTAAGGGTCACATGAGAAGAAAGGGTGCCCATTGCAGGCCTTGCTGCCTCTCCCAAGGCTTGAAGTGATGCAGGCACCTGCACCCCAATACACACTTGCAGCTCCAATAGCAGGATCTGCAAATGTCACGAAGCTTCCCACTCTGCCAGCAGCAGCAACCGCTGGATCTTCGCTGAGAGGCAGAGCACATGCTGTGGACCCCATGGCCAGTGGCCACCAAGAACTTGTCGCACCTGCTCAGGGCATCCTTGGTGACCGGGCCATGGCAATCAGGGCTGAGAGGTAGGGGCCTGCCCCACACAGCTGCACAACCCATGACGTGGCTCTGGAGTCCAATGGTCTAGTTCTTTTTGTCAGGGGTCCTGAGTCATGTTGTAGCCACAAGGCAGGGACCTGACCAGCAGCTGGCGGCACAGGGACACCTTGCGCTCACCACTGGTCTGGTGACACCTACAAGAACAGCCCAGGTGCAGACCACCAAGGGTGGCAAGGCCCCTGCAGCTCAGCCAGGGCTTCATCCCCGTGCTCCAGGGGGCACCTGGGCTGCTGGCCAGCTCCGTGCATAGGTCTCGTTGGCAAGGTGGACCGGCAAAGGGCACAGCTGGTGGCCAGGTGTCTGCCACCCTTACAACCTATCCATGGCAAGCCATTGCACAGACAGCCTAAGGATGCCCCGAAGCGTCTTGTGATCATGCAAATTGAGATGGAGCATCTGGAGGAGCTGCAGGAAGAGGGCAATGACAAAACGTCTGAAGACCTTTCAGGACAGAGTCAGCTGGCGGAAGTCACCTCCATCGATACCATCACTGCCTGAGGATGCCAGTTTCTCAACTTCTCCATTGCCTGGAGCTCCCCATGAAGAGGGGCACAGCGTGACTGTACCTTCATCAGCACCTCCAGATGCTCAGTCATTGGCTTCTCCCTTACCTGCAGCCATGTACCAGCTTGCAGGTGGTGGTGCCAAAACTGTCACTGCAGATACCATGGACACTGCTCAGGACATCCTGAGTGACTAGGGCTTGGCAGCGAGGGTGGAGAGCCAAGGGCCTGCCCCTGTTGGTCCTGTAACCTGTGACGCTGATCTGGTAGACCTGGAGGAAGAGTGGGAAGATGTACCTGACAGAGATACTGCAGGAGAAGGAGACACAGAGCCCATCTCCTGCCCCATCAGAGTCACTAGCTTCTCCCCTGGCCGGAGGTCCCAGGCACAAGGGACACAGAGCACCTATCCTTGCCCACCCCCTCGCCTACAGCTCTCATTCCCCCATAGGCGTTGCCACCCTCCCATCCACCCCAGGTCACCGGCAATGTTCCTCCATCCTCAGGACAGCTTGTCAGGCTCTGCACAGAGCTTTCCGCTGCAGAGGACAGTGACAGCTGTGGCGCCCAGCTGCCAGCACCCTGCGCCTGACCAGCGCAGCCTATCCTGTCTGCTTATTAAATTCCTTAGTGGCTATGTCCTGGGTGAGGGCTGTCTGTCCTGCGTGCATGTCTGTGCCAGGAGGGGCACAGCGCAGCTATCCCCAGAGGTGACCAGCTTCTGTGGATTTGCTTGATTATTGCAATGTATATATACATATATGTGATAGAATGCCAAATTCCCCAACACAAGGATTAAAATTGTCCAATACATTAAGTTTCCTGTCTTTTTGATATTAACATTATTTGCAGTGGTAGCACTTTACTACAGAGAGTATTAACAAATTTTGAGAGAATACTTTGTGTACTTTCTAGATGGATACTTTCCATAGTATGCACGGTGAATAACAGCTCTTCACTTATTCATCCAGGAGTTCAACAGTTTCTAGAACTTCTAGTAAAAGAAGACTTAGGTCTTAGATCATATCCAAGCCTCAGTAATGACTAATTTCACTCCAACAGCATCCACAGTTTCATATATTCCTTTCCCTCAAAAGTGACCCAGTGTTCTCTGTGTGATGCGTGTTGATTTCTTACTTGATCTCCTGGATGCCACAGAGGTATTCAAAGCATCCTGCTGGTGTTGGTTCAGCACAGGGAATTGTTCATAACCTCTATATAGTGGACTGCCTTTAGGAGTCTGCCATGAGTTCAGTGCTCATACAGCTTCGCAGAAGTTCCTTCCCCAATTAGCATTGCCATTTTGACATTTAAGCAACCATTCCATTTTTCTACTATACTATTACTCTGAGGCCAATAGCATCAGTGGAAAGTCCACTTAACTCCGTGCTTAAGACACCATTCCTGTACTATTTTATTTTAAAAAGATGAACCATTATCTGACTGTATCTCTTGTGGCACTGGCTGCAAAGCAAGCCATTGGTTTATTCCTGTTACAGTTGCCAATCCAGATGCAAGGTATGTAGGGTAAACACTACCCAAACCACTTGTTATTTCAACTCCAGTCATAATCAATTTCCTTCAGAGGTATGTCATGGGTCCATTATAGTCAAATTGCCAAGTACCCCAAAGTGCTTTCCCTTCCCTGAGGTTTGCTCATTGTTGACTTTTAACAAGCTAATACCTCATATCATTACAAAAACCACAAGTGGTCACTAGTTGAACTGCTTGTTGTTTAGAAATTGGCCAGCCTCGTCTTGCTGCATGCTAATATAGGTCACATGCACCAGTGTATCCCAACCATTCATGCAGCCATTTACCTAACCATTCAACACTCAGGGTAGAGGAAAATCCTGCCACATTTATACTGGCTGTGTGGTTGGCCATATTGGCCACCTGAGTACTATTTTTCTGATGTGCGGCTACATGCCCTATAGCAATAGAACAGGAGATGGCAACCTCATATATTTGTTCCCAATATCTTCTTCCCCACACATCTCGATTCCCAATCTGGCAATTTCGTTTTGCACAATTTCCTTGCCATTGTATAGCACCAGCCCATATAGCATAGGAATCGGTTTATGTGCCGTTTCTAAGAGCTAGTACTATGGTATAGCGCTCTGCTAATTGAGCAGAATCTTTTACTTGTTCGGTTACTGCAAGTTCATTGGTTATGGCTACAGCAGCAGCCGTTTCTTGCCATTTACCCTGTATTTTACAAGCACTGCAGTAGGTAAACCAGACACCATCTGGTTGATTGTTTTGGGTTTGTCGGGGCAGGGTTTTGGTAGTGGGGGAGGGGCTACACAGGTGGCTCCTGTGAGAACTGCTAGAAGCTTCCCTGGCCACCTCTGCACCAGCTCCTGTCCCTTATGTACAGCCTGCCACAACATCCTGGCTCCTGTCTGCAATAAACCTCAGTGGGACAGTTACTTATTAGTCAATGTCCAGCTGCCAGATTTACAGTCACAGATGCTTGATACAGTTGCAGGCAGAAAACACCCAAGCATCTATGTCTGTAAATAAGCTCTTGGGACATCTGGATGACATGCAGATCCAGCTACAATTATTTATAAATGGAACAGAGAGGTCCTGTTAAGACTTGTGCTTGAGCCTGCAGGCACAACTCCAGCAGATGTGCTGGATGAACCACCAAAGGTGTCTCAAAGCCACCTCAGATCCAAGTGTTTTTAAACTCCAAGGACGGAAAGAAACGGCAAATATGTTGAACTGGGCTTGTTTTTTAGCTAAAGAGCATCTGGGCCAAGAATTCCCCTCACCTGTGTTCTTGCAACATCGCTGATGTTAACAGTTTGGCAGCAGGCCTAGGAGCAATCCTGCCCTCTGGCACTGGTAATCTAACAAATACCTACTGCTGCCCAAATGGGCAATTTTCCATGATCTGTCTGGTGCTGTCACTGTTGGTACAAGGTCTTATAATCCAGAGAGTCACCATGGGGAGATTTCCCATTTAAATCTCCCCAGGAAAGAGCCAAGCTCCTGGATAAGTCCAGACCTTAGCAATGCTCTTACAATCGCTTTAGATCTGAACATTTGCAAACTCACTGCTGAACTGCCTCGAGCAGGATGGGAGCTGAGGCACAGCAGCAGTTGCAGGGATGTGAGCTCCTGGCTTCTCCAGCTGCATGTGTCCTAGAGAAGGGGCTATTCTGGCACAGGAGATCGGCAGTACTATATCCACCAAAGAGCAGTTGCACAAGGAAGAAATGAAAACCTACAGCAGTTTAAAAACACTCAACGGCTCTGCATAAGCTTTTTGGGTGGAAGATGAGAAACAGACCACGGCGGTTGCTGAGAACTTTTATGAGGTCAGAATTGAGTTGTCCGAGCTGGGACGTGGTCAGGGAACTCAGCCCACCACAGGCTGAGACTGTAACAGGACATGGGTTTGCATCTCCTCTGGCAGACAGCCCAAGGGACAGAGGGTCTCCCATTGCTTGGTGCAGGACAGAAACCTCCTGTGTCAGCCACCAGTTTCAGTTTCCCACACAAGCACTGACTCCATCTAACATGCAAGGTTGTTGCTAGTGTACACAGAGCCTGGGACTATGCCTTTTGGGCCATAATCGTTGCACCCTACATCTCCCTGACACCTGTCTCCAGCTGCTGTGATAGGAGGTCCAGCTTCATCATTTCCACCTCTGATGCTAGAACGTGGGAGAGGGATGGCACCTTCATTGTAATTGGGGCCCAAAGGACACAGATCCTCAAGGGCCTATAGTGCAAAAAAGCAGGTCAAGTTAAGAAGAAACACAGGTTTAATGTTTACAAGAATGTGAGCAAGGATCCTCTCCCTGCCCTCACCCACCCTGCCAGTGTGCACAGAGGAGGTCAGGGCACAGGAAATCATCTCCTCAGCCAGAGCCACGTGTTGAAGAGGCAGGCAGAGATCAAATGGAGTAGACCAGGGCGTCCTTCTGACACCAGGCGTTGCACTGGTCCTTCAGCATGTGGAGCCTCCCCGAGATCCTTGTCAAGGGAAACAGTGAGGCCACTGTCAGCCCTGCAGCAAATTACAGGACACTGGCTGCATCCCAGAGACATGGGACAGCAAGGGATGGAGGAATGGGAGCTGCCGTCTCCTTCAGATCTTCCTTTTCTAAATCAGCAGCTACCTTTGTGTGAGAGAATTAGAAGCACTACCTCAGCTCCTGAGCAGATGCTTCACGAAAAGGTCCTTCCTATCAGAGGAGCATCTGAGCCCTTTAATGCCAGCAAACAGAGGGGTCTGGCTGTCACCTGTAGACCTAGAGCCCCTCAAGATAGGAGCTTGATGAGTCATAGCACAAGTCCTCCCCTGCTTCTCTGTTAGCACCAGGGAAGCTGGGAAGTCTAAATATTCACCATGTTCTCAATACACATTTTATTCATGCTTTTTTCATATGTAAACAATACTGGAATTACGTTAAGACATTAACCCTTTCTTCACCTCCCTACCTCACCTTTCTCCATGAACTGGGTTAAAACAAGCCCCTAGGCAATATATCAACCTGGAACAAAATTCCATTCCACCCTTACTTCTCCCTAAAAGACATTCTAGCGTTCATACTTATGCTTCTCGCACTAATAAACTTAGCCTTATTCTCACCTAGCTTAGTAGGAGACCCAGAGAACTTCACCACAGCAAACTCACTAGTCACACCCCCTCATATCTAGCCAGAATGATACTTGCTATTCACATACGCCATCCCACACTCGATCCCCAACAAACTAGGAGCACTAGCCCTAGCTGCCTCAGTATTAGTCCTATTCCTAAACCCACTCCTCCACAAATGCAAACAATGCACAATAGCTTCCTACCTCCTCTCTCAGCTCCTATTCTGAATCTTAGTTGCCAACCTCTTCATCCTAACATGACTGGATAGCCAACCAGTAGAACACCCATTTGTCATTATCAGCCAACCAGCTTCCCTTACCTACTTCACCATCTCCCTAATTCTCTTTCCCATTACTGGAGCACTAGAAAATAAAATACTCAACTATTAAAAATACTCAGTTTATAAAAAAAATTAGTCTTGTAAATCAAAGAGTGAAGATTACATCTCTTATTTCTAGTTATGGTGTGGCTGGCTAGAGTTGGGCTTCAGATGGTCTGGAGGGTGGCAGACGTCTTTCAGGTGTAAGCTGAATGCTTCCGGTACGCACTTACCTTGTTATGACTTATCTCATCTTCAGCTGATGTGTCCATTAGCTATGAAGGCTTATAGCCCCTGAGGAGGGTGACAGGCAGTAGGTATGTCCCCAGGGCTGACTTAAAGGGGGCTCTATTGTTCCGCTTTACTGCTAAATCCACCTTCTAGCAATAATTTCAGATCCCCTTCTCTGAAGTTTTCTATTGTAGAAAATATAGCCTATTTCTTTTGCCCTATGAGCTATACCTTGACCTGTCTTGTTAGCAGGGTTAGCATTAGTATACTGTTATAATCTCAGGACAGCTGAGCTAGCAACAGCAGTATGTAGACTGTCCTGGCAAGGAGCAGTTGGGTGTATCATGGGTTATCAATTATAGAACAGTCTCCACTAGGTGGGTTTGGGGCACGACCAAGTCCTTAGAGGTTTAAGTGTTTGTGCTTATACTTCTTGGGCAGATACATTGGTAAAGCATCAAGATTTAGGGCTAGGCATTGTGGAGTAACCAATCCCAGTTTGTGTCTTAGCTTTTGTGGGGTTTAATTCATCGTGGATGCTAAGATCATCTTGAGGATGGCTTTAGCTCCATGTTAGGCTTAAGACAGCTCAGCTGCATTGCTCCAGGCACTAGAGCAGGAATTCCCCTGCAGGGACTGCAGAGGATGCCATGCTGGTCTGGCTAACTCTGGCAGACATTCACACTCTAAACTCATAGAGAAACATTTATACCACCAGCTGATCCATTCAGGTGTTGACAGCTGTTTATTTAAAACAAAGGCCACCATTGCAGGGGCTTACTAGTCAGTCACAGGCCCTTGTCCTGTGCTCATGCTGCTGGGCCAGCTGGGCCCCTCCTGGGGTCCAGCATGGGGGTCCTGGAAGAGCTCCAGGACCAAGGGGTTGACACAGGTGTTGTAGATGGTGATGCCTTCCCCTTGTGACAGCCCTTTGTCACTGTTGTCGTCCCACTCATCCTCCTCGGCCAAGGCGCTTGGCTCAGCCTCTGGCAGTTGCAGGACTGCCCCCTCTACCCCCTGCTTGCTGGGGGCATGGGCTACCAGCTGCTCCAGCATATCCTGCTTCCTTGTGGCATTCTTCAGGAGCTCTGGCTGCCACAGGTTGAAAAATGAGTTCACTCTTGTCATGGTTTAACCCCAGCCAGCAACTAAGCAGTACAGAGCCACTCGCTCACTCTCCCACAGTGGGACTGAGGGGAGAGTCAGAAAGGTAAAAGTGAGAAAGAAACTTGTGGGTTGAGATAAAGCCAGTTTAATAATTAAAAAGAATTTTTTAAAAAAAATTGTTAGTAAAAAACCAACAAAGGGAGAGGAAAATAAAACCCAAGAAAAACAAGCAATGCAAATTAAAACAATTGCTCACTATCAACTGACCAATGCCCAGGCATGCCGCAGGCAGCCACCGTGCCAACCTCCACCCACCAGCTTTATATGCTGAGCATAATAACATCCTATGGTCTGGAATATCCCTTTGGTCAGCTGTCCCAGCTGCATCCCCTCCCAATTTCTTGTGCACCCCAGCCTACTCACTGGTGGGGTGGGGTGAGAAGCAGAAAAGGCCTTGACTTTGTGTAAGCACTGCTCAGCAGTAACTAAAACTTGCCTGTATTATCAACGCTTTTTAGCACAAATGCAAAACATAGCCCCATACCAGCTACTATCAAAAAATTTAACTCTATCCCAGCCAAAACCAGTACATTTTCCACCCCTTATTCCATACCATTTATGTCATGCTCAGGTCCCACACCATCACAATCATCCTTGTTCACCACCATTACCCCCCTTCCCATCCTATGGTGTGTGTGTGTATATATATATACACACACACACAGAGATATCATTCCCTTAGTTCATTGACCACCACCCTGTAAAATGTCCATGAATGCCTATAAAATGTTCATTGCATTCATTTAGTCTATGGCTTTAGGGACCATCTGTTACGGTGGTGTCTCAGGACAGGAGAGGTGGTGTGTTGCGTGTTCCATTGGGCACTGAAACCAGGTCAAGTAAGGTCACTGATGCATTTGCACTGCTTCTTGTGAGGTTCATCCTTCATTGGTTCAGGTGGTTTCTGCATAGTGCTTCCTGTAACATGCAATTCAAATCATGGATTGTTACAATTTAAATGTATATCAATTGCAGTCTCCATTCCTGGTCCCTTTGGGCCAGGCTATAGGGTTTAATATTGCAATGAACTTCTACCCTTGCCCCTAGTCTGGCTACCAACAAGGGTTTCCTGCTATTAGTACCTTTGACACACAGCAGCCACAGCAGTGGTAACACAGCATCACGTAACACTGCCATCACACAACTCAAATCACAGGTTATTTTCACCCAGGATTAAAATCACCTTGAGGTACACATTGGACTTCCCTGTCTTTCCACATTACCTGCTAAGTGCACCCAGGTCCTTGAGCAAAACAATCCCACAAATGGGTTTGCCCATTCCCAAGGAAGGAGTAACCCAGACAGTTTTTCCCAGCCAGTTCCTTAGATGTATCACAGGGACTTTATCTCCTTCCAGTGTGCAGGGGTTTTGAGTGCACAGGGGTAGGTCAACTGGCAGATCCTCTAAAGTAGCCAAGTGACTTCTGCTAAATTCGTACTCCAGTGCTTGAATGTCCCAGCACCCATTGCTCTCAGTGTAGTTTTTAACAGTCAATTGTATTGTTCAATTTTCCCACAGGCTGGTGCATGATAGAGGATGTGATACACCCAGTCAGTGCCATGTTCCTTCGCCCAAGTCTTCCTGAGGTTGTTTTGAAAACGTCTGATTCAATTCTTTCAGAGGTGCTGCGTCACCAAAGAACTTGCTTTTCAAGGCCCAAGGTAGGATTCTGAGCAGTGGCATGGGTCACAGAGTATGTTTCCAATCATCCAGTAGTCACGTCCACCATTGTAAGTACATACTGCTTGCCATAGCAGGTTTGTGATAGTGTGACATAATCAGTCTGCCAGGCTTCCCCATATTGATATTTCAGCCATTATCCTCTATACCAAAAAGCCTTTAGTTGCTTAGCTTGTGTGACTAGGACACGTCTGACATTCATGGAGAACCTGTGCAATGGCATCACTAGTCAGGTCCACCCCTTGATCACGAGCCCATTTGTGTCATGGGCTCATCAAGCTATAAATAGCTCACTCTTATATTCCCAGTCCAGATATGTTATGGGTTTGTGTGGCACAGGTTGTTTTGGTAGCAGGGGAGGGGGCCACAGGGGTGGCTCCTGTGAGAAGCTGCTAGAAGCTCCCCCGGCTCCAAGTTGGACCCCCCTCTGGCCCAGGCCAAGACCATCAGTGACAGTGGTAGCACCTCTAGGAGAACATATTTCAGAAGGGGAACCTGCAGTGAGTTGGGGATTGGAATTTGAGAGGAACACCTCTGCAGATACCAAGGTCAGCAAAGAAGGAGGGGAGGAGGTGCGCCAGAGGAGGTTGATGCCCCTGCAGCCCGTGGTGAGAGAGCAGGCTGTCCCCCTGCAGCCCATGGAGGTGAGCAGGGGAGGGGAGGCCCCCAAAGATGGCCGTGACTCCATGGGAAAGCCCACCCTGGAGCAGTGTGTGACTGAAGATCAGTCTGCGGAAAGGACACATGCCAGGGAAGTTCAGGAAGAACTGCAACCTGCAGAAAGGACTCATATTGGAGAAGTTCATGAAGGACTGTCTCCCATGGGAGGGACCCCACACTGGACCAGGGAGAAGAGTGAGGAGTCCTTCTCCTGAGGAAGAAGGAGCAGCAGAGACAATATGTGGCAAGCTGACCCCAACCCCCATCCCCTGTTCCCCTGCACTGCCAGGGGGAGGAGGGAGGAGTAGGGGGAAGGCGTTCTAAGATTTGGGTTTACTTCTCATTATCCTTGTTTTGATTTGATTTGTAGTAAATTAAATTGATTTTGTTTCTTCCCCAAGTTCAGCCTTTTTGCCCATGACCATAAGCGGGGAGTGATCCCTCCCAGTCCTTATCTCGACCCACAAGCCTGCCTTTATATTTCTCCTCATCCCACTGTGGCCGGGGTAGGGGGACTGAGCAAGCAGCTGCATGGTGCTTTGTTACCAGTTGGGCTGAAACCATAACACACTTCAATTCTAGCAGCCTGGTCCACCAGCTCATTGTTTCGATGTTCTTCAGTGGCACAACTCTTGGGTATGCAAGCATCTACATGACAAACTTACTACCAGGTTCTCTACCCAAGCAGCAATATCTTGCCACAACTCAGTAGCCCCAATGGGTTTACCTCTGCGCTGCCAGTTGCTCTGCTTCCATTGCTGTAGCCACCTCCACAGAGCATTTGCCATCATCCATGAGTCATTATAGAAATTTTTCTCATTCAGCAATATCTAAAGCCAGCTGGATGGCTTTCACTTCTTCGAACTGACTTGATTCACCTTTTCCTTCAGCAGTTTCTGCAACTTGTTGTGTAGGACCCCACACAGCAGCTTTCCACCTCCAATGTCTTCCCACAATATGACAGGGCTTACTGCTTTTCATTTGCTGGTGATTTACTACACAGCAGGACCTCTTCAGTATGAGTCCCCTCCTCTGGCGACGCTCCACAGTTTCAGCCCTCTGGCCAGTCCATGATCACTTCCAAAATTCCTGGGCAGTTGGGGTTTCGCATTTGAGCCTGGTACAGTACCAGTGCAACCCACTTACTCAATGTAGCATCAGTTGCATGATGCATAGAGGGGACCCTCCCTTTGAACATCCAACTCCACACAGGCACTCAAGATGCCAAGAGGAAGTGTGCTTCAGTACTGACTATTTCTGAAGCAGCTCAAACTCCTTCATATGCTGCTAATATTTCTTTTTCAGCTAGTGTATAAAGGGAGTGAAAGACAGGGCAGGAGATGGGGAGCAGGGAGAGGTATTCTCAACAGCAAGCAGGGTGACTTGTTGTAGGTGAAACTCAAAACTAGCTAGGAGAAATCAGAAGTTTTCACATACTATACCTACACAGCCACAGTTAAATTGAAACAAAGAAGCCTGGTTCATTGTCATGGTTGGTATAAAATTGGCATTTATTGATTATTCAAAATTACTAATCCCCTGAGTAATTTGTTCACAGCAGACACAAACACTGTAACACACATTCAGGCATGTTCTACATGAAAGACTTAAGTCATCTGACTAGCCCTTCTCATTTCATGGTGGAAAGTGTTTGAATTCACTTTCCCCAACCTGACCTTTTGCATCTATTTTAGCTTCTATGAAATCTCAGTGGTAGAGGCACAACTGCAATCAGAATTTAATCAGAAAGAGCTTTGATCTCACTAAGGGCCAGAGGGCTTTGCAGAAACTCATGCTTTCTCTAAGAGATCTGAGGCATCATCTACCTACTACCCACTTTTAACAAAAACAGCCAAGGATCACTCAAGAAACTTTCCTTGGGAGAATACCTGAACCCATGTTGAAGCCTTCCTCAAGTCTGCCCCTTTTCCTGCCTGGAAGTCATCCAGACAGAATCAGAGGACTTTGACTCGTGGGCCTGGAATTTTCTTGCATCTGGCAATCCCAGACAGATGTACATCTAGCAGTTCTTCAGCACATATACAGAGTCTAGAGCCTATCAGCTACCCAGATGAAAGAGTAAATCTATTGCTCACTGGAGTCACTGAAGACCTTCTATGGGGCACTGTGTAAATACCATTCAGAAAATTCCAGACATAACAAGTCAGTCCCATGAAAGGCCTAGAACTGCATCTTTCCAGGCATAGGTAGTGTTTATCGTAAGTCTACGAAGGATAACCTGACTTGTGCATCACCATGGACTTCCTATCATTACTTCTTGCTCACTCTTGCCATTTTAGAAATGGTCTTAAGGTCTTCTTTATTAGAATTATTCAATGCTAAAATATTAAAATGATCTGGAATACTCCAAAACACATTCTTAGACTTATGTTAGACTCGTTTACTACTACATACAAAATTTAAGTGGGATCAAGAAAGGAAGAGTATTGAGATACTACAGGGAATCTTGAAGCCTAGTTTTTAAAGCAAAATCAGCACTGAGTTTCCGCATGACTTCTGCATGACTCAGCTCATGCTGCTCTCTTTTAGTAAGACCATAGTTTTCTTTCACGTACTTTGCAAAGGGCATTAGATGTGCCCTAGCAGGAGTGCCATCCTTCCGAGTGGGCTGACTCAGGACCAGCTGCCCGCCACAGAAAGCACACATGAAGTGCTCTGTGTCCAGAGACTTGGAATGACGTCCAATCCTGAAATGGAAGAATAAGTACTTTGATTTCACACATGTAGTAGACAGTACTTGTGGGAAAGGGCTCCTTTCATCTTCTGCCAGGCTACTTAGGTCAGATTTCTAAGCTAGCATTTTAAAACAGGAAACAGACTACATACTTCACACAGTGGAACAATCAAATCTGTATTACACATTTCTTTATGCTAGACCTTTTTCCACTGCCTTTTCAGCTTGGTTCCTTTCTCTGACTCTTTTAGTCTATTAGTATGAAGTGCTACAACATTTCAAAACACCTCCACAACCCATGTATCAACTACCCCTCAGAGTTTCTCCTCAAAGCCATCACCATCAAATCTTCTCAATGCTCTGTTGCATCTAAGCAACTAAGACATTGCATAATCATATTAAACACTTCAGGAAGATTCTTTGATATGTGAAATACTGTTTCCTTCCAGTGCTTCTGGAAGTAGCTCATATGATCTTGAGAAAAAAAATCCCATGCATGCTTTCTAAGCATGTATTTAGCCCCTAAAGTGAGGGGGGAATAATCATCTTCAAAAAAAAAAAAAAAAAATCACACCGTTGTCAGCCACTTTCCTGGGCTATGCAGAACTGAATTCCCAAAACTTCATGCTTTCCCACTGAGACTGAGGTCATTACATACAGAAGCCTGTGGTCAGCTATGATATTCCAGAAAAGGCAACACCTTCTATACCCATGAAAGGTAAGAAGTCTTTGAAATTACTATAGCAACTATTTATTCTGTTTGATCTCAGCAACATAAATAGCTCTTATTTCACAAGTGCATTAAGCAAGACAGAAGTCTGACAACCAATGTTGCAATCTATCAGTAGAGCTGTGTCCTAGCTTCAACCCTTCATATCACAGTGCTGCTCACATCTGTGTGGCTCCAGATATCTATTCTTCCTTTAATATATACACAAGCTGAAAGAGTCCATGAGATAGATCAACTAGAAAGCTGACTGTAGCTTTTGTAGAGTTTTAAACCAATAGATATCATTATATTGTTGGTCTCTACATTTTACTTAGCAGTACCATAACAAAGATACAAGATTAGTCAAAATGTTTAGTCTTAATTCAAAGTCATCAAGATACAAAACCCAGAAAGCTTCCTCTGATACTTTATTCTAATATCTAATTACTGTCACACATTTTGTGTCCAGTTTTTATCAGGACTTGTTCTGCTTTTGAATTCCAGTTACTACTAACTGACTTCTTTCGGCATCAGATAGTCCTCAGCATCTTTACAAGGATGAGCATATAAAAAAATAACTCAGTCCACCATGCCAAGTCTAGCACTCTTCTGTAGACTGTTTTTCCTTAGATCAAACCTAGACTGTTGTCATGGCACATTCAACAATGTTAGTTTATAAAATGTCTACAGATTTCAAAAGAACTTGGAATGCCTTATTTCTGCAACACATGCTAGTACTTTGCTTACATGCATTCTACAGGGTTGTACCAGATCCAGCCATTGATCCATCAGTGTAGGCCCACAAGTAGTACTCCTGATGTAGTACTTAGTTAAGACTGGAAGTACCACCCCCTACCAAAAAGCCTGTAATAAGATGAATGTTGATCATGAAATCAGAGGTAAGTGGTCAAAAAACATCACAAGTTCACTCAGTATTAACTACAGTAAGAAGTGAATCCAAATTTACATCATTTGAGCAATATTTGAAAAGTGAGAGCAGCCACATGGGTGTGACCTTTCCCTGCCATGTCCTTCAAAGCTGAGGCACATATTCTGATCATTTACTGCTTCCCAAAGACCTTCCATCACCACAAGTGGTCCTCAGATGACACTTCTGCCTGTCCTGACCTCTGAACTGGAAATGAAACTACCTGGAAACAAACATGTGGAATCACATAGCAAGGTTCTGTAGGCTCAGGAAATGTGAAGTGACAACTTGGAGAGTATCCCAACTGCTTCACAGTTTAAGAGACCCATGATTTCTAGAGACAGGAGACTGCCAAGTTAGAGACAAAGTTAATACATAGTCATATGCAAAATCAAAACATTACTCACGTAGATTTGCACAGAACACACTCATAGATGAATTTGTAATTAATCTCATAGCTGTGGCATCGTGTTACTACTGGCAGTTCCGGATGAATCACAGCTGATTTATTGGCATAGAATCTCCAGAATCGTCCATGTCCATCACGAACACCATTGATCAGCCAGGTGGCTGCATGGCAAGCCTCATGAACTAGCGTGTCTCGAAGACGATCTTGGGTAAAGCAAACGGACATTAAGATCAATCAGGTATGGAGAAGTACAAACTTTCATCCTTAGTCACTACGTCATGCCTTTGACACTCTGTCTTTATTAAGATGCAAGAGTTAATTTGGAAGTTGGAATTACCAATGTTTTGATAAGATAAAATGCCCCAAAACAAGGTTTTACTCGGTGCATTTCCAGTTTTGTGATTAGCCCCAATTCTGCATGCTAGTTACTTTCCTGCACACCTAATCTGTTTGGGTTTGTTTGTTTGGGTTGGGTTTTGGTTGGTTTTTTTTTTCTTAATGAGACCTGAAACACCTTTATTTCGACCAAGATTAATTGATTGCTTTTGTAACATTGGTATTTTTCATCCAGAAACAACTAGAGTGGAGCACTGAATTTTCTCCACAATTAGAACAGAATATTTCAGTTGGAAGAGACCTACAATGATCATCTAGTCCAACTGCCTGACCAAAAGTTAAAGCATGTTAAGGGCATTGTCCAAACGCCTCTTAAACACTGACAGCCTTGGGGCATCGACCTCTCCAGGAAGCCTGTTCCAGTGTTTGACCACCCTCTTGGTAAAGCAATGCTTCCCAACATCCAGTCTAAACCACCCCTGGCACAGCTTTGAACTGTTCCCACGTGTCTTATCACTGGATAGCAGGGAGAAGAGATCACCACCTCTCTTTCCACGTCCCCTCCTCAGGAAGCTGTAGAGAGCCATGAGGTTGCCCCTTAGCCTCCTTGTCTAGTAGACACGCCCAAAGTTCTTAGCTGCTCCTCATAGGACATGCCTTCCAGCCTGTTTTGGGGTTGTGTGGCAGGATTTTGGTAGTGGGGGAGGGGCTACATAGGTGGCTCCTGTAAGAAGCTGCTAGAAGCTTCCCTGGCTCCAAGTCAGACCCACCACTGGCCAAGTCAGACCCAATCAGCAACAGTGGTAGCACCTCTGGGATAATGTATTTAAGAAAGGAAATCTGCAGTGGAGAGGGGAGTGGAAGGTGAGAGAAACCCCTCCGCAGACAGCAACATCAGTGAAGAAGGAGGGGGAGGAGCTGCACCAGAGGAGGGGATGTCCCTGCAGCCTGTGGTGAGACGGCAGGCTGTCCCCCCTCAATCCATGGAGATGAGCAGATGCCCACCTGCAGCCCAGGGAGGACCCCATGCCAGAGCAGGGAGATGCTCCCCAAGTCGGCCATGACTCCATAAGAAAAGTGTGCACTGGAGCAGTCTGTGCCTGAAGGACTGCAGCCCATGCAAAGGACCCACACTGGAGTAGTTCATGTAGGACTGTCTCCCATGGGAGTGACCCCACGCTGGAGCAGAGGAAGAGTGAGGAGTCCTCCCCCTGAGAAAGAAGGAGCAGCAGAGACAACATGTGATGAACTGACCCCATTACCCATCCCCCTGTGCTGCTTGGGGGGAGGATGTAGAGAAAACCGGGAGTGGAGTTGAGCTAGGAAGGAGGGAGAGGTGGGAGGAAGGTGTTTTAAGATTTGGTTTTACTTCTCATTATCCTGCTCTGATTCAATTGGTAATAAATTAAATTGATTTGGTTTTTTTTCCCCCAAGTTGAGTCTGGTTTTTGCCCATAACCATAAACAGTTCCTCTCTGTCCTTTTTTTGACCCACAAGCTTTTCATTATATTTTCTCCTCCCCATCCCACTGGGGGGCAGGAGTGAGCAAGCAGCCTCATGGTGCTTTGTTGCCAGCTGGGCTTAAACCACAACACAGCCCTTTTACCAGCTTTGTTGCCCTCCTCTGGACACATTCAAGGACCTTCACATCCTTCTTAAATTGTGGAGTCCAGAACTGCACACAGTACTCAAGGTGAGGTTGCACCAGCGCTGAATACAGCAGGATAATCACCTCTTTTGACCAGCTGGTTACACTGTGTTTGATGCACCCCAGAATGTGGTTTGCCTTCTTGGCTGCCAGGGCACACTTCTGACTCCTACTGAGCCTGCTGCTGACCAGCACCCCCAGATCCCTTTCTGCAGGGCTGATCTCCAGCCACTACTCTCCCAATTTAGACTTGTGCCTGGTGTTACCCCATCCCAGGTGCAGAATCCAGCATTTGGACTTCTTAAATTTCATCCCATTAATCATTGCCCAATGCTCCAATCTATCTAAATTCCTCTGCAAGGCATCCTGTCCCTCAAGAGAGTCAACAGCACCTCCCAATTTGGTATCATCAGCAAACTTGCTAATAGAGGATTCAACTCCTGCATCCAGATAATTGATAAACATATTGAACAGGACTGGCCCTAGAATTGAACCCTGAGGAACACCACTGGTGACCAGTCACCAGCCAGATGTAGTCCCAATCACTACAACCCTTTGAGCTCTGCCCTTCATCCAGCACACCATGAACCTGCTCATCCCACAGTTGGACAACTTGTCCAGAAGGATGCTGTTAGGGACAGTACCAGAAGTCTGACTAAAATCCAGAAAAACTACATCCACCGCCTTCCCTTCATCCACTAGGTGGGTGACCTAATCATAGAAGGATATCAAACTAGTTAAACAGGACTTCCCCTTTGTGAACCCGTGTTGACTGTGCCTGATGATTGCACTATTCTTCAAATGCTTTTCAATAGTACCCAGTATGATCTTCATAATTCTTCCAAGAAGTGAGGTTTAGACTAACAGGTCTGCAGTTCCCTGGGTCTTCCCTCACGCCTTTCTTGTAAATTGGAATAACACTGACTAGCTTCCAGTCAGCAGGGACCTCCCCGGACTCCCAGGACCATTGGCAGGTCACCGACAGGGGTCCTGCCATAACATCCCCTAGCTTCTTTAGTACTCTGGGGTGAATCCCATCAGGCCCCATGGACTTGTGAACATTCAGCTGATACAGCTGGTCCCTGACAATTTCAGTGTCCACAAATGGAAAATCACTGTTCCCATGCTCATGGTCCCCTAACTCAGGGGACTGGGCAGCTCAGGGTCTGTCAGTTTTATTAAAGACCAAGGCAAAAAAAAAGCATTGAATGCCTCTGCTTTTTCTTCATCCCTATTAATCAGATGACCATCTTCAACAAGCATCAGTCCAATGTTTTCTTTAGGCCTTCTCTTGCTATTAACATATTTTAAAAAGCCCTTCTTGTTATCTGACACAACACTGGCCAGTTTCAACTCAACTGAGCTTTGGCCTTCCATGTCTTCTGCCTGCATACACAAACCACAGCTCTGTAATCTTCCTGCAAAGCCTAACCTCGCTTCCAGAGATCATACAATTTCTTTTTCCTCTTGAGCTCCACAAGAGGCTCCCTGTTCAGGCAACTGGTCTTCTGCCCCGCTTGCTTGACTGACAACACAGTGGGATTGCCTGTTCCTGTGCTTCTAAAAGATGCTTTTTAACAACTGACCAGCACTCATGGACTCCTAAGCCCTCAAAAGCTGATTCCCAGGGTACTCTTTTTGTATCTCTCAAATCAAATTTATAAGCTTACTTAAAAATATTCTATTAATTACAGAACTGGTTCTCCTACAGTAACTGCAACATTCATTTCCACAAATTGGGAGGGGATGAGGCAAAAATAACTGTTAACAGTACCCACCACATAATAGAACTTAATTTGGCAAGATCAGGCAACCTGTCTTTATTCCAGCTTTAAAATACTACTAACAAGGTGGCTAGCTATGATGGAAGAAGTCAGATTTTAGATTGCCATTATAGCACATATAGAGTTACAGTAATCTGGTCTTCAAATCAATAAGAAATATAAACAAAATACTGCAATTAGCATGAATACATCTCTGTTCTCACATTTTGTAAATTTGCCCAGCCTCTTAGAACGGTTGTGAGGACAAGTACTACCATTAATGGATTTATTTATTCAAGAAAACATGAAATTTCAAAGCAAGGTCCAGTTTCAGATCTCTTCAGCCTCAGATTCATGTTTTTATCTCTAGAACTTGCTTTCTCAAAGAAGAATCAACATATCTTTTCTTTTACCTACCTGCAGAGTCACAGACTTTCTCAGAAAGTTCTATGCGAGCGTAACGCTTTGCTTTAGGACCTTCTGTCTGCCCAGTTACACAATATCCTGCTGTTTTTCTCATTTTCTTATTCCAGATTATTACCATTTTCTCTGGCAACTGAAAAACAAAATAGAACATGTAATCTGCCCTCTCCTACCTCTCTTTTCTTCTGGCCTTCTGGCTTCCCCTTGTATCTGCTGCAAAGCCAGTACAGGATGTGTCTGTTAGTGCCCTTAATACTGTTGTCAGTTAAGATGCAAACCCACCCTCCATGGCTTCTTATTCCCATCATCAGTTTTTCTGTAACCAACACTGGGAGTTTCACAATGCAAGATGAGACAAAAAGTCCCTTAGTGCATTGTTAGCACCCACAGTAGTACATGATCAGAAGTTCTACAGCTTAATAATTTACAGATCAAATACCATCTGCTTTGGTTGTTCTGAACCTGCAACTTGCCATTTTAATTTGATGCACCTTCACACTGCAAAATGATGAATAATCACCCCTTGCTTATCTGTGCTGCTCCTGATTTTATAAGCCCTCAGCATATCCATCCTGGTTAGTTCTGTTCTTTTACTAACAGTTTTCTGTTATCTAAATTAGTTAATAAGCTTAAGTAACTGGTCCAACAGTAGTAAGTGCCAGCACAGGTATCTAGCTGAAGCACTGTGAAGTAGGATATTTTGCCTTCAGCAATAGTGAGCCTGTTCAGCTCAGCTTTATGTGAAATCATGACCTCTGCCTGCCCTTGGTCAGCTCAACAGTATTTTCTCAGCTGCACAGAAACATTTTCCTTCCTGAAAGAAATTCTACTGGAATTACTGAGGGCAGCATCCATCCTTTCAAGGATGTTTCTCACCAGAGGAGGGTCTCCAGTATCCCAGAAGATTAAAGGTTCAATTTCAGAGAACTGCTGTGTTGACCTTTACATTTGAAACGCAACTTACAGCTTTAGGCTCACCCAAAACTGTTATTCAAAGGATAAGCAGCTTTTTAATCTGTTCCAGAATGGCAGACATGAACATGCAACAGGAATGAATGAAGACTGCATGTAACATGACCAAGCATGAGGCAGTAGGCCCTAACAACAAAGGGAAGCGCTTTTATCCATCAGCTCCCTACTCCCCAACATATGCTCCCACCACTTGCCTTCTGTCAGCTGCTGGCAAGAAAGTTGTGCTACAACTAGCTATTAGGCTGTGGTAACACTGCAGAGTTCACTAGTACATGTTACTGCAGTAAAAGCTGAATGAGCAACAGTTGTAGGCAACCCTGAACTTCTTTCAGCAGCAGAAAGCCATAGCTGCCTTTGCTGGGGTCTACTACCACAGAGGCAACAGAAACAATCCCAGGCTGCTGAGTTGATGACCATGCAGGTACAAGAAGATACATGAAGATAAGTTATCAGTCACCTCTTCAAAGATGAAACTGTTCCAAGGCCCCTCATGTAGCACTTCCTTTCAAAGACTCTTGCACACCAGACTGCTTACTTAAGGATGGTACACCATTACAGCTGGGAAAGCAAGCCAAGCTGAAAACTGCTGCATCACAGTGGTGATAAACCCCTTTCAAAGAAACTGCTTGAACTAATTCAAATGTAAGCTATTGCTATAAAGCTTAACTTCTACTAACTGAAGAGGATAAAGAGCAATCACATCAGAAACTGAGGAGCAACATATTAACCAGTATTTTAGAATTGTAGTTTTTGTTTTGAAGCCAACCTTCTGCTCAAAGATGGTTCTATTATACAGACAGTAGAGCTTCTGCGCCAGCTCCTCTTTATTTTTCTTGAAATACTTCACATAGTGGGAAGCTGGATTTGAGAGATCTTGCAAGAAACAGCCAGGCACTGAGCACACACTGAGCCTGCAAGAAAAGCCATAAAGCAGTTTACTGAAGTACAGAGATATCACGCTGAAAAATAACAGCCATTTTATTGCCAATAAAGATCTCTGGGATGCTGCCACTGGCATAAACCTCTCCTGACTCTTTTCAATAGCTTGCCCTCACGAGGCCAGTGGGGCGCACATGTTTATACTGTCTTCTTCCCTCTTCAGGACCATGAAAGGGCAGAACTGTTGCAATAGTTCTGTATTTATTTCATTAATTCACAAAACTAGATTATGAGGACTCCTAAGTAGGAAAAGAGGGTGGCTCAGATCTTTGTGACACAGCGAGCCATAATTGTACCAAAACTTGATCAATATATGAACAGCCCTAACATGATCACCCACAATAAAGGTATATTTTCAGAAACATAGCCAAAGATGTTCTGGGAATCCTCAGGACTTCATTCAGGGAAAGTGGATATTCCACTAGAATTACTAACTCCACTACTGCAGCATTCTGACAAAGCATCAGCTCTGAAGACATCATTTAAAGGTTTTGCATTGGTATATACAATTATAAAATGACTAAAGGAAACATCACATGGCTAAAATGCAGAATAAAGGCAGCTATTAGAAATGAAAAAGACATTCTTCTGAAAAGCTTATGCTGCATCCACATATAGAAAAAGAAACACGAATTCTGCAAGTTATAAGGATACAGGTCAAAAATACCAAGACAAGCTTGTTAAAAGGCATGAATTACTAATAGAATTAGTTTTAATATATATTCAGAGGCAGGCAGCTGGATAGACAGAATCTACAGGGCCAGCACGTTAGAAGTATGCTGTGCAAGACAAGGAATAGCAAGAGAGCTAACATTTACAAAGAAGATTTGACATTTGTCAGATTTAGTTGTTGTCATCAACTCCTCTAAGTGAAGATTAGCTTATATTCTGCCTGTCATACCTGAGACAGAAAGCTTTGATTTCCAGCTACTTAACTATTAACAACTGCTGAATTGGTAGCAGAAGTTTCTAGGTACCAGAAAAAACAGAACATCACACTAGGCAAAATGCTTAGCATCTCTCTGTCCATCTATAATGGTCCTAGAACATAGTAAAGATGAAGAAACACTTACCTTTTCTCTGTCTTTTCTGATTGTGAGCAACTGACCAATTCATTCCTAGGAATACTTGCAGAAGCCTTTATCCTGAAAGGTGTTTCTTGAAGTGAAATGGAGTTTGGCCTTGGTGCCTTGACTCCCTCCCCTTTCAAGGGCTGGGCATCATCACAGGGTGGCTTGATGTTTTCTAGTTCAACAGAAAGAGTCACAGGATTACACACTGTCAAAGAACAGGGAGCACAGACATCAACAACCAGGTAACAGACAACAGTGAAAAAAGTCAAATATTCCACCTCAGCATACACACTCTTGCTGTGCATACTTGAATGCAAAGGCTTTTACAACCGATGGAAAGGTAATTTGCTGTTATATACCACAAAAAGTTACCATTCAATGAAGGAGTGGTAGACTCCAAACTTTCAAACATTCAGTTAGTAGGAAGCAGAGGGAAAAGAATTTGTGACCTCACTCAGGCATTTCTGTGACATTTCACTAATTCAAAATACGTCACCAGCACATTGGGAGCAGTAATGCAGAGACACCATCTGAACAACAACAACAAAAAAATCATTTTAACCTTCTGTCATGTACCATAAGTCACATTGTTTGTTTCAGAAGCAAGTTCTAATCAGATAGCTGCCTACTTCACCAGTCCACATCTGGACAGATAGCCAAGATGACTGGCCCTTACACCAGAAATCAAGGACTGCTTCAAGGCTTGCAGTTTCAGTAGACGTTCTCTCTGCTGGCTTTTCTATAACTGTTCCCCTATTTGGGCCACTCGTTGTGAGAGACTGAAAGAGCTAATGTCTCAAACATTGTGGTGGGGCAAGTTCTGCTTAAAGAGAAACCCTGCACAGCAAGGAACCAAGGTGAAAAGCCCATCAGCTCAGACATCAGCAACAGGAGGGGGAGGGCGTGCTGGAGGGTGCGCAGCTCCCTGTTCTGATACAAAGATCAAACAACGGCCCTGTCTGCAGGGAAGGAGAAGTTACTCCACAAACGACCCCCAAGCCCAAAGGCTCACAAACTGCTCATTAACCTGAGGAGTTCGGGTGCCAGCCCGAAGGAGGAGCAAGGATGATAAAAGGACACCAACTGAAGCCCACCAGGCAAGCAAGCCCACCGGGACTGGACCCCTCAGCTGACTGGACACCTCGGCTGACTGAACCAACACTGGACCCAGGACCGGTGAAATCTTTCTCTTCCTTTTTCTCTCTCTGTCTTCTTCTCTCTTCCCTTTTCCTTTTTCACAATCCCTACACCTCATCCATTTCAAGACATAAACTGTTGACCAAGTCTGAGACTAAGAGTGGATCCAGCTGCCCCTAGACCCTTCTCTGAGGAGGAGTCTGGAAAGCAAGGGGGTCTGCTCTGAACTTCGTGACTCAACAGGAGGGATCTCCTTATTCCCTGAATTGATGTATACGGTTACACGGTTTACAGAAGTAGGTTTATGCCAATTCCTGTTGTGAGAAACCCTGCCACCTACTACCACGCCTCCCCAGTTCAGTTTGCTTCTGTCATGAATAAAATCTTTAACTGATCGTTTGGTGTCATTTCACCTTAATTTAGCCCGAGGGAATTTCGAATTAAACACGACTCCCTGGTCTGTCCAGTCTGGGTCGTGACACTCATCTCCTTTCACTATTCAGCCATATACAGGGAAGCCAATGCAGCTGCCAGCTCACTTCTAGGATGTTTTATAGACCACACAGACATATTCCAATAAAAATTAAAAAAAAAAAAACAAAAAAAAAAAAACAAAAAAAAACCACCACCTTTTTCCCAGGGCATATTTCTATGCTGTCTGACATCCTCTTCCATAGGTGTCCTTGCCCTGAACTAGTCCTTGTTAGTGAGGAAGGCACTCTGTGTTTGCTTTTCTAGAAAGAGATTTGTTTTCACCTGCTTGTACTCAGCAATAGTCCTTTTCACCCTTTGCAATCTTTCAGTTGGAGCTCACTTCAGTTAGTCAGAGAAGGAACTACTGATTTACAAAATTCTCATTATAAACTGTATTTAAAATAAGTAAATTATAAATTCAAATACTAAACTAACAGCATCTAAACTGCTCAAAATTTCAGTCTTACCAAACAACAGCTTCACATTAACTATCATACATTTAAAAAAATTAAACATCATTCAAAATCACCAGTTAGATTTGTTTTCAGAACAATTTTAAAAACTAAAAATGCCTACAATTATAGGAATTATAAAAATAAGCAATAGTGAAAAACTTAAATCTTGATACCACACGACTAGTAGAATCACTTTTCAAAATGCTCAGAGGAATAATTTCTGATTGCATCAAATTCAATTCCAAGATGCTGGGTTGCACTTCTAAAGCATATGCCACACAATTGAAAAGAATTAGGCAATTAGCACTACCATTGCTGCCAATCAGTAGCTTGCAAGTTAGCCAAGAACAATTGCTTACCTATTGTGCTTGGCTGGTAGACAGTTTTACTTGTGCTTAAGATTGGTTTTCGAGGTATACTCCGTTTCCTTATCCGTTCTATTAATGATTCAAATTCGTCATCTGAGCTATCCGATTCTACCTCTGTACTTTGCCTCAGCGCCACAGTTGGCACTTTATTTTCTGTACTTTTTTCACAGTTTCTTTCTTTCCTTCTAACAAGCAAGTCTGGACTGCCTCTGGAAATTGACTTTTTCAGATTTTGTGGAGGTGGGAGTTTTATGCACCTCCGACTCTCTTTCAAGTCATTCACTCCCCCTTTTTGGTAGTCATGCCATGAACTTTCTACAAAGACAGAATCTTCAATGTCACTTGAAGCTTCTGGATACTGCAATTCTTGGCAGCAAGTGTTCTTCTTTCCAGAAGTCATCAACTTCTTCGGGGTCTGAAGATCCTTCTGTGCTGCAATTCAAAATAAACAGCTTAAAGTTTTGGCAATTTCATTTAGGACATCTGCCTTTGTCTTAACACAAAAAAAAAATCCCTTGAAAGACAGGAAAACACAAAGAATAGAAAGATATCTTTGCATTTTCTTTATTACACCCTGCTCATTTATCATCACACTAAATGGAAAGTCACTGAAAGATGTATAAAAAAACCCAAGCCTTAAACCCCATGTGTGTATACATCAGCCATCAGACCTAACAATCCTGAATAGGTAGCTAGCACTGGCATAATCTTCGTTCCCACTAACAAAAGCTACATGCACGTAAGAGTGAGGCTGAACATTTCACATTAAAGTTTTATAACACCAGCAAGTGAAGGGTTAAAAATGCTCAGCCTTAGCTGATCAGATCATAGCCTACAGCACAAAGCACACACTTGCCAACAAACGAGGCTTCTGACATCTCTGATTTGACCTATCAAGATCAAAGTATCATATCAGATCTATTGGTGACTTTTTATTTTAATGATGCTTCTGGTCCACTTTTAGAAAAGCATTTCCCCTCCAGAAAGCATCCCAATAGTTTTTTACAGTCTGCAGCTGGCATACATGTTTCAGGGTTGACATTCACACCAACTGCAAGAGATCCCACCCTTCTTGATCAGGGGTCAGAGCTTCTCCAGGTTCACATGAGATCACTGTTATCATCCCTCACCTACTAGAATTCTATCACCTGATTGCTGGCCCAGCAACCATGTAAAGAATTCCAGAGCCCTGTTCACTCCTAGGAAAGTCCAGTTTGCTCGTATCAATGAGAAGTGTACCAGACAGCTGTAGTCAGGATCTGAATGTTAGTAAACCAAGGCACTTTCCATCCCTTGGGGGAAAAGAGGAATCTTCTACTCAGACAAGCATTGAAGACCCTCAAGTCATGGTTTGCCAGAGCATCTTGTAGCCAGCATTCACAGGATTACACACAGGACCTTGGCTAAAGACGCTCCAAAATAAAGGACCCTATCTGTAGCTCTGCAACACCCATAGGCAAGACTGGCCTGATTGCCAATATCTGCATCAAATGAAAGGTATCTAGCTTAACAACAGTTACCTTCTTTCTTTACTCAGTGTCTTTTAGCCACAGAATGAGCTGGTACAGCCATAGGAACACTGCTTTGCGTATCCTAAGTCCTGTCTCCACAGTGATTATCCCATATTTGCAGCTCAGTCTAATCAGCCATGAGTTGCTACTCTCTTCACAGACCCAGAAACTAGCAGATAGCCCACAGTATCTGCAGACCTACAGCAATGCTTCAAAATGTACACTTGTCAGAACAGTATAACCATGCTTTCCTCTGTTACCCCAGAGAAAAAAGAAAAGCCTCTCCTCTGGTACCCTGCAAGGAAGAGACAAAGTGATCTTATGTTTAACAAGCTCCCTCAGAAATTTATGAGCTCAGCAACGAATGCTATCTTTCCACCCATTAAAATGCCTGCTTCATATTTGCTGTTGGACAATTATTTACCATTCTTTGTTGTGCTCTCTCTCACTTTAAAGTCCAAGAAGAAATCATCCAAGTCATCAATTAAGTCCTTCAAACTATAAAACAAGCAATTAATGTGAAAAAAGGTAGGCACAAGCAGGAAAACAGAAGAGTAAGTCTGCCTTACTAAAAAAGCAAACAAAAAAAAAGCCACCCAATATACCATTATGAGCTGCTTACTGCAAATGTTACCAAATATGTCCATTAACAGGAATGGCAAGAGCACGTACACCTCCAAACATCCCATTTTACATTTGACTTGAACATACAGATTGAGCACATAACAGTTCTTCTGTCTGCACTCACTCCTATACATGTATCTGCCTATGAATCACTAAAACTTTTGATCATTTTTCTGTATTCTGAATAGTAGATGCGATACAGAAAACTAATATATAAACATTGAAGAGTCATTAATTACAGCACCTACCTTGCATCCGCCTTTTTAGAAACAGATTTGGGAGTTTTCATTCTAGCTAAAACTGAAGCAATAAAATATTAATTAAGAACAAGGTTCTGTTTCTTTTGTTATGCCTTTTTTTAAGAGAAAAGTTTGCAACTAGTAAAAATTCAGTCTAAAGTCTTTAAAAAAAAAAACCACAAACATAAAAAAGCTTTACATGTAATTCCAACTCTTAATTCCTCAAAGCTGACAGCAACTTTCTAGCATTTCCTTCATTATTCAATCCTTGCCAAGCACAAAGCCAGATAAGAGCCATTATGTATCTTGCAGTATTCAGTATAGCCTCTTCATATATGTGGATCATCGGAGGTGGAATTGAATGAGTTTAACAGTATTTTCCCCAAGCATTTCAATGACTGCAGGTAGTAGCTTTCCTACTGCAAAGAGTCGTCCACATGCTTATTCCACTAAGTGACTCCAAAAAAGCATTCAAACGAAATGGTAACAGTAATAACCCACTGCAGAACAGCAATTCAATACTACTACTCAGAAATAAACACATTTTAAATCACTCCAGGAATATTGTGGTGACTGCTAAACATGAAACATGGTTCAGGTAGCGGTACTGCACATGCTTCAAGTAGTGACTCTTGAGAGATTATCAGAAACGCCATCAAAATTTCACACACCATCATTATGAGAGATTCAGGAAAGTTGAAGGGGAACAAATTTAATTAAAACATAAATCGGGGAGAAGGGAACACTTCTTCAGAACACAATGGGTCAAAATAGCAGTTAAGGAACGTTCTCACAATCTGAAGATGCATACATGACTTCAATGGTATTATAAACTTTTGCACTATGCCATAAGCCCAAAACCAGAAGATAGGTTTGTTGATATGGCCGATTGGTAGATTCTGGTACCAGGAAGAGCAGCTGAGCTCCACCCAAATAGTACCCTGAAAGCACACTGTAAGTTAAAAGGCATAGGATGGGACTGGGTGTTGTCCTCTTTGAGGAAGAGCACAAGTGGGGGAGGGGGAATTCAAGACCTTGAAACTCAAAAAGTACTTGGAGCAATAAATTATTCTCAGTTTTAGCACCCAGTAGTCTTCACCACTACCGTCATTACAAAAGAAGCAATCACAGCATCTGCTGCCTTCCAAGCCACCACATCAAGGTGGGTCATTGAAGCACAAATGGCCAGCAGCCAGCTTTCCTAGATGTTCATAACCACAGTGTTCCTAGACCATGAAGCAGGACCAAACTAATAAGATGGCCAGCTGGTCACAGAAAACCAAATACTTACAGAAAAATATGACTTGCTACTTAATAAATCAATTCTCTTTAGTTTCTTGTCTCTTAGCACATATTTTCATTTCACTCTTTCCTACAAATGTCACTATAATGATGGTATGGCAATAGAATAGCTTTGCAAATATTCTGCTCCAAGCCCCAACTACCAGCTACCCAACTCGCAGCTACCTTCCGTGCCAGAGCTGACACATGACTTCAGCCTCAACAGCCTCCTGGATGGAGGAGACAAAAATAAAAAAAGAGTAGAAAAAAAGAGCAGACTATCAAATATGTAAGTTTAAAAAATTACAGGAAAGTGAGCAGTGACCTAATGAATGGACAGTATTGAAACATTTATCAGATTTAAAAGCCCAGTAGTAGTGCAGGAACTATACACAGCTCATTTTAATTCAACTGGACGCAAGTAGTAAGGCTTGACAATGCTTAAGATCATTCACATGGCACTGAGCTGGAGCACAGCATGAACTCTGAAGTAACGAGAAATCTGCTTTAAAAGCAGCTGGACTAACACGAGAGTGTTATGCAAAAGGCAAAATAAACAGATATGACTTGTTGCCTTACCATTTCTACCATCTCTTTTCAAATGTTGAATACATAGTGAGGAACATGTTGCAAGATATACAAACCATTAAATTACTTACCACTCTGAAACTCACTTGAGATGTGGTAGAGCCATGATTAGTCCACCTAAGGAACAAGCTAAATAGAACTCTTGCAACAGGAAAAAACCCAGCGTGTGCTCAACTACCCTAGCACAAAATGATAGTCATAATGGCTATTACCAAGAAGAAAAACACAACTATCAGGTACAGGCTAAACAAAGATAGGAAATTATGCACAGCAGACGCCACCACGTAAAATTTAGTATTCAATTCCATCTTACCAAGACCTCGAGCCACTATGAAAAGCCAAAAACATCCCTCCGACTGGTTAAGATTAACGCAGCAAAAGCCATGACACATAAGAGAGAATTCTGAGTAGTTTAGACATGTGTTTGGAACTGTAACTGCTTAGAGAAAATATTTATTCAAAGACTCTCCATAGACTAAGAAGGAAGCAAGTGAGTAACATGGGACAGAACTGAGACAACAAGAAAAAGTAATGCCAGGCAAAAAGCATCCAAAATTGAGACATGAGATTCAAGAACACTCACTGTGGCAAGGAGAAAATGTACTTTGCAGCAGGAGCAATGAAAGAAAATAATGCATAAAAACTATTTCATTATAACTAGATAGAAATGTGTCCTTTTCATACTCCTTCAGAAAACAAAATAACATGTGCTATTACTTACACATTTCAAATTCTTCATCGCTGCTGGAAGAGAAGTACAGGGCATGGCTGCAAAAAATGAAATACAGAATAGTATCAAGAACATTAGGTCAACAGCAAGTAGATCTGCATCTCCACTGGTCTGAAATGCCTGTGAACACTGAGAACCAAATGTATACTGAAAAAACCCTGAACATCTCAAATAGGCTAAGCTGTTTTAAATTATTTAAAATAGAAATATTAGAACTTGTATACTAAAATTTTTAACAACCATGTATGTTCAATGTTCAAGTAGCAACCAATTGCTGACAAAATCTGAAAGACTGAACTGTTTGGAGACACACAGGCTTAGGACATTACATTGGTTTAAGTTCAAGTTGGGTATCAGAAGTCAGAAGGGATAGAAAGCTTGTTTCTCATCTTACAAGTGGTATATGATCAGGTAGAGAACGCTGTGTTGTATTAAGTCTAAAATCTCAAAACATGCAGCAATGAGAAACAAACTGCTTTTGTATAAAATGCACTTTAAATACGGTTGCCGTAAATATTCAGCAAACCGCAGTAGCTTTCATAAAGCTATTTTAAGATGCAAAATGGATGCATTACTACTTGGACTGCAATTCTTACACAAACGTAGAGACAACCCATAATACTCTTACCAAATTATTTATTCCATTTTCTGGCAAAACCCAAACATTAACATCTTGAAAAATACACTATGCAATTGCTTAAAAATATGCGGACAGCTTCTTTTAATTACATTAAAGTTACTCAACCCTTAAAGGCTATAATTCTGAAACATGCTAATACCTACCAATTATCGTAAAACAATCGAGCGCATAATCCAAAACTATATTTAGATATGATCAACAACAATAACGGAGGACGCGTGAGGTGGGGCTGCTGCCCCACCGACCACCACCTCACCCACCTGCCGCCCCGTCGACCCTGGCTCCCCACGGCCACTCGCCCCGGACCGCCTCCGCCTGAAGCCAAACCGCAGCCAGAGCCGCCATCGCACGAGTCTGAAGGCCCGCCGCCGGGACGTCCTCCGGCCACGCTCCCCGCCTGTTCCAGGCATTGACCGGGGCCGGCGGCGGCGGGGGCGGCGGGGCGCTCCCCGCGGCCCTCACCGCCCTGGGGGGCCTGCGGGCATCTCTGCTGCGGCGGCGCCCCGTCCCGTGCCTCCTCGAGCTGCAAGCGAAAGAGAGCATGAGCGGCCGGCTGGGGCGGTGGTGGCGGGTGGGGGCAGAAGGCGGCTGGTGGCCCCCGACGCACCGCTGCCCGCTCCATCCCGCTTCAAACCGCCCGCGCCCCACGGCAGCGCTTCCGGGGCACCGGGCCAGCCCGCATGCGCGCCGCCCCGCGCCTGCGCACAACGCACAGATGGCCGGGCGGGACCGGCCCGCGCAGTCCCCCGTCGGTTGGCCGCTGTGGCGCCGGGAATCGGCACCGGCTCCAGCTGAACTGAGGATTCGGCCACCGCCACACACAGACGCAGCTCGTAAAAAGGCTGTTACCGCCCCTCGTGACACCAGACAGCTGTTGCTAACAGGAGAGGGTGTGAGAGTAACTACAGGCAGGCTTCCTCCCCGGGGCATGCAGGCAGCGATGGCACCCCACCGAGAAGGGGTGCTCAACAGGCAGGGTACACCCAGCGCCAGCACGGACCGACTGTCTTAGGTGCACCGACACCTGGCAGAAAGTGGAGTCTCAAGCTAAGCACAACCAAGAGACATACTGACCTGCTGCACCCCTAGCACCATTAGCAAGGTTGACACTCATTTCAAATTGCAGTCCTTGACCCACCACAGACATTTAGGAGTAGGGGAATGCTATTGTTGCTTATTCAAAACAAAAGTATTAACTGACACACAGGCGATGTCTTTCAAGGTACTATAGAGTGTGACCTGAGATGACAGCACCATGAAGGCCGGAAGAAATAAGCTGCTGTGAGGCCCAAAACACTTCTGAATTAAGCACGCACATACACCCGAGCTTTCATGTTTGGGTGGGTTTAGTCTAACCCAGTGGAAACAGAAACATCTATGTACAAGATCTACACTTACCTGGGATTACTTCTGCTGAAATAAATAGCGTTATTTAAAAGAGAATTACAGAAAGGAATATGGAAGGTCAGCAGTTCAGAATACTTTTCTGACAATAGCACAAGAAGGGCAGCAGAAAATGTAAAACACTGGTCAAATCAGTCAAACTGGCAAACCAAAGCTTTATTTTTTTGTTTGACGTCTTTGCTACAGTACCTAGGACTGCGCCTCTATACATAATTAACAATCATTCCTGAAAGATCTGTATTTGGCACCAGTTTGTGTTTACCTCAAACACTTGTGGGGAGGATTAATTTCAAATCAAATTTGGTTTTTCCACAGAATAGGAGCTGCCATTATGAAGCCAATTAGCTGAGTTATTGGAGAAGCATAAAAACAAAACAAAACAAAAAAACATAGTCCTTATCTAAACCAACACATTACAGAGAGCTCCAAAACAGAGGTCAAACATTAAAAGGCTGATATAGGCTCCAATGGTTTATAAAACCTATAAAAAAAGACTACACCAGCAAATAGGCCCTTTCAGTCCACACAGTTTAGAAATTAATGCAGGGAGCAACACTCGCTAGCTGGAAATCTTGTCATGGGAGAACCACACATATACCAACAGGAGTACCCAAAATCAAATGTTAAAATGCTCCAATTCCCAATCCACATAAAAGGAGAGAGAGCCATAAGGAAAATTAAATCAATCTATGAAATCATAATTGGTTGGGCAGTTCAAACTTCCCCCAGCAACCACTACGTCACTCATACACACAGGCTCACATGTACACAGCTCAATCCCATTCAAATTCCTCATGGAATAAAAGGATCCCAGGCTCTATTGAGTCTTTCCCTATCATGCAAGAAATAAGTCTGGCTGTGCTTTAATCACCATCATGTATTACTTCAGCCACAGAGTACCAGGCAGATTAAGTAGAAATGCACAGTTTTTAGCTCATCATCTCCGCAGAATTGTTTGAGAGGCTCAGTTCCTGGAGAGTTCTGGGTGGGGACACAGTCTCTCTTCATGCAGACTCACTGGCCTCTACTGGCTTAATCATGTGGTCCGGCTTGTTGCCAGCAGCATAGTGATCCCACATCTGAAGATAAAGCCGCTCCAGGTCCATTGTGTACTGTTTTGTGTTGAACAAAGGACTGGATATTCTCTGCTTCCAGACTTTGCCACGTATTTTTTTCAGGCTACAAAAAAAAGAGTTAAAGCAGTCAGAAGAGGTTCCAAACACTTCATAAAACTGTTTACTTTTGAAATCTACTATTTTCAGCTAACCCAGAACTGCCAGTACAACTGTTTCAAAAATATCTGCTCCCCTACTTCCAAATTCATATTGCTATTTCATCCTCTCAGCACTTCTGATACAGACCAGCATGACCACTTCAACTCAGAAGAGCTGTGACATTAACACACGAAGTTGCTGCATTATCTGTACTGCAGTAACTTTTTAGAGCGTGATTTTAACTTGCAGTAAGTGACAAACTGCTTAATCCTCAATTAAAAAAAAACAAAAGGTGAACTATATTGCACTTTTTACCAGGTAAGAGCCTGCACATGAGCAATTTCTTCAGAACATGTAACATTATTACTCAACCGGGAGCACTGTTAAGTTTACTGTAAAAGCAGAAGTGAGTTAACTGCAAGACAAGAAACCTCTAGACAAGGATTGCCTAGCTGTTTTTAATATTAAACTATCTGCGAGATTAAAACTACTGGTAAGTTTCAGCACTGTGCCCAAATACAACACTTCACATTCTTCATGTTACCACATTACACAGTACAAGCTTGCTTACTATTCCAGATCAGTTCCCAGTTTCACAGCAATATCCTCATATTCCTGTCTACTTTTTGCAATGAGCTCAAGACAACCCAGGCAAGTAAGCTGGGAGGCAGCAACTCGTGATGCAAGAGTCTCGCCTGTAAGAAAACGAAAAGAAAAAAAAAAAAAGAAAAAATTGGTAACAGGAGTAAACTTATCAAGTAACGTATTGCAGAGTATGAGTTACTTTCCTTCTGCCTCTACAAGAAGCAACAAAGTTTGTTGGGCTTGATGTTTGTTATTAAAAAATTAGTAATATTCAAACCCATCTGTTCTGTGTAGGTTCCCTGCTGCGTTACCTGGCATAGTGACCATTGGAGTCCCAGCCCAGAGTACATCCATCCCAGTTGTGTGCCCATTGCAAAGCGGAGTGTCTAGACAAACATCAGCCAACTGCCCTCTCCTCACATGTTCTTCTTTGGGGGCAACAGGAGAAAAGATGATTCTGTTTTGGGAAAGACCCAAGTTTTGTGCATATTGCTGAATATTGGGTTCTCCTACAGCTGGGAAACGTAGCAGCCACAGCACGCTGTTTGGAACTCTTTTTAGGATCTGTAACAAAAATAAAGCAGCAAATACAGAAAGATAGGTCAGAAACATTTCCTTTTCTGAACAAGAAATTACCAGATAACAAAATGAAGCAAAAGGCATAATCATTCAATAATTTAATCTTCTGAGGTATAGAGCAGGAACAAAAGAGATCACCATTTCAAGTACATTAACGAGGACTGCATTTCCAATCCCACTGAAAGAGAGAGCAACTCTGAGCAACCGTTCATAGAGCAGTACTTAGTGAGTTAATCTTGAAATTTATGATCTCATTTATTTATAGGCCCATGCTATGGAATATAAAAAAGTTAACCCCTCAGGTAACTCTCAGCAGTACACTGTAAACTGGACCTTGATACTGACACTCAGTGCTCAGATCTATCAATCTACCAACTGTCAAAGCTAGTTATGACTTAATTGTGCAGACTAGGGAAGACCAAACTTATTTTGCAATGGAGTACCAGCATAATTAAGCTGTCCAAGATGTAATTTTTCACTGGCTAGAAGCAGGTGTGATGTGAAATCAATCTAAAAAAATTCTATATTCTATTAACACTAAGTCCTGCATTGTAAACATTGTAAGGATTCAAATGGCTCAGGGTCAATGTTTTCCACTGAACAGTTACAGTTTTAACTTGCATGAAGTTTTTGCTAACTTGAGTAGAACAGCTATGTTCCAGAAGTCTGACCTTACATTTCATATTAGCTACAGATACTCACATTAGCCCACATCTGTAAAGTGGAAGGATCAATCTTATACAGCTGATTAAAGTTACAGTACACAACAGCATCCTCTGGTAAACCATACTGAGAACGAGTAGTAACAATTATAGTTCGTGGAACTTCTTCACCAGTTGCTGCTTTGTTGTTAATCTGAAGAAAAAAAAGTAGCTATTGGAACACTGAAACTGCAGGAAACAAGACGATGCCCTGTGGAATTGTCCTAAGACACACTACAACATTTGTTAGCATCCTAAGTTACCGTAAGCATGTTTGGTTTTATCATACAAAACAAAATTGTCTACTTACCCACAAGAATTTAACTGGGATGCCTACACGCTTGTGGATGCCACAATGTTGCAACCACCAAGGCACAAAACACTGAGCATTTTCATGCCCTTGCTGTATCTCTCTGAAATTCCAAGTAACTGGAATAATTGGAAAGAGGAATCACATAAAGAGGCATTACACATGGATTCCTCCCAACCTTAAGGTCACTTCATTTCCTTGAGACCAAAAATTAAATTAAGACTTCAAGGAAAAATAAAAAAGTATTTAGGAAGCAAAGGTGGGTTTTAGTTTGTTTGGGGTTTTACAGCTTTTTGGGGGGGGGGGGGGGGGGGGCGGGCAGGTTTTTGGTTGGTTTTGGTGTTTTGGGTTTGTTTTTTTTTTAAGATAAAAGACAATAGGCCCAGAACACATAGTCAAGACTGAAGATACAGACTAATATGTAACTGATAGACTGTAAGGAACTAGCTGACAAGGAAGTAATGGGAAATGCTGAAAATTAGACTAGAAGAGTTATAAATGAACTTTCAAAAAAGAATGGATCTTACAGCCTTCACAAAGAATAGGAATATGTTAATAAAAAACAGCAGAGGATGAAGTTGGGATAATCAGAATACCATGCAAGAGTCTTGAGGATTACTAAAATGGAAGTATGATTTTTAATTTTTTGTTTTTTAAATAATGACAGGCAACGGTGGGATCAAAGACAGATAAAAACATCACTATAGATAAGGCAAAACAGGTACTTAGAGCCTTCTTCTTTATATATATATTTTACATAAATATATATTTAAAATTTAGCTCAGTGGCAGTGTAGCCAGCCAAAATAAGTGTACTGTTGACAAACTTGACATGAATTTATGATGACTCGCTGTCACTGACTCTGTTAGAAGATGCATGAGATAATTTAGTTCAACAATGTTGGTGAAAGGGCTACTTATCCAGGTCACTGAGGAGACCTCAAAACCACAATGTACAGTTCTCATTGAACTACGCCCAAAAGTAGCTGATATCAAATCAGAACAAGCGCAAAGAAGGGTTACAGTAGTGTGATCAAAAGATAGAAATCCTGTTTTAAAAGTGCACTTACAAAGCTTAGATTGTTTCATCTTGCTGGTAGAGTGCTAAGACAAGAATTCTCTATTATTCTCAGGGGAAAACAATTTCAGAAAAAAACGCTAATAAGCTTACTAACCAAACCAAGACATAACCTATTACCAACTTAAAGGAAAAGTCTCAGCTGTGAACAAAAGAACTTATAAAAAGAAACAAAGGCATGAGATTATGGATACGGCCGTGATAATAAAAGGTCTCATAAAATAACGTAAAAGAGTCTCCTGAATAACTGTAAACCTAATAAAATTCACAAGTCAAAAGAGTTATGCCAATGTCAGAATGTGGTATTTTTAAAAAGGAAGAACTGTTCTGCAAAGGAGGAAGTATTAAACAAAACCAGTAACTGTCACTATTGCTAAAATCCCATGAACTGTTAAGCACTGAGAGATGGTGGTATAGTGCATAGTTCAGAAAGATGTAGAGATGAATAAACATTGTTGAGATACAGTGGAGTAACTTTGCCTGTATAACCCAGCAATTATTTTCTAAAGGAAAACACAACTGAAAGTGGGTAACAGCTCACAAATGCCCTGCAGGCAATGAGCAAATCTTGCCTTCAAATTCTGAATAACCAAGTGTCTATTTTACGCAACAAGATTAAATTTCTTTTGGCTTTATAGATACCTCTTGATATAACCCCTCTATCTTTGGGTTAATAGATAGTACATCTTCCAGTACATCTGTGGCTTTTAACACATTTGTGAGTTTCCTTCAGTATGAGAACTAAACAAATCAACATGACAGAAGACAGACATTTGCTTGGAGTTTTTTCTTGTTATGTTAAAACATACAGATATAACGTAAAACCGAAGAGAACAGCATCTTGAAGTGCCTCACCTGAGTAGTTGCTAATCCATTACTGATATTGAATCCATTGATAGTTATCTGAATTTGCCCACGATTAATCATCTCAATCACAGCTTCTGCAATTGTGTTCATAGGAATGACAGGCATACTGAGGGCGGCATTGCCGTCTGCATTGTCACAACTGTCAGGACACTTCATCTAAGATAAATCACATAAGCATCAGAGAAAGTACTAGCTTAAGTCAATAAGACTGAACACACAAAGGAGTAGCTCTCACCTTAACAATCTTGACATCGGGGAGGCTGTCAAGGAAAGCCTTCAAGTCAATGCCATTCAAAACAATTCTGTTATCGTAAATATGACCATTAGACTTGAAATCAATGACTGCTTTTTTCTGTTAAAAAAAAAAGTTTTAAAAAAGTTATAAGATCCCTTACCAAGTACTATACTAAGTACCATTTTAGAAAGACAGCTGTGGAAAACACCTGCTTTTCTTGCCCTATCTTCCTACGTACCTTCAGATGGGGGAACATGTTGGCATGGTCTCCAATAAAGAAAGTGTTTGGCATGTAAGCTAATTTCTCTGAATACTGCTCAGCCACCTCAACTGGAGAGGTTTCTTTGTCTGTGATGATATAATCCATGAACAACGCCCCACTGGTTCCAGGATACCCTAGCCACATTGCCTAAAAAACAAGAAAGCAAGCCTCCAGTCCCAGGTACATTGCAAAAACAAAGGAAGTTAAAAATCAACGCATTTTAAGTTAAATTTTCCATCTACAGATTCAAGTTTCTTGTTGCACGTTATCAACTGAAGAGCAACCACTAACACAAAACTTTCACTACTGAGACAGTGAACAGTCCCAGGATGTTCTAAAATTGATCCCTCCAGCAAAAGGCCAAAGTATACAACTATGTGCAGCTATAGCAAGAATACTAACCATCAGTGATTACAGTTTCTCTTAGCTGAGACAACTTCTGTAGCCCAGAGTTACTCTGATTCAGGCTTCTCCCATTCCCTTTCCACAGGCATTTTAGAAAATCCTTAGTCAAAAAAATAATTCTGACACTGATTCTGACTTATTCTAACCAGAATTTCACTAAGCCTGAAGAGATTAAAACACAACAACTCCACAAGTGCTTCAAACACCCTTGCTTTGTTCTCAGTAATGCAAGAAAGCCAGTGGTGTACAGGAACCTCATGGAATTAAGGTGTTCTCTTTCAGGACATAGTCAACTGCCCATAAAGCACATAAAAAACCCAAACTACTCTGCTTCAACAGAGCGATCCTATCTGCCCCACATACGCTAAGCCCTAAAGTCTCTCTCGCTTACATGAGCCTTCAACATTTTTTCCACTCTGCCAGAAGGAAAAGAAAAACTCTTCCTACTCACAAGGGGTTTTCTGGAGATACAGAGCTGTCCCGGTTTTGGCTGGGGTAGAGTTAATTTTCTTTCTAGTAGCTGGTATAGTGCTATGTTTTGGGTTCAGTATGAGAAGAAAGTTGATAGCAACAACTGAAAACATCAGTGTGTCAAGCAGCGTTTACATTAAGCCAAGGACTTTTCAGCTTCTCATGCCCAGCCAGCAAGAAGGCAGGAGGGGCACAAGAAGTTGGGAGGGGACACAACCAGGACAGCTGACCCAAACTGGCCAAAGGAATACTCCATATCACATGATGTCATGTCCAGTATATAAACTGGGGGGAGTTGGCCAGGGGGGCGGATCACTGCTTGGGAACTAACTGGGCATCAGTCGGTGAGTGGTGAGCAACTGCATTGTATATCACTTGTATATTCCAATTCTTTTATTATTATTATTATTGTCATTTTATTATCATCATTATTATTGTCTTCCTTTCTGTCCTATTAAGCTGTCTTTATCTCAACCCATGAGTTTTACTTTTTTTTCCTGATTCTCTCCCTGATCCCATGGGGTGGGGGGAGTGAACGAGCAGCTGCATGGTGCTTAGTTGCTGGCTGTGGTTATACCATAACAAGAGCCCTCTAACTTAGTTACCTGAATAGGTGCTGGTCTCAAGGCAAATAATTCATTCCGGGCTCCTTTGGTGTAACCATTCATATTAATGAGAATGTGTATCCCATCCTGATGGATGCGGTCTGCTGCTTTTCCATTACATGGTATCTGAAGAATATATACATATATAAATAAATAGAAGTTATTTTTTGTTTCAGTCTTTCAGTAATAAATGTGGTTTGTCATCAGTGTACCAATGGATAAATGTCAACAGCATAATTTAATTCACATGAGACTTAAATCCCATTACTCCAGGTTTTACGGAAGTGTAAATCCTCAACTCAATCAAAAAAAAAAACCCTGTTGAATCCAAGAAAAACTTAAGTTTGCTAGACACAATTGAAGCAGTTACTGACAGAATTTGTAACTGCAGTACTTGAAGATTGCCTCTGCACGTTCAAATCGGAAGAGTGATACTTAGCATTGCCAAGCTTAGCAAGTCATGCAGAAAAATAACACAAATGGACCAGAGAAGAAACTTCAAGCAACACTGAAACTGCTTCAGTTCTTGGCTAAATCAAAACCAAAGAAGAGCAGAACTTCACACAAGGTACTACCAATGACTTTCAAGAAAACAAAGCCTTGGAAATTACAGTGTGTCTCTTCCTGTCCAATACAGAAAGGTAAACAATTTTCAACCATTTTAAATTCCTCCAAGAATTAATTACATCATTAGTCATTGCCTACAAGCAGATAAAAGAAAATACTTAATAGAGGTCTCTAGCTCAGCCACAGTAAAACAAAAACCAAAGGCTAGAAACTGAGGCTATACAAACCAGAACAACCCCACCACCACCACTCCTGTAAGGCTAATTAATGATCAAAGCTCATATGGAGCAACTGGTTGATTCCCAAACTAAGGTAAGACAGAGAAATTACTTCAAATTGAAGATCAGGACTAAGCTAATTAACTACTCTGCAGCTACTACTAATGCTGACACACTCTACAGTTAATAAGCACCATAAAAGTATTTCATTTTTGTAAAAAGGGAAAGCTACTTCACATTTTATAGCCTGGTAAACGCATGCACACACAGTTATATCTGAGTAGACAACAATCTGAGTTCCCATCTTAGTTTAACTTTCAATAAGTTACACTGCTAATGCAATAGATCACAGCAAATTGTTTCGACCTGTCTGACCCTCCTGTACAAATCTCTGAGAGTAGCACTGTAACCTAAAAATATGAGTTTGACACCTCAAGAATTTTAAATAAGAAAATTCAGTGGATCGCTCTAGGCAAAGGAAACAATTTTTCCTATATAGCTGTTAAGTGCAACAACAAATATGAAATTGCTGCCCGGTTTTACTATGACCCACGGCTTTCAACATCCACAGCTGCAAAAGTGGGGGGAGGGGAAGGACAGCTTTCCACAAGCATAACTGAAGCTCATTATTCTAGAATACTTTAAAAGATCAGCTTTGCAAAATCCATCTCAAAGAGCAATTCTGCTGACACCAATTTAGCATTTTTACTTATAAGAGCAGGTTCTGAACAACATGATGAGTTTAAAAACTACAGGCAAGTTTTATCTATCACCTAATCTGGGATTATCCAGGTGCCAATCCAGTTCCATTATTAATGTATGCTGATTATCCCATGTTGCTTTAGGATTTTGCCAGTTATCTTGAGACAGTATAACAACTCCTTGACTTCTGTGTATACTGAAATCCCCATCAGTTTTCACATGGAACTTAAAAAAAAAAACAAAACCACCTGTAAGTGTTGCCATAACAGCCTTTTGATAGAGAGGCAAAATCCCCACATTAATCATTAAGCCTCTGTCCTGCTTCACTGGAGTAAAGCAAGCTTAAATATATTTGCAGTAGTGGCATCTTGACTTATCCATGACATTTAGATACAACTATTATCTTAAGACCTAACACAACTGTTGTTCAATATTGTTAATACCACTTCTCAGTAATCACACAGAGGTCACACAATAACCACTGCATCCCAGGTAAGGCATAAAACCAATACATCTACAAACTCCCAAATTCTGAAGGCTAACATGAGTTTAATTCAAGAAATGATTGCAACTAAAAATCTCAAACTACAGGCTGATCTCTTTCTTCATTTAGGTTTGCTAAAAGGTCAATGCATCAAAAAAGCTCACCTGAGATAAGTCAATGAAATGATTTGCTTCAGCCATCACTTTTACACGGAAGTTGGTACCATCATCAGGACTCAGGGCATAACAGAATACCTGAGGTATGAGGCACCAAAAATTGAGTATCTGCAACAACTTGCCAACAAAGTAACTTTGCTATAAAACATATGGTATTGCAATTTTAAATTACATTAGCAAAATCACATCTAGTATCACGCAAAGTGTATTACATTTGTGTAGCATTTACCAGTTGAGAAAGAAGTTAAAAAAAAAAAAAAGGGGGGGGGGGGGCACACACAGGGAGCATCAGGCATTTGACACACTTGCACCAGACCCCAGTTTTACCTAGTTCTTATGCTAGAGTGTGGCACTGCATCTTGCATAGACACATACACAATGTTGTCATCAGCGCAAGGTAAAGTAATTTTAACAAATGCATTTGCATAAACATTAAATTCTCTAAGAATGCCTTTTACGAGACACTTTTGAATTTGTAACTAGTGAGAAGCATAATTATGACTCAGGTTGAAGACAAGCTAAGCCTTGGGGAAGCTTTTAACAGATTCTTTAAACATGACTAGTTCTCTCCAGTTAAGAAACTGCAAATGTATCTGAGAAACTCAAGGTTGACAGGTTATGTAAACAGGCACCTTTAGCTAACCTAGGACATATAGAGAGTAGAATAAATAGAACAAATATGCAGAGAATTTATTATCTTGCAGGACAAAAGCATGGTTTTAGTAAAATAAAAGATAACTTCTATTTAGTACTTAAATTAAGCTCTATAGAGCTTTATAAATATAGAACAAGACAGCCAGCCCTTTGTCTTGAGCGGATACAAGGTTAAATGGTATATTCTCCCCACACCCCACATACTCAGAAGACCAATTTATTTGTTTCATGAAAAAACTTGCTTCATAGTCACACTTCTGATAGCAATTCAAACATGCAGCTTTGCCACAGGGATTTCAGACTACAAAGACTTCATGACCAGAAAAAAGCAAGAAGGTAGGGGAAAAAAGCCCAAAACCAAAACAAACAAAAAAAAGATTAATAAAAAACACTTTTGCAAGAAGGAAAGACTTACAACTCTTTACGAAGATAAGCAAATTCTCACGTCTTGGAAAACAGGAGCTCAAAACCAAGGCAATTTAAATAGTCATAGCGCAAACAAAGTAACTGGGAATTAGTTCTATCTACAGCCTCAATCCCTTAACATGACACTCAAATACAGACATGACTGTCTTAAGCACTGCTCAATTGTATATACTCCTTCTGGAGTAAGTGTAGCATATCATTTTCTTTTGAAAAAGCATAACTAGACCAATCTGAAGTTCATGATTGTGATGCAAGTATCCCTGAGAAAAATACATGTAAAAAAAAAAAAAAACCAACAGCAGTAGAGAGTGAACAAAACCCAGATGCATATCTGTAAATCAGAAGTAACCAGGCAGTAGTAGCTTCATGTTGAAACACATCTACTCAAAGAACAGCAACTGAAGCTTAAGAAGTTTTCCATGGGCCACAAATCCTACCTACAGTAATTCTAAGGACAGGTATCTAATTTGCCTACCTTCTAAATAACACTTCATATTGGTAAGGGAGGATGACTCAGGCTAGAGAACTCTTCAACCCATGAAAAAAAAAAAAAACACGCTAACAAAAAAAAACAAAAACAAAACAACCAAAACCCTAAAACCAAAGATTTGCCCTTCCCTAGTTTACCTGCCTGCACCAAGAAAAAGAAAGTGCCACTTACAGCTGTATTGAAAGCCTTAAGCACGCCATTTACATTTTTACCTCAAATTTGTCTGGGTTATGCATGCCTGGGATTGACTGCATTAGGTGTGAGGTCGGATGGTTTCCAAAATCGGAGCTCACATAACCAATGCGAAGTCGACCTTCACTGGCCTTCAAATCCTTGGGATGCTCATATGGTGGCTTGTGAAGAACATTAATCTGTCAAGAAAACATACACAACCATTTATAAACTCAGGAACCAAAACCAAACACTAAACAGATGGACAAAACACCCCCATGAGTTTGTAGAATTAGCCTTATCCCGCATCCACTAAGTGGTCTGTGGGCATCTGTTGTTTCAAACCTGCATTACATGTGTTGCATTGGAGCCAAGTGTAATGTCCACGAATTGTGTTACGAGATGTCACATACCCACACTCAGCCAAATAAAGACAGACGTCACTACTGCAAGTTAACACTTCTGCTTTTCTACCAGTTTACTTTTTAAGTATTCCACCTCTGATTATTAAATATACTGATACACCACCACTATGACCAGGAAGTTCTCAAACTACAAGCCACTTGTGACCAGAAAGGTATTCCCATGAAGCACCACAGCACGCTTTCTGTTCTTATGCTAACTGTCTGCCCCAGACATCAGCTTGTAGCTGCTATCACTGACAGGATTATCAGGCTATTAAGACAAGCCAGTCTGAAAGCTAAGTGTTATCTTCTGAAGTTTGAGATCTTTACATTAGCTAACCAGACCCTTCCACTGGCTGACCGCGTATTTTCAATTGTAATTGGCAACCTGCTCAAGTAGTCCATCTCAACATTCACAAGCACCAACAGCTAGGACTCTCTCATTGAAGTGAAAAAGAAGTTGCATCAAATTTTAGTTAGAGAATTTGCCGTCAACTGCAACTGCACTCTTGGCAGCTTGAGGTGCTGTGCAGTCTCATGTGAACAGCACACAGTTAAGTAATTACAGCAAGAGTATGTTTTTGGAAGAATCTATTCTACTGTACACAAATTAATCCAAAACAGAATCACAACAAATACTCAAGTACTTCCTACTGTTATGCATCGCCCCTGTAACATCGCTGGCATCACCACTAAAGCGAGTGCATTTGGAAATCCCAGAGCCAATCAAACAGCAAGGATTCACTAGAGGCAAGGTCAGGTTCCAAGCACTATCAATGCTGGAAAGGACCAGAATTTGAGAAATACTATCACACAGCTGCCTGGATCTGTTTTACTGTTAGGAAAGAATAATTTACTTGCTCTGCTTTTCCAAAACGCCCCTCGTCTAGTTTTGTAAAGTGCACACGAGTAACACTATGTCCTATCTTGCTACGGATCAGTGACCCAGAAACCTTACAAAGGCTAATACTAACTATGTGAGTATTAGATTTTCAGTAGGAACAGGCAAAACCACGAAGTACTTCAATCACAATTGGGCTGTGTAAAACTTTCTACCTTGTCCAAACACAGATTTCCATGTCTCTCAGCAATAGCCTTCCTAAAACTGTGAGAAAGGGGATACAGCATGCTATGATGTGGGTGGACAGAAGGCAGTCTGTTTTTCTCCAGTTGATCAGCTACAATGCTAACCAGCTTCTTCATTCTTTCATCATAGTCTGTCCAGTCACAGACAATCTAGAAAATGGAAAAATTAAAAGATTATTAGGACAACAGCTTCCTTTGATCTGTATCAGATATTTCTCAAGTTAAGACTAATGTTTCTTCCAAAAATGGAAGTGAAAACTTCAGTAATTACTGCTGATGACTATATAATCTCTTCTGATTTAAGACTTAAGTCTACCCTTTACATTTAAATTAGTGATTGGTTAAGGTGATCAAGCTTAGCACTTGCTGCAGAGGAATCTTAAGAATTACAACCAAAGCCTTGTCTTCCTCACCTGCAGACAGTGGGCCAAGTTGCAGTAGGCATCTGGGAAATCAGGTTTCAGTTTCAGAGCAGTGCGGTAAGAGGCAATGGCTTCTGGTATATTCCCTGAGTCCTATAAAGACACAGAAGTGAGTCAGAAGATAAAAATATACTCAGTGTAAGTACCCACAGTGCCCCCCATACTCTAAGAGTGAATCATTCGCATGTGCTACCTTGTGAATAGAGGCCAGGTTGCTGTGAGCATCAGCAAAAGCTGGGTTTATCTGAATGGCACGAGTATAGCACTGTAGAGCTCCTTGAACATCCTGCATCTCCTTCAAAGTATTTCCCATATTAGAATAAGCATCTGCAAATGTGGGGCTGATTCTGAGAAATAAAGATAATATATTATAATGAAAAATAAAAGCTCCTCCTCTGGTGAGAAACCATACCCAGACTTTTTCGTTTGCAAAGAAACTATTTGAATTAAAATACGCTACTGTAAGTCACTTTCTGTAGAAATCTATGGCACTTTCCTGTTATGAAAGGTGGGGACTATTACAGATAATATCCATTTACCTAATAGCCTCTTTGTAATGCATCAGAGCTTCCTGTAACTTTCCTTGCTGTTGCAGAACACTTGCTAAATTTGAATGTGCAGCAGCAAACTCTGGAAACACCTGGAAGAAAAAGAAGTACAATCTCTCTCTCAAATGTCCCAAGTAGACCGTATCAAAAAAAGTACTTGTGCATTTCTTACTCTTCTTTTTATATGACTCAGGTCTCTAAGCAGACATTCTTCCACTTACTACTGAAGAGGGGAAAAAAAACCTATGTCATATTACACATTCTCAACTTTAATTCCTCACCTCTCCCTCACCACATTCAACTGTACCTCAAGAGCCTTTCGATAAAGACGGACAGCTTCCTCAATATTCCCCTGTTCCCGTTTGATGTTTGCTAGATTGTTGAGAGAATCTGCATGAGTGGGACAAAGTCGAAGAGCTGTATTGTAGCATTCTTCTGCTTCTACCACCTTCAAAAAAAGGGATACTGTTAATATGGTAGTATTTGTTGTAATGGTACTGTTTATGAGAAGTCATTAAACAATCACTTTTAACAGGTTCAAGGTGGAGATTTCCTGAGTTGTTCTTCCTTATGACTAACTAAATGAGGGTAACATCCCATCTTAATGCAGTTGGTGACACCTGCTGTCTAAAATAAACATTCACTGTACTTTTAAAAATTTTTAAAAGGAAAAAGAAATACTCCTTACACTGCCTTTCTCCTTCAAGGCGTTGGCCAAGTTACAATAAGCATCAGGGAAGTGAGGTTGTAGTTCAATAGCCCTCCTGTAGGTGTCTATTGCTAGGTCTATTAGTCCTTGCTCATAATACACACAGGCAAGGTTGCCGTGCACAACTGCGTGATTTGGACTCAGACTCAAGGCTCGTAGGTAAGCTGCTACAGCTCTGTAACAAGAAAAAGAAGGTAAACAATCATCCACAGAGCAGCAATTATATTTACCTTGGTCATAAAAACGACCTACATAAAAAAACCCCAAACTTCAAGGGATATGTATTATTAATGCACACAAATCTGTCCTGTAAGATTTGAAAGAATTAAAAGCCCTATCAAGGGATGATTTATTATTATTATTCACATTATATTAAAGCTATGCTGAATTCTGTAATGACTAGAAGACTAGAAGAAATGCTTCATAAAACAGTAATGTTTTCCTCCCACCTGATGCTGTATAGTGATCAACACAAGTCTTCTGGCAAAAAAGTAAAGCTTTCATCTACTTTTTTTAAACACTCTTCATTACTAGGATAACCATGAGACCTTCGCTCCATTTTTTTCCAGTTTATTATTCAATTGTAACAACATAAACAGTATTATTACATGTCTTTATTCTCTCCACTAACCTAACACATGAATCATGCTTTACTTACACTTCAAATTTCACTTTGTTCAAAAGTGAGATATTTAATTACACGCTCCTATAGCGCTATGACTGATGTATTCAAATCCGATTTCTAGAAAAATCACAATATACATAGTACATAAATTCTCAAAAGGTGATGTAAAGTCCAAAATGATGAGAAAACATGCCCATTAATTCACAGTTAAAACAGAAATCACCGAGTGATTCACACCATGTGCAATGCAACTAGTTAGAATAATTAACCTATTCCCTGGAAGCTTTTATTAAATTTGGAGCCACAAACGACAGCTACCAGAAATTATAATCCAATTAACAGATGCAATATTGTACACTGCATATAAGCACCACAGCCTGGATCTTCTTCCAGAAACAAAGGTAAGATTCATGTATCAGATTAGAGGTCTCAAAACAAGTTAATTCAAGAAGACAGCAACACTACTGCAACCCCATGCAATAACATGATACCAACACATAACAAATACAGAATATTCAATCAGATGCTTAGCTGAATTTCAGCATTTCAGCTTGTCTTACATAGAAGGAAAATTTTAGAAGACACACTCTTGTAGTTCATGTCCTGAATCATATAATGAAAACAGAGAACTCAAGGGTTCATGTCTTTCTCGGACATCTTCACCCATCCCAAGCCTTAATTTCAAATATATTTTTATCCATACCTTCAGAAACTTTCATTTTTCACATTTTACTAAGTACAGGAAAGTAACACAGGAATAGATTCCATGGGAATTTTTTTTTTTTATTCCGGTAACCTGCTCTGTATGCATTTCAAAGCCATTTGCTTGCTTAGCTTACAGCAGAAGTCTTTGCTATACTGTCCAAAGAGATTTTACATTAGGAACCTAATTTCTAACTTGATACATCTGACAGGCCACTGACAGTGACAGGACTTATCTGCTTACCTGTCAAATATCCTTGCCTCCTTCAGGACATTTCCCAGATTGATGTAAGCATCCAAAAAATTTGGGTCAAGTGTTACAGCCTGAAAATATTTTTGAAGTAACAGTTTTGAGCATTAACACAAAAACATTCTCTATGAAACCTAGTTGGTTTTTTAGTTTGGTATTTTTTGTGTTGTGGTTTTGGTTTTTGTTTTGTTGTTTGTTTTTTTTTAATTTGACAAACCCAATCTGTAAGCATATAAGACTTTATCAATAACCTAGTAAGGAAGGAAAACTTTACGTTACAGAAATCAATCACAGAGCATCAAAATTATTTATCTGTAGAAACAACAGCACACACTACCTTCAAATTTATTCATTTGCCTACCTAGTTAGTTGCAGCTACTGCAGAACAAGTGTTAAACCTTTATTTCATGTTAGGCTGATCATACTTAACACTTCTGCCTACCCACGCTATGCTGCCTTTAATTAGTTTTCAGGAGAGAAAACCCCACAAAAAAATGATCTATATCCTTTATCTACTGCAAAATAAAGACAGCATTTTAAAACTTCAGCAGCCCAGGAAAACAGAGACAGTTTCAAAAGAGCAAGAAAAGAGCAAATATATCACTTGTGTAGGGAAAATTCAGTAGCCATTTAACTAAAAGAAAACATTTTCACTCTCTTTAGAACTAACAAAATGCAAAAAACTTAAGAACCAATAAAGTTACAGAAGATGCAGTAATAAGCTACATGTGAGTATTTGACAGGCCACACTCTTACAGTCTCTCATGGGAACTATTATTTCCAAATTAAAACACTTTAATCTATCACTAACTAGACACAGATCCAAAAAAAATTCCAAGCAGTTAAAATTATTTTTTTAGATCTTAAGGCATAAATATCAGGAAGAAACTGTCCACCACATCTTAAATCTGGTTTTAGATCACTTTAGAAACTTTAGATGAGTACATTGATGAGTACTCACTTTAGATGAGTACAAACTGAATTAAGATGCTAACTAGATACTACCTAAAAGGTATCAGACAACTAGTTAATGATACCAATCTAGAGAAGTCTGAAACAAGAGTGGTGAAAAATAATCCTGGAGAATAGGAATTAGTGTGTCACTTAAAATTGTTCTCCTCAGTTACTCAAAGGACTGCAATACCTGAAACAAAAATCACAATGAAAAATGATTTTAAGCAGAAAGTTGTTTCTCCCTCTCACACATGAAACATGCAAAACATTATTCCCATCAAATTAGGTTTTCAAAAAATTTATTCCAGAAAAGGACTGTAGAGTAACTTAATGAATTTTCTTTTATTTGACATGTGCGTGAAGCCCTTAGGGCAATTCTAAACATGTCTCTCTAGTGGCATACAGGCAGTCTGAAACATTAGGAAGTCAAAAAAAATTATTAACGTAAGATGTTAACTGGATCATAAGAAGTTCTCTGCTGACCAAAATATTTCTATCATCTACAAGTAAACAACTACATGTACATTAAAGTCTAGCAGGGAAGCTGATGGGCTTAGATAGTTACCTTTTCAAAGTGATGAATTGCAAGCCAAATTTCTCCTTGGGCATTGAAAACACAGCCAAGATTACTCCAAGCCACTGCAAAGTTTGGTTGAGTCTCAATTGCTTTTAAGTAACAGGCCTTGGAACAGTTAAAGAAGAGAGATACAAGGGAAGGGGAATATTTGTAAAAAGAAAAAAATGAGAAAAAATAATTGTTAGTATGCCTTCTCTAACCAGCCAAAAGTGACCCTGCAGTATAGGCTAGCTTGCGCCAAAACTAATGCGCTGCAAACTGTTGTTGATCCTGCGCCAGCGCAAACCAAAACCCAGGTGCAAGCCCACCATTTTTCAGTTATGCTGATAACAAATTAACATGCCTTTAGACACCAGGTCACTGCAGAAATCATCTTAGAAATAATTAAAGTAGTTCAGTGGAAATATGTGCCACCCTTACGTGCATAAAACCCCAAAAACTACTGTGTAAAAAACAACCTCACGTAATAAAATTACAAAATTGTGAAATATTCTAAAACAGATAGAAATTACTTAAAAAAGCAGAAAAATTACTGAAAAAGATGAAGCCATTCTTCAGTTTTAATTGTCCTTGTCAAGTGGGATGACACACTCAAATCCCTATCTTTTTTCCCTGGTTTCTTCAAATACATTCAATCACCTGCAGCTTCAAAACCTCAAATGACAGGATTGCATGAAGGTTTAGGTCCCTGTAATGCAAGCGCAAGAAATCGCTGCGCATCCTAAACAGCACGGCGCCACGCTATCGCTGCGAACTGCTTTGCTATATTGATTGCCCCTAGATCCAGTGAACGGCCAACCAGAATCATTAATCTACCAGACAGGCCCATACAGAAACTCGTGTATTAAATTTGATGTCTGGACTCTAAATGTGTTACAATCCAATTTTATCCAAAAGGCTACAGCCTGGAGCTTGGGCAGTCACCCAATCAGAGATTAATCATCTAGTCAACCGTTCATGAGGGCTTAATCGCACGCAATGCGCGTTACCGCTGCGCAGCCTTTGCGCTACTGCAGGATCACAGCGCATCATCAGAAGAGCAGAACGCTGCAATCCAAACAAAGAAGAAAAAAGGAAAAAAATGAACAACCAGAAGAGTTAGAAGCTTTTACTATTAACTATCTCCAATTATTTCTTTAAAAAAATATTTTAATTTACTTTTACTTTATTTCTTTGAAAGAATTTGTGGCTACTAGTATAAAATATTCTTACATTACTTGCTTGTAATTAAATATTTTAAGCTGTTTCTGAAGCCACAAGACAGAAGATTCAGGCATGGAGGCAAATGGTTTTGCTGTGGCAGTTACAAACCCGTTACCATATTTCTCATCATGTGACTTTTCGGTGCGTTCCTTGCTGGAAGAGGAGGAGGAGGTGTGTGTCTGCCCTAGATCCAGGCCTCGAGCTCCCTTCAGCGAGGCACCTTACGCATGGAATAGGAGGTTTCACCCACCTGAAACCTTCTAAATACAATATCAGTGGTGAAAAACCAAAAACAAGAGAGAAAATAAAACAAGATCATTAGTAAAAGTTCAACAAAGCAATTGCATTTTTTTGGATATGTCTTAACACATGGGAATGAGGACAATCTGTCTGTAACAAGGGAGACATGCAGAAGGGAGAGGGTTAATCAGGGCAACTGCATACAGCAGGGACTTTTTTTTTTTGGAAGAAAGGCTCTGAAATATCTACAAAGAAATTAAATTTTAGTTCAAACTGTAAGGAATCTGCTGGCTTGATCTTTCAAATGGACTGATAACCAAAGAAACACATTGCAATTTACTCAAGATATTTTTCCTCATTTATTAAGTTCTCACAAAACGGAATAACACTTTCAAACTAGGTGTCTCCAGAGCTCTGAAACAAAGAAGTCAGCAACCTAAGGCAGGCGCAGTGTCTTGGCCTATACCAGTCACACTAAAGCTGCAGTGAAGTGCAATTCATGTTAGCTGTCCGCTTGGTGGGCTGAGAACCAAGTGTCTCAAAGATTGTTCAAAATCTAAATGCTGCTAAGTATTTTCAACCTGGATCTGACCAAATCAATTAGGCTGCCCTAGGATGGTATGCACATCCAAGTTGTTAAGAGAAATAAAAAAAAATAATAAACTTTGAAGCTGCACTCCCATTACCCCATAAAGATCAGAACCCTCCCCAAATGGTGCTGCAGCCAAACAGACAGCTACGCTGTTCATACACTCCACTTTTTAGCATGCGCGTGGGGCTTGGAGTGACAGATGTGGAGTCCAGAGTGTTTCCGATTTCTCCACACTCCTCACCCCTGCAGCGCGGACGCGTAAGGTGGCTTGTAACAAGACAATTTCTTTGTGCAATCCAAGTTTTAACATGCCAAGAATTTTAAACTGATCTTGGTGTTCGAATTCTCAGTTTAGGAAACACAAGACTGCTATAAGCCACCTTTCCACTACAGCAAGTTTTCTTTCGATCAGTTCATTTCCCAAACAAACCAGCTTTGTCCTTCTGATTTCTTTATTTTGGGGGAGGGCAGAGGGAAGACATGAAGAAAAGATATTCAAGGGGTTCGCATACTGCAACTATTCATCATTTACTAGCCTTTCTTCCACTATAAAGGGAAGGGAAAAGTTAAATAAAAATCTTTAAAAGCCAATATTACAAGGTAACATTTGGATAAGTTTCTTCTCCACTTACAAGCCACAAAGGACTTTAGAAGAGCAGCATTTTCAATAGCACCTGCATCGTACAGGGATCTCGAGCTAACCACAGGCTCTCTGCTTGGCACCAGCAGGCAAGCCTCAGATTTGAAGGACTGTTACTTAATTCCAGATAAGAGCATGATGAAGCCCCTGCCCAATACTTCAGAATGGTATCAGATAGTCTAGTTCAGCAGAAAGGCTTGGTAACGTTCCATTTCTTGACTTAAACCAACTTTTTAACATGGACATGCCATATCTTGCCCTGCAACTACTCTGGGGTGTTTCAGTGCCTTCAGTTTTCAGCAGTTTCTCAGACTGTCTGTAGATCAACGCAGATTTGAAGACTTGGTGCAAAGTTCAAGTTTTCAAAACACTGACGTTTACATGTATTCTACCCAACACCTACCTTGGCTTCTTCCAAGCGACCCAGGGCTTTGAGCAGGTTCCCCAGGTCACTACGAACACAGTACAAGTCCTGAAAAATCAAAGCCACACGATCAGCTTCAGGACTTCAGATACCCAAAGGTCTTCATAGAGAACTTGCAAAGGAACGCCCCAGTCCTCTACAGCTTATTTTAAATTCTTAAGAAATACATCACGAATGTAAATGATTTTTCTTGACCTAACATTACAGCCAACAGATAATCTTACTGATTATAGTACTGTAAAAATACAACTGTAAAGAAGTAGAAAGTAAGAAAGTAGTATTTCATACAATTCTTCTTTATACAGAAATATAGAAGAAAACCAAGAACAAGTGCCCCCCCCAGCAGCTCAAGTTCTTTTGCCATACATAAATACCTGAAGCTCCCCCCGCCTTTTTTTTTTAAAGCATGACTGCAAACCTGTATTCTTAAGTTACACCATTGCCATTATGGCTTTTAACTAGATTATACATAGTCATTTTGCTTCCTGTATCCCCAAAGCAGTTTTTCTCCCTGTTTCTCCCACTAATCCATCTATTTTCAAGAGCCTTGCCACATGTTGTTCTTCTTTCATTTTTAACAGCAGCACAGGCTGCAACTGCATTATCTAGCAGTAAAGACCACAGAGAATGGGGACATTTTTGTCAACGCTAACAAAAGAAGTTTCTAACCTAAACAAAACTCAGCTCTGGTAAGAAAACACCATCTATAGTATTTCTAACCAGTGCATAAACTCCACTAGTCACACCACTTAGCATACTAAGGCTAGACAAGTTCACCTAGGCTGAAGAACACAGCAAAACAAGATTCTGAGCTCTTGTTGGACTGGGTGTGCACTTGCTTTTCCAAAGGAAAAAGGATATATGCACACCAGACCAAGGCTGCATTTGAAGTATTTTTTGACAAAACGTATGACCAAATAGCAAGCAGATACCTTCATCATGCTGAGTAGTACTATACAAATTATTTGAGTATGCTGCAAAATAAACAGAAGATAGCAGTCTGATACACTGTTTACTAAAAATGTCAATTCAAAACAATTACAACCAAAAATCCAAACACCACATCTATTTTATAGGAGTCACTTATAGACAGATACTCACTTTCAGCCTATAAAACATAAAAATGATGCTTCTGTAAACCAGTCCACAGTGGAAATCTAAGCAAGGCAACTGTCATCACTATGAAATTCCTGACTTCATGATACCATAATACCTGATTTTTCAAGCTCTCACATTCAAGTCTGAGCAGTGATTCTCTCACTGTAATAATACTGCCTTAAAGCACTACAAATGAGGTTATTCACTGAAACATCTGACTTCAGAGAAAAGAAAAACCAAACCAAAACCAAACACCAATTCCTTGCTTTTCTGTTATCTCAATAATACAGATCAGTACAAAACCAGCAGCCCTGACTATACTGCAATTTAAAACTTTTTGTGACAGAAGTGTTTCAAAGATCCTTACAAAAAGTATAAATAGATCATTAAGCTTATGGTGTACAGGTTAGAGGGAAGGGTTATCACTTGTTTGTTCTCTGAAACCTGCTATTTGTGAGTCCTGGGACAGTACTAAAGTATGGAGTTCTTCTATAAAATAGTGTTACTCACAGGGTTGTACTGAAGGGCAGACACATAGGCCTGTACTGCTCCTTCCATATCACCCGCAGCTACCAGCGCAGCAGCCAAATTAATATATCCATCAATGAAATCTGGTTTGAGGCGTAGTGCATGTCTATAATGTTCAATCGCTTCTTGTAGCTGTCCACGTTCCTTGTACACATTGCCTAGATTCGAGTAGGCTTCAGCCAACAGTGGATTCTGTTTAATAGCCAAAGTGCTGAAGTGAGCAGACCTGGAGAAAATTAGACAAGTTAGCGAAAAACCAAACCAAAACCCACCCTTGACTTTAACTAACCAGGTGAACAGGCAAACACTGAATGGACATTCACTCTTAAGTGAGCCAAACTTAGCCAACAAATCTGGACTTACAGAGCTGTTTGAACTACCATCTCCCCTGTTCCTATTTTAGATTCTACTGAAGAAAGACAACTCTCATTTGCAATCAGTGGGGTTCAGGTCACCTCACCAAATCTGAACTCAATGCAACTGGAGAAAACACTACAGAAATCCTGTGAAGCCTCTTCCAACATTTGTATGCTTTAAGCAACATTCCACTCAATGCATTTTTCAAGAAGCAGGACACAGCTGACAGATGTATGTGTAAAATTCAGTTGTATCCTCCCCCACTTTATTTTCCCCGATCTGAATGGCTATTACAACTTCATTCAGAAGCCTATATAAAATAAATCTCAAAGGTTCTTACTTCCTTCACCGGCACACAGAGTTTTACAGCCAGAGCTAGTAAAGTTCAAAATGCTTGAGGTACAGAAAGCAAGATCAGGAACAGGCAAGCAGAAAGAATATAGAGACAACTTTCAGTGACAAAAATCCTTAACTAATCATGCCATTTCACAGCAAACAACCAGTCTTGCAACTTAAAAAACCAAACCCAAAACAATAAACCCCCACACTGCAGGTGGAATAAATAAACAAAAGCCTTTGTTTACATATGTAAATACCTCCAGTACACACTAGCGTGGCTGACACTCCAGTATTAATGTGTACAACATTAAAATAATGTGAGAACAATAGCAAGATCTGTTGTCTGTTGTAAAGCTAGCAATTCCAATTTGTATCTCTTACCCTAACAGAATTTAAAAAGGAAGAACATTATTTTTGACCAGTCCTTACTGCTGCCATGAAGTTAGTCAGTATTTGCGTTCAGTGATAAAAAAAAAGAAATCAATGTTAGAGTAGAACTTTTGTCAGCTATGCTCAGTACTATTAGAGGTGCAAACTATAGAGAAAGCTTGACAGAACACCTCAAGTCTCCTACCTGTCCAATCTGCGACACTGGAAGTGAATGGATGATAGTAATAAAAGCACACCAGTATTATCAGGCTCTTGTCTCCAAAGCTGCATGCAGTGTCTCTCTGCTGCTTCAAAGTCTCCTGCCTGATACTCACGATGAGCCAACTCCGCTAACCCTTGGAAGGAAAGCATACGTTTCGTTGGTTCTGGAGAATCACCAAAACATTTAAGGGGGGAAAACAAAAAGTTAGATAATGGGAACAAAACAAAAAACAAGACAAAACAATGTGAAAAAAAAGCGTACACAACTGAAGGATGAAAATGTTTGACATTACATAAAACACCACAGCACATGGCAGTTTGAACTCTCAGATCTTCGTGCCCCAACCTATTACTATGATATTTCTAACATGATGTGTACAAGTCCATGACTTCATCAGCTCATAATAGGAAACATGTAGACTGTAATGACTGTGAATATTTGTAAATCAATCATTTTCCATTAACCTGAAATATATTTAAAGAGATTCCTAGCATGATATTGTACTTTGGTTCATAACAGTAGAAGTGCTGCTAACGGAACAATGACTCTCCTCACTCTCTCCCAAGACTGTAAACCTTATGTAGTATTAAAAATGTGTTCCAAAAACTTGATAGGAAAATGAAGGACAGCAGACAAAGACTTTAAACGACTTGAACAAAAGGAGTTTTGCCGTGCCAGTAGTGAAACCCCTTAAAAAAAAAAGCAGCTGTAACATCCCTGGAATCCTCTATACTTCTACATTCTCTATAATGAATAAAAATTCCTTCATAGAAAAAAAAAAAAAAGGCCTTAGAACAATATCTGATGAGAGACAAACACACTTTAATGATTATGCAACTGGCCAACAGAAGGAACCATTAAACAGACAAGGTACAGGGAAGTAGTCACTGCTTCTGGAGGCTTAGCTGGAATGGAAGTAACAAAATGGGTTTAGTATTTAAGAGACAATTGTGGAGAACAATAAAGCACCACCTGTTCTAGACAAAACAACCTTACGTGTGAAAAGTAAATAAAATTTCTTACAAAACACAGTTCTGTATTAAAATATAGACACGTGCAGCCTGGAAAAAAACACAACCTATCATCCTAGAAAGAAGTGTTGGCCTTCAAATTCTGCCTTTAGACCAATGACTCTTACTATTAAAAGGTTTGATTACTGCAAGCATCTCTTATTTTCCCTCCCCAAGTCCAGCATTCCCAGTACTCTGCAGTCACTGAATTCCATTCATCAAACACTTCCCACCTGGACATACAGAGTTTTAAAATTTTCAATTTAAATTAAACAGATAAATTTTGTATTTAAATGAAACGGATAAATCCTTCCTAACACAGCAAAGTACCTCAGTATCTGAGTACACATCTTTTTGCAGTTAGGTACTACAAAAATCCTTTGAGACTCTTTAGTTCTTTTGTGAAAACCTTAAAAATAGCAAAATAATCACAAAGAGATTAGGTACAGAGTTACTATATAGTGTTTATTTTACGAAATTAGGATTGATGTAAATTATTTTCAAAATCGCTTTTTTAGCAGTAGCAGGTTTTGAAGATAAGATGGCAAACACTACATGATATAACTAAAGTTGTTATTCCAGATAGTATATTATCTCTATGTTTCACAGTAAGTTGGAACTAGCAAAACTACTTGCTTTCAGATACTTGACAAATTACTAACGCAAGTATCTTCATCCAGATTAGATTCTGTTCTCTAGGAACCTCGCTTAATAGTTTTCCAAACCCTGACCAACAGAAAAATGGACTTCAGCGTCTGGTTAAACCTACTGCCAATAAACAGATACAACTGCTATTCAACGTGAGAATGACAGAACCATTTATGAAAGTCCAAGGTGCTGACAGTAATAATGATATTGGAGTACCAACACGCTCTTTCTCACTCCCTCCTTCTGCCATTAACAGCCACACAGGTTTAGCCCCTCTGGCAGTCGGTGTAATTTCAAGTTCTGCTGATGGCACAAACACAGGGAAGCTGGATAGAGGAAGAGCATGTCCCATGGAGTAATTTCTTCTTCAAATAAATTTCAATGGTATTATTAAATTTCAAAGCTAAAGCAAAAAAAAAACCCAAAAGTTTAGACTTAAATTCCTATGACCATTTGGAAAGAATCTTCCAACCCTTATCTAAATGCTACATTTTGCCTACTTAAGCAAAAAGTGAAACTGAAGTTGCAACTCCCAGGGCAAGAGAAAAGGTGGTGCAGAAATACTGTATTTAATACCCAGGAAAAGAACTGCTGACAAAAGCAACAAAAAAAGTGAAACACTATCATTTTCTTTCATTTATCATGTCTTTTCACAAAACAATCCCCCCAAGAAGAGATGAAGCAAACCAATCACTCAGCGTAAAATAGCCAGTCATCCACCTCCGAACAACTATTTTAGCAATGATTCTTGAGAAGTTCATTGAAAAGCAGGAAGTGGACAGCTGCATCACAAAGTTCAAAATCAGCTAAACTTTCTATTAAAAGCTGGCTAGAAGAAAAGTTCTACAACCCAAATAATCCATAGTACAGCCATCAATTGCTGCTCACTGAATCCATTTCTAAAGAAAACAATTGCAGTGAAGAGTCACAGGCAGAATAATCCCTTATCAAATCCTGCATACATTATGTACGTAGGCTAACTGGTGCTACATGCTTTGACTATGACCTTGCAGGAGCCTAGTACTGCTATGACAATGACCTTTCCTGAGACTTCTACAGAATACAAGCAAAATAAAAATCTGCACAGAACTATCACAAATGCATGCATGGCCATTTCTTTCCCGCAGAAATAACATCCAAAGCACCTGGCATATGCTCATACTCAACCTTACATTTAGATAAAATCTAGGCCCAGACAGGAGCAGTTGCCTTGTCCATCTGGGAGGTGGTGGTGATGAGGAGCACAGGAACTCTCCCCAAGCATGCGAATGTTCTTTTTACCTCCACAGATCAAGGCTGCAAGAGGATGCTCCAGCCTCACTGCCTAGACACACAGTTCTAGCTGAGGAGCAACAAAATACCGTATTGCAGCACTTAGCCTCACCACCTCCACTACTGTATCACTACCATTTCCCTTTACATCCCTATCTCTGTACTGCTATCCCATCTCTTTCTCCACAGACGCTAATTTTTTTTTTCTACTTTTCCCAAACCTTGTTTCAGCATTTCAGACCCTTCCTTCCCTCTAGCTACAGAAACACCCAAAAATCTGAGGGATAAAGCTGTGTTATCCTTTCATCCATTACCGTCATTCGGTAAACAAAATACTTCTTTTTCTTGCTCTACAGGGAAAGTGAGATTTCTCCTCTCTGCCATCCCTCAAGTTCTGGATCTGTAAACTAAATGTAGGACAGGACCTTTCTTAGCTAGAGCACACTATCTTACTGTTCAGAAAAGCACCTACTTCTCGGCTATGTATGCCACAGACGATCTGCTCCGTAAGTGCAGCAAGGGATTCTGGACCAGTCAATGTACGTTTTGGGTCAGGTTTTTACCCTACTTCGTCCTCTACAAAAACGCAGTCACTTGATAGTTGGATAAATATAGCAATGAGAGAGCACCGCACCAAGAACTAACCGCGCCGTGATCCTCCAGGAGCGGCTTGCAGGCTGCGGCCAGGCAGCGCCGACAGGAGCCCGCCGAAGGACAAGCCCCGGCCAGTCGGCAGCCCGAGACAGCCCGTCGGCGCCCCAAGACAAGGGGAGACAAGCACAAAGGCGGCGGGGGCCGCGCCAGGAGCCACCGCCTCGTCCAGGCCGCCGCTTCTGGAAAGTTCCGCCGGTAGCGGGCCCGGCGAGCAGGCAGCGCCGCGCTCGGGGCGAGCCAGGGCGCCGCCCCGGGGCCCCGGGCGAGGGCAGGGCCCAGCCTCCGCAGGGCTGAGGCTGCGGCGCTGTTGGCCCCCAGCGCGCCCGTCCCGGCATGGCAAGCCACGGTACCTGTGCTGTCAGCCACATTCCCCACGGAAGTCGCCATCGGGAAGGGGGCCGGTGAGGCTCTGGTGGAGTCAGCAGAAGGGCCGTGGGTGCGGAGAGGCCCACTCGGCTGAAGCGGACGGCGCAGGACCGAGCTGCCCACAGTCCCCGCGCGCTGAGGCGGCGGCTCCCGAAATGGCGGTGGCGGAGGCAGCAAATTGTCGAATGGCTGCTGCCGGAACTAGCTTCCCCCCGGCAAGTAGTCCGGGCGGAGCCAACCAGTGGACCCGTATAGATCCCCTGCGCGGCGGGCGGACCCCCACCGGAACTTCCTCCGTCTCCTTCCGCCAAGCCCGCCCTCCGGCAGCACTCGCCTCGCCGAGTGGACATTCATCTTTGTCGGCTTAGGTATCCTTCCGCGCAAATATGTTGCGACGAACGCAGAGCAACTGCGCGTGCGCAACCACCCTCCGCCGTGCGGATCCTACGCACATGGCGTCCGCGATACATCCGGGTGCGGGCGGGGCCTGCTGGAAAGGCAAGGCTGGGGCGAGCGGGGACCCCCAGGCCCGGCCACGGCACCTGCGCTCGCCGGCCAGGCATACTGGGGCGCGGAGAGACGGCAATAAAAGCAGCGCGTGTTTAAACCTTCTCGAGTTTTATTTACATGAACTCAGTCGGCAGTACAGCAGAATTTCACACAGAATACCAGAGTCTGCCCCTGCTTTCCAGGTGACTGAAAATGAGGAAGCGCCTGTGAATAATAAGCCTTCCTGAAGACTCACATTACTAAATTCTGATTTCTGGGACTAATTGTGACTTCAAAAAAAAAATATATAGGGCAGCTGTTTACTTAAGCATTCAAAGTAGTTAAGACAATTATAAAAACCAGTCAGGTGTAAGACTTCAGACACTGCATTCATGCTGTGGTCCCTGAGAAAAGCCTTCCCTTTAATGAAATGAAAACTCTTTTATAGTTGTTTATCAACAGCAGGTATGTTACTCTGAGCAAGTTTTTTTTTTTCCCGACAGAGATGCATGTATCCAACAGGTCAGTATTTATGAGAAATTATTTTACATCTACAAGACTGAAGAACAAACCATACAAATCTTCGTCAGGATTCTGGAACCAGTACAGGCTACAACAACCCAAAACTTCAGCAGGGCATGCTTGTCTAAAGCTTATTTTCACCATTTACTCAGTCACATAACACGTTTTATAACCAATTACGATATTATATATAAAAAAAAAAATCTACTTCTTGTTAACACAGGCCACACTACGCTGTTCCTTATACCAAAACTAGGACAAGAGAAATTCGGGAGCCAAGAGTAGCCCAGGATGACCGCCATCTCAGGAAAAGGAGTTTATTCATCTGAGTCCAGGTCACTGTCTCCTGCAATAGAATGAAAGTCCTCACTGTCTTCTTCATCCTCAGACAGATGGACCTGACTTAATACACTCGGCCCAGAGCGCTGCTGCTCTTCCTCTTCCTCCTCTTCTGAGATCTCATACCCTCCAATACTGCTGAAACTAGTATCTCTTGTGTTGGACTTTGGATCTGGTTCTTCGTAGCTGCCATAACTAGAAGAAAGAAAATACTCTTACTATACCATCATTTCAAATCAGCTGCTGATACCAACAATTCTGTATTTAACTCCTGTAAAAGTTCCCTGGCTTGAAGTCCTTGTGGAACACTTGGAACCACTGTACACTTTAATTCTGTCAATGGCCACTTTTTAAAACAAAATAAAAAAAAACAGTTCTCCTGATGAAACAATTGTCTACCAGCATCCTCATCCCACTCTGATATACTCAAGGCAGGAAAAACAGACCGCTCCAACACCTTCCATCTGTCATGTTTAGTGCAGACAAAAAGGCAGACAGCCCATTCTAGTTATCTTCTCTAGCATTTTCTGCTGACTGTTGTCAAGGTACTGGGCTGGACCAACCATTTGCCTGACCCAGCATAGCTGCCTGTACAATCATTTATTATGCAAATATCAATAGCAGCATTAAGAGACTGAATTTCATAAGTAGAAAAAGAACAGAGAATCTAATGATAATACTCCACAAAATGGCCAGAGAAGGAAGAGTATTCTCAAGTAAATGCAAAAAAATAAAGCTGATAGTGCTGTACTTGTCATTTTCTAATAATGGAACTCCTTCCAAAATACAGAATATGCCTATTCCTATTCTTTTGGACTTTAACTAAGCAGTTTGCTTTCAAGTAAGGAAATGTTTATTCTTTGGGGGGGGGGGGGGGGGTAATCAGCTAAATCATCTTTTAACTTCAAAGGCATCTTCTAGTTTCTGAGATAACCTATAAAAACCTTTATTTGTCCTGCCTTCAAAAACCACTAGGTACAGGAAATAATCTAACCTACAAGAAAGATTTTTTTTTTTTTAATTTAACTAACATTTTTATTAGTGAAAAATCTAACAGCAAAACCAAATTTCTGTTGATAAGTAAATTGCAATTATGGTAATTATGGTTGCAACACTGAAAACAGTGACTAACTTAATAAACGTGAGATATTCTTCAGCTTTTTATGATAAACACTTCAGAAATCTTTAAGAGAAGGGATTTTGAAGAATTATTTTAACAAGATTCTCAGCTCTCCTTACCTGATATTACTGTCCTCCATAACATGAGATGTCTCCCCACCATCTCCTTCATACGACATCATGCTTTCTTCATTGTCCATGCCCATTCGTGTGTTCTCTTGAAGAACGTGAGGTTGTTTAGGTCTCACTGCATTGGGCTCCACATCTGAGTCGCTGCCACTCTCACTCAGTTGGATAGCTGTGTAATAAACCAACATTTGGTCACAAATCAACAGTTTTGTTCTGGCAGTTACATACCCATTGTCTTTGTTTAAAGGCTACAATATTGACTGTAAGGAATGTACACCAAGTAGTGTCTCCACAAGGTAGCAGAAAGGGTATCTGGGAGGTGATACCACTTACTGAGGACCCAATTCTGATGTTACTCAAAAGCAATCTCATTACCACCATTACTCAAAAAGGCCTTATTTGCTTGTCTACTCTGAATAATTCCCCCTTTTTCCCCCCTAATAATTTTCAGAAGCCATCGCTAAATACCACTATAAGCTCTTCTGCATGGCAAGTTTTTTAGTAAAACAGGGAAACAATCTGAAGAACCTCTAGACACCTCTTCCAGTTCTTGGTAACATTAACCACACTGTTTCATATCAAAATAAATGTTGTGCTTTTACTAAACTGCCCATTCCTACCTCTGCACACCAAATCATAGTCCCAGTCTTTTCGGAACCATTTGCAGTTTCACTTTATGAAATATAATAGACCAGATCTTGTCTTAACTCTGCTTTCTTTTGTGTCCATACTTACAGCACTCCTATTCCACTTTGTTTTCAGTTCCATTTATGTTCATCCAGTTTTCTCAACTGGCCCTTTGGTCTCTCCTGCTTTTTGACTACTAGGCCACCTGGCCTACATATCCCAGTTATGCTGTGTGCTCTCTACTGTATGTTTTTGTGATGGAAGCATAAGAAGATTAGCTGGGTTTGTGAACAACCAGTTCCTATTCAACCTTTTATAAAAAAGGACACCTACATGAGAAAGGATTATCTCCCTCTTCATCACTCCCATCATCATCGTCCTCTCCATCTGACATGAGCAAATCTTCATAGAGGACACTGGCCTGCGTCTGCTGGGCTGATCCTTCTTCTTCATCAGCAAGGTCACCGTCTGCATCTTCAACTTCCTAGGTCATACAGAACAGGGATAGTGAAGATCAAACAACATATAAACTACTGCTGCCATTTCCAGCATATGCCTACTATTTATCATACTATTCATTCTGAAGCATTCACTCATTTCATAATGTTAACATTTTAAAACTACATTTAAAAGTCTAGCTATTGCTATAAATACTGCTGTCTTTCAGGATGGCAGGCACAGCAGACAACTTTTACACTATAGAGACTTCTACCACAAGTATGCAAGTCAACACATAGACTATGGCTGGGATTTCTGTAAATATACTCACTGGGGCTGGAGTCTTAGGTTTCCCATCATCATCCTCATCAAACCCTTCAATATCTACGTCAGAGTCTTCCTCACCCAGCCTACCTCGCCCCTGGCGCATCTGAATGGGGAACACAAATAGCAATACCATTGAGGAAGGCAATACTGGACACAAACCAAAGGGTATGACTGACATCTGGACCACAATAATGTGTGCGGCAGTACAGGGAGGGGAAAGACAAAAAGAAAAATATATGTAAATCACTCTCAGAGCAAGGATCCTTTCTCTTTTTATTCCAAGATCAGAGAGCACACAGTCTCCACACACTTTTATCCTGATGGGCTCATCCTTGAAAAGGGAATCTCCAGCCTTACAGTACCAGAGTCCTTTGTTTACCTAGCTATTTCTGGAAAATACCACTAGATCTTAAGAAGTGCTTATTTTCACAAAATATTTTAAAAGCAGATGTCAGTTTCCAACAGATCTTCTCCTGTTCTTCCCTCAGTCACAATGAGTCCAAGGTAGAGAGGACATGCAGATTCTGTCCCAAAGACTATAAATTTAAAGTCTATAGAAAGCTTGAAGACTTATCACCTAGAAGCATTCTCAAAGCTACAGCCAGCCACAATACTAGATGGAACTATTCATATTCAAACTCTGTTTGTCTGGATTGCTCAGAATAGCTCTTACTAGCCTTTCTGGTACCACATTCAGTCTTGTGGCACTCCTCACCTTCTTCCTCCTCCTGGTAATTTATTTTCATGGTCATATTACTGCATCTCCTTCCGTTATTCTCTCTCCTCCAACAATTTTTTTGTTGTTTAATACAGAATAAAGACTATGAAAAAAAATATTCTATGGTTACTGTAACAAGTTCATTTATACTGATTTAGTAACTTTAACCTGTCTGCTTTTTTTTCTTTTACAACTATAAGGTACCTACAGTGGCAACCATCTCTTCCTAGGTGTTTGTACAGGTTCTAATCGTTACTGGATGCAACCATAATAATCTAATTATCATCATCCAAATATGTAGAATATACATCACCATTCCCCTATTCAGAATCAACAAGGGATTGCATATTAGCCCTTTGTAACACGAGTCACCAGGTTTCTACTCCCAGAAATTGTGAAGCAAACAAATATCTGGCCTTAGGCAGATTCTCTTCCAACTTTTGATTCTCTATTCTTTGTTTTGCACTGCGCAAAATTCCCAGCGCTCTTTAATTTTTTCTTTTTCCCTCAGAGCAGTCAAAATGAAGGAAATTGCATAACTTTTGAAGCTGATTCCTTCTCTGCTTGGGAAACCTGCTGATCCTTTTGTCACCTGTTTCCTACAAAGTAATTTGCCTCCTTTCACTAATTTGCTTTACAACCCAACTCTCCAACCACATGAAAAAATGGAGGATTCTGACCTGAGTTCCTCGCTTCTCTGGGGTAGTGATGGGAGTGTCCATAGCAGACAAATTGCTCTCATCTTGATAGACTGAAGCATCATGTGACATACTGAGGGAAGTGTTGGTATCATACAAATCAGGTGGCTAAAGTGTATGTGGAAACAGGAGACATAACATTCTCAGGCACTGAACTGAGACTAGAACAGTATCTTGAGAGGCAAGACTGGGATTTCAGGACTAAATGCATTTTTTGGCACGGTGTTTATATTATTAAACACTGTTTAATCAAAATAAGCTATTTATTCTTAAAGAACAAACATGGTAAAACGCAACAGCTCACAACCTCAGGTTTGAAGTTTGCCAAATAGCAGATTTTAAAATAGAAGTCAGTACTTCTATGCAGTGCAATCCTACAGAGGCCAAAATTGTAAATGGAATCCAAAAGGATTAGATAGAGTTGTAGAGAATAGACCTCTCTGCAGCTCATAAATACAAAGGTCCAGATGCAACACCCGTTTAAGGTGCCTGAACGGCCAATTGCCAGAAGTAGAGAGGCTTTGCTGTAAGAAGGATCGCTGTATGTTTGCATCCACTTCTGGTCCCTGCCAGAGACAGAATACTTGATTATATCAACCTTTGGTTTGACTCAGCATGGCCCTTTTAATTTCCATTCCTATGATGGAAATGGTGTTGCACCCAGAAATGCTGCTATCAGAACTGGATAAAGTCTATCGCATATGAAATAGAATTGACTGAAAGTTGAAGCTTTGCTAGGTAAATAACTGTCTCAAGAGTCCCTAAAGCTGACAAAAGCAAGAAAAAAGAGGGGTTTGGATAAAGTGTTCTAAAAGCTAGTCTGTAGTTTGCATGCCATTTGACCTCTAACTACAGGTTAGTATTTTGATGAAATGCCCTTATAATACACAGTGTATGTATCATGACAATCCTGAAAGTGTTAAGAGCAGCAGCAATACCATTTAAACTGGGCAAAACAGGCTTCCCAAGAATGTAAACAGACATGTAAACCACAGACAGCTCTCTAGTTGCTCTATCTGCTTTTTATATCCTGGAGTCCAGCTCCTGAAAACACATATGGGGAGATAATTATTAGTCATCACAATGGCATTGGAAATAAAGGGAACTAAAACCAAGCAACCAGCACCAGACCTGCCATCTGTGACAAGTTTGGAAGTGTGGGAAGTGGCAGTGTACCTTCAGCCAAGAAGCAAAGGGAAAGGGTGGCCTTCAGATGACAAGTTCAAGGGAGGAGCTCAGGAAGCTCCCTCCTTTAGCAAGCACAGAGAAGGAGCAGACAACTAATAGGCAGTTCACTACTCGGGCCTCTTTTCCTCTCTCCTGACCACCAACTTGGGAAAAAAAATCAGAACAGGTAATATGGCTCTTGGGAAGGAAACGATCAGATAGAGAGAAGAACGACATTTTTGTCCCTCATTCTCTGAGGTATTGGGATCATCCTTGATTCCATCTAATCTTCCTTGAAATGTGTCAATAGATAGTTTAAACAACTAATCACCGATGACTCCTTTGAAGCCTGGCACTTCCCATTGCCAGGAAGGTCTTTTTCTGTGATACTCAGTTTCAGTATTCCCACCCCACTGAGTTCAATCATCATTCCTAGGAAATTCTTTCTAGCCTCCTAAAAGGCTACATTTGGCAGGGGGTGGGGGGGGGAGAGATGGATGCAGGGTGTTACATACTGCCTCAAAATTGTTTGCAGCCTGCTATCCTGGCTTCAGCCATATAATCTTTGCATACTTATTTCCTAAAAAATTTTAAACTCATTTTTCTCTTAAAAATAATCTTTATAAGATCTTAAATTGTTCCTGAACTTCAAGCCACTCTTTTCTGCTCTGACTTTACTAAAATTAAATGCAACTTTCCAGATGTAATCACACCAGACTTGTACAGAATAGAAAAATTATTGGTCTACAATTGGGATGAACAACTGCAAAGAAAGCTTTGCTCTGTCTTCCTACACTAGGTATACAACATTTGAATTATGATCATTCAGTTATTAGCAGAGAGATCTTTCCCAAGGCTTATGAACTTCAACAGTTTTTCCAAATAAACAAAAGGCACATCTCAGACATTAGGATGACATTCCCTGAACAGTTACCTAATTTAATCACGCAAATTCCAAAGGCAATTTTATTTTTCAGGAACGAATTTGCCATTCCTCATGAAAGTTTTTTACTGATGTTTTTCAAAACAACCAAACAGCCCAAGGGAAGCAGCAGCACTTTAAAAAGTCTAAATAGCTTATTAAACTTTGCCAAACTGTAAACACTGAAAAAGCAGCCTGTCATACAATCTCCAGTATAAATTATGCTTCCAACTGGGTTTATAAGACATACAAAATAACTGACACACACTATTGTCTGCTATAAAATAATAATGAGGAGTAAAAAATGTTATTTCCATTAGAACCAAAATAAAGAAATGTAAAGAATCTCACCAAAGAATGCAGAGCAGTTGTACTTCACTGACCACATTAGGCAGTTTCTTTGCTCATAGCAATAAGCCTCTTCAACAATACTGCACCAAACAGCTCTCTGGCTTCTTAGCATTACAGTATTGATGTTTTTTCCTTATGTTCTCCTTACCTTTTCACTGCTTGCCTTCCAAGGGTTTCTAACTGCTACACTTGTACAGTCTCTGAATTTCCAACAAACATTCAGTTGTACCTGACTGTACACAGCTCATTTTGAGACTGGTTTTGTGAGTTGCTTGGAAAATTACCTTCTTTGTCTTAGGTATCTCACTCTCTGAAGCATCATAACCGCTTCTCATATTTATCCTTAAAAAATAGCTGTTAGCACACCATCCAACAAGATACTCTACTAACTGCAGACAGATCGAGAACAGTGAACAAAGAGGCACCTCTAGATCAAACATCCAGGAAATTGAAACTAAAAGGGAGGAAGCAAAAACTTTGCTTGGTCACTTGCCTGTGGAGTGTAGGGACCAGGGGTCATAGGATCAAGACTTTCCAGATCTGCCTCCTCTAGTGCTGCTTCCTTAGCAGTAGAGATGTCTCTCTCAAGTTGAGTCAGGTGCTCATCATACTAAGAACAAACAAGCTTGCTAAGGTTGCAGAACAGAAAATTCAAACATACAAAAATATTACAGTAGAGTTGTCCACATACCTCAGCTAAAGTTTGGTAACAGATGTTTACAATCTCCTGGGCTGTTTTTGTGTACTGACTGTCTGACCCTGTGGTAAGAAACAAATCTCTTTATGCATTCTGACATTTGGTCAGTTCCAGCTGCTGAGACAGAAAGACAGGTTTTGGTTACACAGCTCTCATGAAACAGGTCCCTAAATCCCAACACCGTGTGATCTAAGAAGAAATATAAAGCAGGGTTCACATTCAGCTAACAAACAGCAATCAGTTTGTTCCAGCATTAAAAATATGATTTAGGAGATAGGAAGGTTGTACCCTGTCAATCTCAAGGAAATTCCCAGAAATAAATCACTGAAGCAGAGATGTGTATGGAACAAGCAGAAAATCCTCCCCAAATTGTAACTGCCTCATTCTGCACCAGATGGTAAATAAAGCACCATGGGACTGTGAAAACATCACTGTATAAGCATCTCTTTTCTCAGCAGAAAAGGAAATCAACAATCAAGCTCAGGATGCACAGCTTCAGGCTTTGACAGCACTACTGAACAGGTGCACAGATGTATTCATTTAAGTACAGAAGGCAGCTGAAGCCTTATTTTTACCACCTACCGTTGTACTTAATGCTGTTGGCAAGGATGAGGTTAACATCATCCAGGAAAGTGTCTCTGTTCTGGTATTTGTGTTTGGAGATATTCTGGAAGAGATTGTCACCCAGTAAGTAATCAAGTCTAAACATCTCTCAAGCAGCTGCTCTGTTCAAGCTACACACCTTGCGGATAGTCTCCAGATCCATTGGATTAGCAATCACTTTGTAATAATCAGGAACAAACTTTTTGTTAACTGGATGATGAAATGGCCAAGACTAAAGGAAAGAAAACAGACAGGTTTAGAAAGCTTCTGTGTAGAATTTTTTTACAGTTTGAGCTACAAATTTCATAAAACAAGTCTCCAGAACTGACTAACACCCAAAATGTATGGGAAGTATTTATCACAAGGCATCTTGAATCCAATCGTTTAGCTTCAGGAGGGACACAGAAAAAAAGATCTACCAGTTGGATTTTTAACTAGGCCCGTTGATATGTTTGACAGTAGGAACACGTAATACAAAATAATAGTCATACAAAGGACTTTTCTATTTAATATAACTGTTTCCTCCACAACATAACTGCAGTGTCCAGCAAGAACACTCATTGCTTTTACAATAAGTGAAGAATATAAACCTAAGCCTGATCTCACAACCGGGGCTATGTATACCAATTTAACAGTTCATCATGGTGCGACGGCATAGAAAAACCCTAAAATCTGTTTCTAAGCATCAGAAATGAGAACCTGGTGACAACAGAGAATGAAAACAACAAAGTTTTAAAGACGACAGGCATTAAGCCCTCACTCATTCAGTCTAACCACTACAGACTTTTGTTCCTTACTCCATTCAGACATAATATACATTATAGAAGAGTGACACTGAAATCCTTATCTGTGCAGTTTTATTTGGTAAGCTTAAGGGTTTGGTTTTTTTTAATACTAACGAACTAGTACAACACTGGGTAAACCTGATCAATTAGAAATCAGCTTGTGTTTCATTTGCACCTGAAAACAGTACCTTTGCAGAGCGCTTCAAGATCTACCAAAGCAAGTGCTATAAGCAGCAGGAGAAGAGTATGTTTTATAATGACCATGCTTAATGATAATCAGTGACTTCATACTAATGGGAGGTTGATACAGGCACTATCCATGAGTGAGAGCAGCCAGAAAAAAGAACTTGAACCCAGCCTTCACTTCTGCACCTTTGCTCCAGTGAAGGGAACGAGTACCGGTATGTCTGTGCCAGTCAGAAAATCACAGGCTAGCTCCCTGACAGAGCACTCTTCTTTCTTTTTTTTTTTTTTCTTTCTGTCAGTGCACTAACCACCACAACGTAAATACACAGCCACAGGACTATAATTTTGCACATCACACACACACTCCACTCAAGCAACTTACATCTGGAACTGCCATCATCTTTTGAGTGACAATGTTATCCAAAATGAAGGAAAAGGCCACTTGATCATCATCATCCAGGAGGGGATTAATTGCTTTTTCTAATCGAGCCAGTTTATCTTCCTTCTGCAATAAAAGTAAGAAACATCAGTGGCTGACCCTAGATTAATAACTGTTATTATCAGGATACTCTGTGCCAAAAAGACTCCCATTCACCTTTTTATGAAGACACTTGTAAATAAAAGGGGGATAATAGTTTACATACAAGATAAAATAACTACAGAGTAACAAACAAGCATCTGTGTTTTGAGAAAGACTCCAATGTGAACTGTTTAAATTTGTAAAAATTCAAATACACCCTGGGGTGGGGGGAGGAGTTCCCTTATTCTTCTACTCTCCTTAAAGCCCTGTGTTTTGCCTACTTATGTCCTCTGTCCTCAAAGTCCTCAACCACCCCTGACCATCCATCCCCTCTCCGCTCTGATCACAACTCATTCACAAGACTTGCCTCTTTTAGCTTTTCATCACACAGGTCCAGCATGGACTGAGATATCTGTGTCAGTGAGTGCTTTGGCCCTGCAAACACACAGCAAGTACAGTGAGATACTCCAGCCTGATTAAAAAGGCCAATTATGTCAAAATATGACTTAATCTTTTCTCCTAAAGCATCACTGATTATATTTCTAGCACAGTCAGGAGTATATCCTCAAGTATATTCTCAATACACACAATTACTAAAGTTTAGTATGGATTTTATATGAGAAAAGGTTATTTATAGCAAACATTCACACTTCTGGTATGCATTCTATTAAGGTTTGGGAACCCTATGTGAAAGCAGCTGTGCCTGTGGAAGACTGGCTGCTCAGCCCTCCACCTTTGCCAAACTTTCAGAGTATAAGTCATGAAATTTCTGTTTGCTTCACTAAATCCAGTCAGTGAAGCAGAACTGCTAAGGAAGGCAAGATGGACATTTAAGGAATATTCAGAATATAAGAAAACCACAGCTTTAAATAATGTCATGATTCCTCAGACATGGAAGCAAGTATTTGCAACAGAACTATAAAAAAAAAAAATTCATTTATTAGGATAAAACAGGGACTTAGCTGTCAAAATAATAAAGGAAGCAGTAAAGGCACAAAACCAGTGCTGTCAGTGTCACCTTGAATGCTGCACAGCCCAGAGAAACTCAACACAGCTGAGAGGTTTTTTAATTTATCAAATGAATACTTTTTGGACAAAGACCTTTCTATCAGCAGTCAGAATAGAGCTGACCTATAATCACTCAATGAATCAGCACTTTTCCCCAGCAGATGCATGCTCTACTGCAGAATCTACACTTTTTGTTTTTTTAAACTAGCTTTCTGACCTTCCCAAATGGGGAAAAATTTATTGCAACTAAGAACCAAAATATGCAAAAATCATTACAATAAACTCTACTCAAAGCTGGATGCTCCAAGGCAATGGCTTCCTATTTGTATTAAAAGATTTGTTCACTAAAGCATAATATTGAGAAAATAAGTTCACAAGTATCTCCCCACTGATCCACGTCTGAAAGCAAAAGGGAACGACACTCATTAAGTAGTCTGCTGAAAATAATGTTTTGTTTAGCTTCACTGCAGTTTGACTTAATTCATGCACCAGTGTCTTCAGTCATTGATAGGTCCATTACTGAACTTCAGTTACTACATCACAGTCATCATTTAGTTATTGTTAAATGCTAGAGTCCACTTCTTATTTATGAATTAGATCATTAACATTCATATAGTCTTTCAGGTATATCTGGAAGAACATATGTTTATTGTTGCCACCTTAATTTATTCTGCTTTTCTGTTGCTTTTGTTACTTCTAAAAATAAAAGATCTACACCTCATACATGTACAATGTATCAGCAGAAACACAGTTTCCCTGTGTTGTTAATAGCCTACCATTGTATGTAGCACTGTTCTTAACAATTAGTTCCAGATGTTCTCTGAACTCTTCTCGGGATGGGTACTGTCGCTTACGAACATTTTCACGCAGGGTCTGTAAATCCATGGGCCGAGTAATAATCTTATAATAATCTTTGACAACTTTTGGATTTACAGGTGTATGAAAGGGGTATGTCTGAGGATGAAAAGAAAACAATGAATGCTTATTACCACAGTACTAGCACAGCTAATCTCAGTTTAACCTCCACAGTTGAATAGACACTAATGTATAAAACGTTTACACAGTTTCTTAACTGCACCAGGAAAAATACGGTAAGCTCAGCCCCACAGTAGCTATCACTTTGTTCTACAAAATGTTCTTTAATACCATTTTAAGAAGAAAAATCTCACAAAAAATTCGCAGAATATATTTTTGGTTATGCAGCACAAAAGTCAAGAAAGTGAACTTTAAATTCTCTTTTCAACTCAAATCTTCCTTTTAATCTTTTGATTGTGGAAGTTTCTGGTGAAGTCTGGTCAGAAAGAGTGAAGTACACAATTTGCTCCAGTGCCACATATATAAAATTATTCCACATTGCTACATTCGAGTGTTATGCATCTTTTTCTGGTTTTGGGCAGGGGAGGGGGGAGGTGGTCACATCCCAGGCTTTGAATATGTATCCATACAGAACTATTTAACATTATTTTCTCATATGGATGCTTTCACCTCAAAAAGATTCTGAGCTGAGATAACTTAGGAAATAATGCACACCAACTGTATGCAGGGCAGGAGGGAAAGGGCTGGCACACCACTCATCTCAGAAAAGCCTAGCCTAATGTTGGTGTCTACAACACATAACCTACTTCAGCCATATTGCTCAAGACATAGGTTATTGGTCTCATAGCTTAAGCTTACATTAGGAAGATCCCTTATGTCATTGATGATGCCCTCCAAGATGGATGACAGTGTCACCATGGGATCTGTTCGCCGTCGGTGGATAGATTTATGAGGACGCTAAAAAAAATCAGAGGCAGAAAAATTAAGGCAGTTCCAAGATGCAAAATATTTACCCACAGAAATCCTAGGCAATTTAGTTTATTAATTTACTGGGCAGGTATCTGTGTTGCATGCGGAGGATGCACAGGAGTAGTAAATAAACTGACCAGTTAGTACAAAAAGAAATAAAGATGCTGCAATCAGCTCAGTAACACCTTCACTTACATTCAGATAATCACAGTGAACGGTTGTCCCTACTCGCCGCTTCTTCTTTGGAGGAAGCTGCTGTTTAGGAAACTTCAGGACCAGTGATTTCCTGCGAACCTCATCCGCACTAGGTGAAAACAAAAAAGTGTAATACTTTCTCTAGCCCTCTTGTGAATCAAGACCATTTGTCCCCCAGCATTGGCTCTGGTCCCATCTGCCATAATACTAAATACGCAATTGAAATACATAGTAACAGTCTATATAAAGCCCTGTCACTTTATTTCTGTGATTAATATACATGAGTATTCCACACTAAGCTCTGAATTGTTTTTTCTTTCTACCTACCAGTATCTCTGCTTCTTCCCTTACCTCTCAATCAGTTGTTTTCCCAGGACAATTTTTGTTCCTTCTACTTTGATGAGTTCTTCATTATCATTGTGAATGACTGTTTTTTCCAGCTCTTCCTCCTGCTCCTCTGTCATTGCAACAGGATTAGAAGGTGGGGCATTTGTTTGGTAGTAAAGAGGGCAGAACTTATTAGTCCTCATATGGCCAATTGCACCACATGCTCCACATTTCAGCTGCAAAAATGTAAGAAAGATGACAGATCAGAATTCATACATAGGCTCCTAGTTTAGAGGCAAAGTATCATTAGAAGTCCCTAGTCAGACTAGTACAACAGCAGAACAAAAAACTTCTCCAATACCCAAGACCTGTTACCACGCTTTACAGATGGATATGCTTACTTTCAAGTCTGGACGCTCTTTCATTTTCTTGGGCTTCTTTTCTGGAGGGCCCTTGAGTTTCTCTTTTTCTTGGTTCCGTTTTAACCGCCGTAATTGTTCCTGGATCCTGCGCCGCTCCTTCCGCATTTCCTCACGGTGCTGCTCATCAAATAGAGCAAACTTTCGTCTAGTGGGGGGGGGAGCCAAAATACAAGTTTTTCATCTGAGTTGATGATTTACCAGGTACCCTTCTGCCAGGTCAATCACTGCACAAAATTCATAATACCCTCCAAATGGACAGCCTTAAATCTCTCTCTCTCTCTACACAATTACATTGCTGGGCTTCTACACTCAATTCTACCCTTCTTCATACTGCCAAAAGAATGAAATAGTCTACAGACAAAGTTAAAAAGAAAAAAAAACAACAGAAAAAAATCATATAGGTCTTACATGAACTCTTCATCCTTGGTAGTCCGTATTCGGCAGTAGGCGTCAATAACAGCGGGCTTGCGAACTGTCTCGCACCTCACATATTCTTTCCCATCCTCATCTCTAAACGTGCGATAGATTTTGAGGCGGCGGCCAGTGGCAGAGGAATTAAGGCTGGTTACAGAGGCAGTGTCATCATCTTTGTGAGAGTTTGCTGAGGCTCCTGAAGCTGATGCTACAAGAGAGCGTTTTATTTACTTTTAATTTCTTTCACACTGTAGAAACATCATTGTTTAAATACAGCAGATAGTTTTGGCCTAAAAACTTCCAAGACACAAATTCAGGAAAACCTAAGCAATAGAAGTCTTTCCCTTGCTTGTTCATGTTTTCTTATCATGACATATATCAATCTGAAACAAAAGTAACCTACTGAATTATCCACATAGATTATAAAGCCAGAAGGAACACCTACAGTCAACAAGGACCCGCAGGTGACTAAGTGCAACTTGTAAGGCAACTGCAACATGGCCCTGCAGATTGCTTATAGTTACAGTGGTTTTGATCATAGGTATGGAGATCTGGCAGAATCTGAAGGTCAACGATTATCCAGTTCTCCAACTAGTGTTAAAAACAGTGAGCTAGCCTTGTCTCATGTGACCACAGAATCTTTCCAGCACCATCCATAATTTTGGTTGAGAGATTTTGTTCAAAATAACACTGAATATCTTTTCATAAGGCAACAATCATCAGCAAATCTTCCACATATCCCTTACTAAATTATTCCAGTAATTATTTAAGTAGTGATTTATTCTCAATCTGGGTTTCCAACAGCAATAATAATGTCCCAGATGCAGCAGAGCTCAACTTTGCTCAAACACATACAACAAGTAACAGTGGTCAGGAGCACTGTCATACAGACAGAAGTTCATTCGCAGGTCAAACACTTTTACCTGCCATTTAGGGACATGTCAAGTTCTCTATTGGAATGCACTTAGAATAAGCACATCTCCAGGAGATCCAAATCTGGCAGCTGCCCAATTACCTCAAAAAAACACTGATACAGCACACAGTATAAGACACTGCTATCAGCCTACATATTGTGCCTGTCCATTTCACATAAATAGCTGTGTTTACACACAAGATCCAATTAGAGTACCATAAGCTGGTTGCAGGAACTATTTGCAAACACATCTTGAGAAAACTACTCAAAAACACATACCTCCCCCCCGCCAAAAAAAGAAAGGTAAACTTAAGCAGCAAGCAGCAGTGAATATCTAAAGGAATACCAGAGTAAGTTTATAGTTCAAAATAAGCAAAGCTATGGGGCAAAGAAAAGACTTTAAATGCACATTCAGCCAGTAACTGCTCAAGAGAAGGAAGAAGCCCCAGATAAGCATGTCTATACATTCTCCCTGTAAGGAATCCACGCTCTCCCTTGAGAGGCCAGATCAGCACACTTTGCAGCCTGACACAAAGTTCTGCATCCCTTCCCAGGCACATTCTGCTGGTTGCAGTTACTTACATAGCCCTTTTTTGTCTCTTCTATCCTTTTTGCCCCTCTCTTTGTCATTGCCACTGTCTTCTCCCAGAAGCATCCTTTGCAATTCCTTTCGTTCCTGCTCTTCTCTTTCCCGAGAGAGCTGAGAACTAGTTTTCTTGTTCTGTAACATATTCTCAATATTCTTTCCCATTTCTTCAAAGTCACTGTCTTCAGCTGAGCTGCTATCTGTGTCTGTTGACAGGATCTCAGTGGATTCCAGAACTCTGAAAGACGAGGCACCTTGAAAGTCACTCAGTGTCCATCCCCAATGCCCCCCCAAAAAATCAGCCTGTTACCTTCCCAGAAAAAAAAAGGTAAAAAAACCACAAAGGTTTGAAAATTAATGTTGCAAATCAATACTACAAGAATAGGCATAATATATTCCCTCCTCAGTCCTCCTGTAATCGCCATGTCCAAAAGATCATTGTACCAAGCCAATCTTCTCCAACATGTTGATCTCTTCATCATCAACAGTACTATATTCCCTCCCCACTCTCAGGTCTTGGGCCAGAACAAAGAATAATGCATGAACCCTTCTAGCAGTTCTTAAAGAATAGGACAAAGAATTGGTAGCTGCTACCCAAGAGAGAAATGGCAAACTGCTGTTAACAAAACAAGCAAAAAAAAAAATTTTAAAAAAAGAAATGAAGGAGAGAGGGTGGTGAACTACCAATCTGTGGAACAGTGAAATATCTAATGCCATTATACATGGCAGACTATGCAACTCATTCTACCTTTCCAAAAGGTCTATGACAGCAAGACACTAAGGCTAATGCATAAGTTTCTATTAACAGCCAAAGCCCCCTTTCTCAGCATTTTGTGGGCCCAACCAGTTCAATCAACATCTATACCACCACATACCAGTGAGCCCCAGGCAAACATAGTTCTGGACTTTTAAGGTGGGGTTCAAGGCTGTAAACATCAGATAAGAACTTACTTATTTTGTAAATCAAAGATGCGCTGACACTCTTCTTTGTATCTCTCCTGATGTTCTGCTACAGAAAACCGAGACCCACGTGCAAATTTGCTCATAGGACCTTCCCCTGAACGAGCCTGCTCTGTAGACATTGTACGTACCACATCAATCACTTCCCAACGGGACAGCTTCTTTATCTGGAAAGAGGAAGACAGACTAGAAATGGCTTTAGAGACATACAACTGAGGTAGCTGACTGTGGATTTCAACTCCTCTCCTACAAGATCAGAGTAGAAACCTATACATCCTTTCCACCATCAACAGCTGAATCCATTAGTGAAGAGAACTCTGTAACCTGCTCCAGGTTCATGCTCACCTCCTCTTCCGGCACTCCAAATTTACGCAGAAGCTGTTTGGCATTTTTGAGAGAAAGACGGCGCAGATCAGCGTCTGTCCCAGTCACTGTCTTTTTCACTGGCTGAGGTTCTTTATCATCCTGTGCAGAGGAAGACGCAACCTATTAAAGTCATCACATAATAGTCTTTCCTAGGTTCATCTTCCGATATTTTCTCTTCCTGATGCCCCATATTTACTCCATTTCTCCCACATGACTTTCCAGTTATTGCTCCTTGTCCAACCCAACCTTGGGAACTATACCTTCTGCTGAGTTGGTTTGTTTGGAATCTTCACATAAGAAAATCCTTCACCACAACCGGTAGGATCTGCTACACCTGTCACTTCTAGGAGGCACTTGCCCTTCATAGCAGCAATGAAGGCTCGTGTGGTGTTCCATGGAGCTGTGCGCACCTGCCAGCAAGAAGAGAAAATGTCCTCACAATCCTGCTACCATCAAGAATTCCAAGCTTTTTATTTTGGATTCTTCCAATCATACTGAGAACTTTTCAACTGACATAATGAGGGTGAATTCCACTTCTTGATCCTTCAGCTGCCCTGATAAAACCTCTATGAAGAACCAAAGTGCTAAGTAACTCACAAAAGGCATTTAAGGCAAAAAGCCTAGTCCTGAAAGGACCTGGCAAGAAGGATCCCCGAACACAGGTATATAGCTTGGCAGCAGATTTCACAGGAAAGTCACAAGAACATTTGCTCTACTGAATCCTACTTTAAATATGTCCTTTAAATATAAAGACCTCATTTCTCTCCTGCCATGCAGATTTATATATTGGCATGCATGCTCATGCATCGCTCTGACAGTACCTCATCATCAATCTTCATTTGGAAATCCTCTTCATTCTCCTCTTCTGGCGCAAAAAAGGATTTCTCTCCATAACCTGCATCCTGCAGAGAAATATTAGGAAAAAATGAGAACCTAAAGTCTTAAGAAGATTACTGGAGAGAGAACTAGAAGTGTATTATGAACCTCCTGTGGAGACCTGTCATGCTGAACAAGCACACTTCCACAAACAGTTGTTTGCGGGATTCACTGTGACCCGCAGTACCACAGATGGCAAACTGCCCAGTCTTTTGACAAACTCAATAACTAAATACTGCACTCAACTTCAAAAAAAAAAAACCCAGTCTCTCTCACTGCCACATACTTGTTAGTTTCTGCTGTAGAGCTCCAGGTAGAAATATAAGCCCTTTCTTGTACCTTCTCTTTGCTATCTTTGAGCATAGCTAATTCAGTATCTAAATAATAAGTGTTAAGAATATAATATCCCTTTAAGAACTTAACTCTTTTTGCACAGCAGAGAACTCAGCAAGTTGCCCAGTAGTCAGGGGCCTAATTTGCCTACTTTACAGCAAAATTAGCTGTAAGCAGAAGGTGTTACCTGGCCTCACGCTTCACAGAACTACTTGTCAGTAACTTGCCTTATAGCCTACAAGGTGCATTTACCTTCAGTCGCTGCTCAGCCGCAATCATGCTGTAATAAGCACAGCACTGTTCTGGGGATACCATTGCTCTGATCTCTTCCTCTGTTGGCAATCTGAAATCTGGCTTTAAAACCCACCAATTTGAGTCCATCCCTGAAAAACACACAGATCAAACACTGAGTAGTTTCCCACAAACGTTGGATGCCATCATAATCTTAAATGTATTTCAAGATTTAGTACCCTGCTGCAATGCTGGCAAAAGGAGTGAATATGACAAATCCATGACACTTAAACCACTAGAACTGATAGTTTTTTCATTCTGCATTTGTCTAAACCAATGCCCCCTAATTCAGCGCCTGTTATATCAGCAAACTCTGATACATTCATGCTCATTCAGCATATAAACTACATTCTAAAAGCATTTAATCCACCTTTCACTTCCTCATCTCACTCTTCACTTTCTCATCCTTATTCCCCGTGGCTGCCTAAAAAGCTTTGTATTACCACCTGTTTATCATTCTGCATATACAAAAATCAGAACTCAGGCTCTCAGAGCACTAATAGACTCATGAAGATAGGACAAGCTTCTACTGGCATGTATTTGCTTGCAAAACACAACACAGCCATAGACAGAGGGAAGGGAATGTGTATGTGTTGGTGTCATACGTTGTTACTTTACGAGTAAATCACTGCCCAAAGGTTATTAAAAAAAAACGTCTAAACTGTAGTCATTTCTCACCATCAAGCTCATTTGTGCCAAAAGTACACATTTATAAAAACTGGAACAAAAAAACCTATCAGATTACATTTCAGTTCTTCAAAAAGATGTTTTCAAAAATGGTTTATCAGGAGCAGATGTTGCCTCTTCCTGCTCTGTTTGGAACTCCAAGAGCAGCAACAAATGGCTGACCGCCACATAAAATCTTTCAATACCTGTGCGTTTGAAATCAGCACAGAGCTTTAGTCGCTTTCGGATGCTACTCTCCGAGTGTGAAGGAAAGGCCTTCTTGATATCCTCCATGCGAATTCTCCGAGGACGGTCTCTGCTTTTCCAGAAGAGGCGATAAATAAAAACCTACAAAACATGACTCATTTGTGATGTCCAAAGAAAGAATACAACAAACCTGCAAAGACAGTATAGACAATGCTGTTTCTAGTGACTACTTCAGACTTCCCATTGTTTCTTATAAATTTACTTAGTAAAGTTTTCCAAGCCACATGTCTGCTTCAGGTTCAGCAGTTTTTGAGAATGAGAAGTGGAAAAAGTATTTGTCTTGAAATTTTGTATTATCACATTAGAAATGTTCATGCTTTGGTACAGAAACTTGGAACTCTGGGAACGGCAGGGATTTTCTTGCTCTGCAAATACCTCTTGAGTTATATTTTTTAATTAAACTGACAGTAAATTACTAGAAGTTTTCTCCAATATCTAAATTTGGGGATATTTATTTGAATGGTCACTGACAGTCCCAAAGCTTAACTGCCTCAAGATGTAGGAATCAATGAAGACCTCTGAAGCAACTCTAATTCTGTGCTACATAATAGGACTGCAATAAGAGCCCTTCACTGCCTCTTAGTAAAATCCATGTAACTGTCATTTTATACAGCATAACCACTTCAAAGTTCATTCTAATTCCTTCAGTTTCCTACATTTTTATATAATGTTATAACCTTTTATTTTGGCTAGTAAAAAGCCTCTGTCGTATACTTATCAGATAGCATACAAGTAAACAGAAGCAGCATGCTATAAATAGTTGGTTCAATGACAACCAAAATGATCTGTATGGTCAACATCCAACTCTTGTAGTGCTCTCACAACAACAACAACAACAACAACAACAAAAAAAGAGGAGCCATAGCAGCAAAATGAGCTTCTCAAATCAAGGCTATCCACAGGAAGCCTGTGCCTATGTCCTAGGCTTTCTCCAAAGACCCCTCAGATCCCCAAACTGACTCTTACCACATACCTGTAGAAAATCTCTGATATGGGTGTTAGCTCTTTTCGAGTTGGGACCAGGTACTTCATAAAGCGGGCACTCCTGACCAACTACAAAAATATCCACTAATTCTCGAACATAATAGCCTTGTCGTGTCCGGATAATCAGGAAATCCGTTTCAGGCATCTTATGTAAATAGATAGGGGCCCGGAAAAGATTGTTTTCAAATGCCTAATAAGAGAAACAAATCAAAGTCTGAAAGCCAGGTTTTCATCAAATTTTCTGTAACTCAACCTACAAAAAAGATCTTAAAAAAAAAAAGCACAGTCATTCCAATGGTACACCAAAATTTATATCACAATATATGTAGATGTGCAGTCAGAACATTCCTTGCTTATGGAGAGAATAACCAAGGATGAAGCACTAAAGCATAAGAAAACCTAGGACAAATGCAGAAAGAGTTGGAAGGGCTCTTTGGACTGACCTTTAAGGAGGTACTTTAAAAAGGGACAGAAAGAACACATATGCAGAACAACACTATAACCACAGAAACCAGCCCAGGACAGATGTACAGTCTGGGAATGGGAGAAGGCAACAGATGCAAGGACTGAAGACTTTGCTCAGGAAAGAAGGTTGTAAGAACCTAACCAGAAAAGCAGAGAGCAGCAGAGCTGAGCATTTAAAAGTAACAAAGTTTAAATTAGCACCAAGGAGGCACTAGACTGAGTGGAACTGGAAAGACAATCCTCTTCTATAAGGGGTTTTCTCTACCTGTAGGGCTTCCACAAGCCTTACCCACTGCTACTCTCCCACACTACCCTCACCCACGTTGCAAAGCTTTCCCTGATATGGCCCTGTCCTCACTTCAAGCTTTCCAGAAGTCCTGTTTTATGCATGATGAAGTCCCCTTAGGCTTGAACAATTAGCACTGTCAGTTCTGTGATGAATCTCCAGTATCAACCTTCACCTTACATTTTTCCTGTGGTACAGCATGGACAGAATTATTACTGCAGCAAGAGCAGCTAGCATTACCTGAAACGAATTTATTTTTGCATTTATCATGGACTTTGTAACCAGGTGGTCCTTACAACATTCTTAATTCTTCTCCCCAACTCAACTGTATGTATTTCAACAACAGAGAAAGGCTCATAAAAGCAGAAGTCTACACACCTGACTAGTAACTGGCATCCAGCAGACAACTAGCAGTGTAATTCTCAGAAAGTACACATAAGCTTTTGCTCACACATCCTGGACCATGATAAATCCATGTTTTCTATGCCCTCCAACACCTATTTACTGAGCTTCCCAACATTCAAGCAGCTTTGACCTTCCACTCAGTCCTCTCTAACATATTTCTAATGCCGTTACAAAGCAAAGCAGCAAAGATTCACTGCCTGCAATTCTTATCATTCCTAAAACAGTTTTAAAAAACATGCAAGAGAGAGATATTAAAAAAAAGCCAAGAACTGGATTATTATCAGTAATAAAGAGACTTAAACTAGAAACAAAACAAAATCTATTTTTTTTAGAAGTTGAGCATTATTTGTGATTCAATAAACACGGCATGAAACATTCTTCCTATTACTCCACATTTAATTCTTCTCTCTTCTTATGCTTGGTTTTCTCACCTGCAGTAACTGGCCTGGATGCAGAGAACCCAGGAATGGAGAAGTGTGACAATAAACAGTCTCTCCATATTTACAATCTGGAGCTCCCGGATCTTTACCAGGTTTCTGCAATGGGCAATGAAGGTGCGGTTAGCACTCAATGAGAGGCAGAAGAAAGTCACTGTCCAACAACAAAACCTGCACACTCACCCTTTTGTAGTAATTTTTAATCTTTGTTGCCATGCCAACCTGCATCATTAAAGGGGCATTTTCCTCACTGTATTCAGCAAGAATGAGATCTCCATCCTTGCCAGTTAGGTCCTGTGGTGTGCGCATGAAGAACATTTCACCCCCACCAGAAGCCTGACGCTCTTGCTCTCTCATCTGTGCCAGTGAAGACAGCGTTAGGAAAACAGCACATCAAACCGATCTGCTGCGCAAATGGAGCCACAGCAGACATCAGATACAGAGAAAAATAACTGTACCTTGGCTTTCTTTTTTATGTGCTTCAGCAGAGGTTGCACAGCATGGGGCCCTGGTTGGGACAAGGCACCAAAAGAATATTTCTTCAAGGGAGGCCGATGAAATTGTCGGAGCTTCATAGGACCCATATGGGTGGGAAAGAATGGCTGGCGAAGTTCCACTGCTGGGATAGAGTGCTAACATAGGAACAAAATGTGTGTTAAGAATGACACGTATCATCTCAAAACCAAGATCATCCTCCTATCCTGCTAACCCTTATATAACAGAACCTCGTAATATTTTTAGGTCTGCTAGCAGTAATACTAGTGCATTGAAACTCACTTGTTATCATACATGTTGCCTTTTGAGGGAAAGCGCTTAGGTCCATATATAGATCTTTCCTTTCTGTACAGAGACGACTTTAATTTTACTATTTTGAATGGTACCCCATGAGAGAATTTTTTTATTAACTAGGAGCATGCAAAGCCATTATCCCTATCAGTGGGAGAGAAGAGCATTTGGAATTACATACATTTTTCCCATTACAGAAGAGGTTGGAATCAGATGAGGTTTTAGAAGAGGTCACTGAATACCACAATGAAGGAGGGGGAAAAAAAAAAAAAAAATCACTTCTTCACCTAGGGCTAGTGAGTAGCAGTTCAAATTCATCATTATCTGAATTATTTTTATAATATCCAGATTAAAACACACACTAGTAGCAGAAGTACAGCCTCAACTCTTGACTATCTGCACCACTTTCCCCCCCTCCCACTACTGCTTCAGAAAGAGTACTACAGAAAGAGACACCAAACAAAAGCATGGCAGGTACGATACAGCAAGATCTAGCAACTAAACCTCAGTTTGATGGAGCAATAAAGAAAAGTTAGTTCCTTCCCTCTAATCATTTTAATTAAACATTAAAAATCTCCCTCATGAACACTTACCTGACCTGCTGCAATCTAAATTCTGTTTTTCTACAAATCCAAAATCATACTCAGGTAGAAACCTCCTACCAAGACGCTCTATCTATCTCTCACAGCCAAGATTCCTGTGACTACCTGAATGATGTTGCCTCCAAAGGTTCCTCGAAGTCCCTGCTGTTTGGGGTAGTAAAACTCATCATTGGAGAGGTTCCAGGGATCCTTCACCTCTGGCTGAGACATGTTCTAATTCAATATTAAACACAAAGAGAGAGGTGTAAAAAAAAAAAAAAAAAAAAAAAAAAAATCACCCCTTCCACATCATTCCCAACCTGCAAGGTGCTAAAGCTTATGCTGACCTGCTGTGGTTCTTCCTTGATGACACCTGTTTTTCCCAACAGGATTCGACTCTTCTTTAGAGAAGATTCTTTCTTGTTCTCCTTGGATGGAGAGTTCAAAGTCATTTCTTCCTTTTCATCAGGAATTTCTAAAAACACAAGCAATCACACTGTAGGGCACTTGTCCTAGGGTTCCCTTTTCAGCACTGCAACCTCCTACTTTGCTGCAGCTTAGTCCAGATGTTTTAGCCTTTTTGTTCAGTTTCTGGGTTGACTGTCCTCCTTCTACACTCCTCCCCCTTTTCCTCCACACAGGTTAATATGAAACAAGCTCAACAAACACAGTAAAGTTCCATGCTTAAATCTCTACCTTACCTTCTTTCAGCAGTGAGCAGATCTGAGTCGGAGGAGGGTGATTGTGGGGATTGTTTGGGGTATCCACTGCTCAACACAAAATCTACTAATAATCTAATCAATGAAAGTACAAGAAATAGCATCTGTTCTGCCAAAGCTATTCTAAAGAGTTGAGAGTCAAGGCAAGAGGAATGACAATACTGTTTCCCAACTACATATATTAATAATCCTTTTCTTTCCCATATATACACAACACGAAAGTGAGTCTGAACCCAAAAATAACATGGATCTGAACCAAAAAGGGATTCCTGAAAAATTCCAGGAAAGTAGTATGAATTTTAAAAGTTAGCAATTTGTGAAGCATGGATTCTCCAAGTAAGATTTGCACACAAGAAGCAGGGCCTAGTGACATGGGCTTGGTAAACGCTATATCAACTTCATGGGCAGATGTCATGTCACCTGATATAAAATAAGAATGGGTTCACTTTTGTCACTAATCTGCAATTTTGTGGTGTATTTCAGACTTGGAAAGAAAACACTACAAGTTTGTTTGTCTTTACTTTAACCAATCTCAAATTAAGAGTGATTTTCAAGGTTGCTGACTAATACCAAAACATTCCAATCAATACATAAAGAATTCTTAGAACTGGCACACTTTCCTGAGGAAGGAAATGTAATCCAGACCATGTAAAATTGTAGCAAGATATGCTTATCTTTAAATTACATAAGGCTGCTTGAAGATTACCAACACACAAATCTAAGAGAAAGTGGTGATTTTAGTGGTCCAAATAAGACAAAAATCTCTTCAGCTTATAGCAATATAAGCAGGGAGTACATTCATATCAAACTCCAGGAATACTAAGTTTGTAGCAGCAACAAAAATGCTGACAGGTATTATGCAAAGTCATTGCTCCCATGTGCCATTACCGCAGCCTGCAAGAGGCTTAAGGAATCTGCTTCTTCAGGCTCTGAATACAAGCCATGCTGAGAATGGCATGGGCTAGTTTGTGGTTTACTTCTCTACATTCCCTCTTCGAACCAACATGCATGCAAGTATAATTAAGACAGCCGCTTCTAAAACACACTAAGAGTCAGATTAATTATGTTAAATTATGTTTCAGGGCATTAATCTTTACTCTTCTGTTACTGCTTTTAACTTGGGAGCTGAAAGTATGTACCACACCATTCCAGTTATTAGCACTGCCGCCTTCTGCTTAGGCCTTTGATTACTTGCAAATTATCTTTAAAAGGCAGAAGAAAGAAAGGCTGTAAGTATTGCCCCAGTCCATTTATTTCCATTACAGTGTGACTATAAATCCTTTCTTCCATTTCCACTTGTCTTTTCCCATTTGAGTCAAATTTCTAGATGCCATAAACATACCTAGAATTATGTTTTCATCATTTGGATCAAGTGTTAAGACAGGGGGATCCAAGTAGGTTTCCATCGCCTGATCATCCCAGATGATATTGTCTTCCCAACGGCCATACACTAACTCTTCATTATCAATTGGGAAAATAGAGTACCAGGGCTTGTCTTCATCCAGGGAAACTGCAACAATCATAAGGTAGAACCCTTAAGAGTTTTATACACTACCTTAGCAGAAAACCATTTCGGAGCTCATCCCCACATCTTACTCCCTCAACCTTCCCCATCTTTCAGGACTTTCTGAGGCAGTACCTCTAAAAGGCAAAAGAAAACTCATCCTGGAAGCAAAGAGGAAGCAGAGCCCCAAGTCTGAGCTCTACCAACACTTAGAGATTTTGCTCCATTGAAACACAGAGAACCTCCAAGAATGAAATAGGGCCTCTAACAGGTTTTAGAGCAAACAAGTATCCATTTTATCTACACCTTGTTGCCAAAAAAGGACCCTGCTATTACATAGAACACAAGTCTATAGAGAAACACGTGTCACATGCAACTATTCATAGGCCAAAGATTGACATCCTCATTACCTTGCTGTTCAGGGGCCTGCTTTTCTTTGCCCTTTGCTATACCTAGGACTCCTGCTACATTTGGTTTCTGTGCTAGTGGAATTGGTGGATTGAGTAAAGACCCGCTTCGGTTCAAACCTAGAGAAAAGAAAAACAAAAGTAAGGTTAGCTTGAGTGGGAGGGTTAGAAGGCATTGCATTGCCTTAAATCAGAACTTGAGGAGATCTTGCCTTAAATCAAAACTTGCATGGAGAATGATTTCCAGCCTTAACCAGGATGGACCTGCTGCTCCTATCACAAAGAGCGTCATGCGTCATTAGTACAGGTAACCCTTACAAAAACACGTTCGCCCACAGCTTACTGCTGGAGTCTACAGCCTCTTCAAAGTTATGTTTGGCTTGCTTTGCATATGCTGCATGACAATGCATAAGGAGCATTTCTGCATGGTCCCTATAAAAGTGAGAGGCCTTAAGCAGACAGTTGCCATTGACAGAACAGTTGGTCTGGCCTCCAGCAGCTTCCTGTCTGATGTCAAACTCTCATAGAAAAAAGGATGGTCAAGCAGACCTCAGGGAATCATTCTGTGGAGGCAGCTTCTCCCAACTCACCTATGCTCACATCACTTATGTCACTTAAGTTAATGCTTCTGGAAGGCATAAGACCTAATGCATGTGAACAGACCAACCATGTTTAACATGTTACTATAGCTTTTCATGGGACTCAAACACAGCGAGTCCAGGTCTGGATAGCTCAGGCACAACTGTGCTGAAAAGAAAATTGTTATAAAAAGCTATCTCCAATTCACCTACCCAAATCCTCAGAGCGTCTTGTACTCTCAGCTAAACAGTAAAGGATTGACACTAGTACCCAATAAAGATCTGACATTCCCATTAGTCTTGCCTTGCAGAAGCAGGGTAAGATATAATAAACAGATGATAAACAGTCATTCTACACAAGCAATTTAAATTTAAAATGCATCTGTGTCTAAGAGAAGTCTCAGGCTTGTAAGAATTGTTACTTCCTATCTAGAAAAAACAGAATAACATTATTAGTTCAGTAGAAACTTCAGAAGACTTTCACACAATTCTTCCAATTAAAAGAAAAGTATAAAGAAAATTCCATTGGCCTATAAATAGTCGACATCCTAAGTGTAGCATTGCTTGATACTAATGTAGATGGATCTAGCATCTGGTATTCCACATGGAGAGAAGAAAGCCAGAGCTGATATTTTCTTTAACAGAAGGGACCTACTCTGTTTTTGGAAAGAAAGAGTCTCAGAATTCTGAGCAGAGCTGTGATTTTGCCAAAAAACATTCCCTAGCAGGAAGAATTATGTTCTGTATTTGAGACGAAAGCATGCAATGAGTCAGCTCAACTACAGCAAGTACAATTCATATCAGACCATCAATTACCTTGTTGGGCATTGTATGCAGTGGCATTTCTAGTCATGCTGGATGGCAGCCAGCCTGCCAAACTTGCCCGCTGTGTCTTAGTCCCTTTGTGCTTGACATCTTCTCCATTCCAGATAACATCATCCTCCCACTGGAGCTGTGTCACCATAAGGAAGTGCTCATCAGCTAGCAGATCATCCTTCTCATCCATCAACCCTGCATCCTGGAAGGAAAGAATAGTTGCTTGGAGACCTGCATCCACTTCACACTTTCAAACTAAAGGAGGAAAATTAGAAGTCTCATTTTGCATGGTGCACAACCATCCACTGGCCCATGACCAAGCTCTCATTGTGCAGCAATCCCCAGTGCCACACACACCTCCACACCTTCCCCCACAGTTCCCCTCTCACCCCCTCATCTGTGTGTCCTTTAACCTCCTGCTCCTTCTTCTCTTTCAGCTTGAAACCATAATCAAATCCACTGCCATCTTCAGGGATCCCCAGCATATCATACCAGAGCTGTGCTGGGCCATAGCGCCACTCTGCCACTTTAGGCTTTGTATCTGCCACTTTGTCTATATCACCAGTTGACTGGGAAAATTTTGATTCCACAGGTGCCATCATGGTAATCTGAAGCACAGCAAAGGAGGGAATGGTTACACTGATGGTCCATCTAAGTGTCAGCAAGAGGTTTCTTCCTTCCAAGTTTCCCAGCTTATTCTCGGAGGAGAAAAGTATTTCTAAGAAGTGCTCTTCCATACTTACTAGCTGCCTTAAGAATGTTCTGCAATTAGACTTCCAAGAACACAGAAATTTCTTCTTGATACAAAGAGGATAAGCTCTCCTATTGATCCTGTACCACGGATGCAGCCTTCTCAGTAAGAAGCAATCACCTGAAGTCACTGACTAGTATCTGGAGAAGAGCTTCTGCACAGCTGGAATACAAGCCAACCCTGTCCTTTTATTCTGGAGGAAAAGCTCTTTACTCTAAAAGTCACTGTCCAATCCACTACTACCCCCAGTGCTAGGTGGCGACCCCCCTCTAAGTCTCAGATATCCCACCTCATCATCTGAAAGGCACTGCTCAGGAGGGGGAGGAGCAGCAAACTCATACTCCCAAGGAGATTTTCCTTCCATTCCACTCTCAACTACAACTTCACCCTCCTGTATCTGCACTTCTTGTGCCAACTCCCGATGTTTCTTCTTGCGTTTCCTTCGGGCACTACGCCAAACCGATGGAACATTCTTTCCAGGGCCAAAGAGACGCAGGAAACGCAGAACCTAGAATAGGAAAAAACAAGAGGGTCAGAGAAAAAAAACACTGTGGAATGCTTGTCTGTCTTTCTCTCACCTGAAAAGCAGTAATGAAATAGAGCACTCTGAAATTCAGAAGCTTGGCCTGTACTACAATCCCAACCCCTGATGCAATCAACAATCTCTTGATTATACGTGAAAAAAAGTTTCTGATCCATCCATTTGATGGATCCTTCCTTTTCAAACGGGTTTGTTCTTAATTTCAGACACAAAGACACTTAACAGAGGGAAGACAGATTGCCTTTACATATTGGGCATGTGGTAAGACACCACTTGGAAATAATCACTTTCATTCTGAACAATCCACAACCTTCAGAAAGACACATGGAGATTGAAGAAGAGTTGATAAAATTATTAGCAAAAGAGACAGAGCTAGAAGACAGTTAGATAAAGCAGAGATTTCTTAAACTACCAGATAAAAACAAATACCATGGTCCAGAAAGAATACACCCCTTTTTATTTCCATCATAATGCAATTCCCCTATATGCATACAGCATACCTCCAAAACATGCACTAATGACAATGACAAACTTTCTCTTCTGTTTCTTCTACAATTATGATTGCTGTTTTTTAAGCACTAATAAATGTTTCTTCAGAGCACTCTTGTAAAGAGGGAAAGCATTATTCCCAAATTAACTGACAGATTTAGGAAACAGGAATTAGAACCAAGGTTTGTAAAGAAACATCCTATTAATGCTCCCTGTTAATCTGTTAAAATGATCCCCAAAGGAAATATTGTTTATATGACCACTCTATCCATCTCTGCCCACATGCACGTTATCCTTCTTCCCAACACTCCCCCAGGTTACTTCTGAACCCTTTGGCCAGTTTCAATGGCCCTTCAGCAAGGGCAAAGGCCTCAGATATAGTTGAGCTGCTAACAGTTTAATGAAACACAAAGTCTGCTTCTCCACATGCTATTTTAAGTGGTTTCATCAAGAAAAACAGTGCTACACTAACATGCACATTCTCAGACATGAACCAATCCTCATAGCCAAATCTACAGCATTTCAGGCTTTCCCAGCTCTAGTGCTCATGAATTAATTATGAAAAGTGTTCAGCATTAACAGCTTGCACTGATTTCTACACCCACTGGGCACATGCAACACTGCACATTACATATTGAGCACCAAAGAAATGAATACACCAACTGATACAAAATACTGTAACACAGGAAACCAAATTTGCAAAAGCCAAGAGAGCAGCCAGAAGGCTAACTTCTGTGTCAGAGCCTCACCTAGATTTCTAATAGACAGAGGTTAGCTAAATCATTACAACATGACATTTAATTATGCAAATTGCTCAGCTCCTTACACAAAGCCTGTGATGGAGGCACACATAAAACCAAGCTATCCTGGCTCACAACCATCTGTTTGACAACTCTAAGCTCATCTTTATTCTCCTTCCCGTCCCACATTTTCTCTCCTCTTGACAGCTTTAAAACTTTCAAAATAATTATTGAAATACATCGACTACATTTGCTATTCCTGAGCATTTAGGAAACTACTGTAATGAATTCACTTTGTGCAAAAAACAATCATCCTTTCAACCAACTTGTTATTGAGCTAATTTCTGATCCATACTCAGAGCAGTTTTGAGGGAAGATTAAGTAAAGGATACATATCACAAGTTGTTTCAGGAAAAGCACACCAAGTTCAGGACAGCATGAAAGGAGGAGCAAATATTTGCCAGAAAAGCCAGAAAGCAGACAGATTAGCATTATAGCATTATGTTTTTTAACCATCTGGCAAAAGTATTCTCTAATACCTCAGAAAAACAATTTTCACAAATCAACAGGTCTGTGCTATGGTCTTACAGAACAGCAAAATATTCTTTCACACCCTGATTTATACAATGCTTTTTAAAAGGCTCCTGCCTGTTAAGCAGTCTGGAAACAGCAGCACACAGGACCTAAAGAAAGTACTGAGGTGAGCAAGAATATCTACGCGATTGCTTACTACATACCCTTAACACCATACAATTCATATTTAGAGGGCTTATATGATACGGTTTCTGTCACTTCCACATATCTCTTACAATACCTTGCCTGGTCGAAATTCCGGGAAGAGCTCTGTAACACTTGGCAACTGTTTGGTAGCATCTCGCTGCATGATTCCTGCAAGAGGAAGTGTGAGTTTGCCTTCCTTGGATTCTGCCTGCCTGGCTTCTTGAGGTCCCATCTCTGACTCAGAATCAGAGCTGCTGCTGAAATCCACCTTGTCGGAGGCAGCAGAGGAAGGAGCAATGATGGAGGGCAAAATGATACCGTCTCCATCTTCAGATACTACAATAGAACAAGCACCTTATAAACAAACAGGTTTCCTCCCTGTCCCCTAGTAAAACCCCATAATGCCACATCTACTGTTTATACCAAGTTATGCAAAAATTAAGCCTCTGCAGGAGTTATGAGTACCATTCTGGTTTAACCTTTCATTTTATCCTAAGCGTTCCAGGTGCATTTCCCAGCCACAACTGAGAGGATGAGATAAAAAAGCAATTTCATTGTCAATATCAGTATTTTAACAATCACTGGAAATATTTCCCCCTACGTTTCAGACAATCCTATAACATTGTGTATCAGGGCAAAGACCCACCTTTAGATGCAGTCTGCAGACTGAATTTTGATGACGTGTGGTGCTTGCCGCAGAATGAACTGCTACACAGCAGTGTTTGCTTCCTTCAGACATTCATATTGCCAGAGAGAAGAAGAAAGTCTTCACTCACCAGTGGCAGCTGCATCCTTTTCATCTTCTTTCTTTCCAGGTACTGGAGGTGGTGGTGGTGGCGGCATCAACTTGGAATCAATATCTTCACAGTCAGCATCATAATCATCTTCATCTTCATCTAACCAGTCAGGAGACAAGACTGCATATTAAGCAGACGATAAAAGGGAACCAGGCACCCTTCCCACTTATACTATTTCACACCTGTCCCAACCTGATAAGAAAATCATGTCTTCTCATTAGTAAGGAGACCATTCTCATTTTGTAACTAGATGCAAAACTCTTACAAGTTCAGCTTTCTGCACAAACTCATTTGCAAGACTGAAATTTAAGACAGAGTAGGAAGGAGGGAAAAAGGCAAATTGACAGCAAGATGACTGAAGCACTTAAAATATATACATATATTCTGCTATCACCTCCCCTTATTCACAATGTGCAGAGAAAATAAAGCTGCTAAAGAAGTAAAAAAAATGTGATTAAACAGCCCAAATACCTTTACAGACCACTAACCACAATATGTCAACAGAAAGGTTAAGTGTAAGGTAGCTTTAATGCAGATTTAGCATTTACACCAGCAGCTACTGAAAGGGAAAAGCTGCATGTTTTTGAAAATCTGTTCTAGGCCAGACAGAGAGTGCTGGGACTGACAAAAGAACCAAAGTGCCTTCTGCAGAAAGTAATTTCAGAAAAAGGATTCAAGGGTAAAACAGGAGAGAGACATTAAGATTGAAGTGACTCTCTAAGGGATCAGGACTTTATCTCTATCTTTGAGCATATCCAAGAAGCACCTAGCCTCCTGCATAACCCTCTTCCAAAGAACACAGGTTAAAGAAATATGAGCAGGTATTGGGTATTCTCTGCAGGGGATCCCAGAGCAAAAGGAGGATCCTGGTTTCTCTCCTGAATATAGTTTAACAAGGAACTAATTCCTTTAAAAAAGGAAGCTATCAAGCAGTGGCTTGATCCAGTGAACAGAATTTCACAAAAGCTTATATTGAATTCTTGAAGCAAGAAGTGAAAAGGCACAATGTCACCCTTATAAGAGACTATCAAGGCCCATTGCCCCAAAATACCTTCTACAGCTAGAGCTGTAACACTACCTGGTCTTCGAACTGGCTGCAGGCTGCCCATTGCCTGCTTATACCTACGGCTCTCATCTTCTGCCACTTCATTAATGTCTGAATAATCAACAGCATCTTCTGTGCTCTTAACCCAGCCTAGGAAGAAATGAAAGCCAGTCACACAAAACTTTATCCTAATATATATTACTAACTTCACTATGTACACATGAATCCCTTCCTATGCTTCCTTTTCTAGGAACAAAACCATCTGATTAACATCTCCCATCGGACTATTTTCCCCCTCATTCCAACCAAAAGCTCCAAGAGCTCCAAATTTCCCCTAGATACTGGTAAGTAACCAACTTTAGCACAAGGAACACCTTCCACTTACTCAGTGAAACTGTTCAAGCTCAGAAATAAAAAAAGACATAATAATACTGTGCACTAAACAGGCTTGTTTAACACAGGGGAAAACACAGAATAAACTTATTTATGAGGGAGAAAACTGAAGAAAAAAAAAAAAACTTTTAAAAAATGAGAGAGCACAAGTGCAAAAGTGACCAGGAGATAATGTGGGGTTCACTCTGACAAGAAGGCAAGGCCTTTGCCAGAGGACCTCTGAGCAGACAACATCATATTCCTTGCAGTCCCAGATGACCTGGGTGCATTTCTTCCTCTCCAGTATAGCTCTGATCCTGCAGCCCCTCTGTCGTTTAACTGCAGGTACCCCAGTGCCTAACCTTCCTCATCCAGGTGGGCTCCATCAGCCTCCGGGCTGTCCTCCTCGCTGGCTGTGATCTCAGTGATCAGGTTGCCCAGTCCCAGCACACCCAACCCGGCCAGGTGCTTCTTGGATTCCTGGAGAGACCAGAGCCACGACCCAGCTAGGATGCTCCGCCAGCCAGGCCGGGCCGACACGAAGCCCCTAACCCCCTGCTCGGTCCCGTCCTGGAGCCCGCAACCGACACTTCCCCGGGCCTGCCCCGGAGCCTGGCCCACCGACACCTCCTCCCTGGCCCGCCCCAAAACCGCGCCGCTGGGAACCCGGCTCCTCTCCTGTCCCTCAGCCCACGCCGACGGCCGGGCAGGGCCGAAGCGGCGTCTTCCCGGAGCGACACAGCCCTACCTTGTCGAGGACGCTGTCCCCCTCCAGCTGCCCCGCCTCATTGATGTTGCCGAAGAGAAACCCAGCCAGCGAGAAGGGCTCGGCGCGGCCGCCATCCGCCTCCTCCTCGCTCTCCGAGTCTGACATCGCGCCGATGCCGACCCGGAACCGGAACCGCGGCCCGGCCGCGAACTGAGGCAGCCGCCACCACCCCAAGCCGGAAAACAGCGCCCCCGCGCCGCAACGTCGCAAGGAAGCGCAGAGGCTCCGGCGTGCACCGAAAAATCGTTTATTGCATTTAAGAAACGGGGTCTGGCTTTCCACAGGAAAGAACTACCTTTAGAACAGGTGCGTTACAAACAGCAGGGTGAGTTAATACAAGAGCCAGAGAGAGGAGGAAAGTTTTATTACAACTTAATTCCACATAATTTAAAAAAAAAAAAAACCTTTAAAACTGTTAGCTGTAATACAAATTCTTTTATAGTATAAAATCAAGTTGCCAGTGTATGTATCAGTACCACACTTGAGAGTCTTGGGCTCCCACTGCTGACGGGTGCTTTTCGCAGCCCACCCGGGTGGTCAGGACTCCTGTGAGATCCATCCACTTCTCAGGGTCAGCCCAAGCAGCACCGAGGTTTCTACAGAGCAAGGTTTAGCACTCAGAGACAAAGCACGGTGAGGCTCTTCTAGTTTAAACTTCATAGAAATACCTACAGCTGTAAACTGGAGAAAGCACTTACACATCTAAGCATGCCTCATAACATCCTTTGGACACAAAATTCCTAAACTGCTCGGCTCCCTGTGGGTTGCTACAGCTATATTTAAAAAAAACACTGAACTATTTCAGAAATCATTCACAAACTGAAAGATTAAAATTGGTCTCTTCATAAAGAGTCTCTTCTGTGAAATAAGACATACACACTGCATCTCTATTCAGTAACAAACTGAGGAATCTTGAACAGTTTGGGAAACCTGCACAGCTTAACCCAGGTTTTCTGATCTCCTGAAAACAGACAAAATCCAGCCATGGGATTGTGTGAAGTCTGTATTTGTTACCTGCCCACAGGAGGAAAAAAAAAAAAAAAAAAAAAACCACACCACAAAACATGTGGGAGGAACAGAACAGATTGTAGACTGAAGCACTGGACTAATTACAATCAAATGCACCAAGAATTGTAGGGGGTAAAAAAAGGGAAGGAAAATCACAAACTAAGAATGCCCACTGAATGGAAAAGCTCGTTGGATCTGTGTGCTCCTGAAGCTCATTCTCATGAAAAGCAGAGGCTGGAGGAAACCAGCTGTCAGCCAGCAGGACTTTTGCTCCTGGCAGAAAGCAACAGAAATACAAGGCATCTAATGACTATTAATGAGGTACTCCAAAGTCAGTAAAAAGTTTTTGATGGTGTTCAAAGTTCACTTTCCACTCATTTTCATCACTATCATGTTACTCTCCTCAGTACTGTTGTGCAATCCATTTATTAAGTAATAATCTAGATGGGGATAAAGTGTTCTAGCATAATGTAATCAATAATGTAATCAATTCAAATGAATTGATAAGTACTTGACATTTATCTCACCATACTCTCTTCCAGTTAACACCAGGATGGCTGCTCTGTGAGCCTGCAGAAACAGCAGGGGGGGGTGCAATAATACTTGCTCACAGGATTTCTTCTCCACCAAATTATTGTAATCCAGTTAAGAATAACCACAAAAGATGCAGAACTAAAAGATTTCAGCATGTACAAAAGTAAAAGATTTTTAAAACAGTAGTAGCTTCAGTACAAAATTGCAACTACATGTAGAAAAAAAAAAAAGAGGTGCCTGTTGTTGAAATTAAGTCTATTTAAGAGCAGTTCAAACATATCACAAACTTTAAAAAGTACATCTCTGAATGAAGCAAAGGTTATGGGCTTGCACCAGGGTAACTAGGCAGTTGATTTCAGCCTGACCAGCATTAAAAAACCCCACATGTACTGGCTTAAATAAATACATTTTAAACATGACAAACTATTTACTCAGTTACTGAAATTTACCTAAAGAAAATAATCTTGAATTACAAGGCACAGAGTTAATTGCTGTCTGCAAGTGAAGCCCACACTAAAGGCCTACTACTAAAGGCAGAACGTGGTGAGTAGAGGTTACCTCAATGAAATACTCCTACACCCTCATAGCCTGCAGGGCAGTGCTGCAGGAGCCACATCTGGAACAGCACTTCTTCTACGAGTGCAAAAGACACAAAGACACTCCGGGCAATGGCACTTGGTGAAGAAAAATATGCAGAGTCTCTAGGCTTCTGCAAACATCATGCATAATGGGTGTTTTGGTGTTGCCTGCGATCAGGCAACATTTGGAACTCTGTATTGGTTCACTAGCCACATACACCAGTAACTGCAGTTTGTAATCTATGGGTTGCAGTTTGCTAAAGCAGTACCAGTACAAGCATACCTCAGATATACAAAAATTGCAGTTAGTGTCAGCATCAGTTGTACCAGCTGAAAAAAGGCACACCCTCTTTAAAGAGGGAAATTAGGGCACAAATACGAATCTTTCTATCCACCTGGTATTTTTGCCTGTATCAGATAAAGCAAGGTCAAATTAACACAAGATCCCTAATAACCTTGTTTATGTATTTTCTGTTATCTTGCTAAAATGAGACTTTTTTCTGCCCAGGGCATACACCAGTGCAGTTTTGCATGTGTGGGAATCACAAGAAAGCAAGTTCTGAATTACCCATTGAGGCTGCATCCGGACAAAGACAGCACTGTCAACTTCAGACAACAAAGCCCAGTCCAGCACCACCAGTTTCACACAAAGTATGTTTGAAGCATGCTGCTTTCATACCACCAAGCTGTAAGGTTAAGTCTAAGGAAGGTTTCATGCGCTCACTCCTCAGCTGGTCCCAGAATCACACATAAAGAACAGCGCACATCCTGAAAATAAGCCAGCTGCCACTCACTAGAGCTGCTGAAGAAAGTTAAAAAGTACATAAATAGGACTTCAGTTAAGAGTTTATAAAAACTGATCACCTAGTAGAGAGGAGAAAACTGCCCAAGTAAACCTATCCAGTGACTGGCTAACCATTACAAATTTAACTGAAACCATCAGTGAGTTGCCAGGAAGAAGCAAGGGTTCCTGGTTCCTCTAAATAGAACCTCCAAATTTTGTCAGTGTTCTAGAAAAACAACAAAGTAATTTGACGTAAAAATCTCAGGTGGTGGCCCCAAGAACATTAAGTGAAGCAATGAATTCCTCAAGAACAAACGGGCAGCTGTCAGGTCTCTGGGATTCAAAGGGATCACACCAAAAATCTCATTTTGAGAAGTGTCATCCTAACTACCTCTGTCAGTCCAAGAAGAGAACTGTTGAGTTTATTCTCAAGGTGCAAAGTCTCATTGGAGAGTGAAATAAAAACTCAGTTTAGAAGATTATGGAAGACTTGCATCTAAACTACTCTTCCACCTCTCCAATTCAAAAGTATGAAAATCACCCATTTGAGTGATTCATCATTATTCTAAGTTCCTTGCATTAGGAGAAATCAGCTCCTGCTTCTATTAATAAAATCATTGCAGGTGTTCCCTGGGTCTTGCTCATTGCATTAAACATGCCTTATGCTAACTCTTCATATAAAATGATCACAGTTCACTATAAGGTGAATCTCAGTAATATTTCAGGCATTTTTGCATGTAAACAAATTGTTTTCAAGCTTTAAATTGACAAATTAAAACAACTGGACAGTCAGAATTCTGTTCATAAAACAAATTCCATCAGTAAAGAAGGGATGGAAAAAGCAGCAGCTATGCTTAAAGCAAAGTTATCAGAATTTGTGCTTTTCAGCAAGTCTAGTAACTGATAGCTATCTAGTAAAGAAGTCTGGCTTCAAAGAACTCCTGTCTTTTATTTTCCTCCATTAAATAAGGACAGAAGCCAAGTGATCCATGGAGAAGCTGAAGACTGGAACTTTAGAAATAAAGTAGGTATTTGACCTCTCAGTTGTGTAAAAAAAAAAAAATCTGTTCTGTTTCAGTTTCCCTGAAGCAATAAGACTGCAAGAATTTTTGTTGCATAAACCATTTCTGCTTAGAGCTGTTAGTGCAAGATGCAAATCTTCAATTTAATTCATTAAAAAGCCCTCCAAGATTCAACTTCGAACATCCATCACCCAAGGTAACTACAATAAGACACATTTTCTTGTGTTCTTCTTTGTCACAGGATACAGAACTGCACGCACAGCTTCAGCAAACACCTCCCGAACACCCTCCTGATTCAACGCTGAGCACTCCAAATATTTGACTGCTCCAATTTGTTTAGCCAGCGAAGTCCCCTGCTGCGGGGTAGTGGGAGCCAAACTTTGCTCTTTCAACTTTTTAACTGTTTCCAGGTCATTTCTCAAGTCTCTCTTCGTGCCCACTAAAAGAATGGGAACATTTGGACAGTGGTGAGAAACTTCAGGATGCCATTTGTGCCTCACATTTGCATAGGAAGAGGGGCTACCAATGGAGAAACAGATGACGAATACATTGGTTTGAGGATACGAGAGCGTGCGCAGGCGGTCATATTCCTCCTGGCCTGCAGTGTCCCAGAGATTCAGGCTAACTGTCCGGCCATCAACAGTCATTTGGGCACTGTAGTTGTCAAACACAGTAGGGATGTACTCTTCTGGGAAAGCATTGGTGGTATAGCTGATGAGAAGACACGTTTTTCCCACAGCACCGTCTCCAACAACTACACACTTTATAGTCTGCATTCTTTGCCCAGAAACAAAGACCTGCACAAAGCAAGAAAAAAAAATTAGGAAAAGCATACTCAATTATAGTCATTTTAAAGATAAGCTTTAGCCAGTGTTTTTAATATTGCTAACAATTTCTTATCACAGCTAAACACACTCAGTCAGAGCCATTATGAAGAGCTTACAGGCTAGAAAGACAATAGTGAAATGGAGATACAATGAGTTGAGAGCTCAGTGACAACTGGCTGCATTCCAACCATGTAAATACAAAACTAGCCAAATTTCCACAGTCTTGCCTTACTACCAGACAGTGTCCCACAGGCAAAGGGACAAGACCTTAGAGATACCTACAAGTGGAAAGGGATCACAAACTCAGACCTAGTAACAAGGTACTCTGTCATTTGTTAGGTTCACACACACACCTGTGTATACACACACACCCCTCCAAGATTCACAGTTCTTGTCTACACAGTATACTGCCTAAACAGTTTACCACAAAGAAAGGTCCAAAAATTATGTAATAAACCAAGATATCCATTGCTGGGCTCCACTGCTACTGTTTACTGTAATAAATCACTCAACTCAAGATCAATCAGACCTCCAGACACTGCATTAGTTAGAGGACACCAGATAAAGGTTTAGAAAGTAGCACATACAAGAAAAGCTGTTCTTTGAAATATAACTAGCCATGGTACCCAGATTAGAATACATAAAGAATTTTTCTAAAGAAGCCAAGAACAGATTATTCTCACTAATCAGCAACAGAACAAGCAAAACTTAATAGGCTTGAGCTACAATAAAGAAAGCTTATAACTGAGCATTAGAAAAATACATGCTGTAAAACATCAGCAATCAAACAGCCTTCCTAGGCAGACTGGGGAATTGTTACAGGACATACTTGATACTTAAAGGCTTCCCTATCCCCTTCCTAATATGTGAGAAGTAGGTTTAATAGTCAAATAGATATAGCCTAAAACTCAATTAATTCTAAACTTTCCTCACATGAACAGCAGGAACTTTGAAAATAGCATGGAACAACTACAAGCAGTCACTTGTTGTACATTTGTAGTATGCTGGAGCTTCCACTGCTAGCCTGAACAAGATGAAACTTGCATCTGCCTTCTCACCCAAATGCCTTTGAGGTACTAGCAGTAATCCTCAACCAGCAGCAAATACGCTGCTTCAAACTGAAGAAACAAACAGTGGGAGGAACTATATTGCATATTCCAGAAAAATCATAGCTCCAACGCCATCAAAATAGCAAAGAGACCACAAGAAAATGAGCAATAGTGAAATACTTCACTTACAAAAGTCATGAAACCCCCTCCCTCCAACTTCCTCTTCAAGACCATCCAAACAAATCAACACCTCATTACCATTTAAGTCTCAGCTTTGTCCTTTTTGACAAAGTCTTTATTGTATCCACATACTGCTGTCTTCCCACTAGGAGCACACATGATTCTTCTGTACTAAGTGAAAACATACTACCTTAAACTTTGGCACAAAGCTGCAACAGACAACTCGAGTGATACCGACTGTGGTCACTATAATATACAGTGCTTAAGGAAGTGTCAACGTATGTACACACGCACTACTGAAAACCAGTCAGTGGTGGGAAGCAGTGCAGAAACCTTGCTCCATAAAGACCCAGCAGGACATTGGAGGGGAAGAATTTGGAGGAAAACAAGCAGGAGGAAGATCCAGAAGCAGTTTATCCTTTTTGAAAATGGCAGGAATTACATTTCTAAAACAACATGAATCACCTGAAATGAAATCTGGCAAGGACTTCTGAGGTTTGGCAGGAAAGCATACATGTGAGTTTCATCATACAGCAAAAACAACAGTCATCCTTTTTCAAGGCTCCAGTCAAGTGTAAAGAGAGGTGTATGTGCAACTGCATATTGTAAAGGTAATCAGTAAAATGAAGAACAGCACTGACCAGCAAAAGCTGACAGAAATACTGCATATATTATTCCAGAACAGTTGCACCAAGATTTTCATTTAACAGGGCTAGGGAAACAACAACAAAAAAAAACCCAACCAAACAAAAAATCAGTACATTCTGTCAAATTACAGGCTTAGAAAGATTTCTTCTTTTCAACATAATATTCCTAAACACAAAGGGTCTAAGTGCTACAAGCAAACAGTGACAGAAGAGAGAATGTATTTTAATACCATAACACTGTTCTACCTGAAGATGCAACTGTAACTCACCATCCTAGTCTCTACTGCTTCTCTCCCAGTAGGGCAGATCACTACCTGCTTTCAGACACTGCCACACTCTCTCCAGCAGCAAGGCTGCCTTCAGAAGTTTCCAAACCCTGTTTCCCCTTCTCACCCAGGTAGCACACCATGTGACCACATGCTGAAAAAGGGTTAGGAGTTGTTTCATCCACTTTACTGAGCAGTACCACAATCAACTGTGTTGGTACAACCAAGCCAGTGGTAGCATATGGTGGGAATGAATCACGGGGGGAGTAACATCATATGCTGCTATTGCTGCCAAAGTATCACTGGACTGCAGCACAGAGAGCAGGTTTTAAAGCTTATTCCTGTGTTTACTGCAAACCACTGAAGTACTAGAAGATGCTGTGCCAGAAACCCTAGTGGTGACCAACAATTCCAGAGCAAAAGTTGTTTTCCAAATGAACTACCTATGCAACAGACCACTACTTTGATCAGTCAACAAGTGACATCACAGACATGGCAGAACTAAGTCAGTTGGATACATGCAATAAAAACTCAACTGTAGCAACAAAAGTCTCATGGAGAACGAGCTACACAAAGCCTTTTATATGCCCAGTTCATAGTTTCTAAAATAAACAAATTGCAAAGACTTGTAAACAGATCTCTCTTTAAAACACAAACCACGAGCTCCCCCAGGGACTTACACCTCTATGCATTTCTGTCCAGAGCTTTTCACAGAAAGACAGGGTATCCCAGAATTGCACTACTACCTGCACACATCAGGCACTGATATCTGGAGGGTCATTGCACCAATATTGTAAGACAACACAGGCACTTTCATATATTGGCAAACTAAAAAGCCACGTGTATCCCATACCATCAGCAGCTAAAATAGCTTGATTCAACCTGATTTAAAATTTCTAATGAAAGTGTGTTACCCAAAGATTATTTTGTTGGGGCTTTATTTAAGAGGTCATTAGAGCTTTCAATTCGGAGAACAGTAGTAAGGTAACAAAAAAGCCTGGAACATGAATGTTTTCACAGCATTAAGATCTTGAATTACTTTACTAAGGCTTGGATTTTAGAGGAGCAACATTTGGAATAGGAAGTAAATCCATGCAAACATGCCAAAGCATCAGGCTAAGCATGAACTACACAAATACAATTCAAGAGCTTGCAGGCTTTTAAGTATGCTTCTCTGCAGGGCTCCTTCAAAGTAGGTTGTCTTAGCTGAAGGGAATCATATGTGGCATATGCAATACAGAAAAACGCACACCAGGATACACAATTTAGTACTGAAACACAAAAGTTAGAGAAATTAATCAAAAAAAAGAGTTGAAAGAAGCTCCTACACTCAAGAAACCTGTATGTTGTGAGCAGGTGTAGTCTGGATAAAAATTGACATATGGAAGAGAAAGGGGTTTTTTTAATTTAAGCCACAACCAAGCAAACAATATTATCTCCATCAGGCCTTTTCTATTAAATCCACATATTGCTTTGTTCAAAATGTATAAAGTCTATTTTTTTTTAAACAATTTGCCTAGCAATAAAACTCTCATAAGATAGCAAGAAGCTGGGGTTCAAATTTGCATGGAAAACTGTTTATTTCTCAAGCACGCTTGAACTTGGCACTGCATGCTATTTGAATATAAATACATGCTGGGGAAAAAAAAAAAAAAACATACTCCAAAACCAAAATTACCAGCAAACATTACCAAGAGCAGGAAAATTGTTTTAGGGTTTGTTTCAGGGGTTTTTTGGTGAGCTTCAAAAAAATTTGGGGGGAAAAACTTTAGAGAGAAAAATTCCACGTACAACAGGTAACAAGAACTGAAAAACAGAAAAATACAGATTAACACATCAATATATCAAAAACAAGACTTAGAATTTAGAAACAGAAAGGTGGGCACAAGCTTCAAAGCCAAGTTTAAAGGTTACTCAGCAAGAGAAAGGAATGAACAGAAAGTCCAAATTAGTGAGAGGTAACACAGGTTGCTTAGTCCTGCCAGAGAAAGGACTTTTGTTACAGTTAAGGTGGAAGATCATCAGAACACGAAGAGCTGTAGCAGTTACAGCAGAATGGGAACAGTTTTCAAAGAATTAAAAAAACAAACCCAACCACCTCACAAAGTGTTGTGCAAAAATACATAGATGAATGTTATTTCTGTCTTGTCCATCAGTGCCTTTGAATTAGAATACTGGCATTCCTGTTTGGGTTAAGTTTCCTGCTCAGAAGATGCTGCAAAGTCTGCCTTAATTGCCTGCACACCTGGCACTTCCTTTGGAATATGCAAGATTTCAATCAACTTGTTGAGACATCATCTGGAGAGCTGCTCCTGTTCTGACCTAATGACATATTTTCTAGTATCATTATCATGGACAGCTTGCTCTCCTGTAACCCAACCAGATATTTGCTGGGAAAATTCACTACTTGGATTCCACTCCCCCTCCCCACAAACCTATCATAAGTGAAGTCATAGAATAACTTCATGTTGCATCAATATTTTTTTGTGGAAGAGAAAAAACTTCTAGATCTTCCCTTTAATACTTCTGAAGGAAAGCTCCCTGTTGGCTGAGAGAAGGGAGAAAACAGTGACAGAAAACAGAGAGGAAACATGAACCTGAATTCTTCTGGGACTTTCTAGATTTATGCTTTTTATACTTCCCGCATGTCAAAAAATTCTTGGCAGAGGAACTTCTTCTTAGCAGAATATGTCTCTGCCCTTGCTACGTTAACACCAGATGCCTCTTTGTTAAGAGGATTTTAGCTTTGATATTGCTCTTCGATAATGTCATTTTCACAGAGTTTGTCAGGTCTTCTGTATCTCTCCAGTTTGGATAGGGCCCCATTTTGGCCAAAAATGAGCAGAAAACACACTAGGGGTTCAGCCAAAATCACCTATACTGAGCTGTGTAGTTCTGTTCAGCCATCACCTTTGATCAATCCCTCCCTGTTTTGCAGGCCCAGAAGTCTGATACTGCTTTATGAGGAGCAAGCAGAAGTTTAGATTTCTTAATGACTTAATTGCTCATCTTTCAGTAACAAAAACTGTCTGCATGATACGTGAAGTCATGCAGAAACTTTCAACAATTAATTGGGTGGATAAGGCAGTTCTAAGTATATCCTACTATCCTCACCATGCAAAGGAGTTAAAAGATTTTTCATGTGTACAGCTTAGCCACCAGACCTGATGGGGAAAAGAAAGGGGCTCTCAGCAATTTAATCAAGACTGTGTTACTATTCCACAACAGCTCAGCTTACTTGCCATTGGTTTAGGCAAGTGCCAAATGAATGGACAAGTGCCAGACTTTCAGAATGCATGCCAAGAAAGAGTAAAAAAGTTAAATAGGAGACCTCATCCCTAATATCCTTCAGCAATTAATGACCTACTTGGACTTCTCACTGCCGTTCAAAGTTTTCACACTGCTTTCTGTCCTGCCATTTACCTGCAAGAGAAACAAAACACATGGCAATAGCCTGAGTGGCAGCAGGGCAGGGGGAGGATGGGGGAATCAGCAAGCCAAGCAAGATTTCAGCAGCACAGCAAGAACCATGCAGTCCACCACCCAGAGTTCCACGTGAACAGCAGAATCAAGGAAGCTCGCCTTCTGCAGAGCTCTGCCTGGAGGTTCAGCTCCCATGCACATATTACTGATGCCTAACAAGAGTGCAATTCTCACTGGTTGTTCCTGTTCCCTCAGTGTGAATGCTAGAAAGGCACAAAAAGTTGTTTCAAAGAAATAAAAGAAGCCACCCAAAACCTTTCATATAATGTTTTTAAAACCCGTACTCCTGTCAAATTAGGTTGAAATTGGTTTATTGATTTAAAGGTTAATTTTTTTTTTGCAGGGACAAAACACACATAACCTTTACCATGTAAGCAGTTATTTCTTAGGGACCCACAGTGAAAATGAAGTGGTCTGCATGAGGTATTTGGGCACCTCAACCACACAAACCTCAGTGCATCAACACTCTTACTACAGGCACGCATACTCCAAATTTTATAGGAGAGCAACAATATTAGTGAGCAAATACCAATGACCTTAAATTCCATGAATTCAGGATTATGTTTATTGGATAATAAATATCTCATAAGGGCATTAGAAACAAGCTTGTGAAACAGCTGCACGGCTGTGAAATAACACTAGACCAAGGTGCAGCTGCAGTCATACAGGAACTAAAAACTAGGACTTCAGTAGATATCTGAATCCCCAGTATATGAATGTGACATGTAACCTGCCATAATCAAAAGCTGCAGAGTATTAAACTTGATTTTCCTCCTGCAACCACGTGCAGAAGCACAGATTCATCAAGACAGGTACCTTTCACAATTTACTTGAAAACAAGCAACATTGACACGCTTCAAGGGTGAGCACAGTAAAGGTGTGAGACTAGGAGCCAGGACTGCAGGGTTCTGTGCCCAGATCCACTACACACCTCCTGGGTGATAAAGCAACTTGTAGAGGTGCTGGGTATCACAGTCAGTTCATAAGAAGTGAATAACATTGTCCTTCCTACCTTTTATAGATTCTGGCAAGGCCTTATTCATTACTGTTGGCTAAAAGAAAAAAAGGCAGTACTTCAGACATGAGGTTCTGTGAAGAGGCACATTAAACACATTGCAGGATGAATGATAGATCCAGTTAAAGCATCCCTGATTCCTATTTGAGGTGGAAAAAAAAACCTGTTAGTCTATCTTCCTGTCATCTTTTGTCACCTGGCATTCATTGGCACTCTAAACGCTCTTTATTTTTAAGAAAAGTTGTAACAAAGCCACTGTTGTATTTGAAGGGTAATATGTATACTAGGAAAATCTAAGCTTTTTCCTTGAGAAAAAAGCCCATACACGCTTTTCATTCTCTTTGATTACTCCTCCTCCACCCCCAAATTTCACTGGGGGGTAAAAAAAAACCCAAACAACAACAAAAAACAACACAAAAAAATGCACTTGGTCAATCAGTAACAGTTTTCAAAAGTGCCTTTAAATAGTTTTGATACGATTAAAGCATGAGATAAAGCATGCACTCAGTGCGTACTGTATCATGGCTTGTGCACTACAACATTGCAGTATTTGCCAGTCTCATTTGCACAGAGTATCGTAGTTCTAAAAAGTGAGCAGAAGTTACCAGTGGCAAAGAGTCTCTCAGCAGTCTATCAGATTTACACATACTAGCATAGGAAAGTAAAGTAAAAAAAAAAAACCAAAAAAAAAACCCCACACCACCTCCTTTTAAAGGTATGTATCTTCACACGATACCAAGTTGTGTGAAAACCCTTTGGACTCCAAAAGAATCACAGCCTCATCATGTAAGCAAATCAAACTGCATACTCAGTTTACTCCTACTAATTACAAACCACGTATTTCATTGTTTTTCCAAGATCTCTGTAAAGTTCCTTCTAAGAAGAACATTTATAAGCATCTTTTTTCATGGAAATAGTAAGCTAAAATGCCAAATATGTCTCCTAAACTTAAGTTCCCTACAAAAAAACTTGTGTGCGACTGAACATTGGCAAATTGGCCAAACGGAGCCTTCATGCTACGTATTTTACATTTGACACAGAAGAGAATGTAAGCTTTTTAAAATCAAAAAATAAGCCTGGGACAAAGAGCACACAGCTAATGATGCTGGCAAAAGGAGTGCCACACTCCAGAGCAGGACATGTTGCATTTAAAGCTACTTTATAACTCAGAGTAAATATGATGGGAATCACAAGCATTTATAAAAAGTAAACAGTGACTATTCATGAGGTCTTTAAAAAAAAAAAGAAAAGAACAAAGGAACATCAAATTCAATCAGAAATAGCAAGGTTCAGAACAAATAAAAGTTAAGATCACTTCTCAGGGTGGGAGGTTAAGCTAGGAATTCCTCAGTACAAGATGTTACAAATACTGAAAGTTTATAGGACTCAAGAAGAGAACCATTAAGCTTATGAAAGACAGCTCTGTAGAGGCTGCTAAATTAGACAACACCTGTGACTCCTGAAACCCCTCAGAATATTTTAGGTCACTACCTTGTGTCACTACCTTGCTCTACTCTTCCTGAGACAACAAACTGGCAGTTTTTAGAAAGCAGATCAAATAGGACTACTCTTGCACATCCCTGTAAAGGAAAAACCACTCTCAGCACTAAAACAAGAGACCTTTAGAAAAGGCTAACTCATCATACGCCAACCTTTTATTATATCCGCTGGGGGCAGAGGTCACCTTAAATTTGTCACGGTACTCCTAACGTGGATTAGCATCAGCCTGACTTTAGAACAACCCAGCCCAACCTTCGGACACTGCGGAAGAGGGAAGAGCAGGACCTGCCCACGCGGCCATTCCGCTTCCCGCACATCCCTGAGCGAGAAATGCGACCAGAGAAAAGCTCGTTCCAAAACATCCCCCTTCCCCTACTGCTCCAGCACCTCCGGGCCCCGATGAGCACATTCCACAAACACCACCGAGCGCAGACGCCGGGACCTGCATCCCATCTCCGGCAACCTCTGGAAACTAAAAAAACTACAGGCCCCGCGGCTAGGGGCTTGATTACCCTCTCTACTCCCAGGCTCGCCCTTCCCTCCTCCTCCGGAGCCGGCTGCTTCCCCCGCGGGGCACATGCCGAGGAGGCGCGGTCAGCGCGCCAACAGCCTCCCCCGAGAAAGGACCCGCGACCGCCGCAGCTCCCAGGCCGGGAGAGGCTGGCGCCGACCCCAGGCCGCCGCCCCGCTGACAGCGAGGGTGGCGGCGGCCGGACGCAGAGGACCTTCCTTCCCACCGCGCCGCCTGCCCCGGCCTCCGCCCGGCGGCAACGCTGAGAAGAAAGATCCGAAGATGCGCGGGCTGCCCGGGGCCCGCGGAGGCCGCTCCCCCGCCACCGGGCCCGCGGCCACCCCACCTCAGTTCACCTCACGGCCCCTCAGGGCCCGCCGCGGGCCGCGCCGCCGCCCGCCCCGCGCTCACCTCCCGCACCGCCGCCGGCCGCTGCTCCCGGGGCGGCGGCAGACCCTCGACCCGGCCGCACCCCGGCGCCCGCCCCTGCCGCGCGCACGCCACGCGCAGGCGCCCTCTGCCCCGCCGCCGCCCGCGGAGGGCCCGCCAGGGGGCGCAGCCGCGGGGCTGCGCGGCCCCGGCCGGCGCAGGGAGCGGCGGGGTGGGCGCGGCGGCGCCAGGCCTCGGCGGAGGGTGGCTGGCAGGCCCAGCCTGCTCCTGCTCTCGGGTTTTAATACCTGAATATTTTAGTGCAATCGGCAAAGCGGTGCGCGTCGCCCTCCGCCCCCCTTCCCAGCGCTGGGAGGTGTTACACAGCGAAACCCTCTCGGGAATCCCCTGCCTGCGTGGCTTCCCTGTCCCCCGGTGTCGACCTCTCGCACCCGGGCGGTCTCACGCCTGTAAAGGTCTTCGCAAAAGAGGACGTCAAGTCCCTGCTGGCGCTGCAGGCGGCGATGACATTTCCTTCGTGCCCGCAGTCGCCATTGCCTTCCTAACACCTCCGGGGCGCGGCTCCCCTCCCCCGGCACGGAGGGAAGGGGCGGGGGGGGGGGGGGGGGGGGGCAAGCTCAGCTCACCCTGCAGCCCCGGGGCTCTGCACCCCGCAGAAATGCCAGGGTCAGGCAGAACACCAGGCTACGAACACTCCAGCCCCAAGGAGACCTGGCACAGGCCGCCTGAGGTGCAGACAAGGGGCATCCTCCCATTGTCCTGCCCCAGCTGGGCACAGGAGAGGGAAACACAGATAGCAGGGTTCAGCCTGCTCACCTTTCTTAAGCGCCTGTCAGGAATTTCAGAGTATAACCTTTGCTCTGGGTTTTTATTACTTGCCCCTTCTGACCAGGGGAGAGGGCATGCTGCAGTGTGCACACAGCTCAGGGCTGGGCCTGCTCCTCTGGAGCTGGTGCCAAGGTCCCTGGCAGCTCAGGAGCCAGCACTGCTCAGCTGCTTGGAGCACTTGACTGTCAGTTGCTTGGTGTTCCCATCTCCAGCTCCTCGTCTTCCTCCTCCGACCAGCTCAAGCTGTCATCCGAGTCCTCCCCCTGCACTGCCCTGGGCTCCTCTGCATTGGCAGCCTCCTTCTGCTCGCCATGGGAGTATGACCTGCTTTGGGGAAGCTCCAGCCTGGCCCAGGAGCCAGGGCTGGCTTTGCAAAGCATGATCTCCACCTTGGTAGGGACCATGCTCACAAAGCTCTTCTCTATTTCAATGACCTAGAGAGAGGGAAAGGTGCAGTGAGCTGGGCAGGGGAGGGTGGGCAGCACACACTCATCCTTCCCCTTTCTGGCAGAGCCCTGCCAGAGAAGAGAGGAGAAATCTCCTCTCCTCATGAGCCAGGAGACAGAACAGGATGAAACCTGGGCTCCAGATGAGCTTCACAGTGTTACATCTAAGCAGCATTGCAGTGCGGGTACAGAGCTCAGCTAGCTGCAGCCACGTGCACGGCTGCGGTACAGCCCTCTCCCCACGGCAGCGAGCTGCACTGAGACACAGGCATACCCACAGTCCATGCACTGCTGCCCACCAGTACAGACAGCACATGCCAGAAATAAAGGCGAGAAATGCACATGCAAATTTCTGAGTCTCACTGCTCCTCTGCAGCCAGCAAGCAGCTGAGAAATCAGAGCAAGTCTCTCCCCTCACACCGCTGCCTGCCCACAGGCACAGCAGGATTGGAGGAGGAGACAGGAACCTGCTGGACCAAAGGCCCTTTGGGGCAGTCTGGGACCAAACCCAGAACACCTACAGAGCTGGCAGTGACATTCAGCTCTGCTCTTAGTCCAGGATCGACTGGTGTAGCCACCAGAAGCCTCCAGAACAGCCCTCCTCACAACCCCTAAGGCATTTCCTAGCAGAGATGACTGTAAATGCCGGTATCTGGCCGACCTGGCTCCCAGACGATCCCAACAAGAACAAGGCAGCACTGTGGCAGCGTTTAAAAGAGAGCAGCCAGAGTGCCTCAGGTAGTGCAGGGCAGTCAGATGGGCACCGAGCCCAGGCACCATCCTGGCATGGCTCCTATGGGGTGCTACCACTATGGGATCAATAGAGAAAAACCTAATTTCCCCATCAGCCTTTGCTGCTATAGAAAACTGGAGCTCTGGAGATAAACGGGTCCTCTCTGCTGCGACAGCCATGGTGGACCTGTGTTCTCTGCAATGCTTGAAGAGCTGGCAATGAATCACACCAAGGGAGGGACTATGAAATGACTGTTTGTTCCACAGATGTGCCTGCCAGGGATGAGACAACGTCCCAGGTGCCACAGCATTTCTATGCAATAATCCAGTTGAAGTCTGCCTCCTGCTCCATGCACAGGAAGGACTGTGCAGAAATTGCAGCAACAACCATTTTGCTGCCTTTTCCAAAGTCTGAGAATCCTGACTACGCAGAGGGTCATTTTCCTTACTGGGAGCCTGTGTTTGGGGCTGCAAATGCTTCTCCCAGAGTACAGGCTGCCTCGCAGCATTGCAGCCCAGCCCAGCCCAGACTACTGGAACAGGGAAATCAAAGTAAACAGGATCTTACCCCCCAGAGATCCAGTTCTGCCTGGAAAATCTTATTCCCTTCAAAGATGATATGAACTTCAAGCTGAAAGATCAACAGAAAATTATTTGAGTGGGTAGCACAGCACTGCCAGAGCTCTTCCCCCAGACAGTGCGGCTGCCTTCCAGCACTGCAATGTATCGCACGTCCTGGCTCCAGTGTAACCGTCTGGTGATCCCCTTGGCACCTGGGAGCATTTCACCCCCTTCAGAGCATGCTGAGATCACCTCTGCCACCAGTCAAAGAATTAATGGCCAGCAAAGCTACCCGCTGAGGCTGAAAGCCACTGAGCCAGAGTGGCTGGGCAGATGCTGCTGCAGCAGTGAAGCCGCCGGGCTCTCAGCTCGGGGACGGCAGGTCAGCACTGCCGACCCCAGCTGCAGCAACAGACCAAGCAGGCCATCAAAGAGTGCCAGGCACCCGGCCAGCTCCTGGCTGTTGGCTCATCAAAATCAGGTGCCATGAAAGCACGCATCCACAGCCCAGCTTTGCTGGCCCCACTTACCACAGTGTGGTTGGCTTTCACACTGCTAAGGGCAGGCAGGGGGTTCTTGGCATAGACCGTCACCACCACCTGGCTGCTGGTTTGGTGCCAGTCCTGCCGGCATGACACCGCCTTCTTGTCCTGCCAGGGAGAGGAACCCATCACGGCACAGCATCTAGCCCAAGCACACCCCAAACAGAGGGGATGTCAGTGCTGGAGGATGTTCCTTTGCACATCTCCTTCACAGACCACCAGCTGAGGTCGGCATCAGCTAAGCAAGATCAAACCTTGACTTTCGTGCAGGTTTTTGAGGGGAGGTTGTTCATGAGAAGGTGAGCAGCCCCTGCCAGGCTGTCCCATGCAACATGAAGCACCTGTGCTGTGCTTGGGGTTGCTCCAGAAGGATGTGTTAAGACCAGATACATCCCTTTCTTGTTCCAGAGTCACTCTGCTGTGCCCAAGCTCATAGGTGCTGTGCACAGTCAGGAAACTTGGTCTAGAGGACAGTGCAGGGGCTGTTGCTAGACATGGATCATGCCACCATGCTAAATTTGGGAGACAGATGAGCCTCAACTGGCCACATTTCACCCTTCTCCCACAGGACCCCCACCTCATCCATGCCCCAGGCAACTTTGGCCCCACCAGGCATTTCTGAGCATCACCAGGAGACAGACTTCCTGCAGCCCTCAGCATTGCCAGCCAAAGAAATGCCCCAGCAGGAATCCCAGTCCCAAACTCAGGTGACAATTAACACAAAGCATCTGCATCACAACATCACAGTCCATTCACTGCAGCCTCCTTTACATCTACTAGATGTTTTCTGCTCCAGGACAAAGAACAGACTGAGCTCAGAGGGGGTTGCTCAGAGCACTGCTGACTCAGAGGAACATGACGCACTTTCAGGGATATCCTGGGCCGCTTTGGTGCAACTTTCCCAGCTCAAGCCTGTTTCCAGTCAAGAGCTTTCCTGGGGAAACTTACACACACACACACAATATTGGGAATTGGGATCTTCTCTGCATTATCCTGCCACACCATCATGTTGCTATGTGGATGAGGTCCCTCCTGGGAAGCAGTTGCAGAGGGAAAGCTTCATTAAAACCAAATTCAGTCATCTGTCAAAACTTTTGGGGGTTTTTTTTGCAGGGCTTTTCCCATGCTCAGCTGGCTGTCCCTGTGCAGCAGCCTATGGTGCTGGCTACACCATGCCCAGGGCCAGCTCCTGCCTCATTCAGCTCATTGCACATCTGCCCATTGGGTGTAAGAGCTGACACTTTTTGTGAATGCAGGAGCAGCATTTTAAACAGCAGATGGGTGAAGATTAGGCATTCAAACTCTGCATGGTCATCTGTTGGCAATTATGAAAATTAAGATAATTAAATGCAGAAACCCATGTGAATGCAGAGCAAGGGAAGGAGCACTCCTCAGGTGCCAGTAATGGCACTTTGCTCACACAAGTCACCCCTGCCAAGAGCCCCCCTTACCCCTTTCCCTGTCCAGCAGTGCTGCCCGCTGCTGCAGCCCAGCTGCTCCAGGAAGGCACTGAAGTCTGTTGTTTTGACTCCACAGCAGCTCCAGTACTTCATCCTGGGGAGAGCGGGGTGACCTGAGCGGGGAGCGCCCGTGGGAGCAGGAGAGGGGGACCACAGCGGGCTTCAGGGTGGTGGGGGAGAGGGCCTCGGAACCAGCAGCTCCCCCATGCACCTGTCACCCAGGGGGCTGTCACCCATGACTGCACCGGCCATGCTGCTGAGGCCACACAGCCTTGCGATGTGGCGCTTCCAGCTCTCAGCAGGGTCAGTTTGCTCCCTGGTAAAGGGTTGTTTCTTACCCCTCATGGAAGACAGGAACGCCAGGATGGAAAGTACAAACCTCTGTGTTGCTCTCCGGGCCCTGGTATATCTGTGGAGTGAGAAGCAGAGGAAAATTTTGGCTGTACCTCTGGCACAGCATGGCATGGCGCAGCCAGGTGTCCACCCATCGGTGCCGATCCCTGCACAGGGCACAGCACGATGACCAACATCACCCCTTCACCAGGTCCAGCATCTGTGAGGACTTACTCTGGGACTCTGCCCAGCCCATGGCCTGGCACTGGTCCCTGCTCCCTGCTGGCAGGGCAGCCAACCTGGCCTCACCAGGACCCCAGTGTCATTCCCATGACCCTGGCAGCAGCCCTTCCATATGCCCTCTTCCAAACACAGCCTGGTCCCAGCCAGAGGCTGGGCAACACCAGGACAGTGGGCAAGTTTGGACACCACAGAAACTCGCTCCAAGGTGCAAGGGGGCCGTTTATTCATTCTGTCCTTTCCCCTCCTTCCCAGAGCATGTAAGTCTTATGTCCTTATCCATCTCCTGCCTTTTGCTCTGTGCTTGCTCCCCTCTCTGCTGCTTTCCAAGCATGCCAGCCTTCCCACAGCTTGGTCCCTCCAGCACATGCCTCAAGGCAGACAGACAGTCCTACACATGGTGGCTTTGGGGCAAGATAGAAAGTGTGCTGTGCTGCATTAATTAAATGCAGGTGGGAATTACTCCACATGCATTTTACCTATATGCAATTATCCTGAATATGTGCTATATTTCATTGCAAACAATTAGCAGCAGTGGAACACAAATGTACCACCAATCCAGGAATCTGGAAGCCTCTTGCAGGAACATGGCTGGGAGGTGACAGAGGCAGCCAGTCCAGGGACGGGATGAGCAGAAGCATACAGAGCCGATGGGCACTGCCACCTCCCACCCCCCCGGCACCCTGCCCTGCAGCTGGTGGCAGCTGGGAGACAAGCCCCCGCACTGGACCTGCGATGCTCCCAGCCAAGCAGCACAGACCATGCAAAGATGGGACCCTGCCAGGTACTCACTGCCTTGCAGGCTGCGTTCTTGCAGGTGGTGCCAGCTCTCACCTGGGCAGCTGCCTCCCCTGCAAGAGCAACACAGCTTCATCCTGGGGCACGTACTGCCCACACCTGCCCCCAAACCCTCCCTGCAGCCCCACTGCCAGCCCCCCAGCTTAGCACGCACAGCCCCTGAGCACAGCCCATTGCAATACGCCTCTGAGACACAGCTCTGTGGGTTTGCAGGTGGCTGAGCATGCAGCACCCACCATCCTGCACTGAACCTGCCATGCAAAACCCCATGCTGAACTTGCCACGTGCAGCCCCGCTGCTGTCTATCACATCACCTCGTCACTACCTGTGCAACTGCCTTCAGGTGCCTCATTCTTGGAGGACAAGTTCAGTTTCTCCAGTGCCTGCTCCAGAGACCTGGATACTTTAATTGGCAGCCGTTGTCTTGGCTCATCGGAGCTGGGAAAGAGCAGCAGCAGCAAAGGCCAAGTGTTTGGTTTTTTTGCAATTTAAGTGTCATTGCCTCTCCTGAGGAAGCAGCAGGGCAGGACATGTGCAGAAGAAGTGGCACAGCAGGGTGACACTGTTAGCTGAGCCCTTCTCACCTTGGTCTTTCCCGCTGCATCTTCTCAGCTGATTTTGGTCCTTGGATGATAAGCTCCTCCACTGGATTAGCCTTTGGCTTGTCTGAGGTCTTCTCTTGGCTGAAAGACTCAGGGGGCTTCTCCTTGCTGTGAAACCCCTTTGTGCATCCCTGAGCAGCAGAGGCAAGCCTGATGCCTGCTTTGCCCTCCCTAACCTGGCAGCTGCTCCCAAACCTGCGAGTTTCTGTGCTCTGGTGGCTCTGAGTCCTGCAGGGATGGGCTCTGACACTGCACCAGGGCAGGGACTGCATCTGCAGGGATTCCCAGGGACAAGACAGTGCTGCCAAGCATCACCAGAGCCATGGCAGAGAGGTCTCAGGTCTGCTGCACCCCAGCCTGGCAGCTGAATGGCAGCAAGAGTCTCCCTCATGTCCCTGGGCCTCTGCTGCCTCCTCCCCTCCACTGGGACTGTTCAGATATTCACATCTGTGCTGGCACTTGGGGCATTTGTGTTCATCCCGCAGGATCCTGGTGGGGGATCCCACCCCCTTCTGGCACCCTTCTCTGGGAGCACCCGCCCTGCATTTTGGGAGCAGCACCCTTGCTTGCAGGCTCCTTGGGAGAAGATAGGAAATCCCTGGCTGGCAGGGCAAAAGGGGCAGCCTTGGTGTGGGATGGTGATGGGACAGGACAGGGCAGGGCAGGGGCAAGGAGGAGAGGACAGAGGAGTAGCGGGCGCATTTGGGCTGGTGGGTCGCTCACCTTTATGGAGAGGAACTCGGAGAAGTCTGTTGTGCGTTTCTTGCAACAAGACCAGCCCTGCGCACCAGGAGATGACAAACTGGTTAGGTGTGGGCAATCCCGCTGGGCACAAGGTCCCTCCCTGCAGCTGCAGCCCTGGCTCCTGCCCCACTCACCTTCAGGGCATCATGGAAGATGGGGACACCTGGGTGATACAGGCAGGAATCTGAAAAGGGAAAATCAGGCAGAACCTTTGAGGAGGAGCAATCCTGCCCATGAGCCACCCGTGATGCCCAGCAGCTCCTGAGCCAGCTCCTGCCATACAGGCTGCCTGTGCTGGGCTCAGCTCAGCCCTGCTTGGCAGCTCAGGCCATGGCATCGTGGCTGAGGCTGCAGACCAGGAAAGCAGCACACGTTCCCACTCACCCCAGTGCAATGCAGACAAGCCCACTTACCCCTGGCATTGTGCTCAGGATCAAACCTCTGCCCACAGCCCTTGTTGTAGCACAGCAACGCCATAGCTCAGGAGTACTTGCGGTGTCCTTCACTCCTTCCACAAAAATCCCATCAATCTCATCCCTGCCTGTGATCCCCCCCTCTGCTTCCCAGCAGTTTCCAGCCCAGGCGCTGGGAGGTGGCTTTGCCTATCTTTGGAGGCAGCAGGAGGAGGTGGCTGGTAACTGGAGAACAGGCTAAAGATGGACATAGCAGCTTGGCAGCTGACAGGACCTAGCGCCCAAGTTATCTTGAGAGGCATTTCTGTCCTGCCTCTGCAAGCTGCAGAGGAATGGGTGCTGCAGGATGGCTCCGCACCTGGGGTGGGCAGAGGACCTCGCAGCGCCTGCCATCCCACCAGTGTCCGGCATGGAGGTATCACTGCCATCCTGGTGCTCGTGCTCGCTCAGAGCAACCTGCGACTCCTCTTGACCAACTGCTCTCAGCTTCTTTAGCTTTTATAGAAGCAGCTGAAAGTTTCCTGAAAAAGAAGGGAAGAGACTTCCCAGAGTTCCAGGGCAAAACCTGTGCTGATCTCCCCCAGCCCCAAAAGGAACGACCATCTGCTGACAGAGGCACCAGCAGACCAAAGCAGTGCATGTGGCCAAGACATCCTTTGATGCAGGGTCTCATGCAACCCAGGGATGAAATCTGTCCCCTGGAATATCATTGTTGTCACAGAAGAAGAATACAAAACGTTACGTTGGCCACCTGTACCCAGGAGGGGTTTGCTCGCTCTCCCTGCTCACATTCTGGGACCCAAGGGTTTTCCTCTATAAACGGGAAACCCTCCTGAGATCAAAGGTTTTACTTAGTTCCTACAAGCATCTAAAAAAATATTATTTCCTTTTTGTTGTTCCTGTTTGCAGACACAGCTGTTTCCCGGGTGCTGCCCTGACCTGCTGGAGCACACAGGAACTGGAGAGCGTTTCTGCTCAGGAACCAGGTACGACATAAGCCTTTGGCACTATCAGACAGCACAAAGGGCAGATCCTGTCTGCTCTGGAGGGGAACCCACAGGGTCCACTGTGGCTGATGTAACCCCATCCCTGTCCCACGGTGTGTTTAGCCTGGTTAATCCCCCTACAATAGCCTACAGGATCTCCTGACACCCCAAGAGGATCTCCAAAGTCCAGAGTTAGGACAAACCCTTTCCAAAATTCTGGAGCTCACCAGGGAGATGACTCCAGACTCATTTCACACTGCCCTACTGCTCTACCTCCAGCTTAGTTCTGCCATCCCCACCTTTGGACACCTAGGCCAGCAGCAACATCAGGCTTTTCTTTGTCATCTTGTTAGCAAGGAAGATGGCCCTGCTGGAGGGGAGGACACTTATCACCATCAGGCCTCCTTATACCTGGGTAGCCCGTGTATAAACCCACATCCAACCAAAAAGCTAGGAAGGAAATGTGAGGGCACCGGGGAACCATCAGCACGAGCCACGTGGCTTCAAGCTGATACCTCCCTCAAAGGACTGCAGTGCCTCAGGACACAATAAATGACCCAACAGTCCCAAAGGTGAGTAAAAAAACACTGCTGGCATCCAGAGCCTCTGCTCAGGCAAGAGGGATCACTTGGGACCCAGGAGGCCAGGCAGAGCCCTCTGACAGGGGAATTTGCGGTCCCCGGGGTCTGAGCAGAGCTATAGTGTTTCAGATCTCCTTGTCCTTTCCATGAGCTGTCAGCAAGGCTGCAGCTGTTGCCATCTCCATGCCAGTGAGAATCTGGAGCTCAGGTTACCTCGCACGCCTCGGAGGAAACACCAAGAGGATGCTGTGGCTGACCCACACACTGAGGCTCATCGCAGAGGGACCAGCAGGTAGCTGCGGGGACTGCAGTTGAGCAGAGCCTCCTCAGCACCTGAGGAGCAGCAGCACTGCTCTGCCCTCACTCCTCTGCTGCACTGCTGCAAATGTCTGCATGGAACAAGGTGGCTCAAAAGACAAAACCTACCGGGAACACAGCACAGTGACATACTGCAAATTGGAGTGTCCACAGCTCCCGGCCCAAGGGGAGGCTCCCCAGGGAGGACAAGGTGAGGGGGTGCAGCCTGGAAGACAGACACGAGACATTCACCATAAACCAGTGATGAGCTCCAGGGGAACTGCTCAGTCAGCCACCAGCAGATTCAAGGCCCTGCTAGAACTGGTGCTTTAAAAATTAGGAAAAAGAGGAGATGAGGTTCAGGTGATGGCAAAAAGCATGCTGTACTGCACATCCATCACACAGTGTCTAGTTTGAAGCTGTGGCTTCTGGCAGTTGCATTTGGGCCACAGGGTTGTGTTGCTGAGTCCAGCCCTCCTCCAGGGCAGAGCTCCAAGTAAAGCAGAAGTCACCACATGAGCCAGCCAAGCAGGGACAGTCATGACCTACACCTTTGAAACAGCTTGCAAGGAATGGGCCAGCTGAGAATTAAAAATAAAGCCTGTTTGGTTTATGTGCACTTAACTTGATATATAATAGAAAAAAAGGAGGTAGAAAAAAAGGACCAAATTATTCTCAAACCCAACTTAACGTGTTTGCCCTTGGAACAATCAGGGTCAGTGAAAAACAGCCCCCCAGAGTCCTGGGGAGAACATGCTGGATGCCTGTGGGGAGAGAAACCCAGCTCACCCCTGACCCTTCGGTCACCCAGGATGCTCTGAGGAGCCCAGGGCAGCCAGAAGGGAGTGCATTTCTAAAGCATGGAGTAGCTCCTGCACACAAAAGACTTGTCAGGAGAAGGAAAATCCCTGTCATAACATATTACTGCTGTGTATGCCACACAAAGCCAGTAGGCAGAATTCATGTTTTAATTACTTGGGAAATAAAATCTTCCCCACAAGAGTATGTACTGAGCAATTCTACAGCAGAAGTTCTGGCCAGCTGCTCTTCTGACAGCACTGCTCAGGGGTTACATACCGGCTGTTGCCCAAGAGGTCTGCACTGATTGTACTCAACAGCTCAGAGAACAGGTTTGAAAAAGACAAGAAAACCATCAGAAATGGGGATGTGGGCAATCTTCATCTCTCCATTCAAGAACACTGCCCTCCCGCTGCTTGGGTTATTACAGGGCTATTGCCCCAACACTCTGGTCTTACTGAACAATTACACCTTCAGACTGGAATCAGCTGCTCAGCTGATGGGGATTTTCTCCCTGTAGTTCAGGCAGTGTCTTGCTCCCAGAGATAATTTTGTCTCCTTGGAGCTGAGCTGCTGAAAAACTGCATGCAATATTCCTCCTCAAAAAGTATACTTCGGTCCCCAACAAGTAATCAGTCCAAAAAGAAGAGACTTCAGTCTACTCCTAAGACTCAGTTTTTTTGTCATTAGCTGGCATCCATGATAAAAACCTGCTGCTCGAAATAGCCCAAACTGATCGGGAGTGTGGGGTTTTTACAGGTTTTCCTTTTGAGGGTCCTGTTCCCTTAAAGCACAGTCACTATGAGCTCAGGTAGAGCAGTGGCCAGACCGTAGTGAGATAGTATCCCAAAGGTAGTGTTGTGCCTGGCTGAGCTCCCTGCTTTCTTCCTCTCCTTCTGGATACCTCTGGCACTCAGGTGACTCAACAGTTAGACAAGCAGGTACCTGAGCCATGACCAAGACAGAAGAGGGAACGATGGCTCCTTTCAGCAAGGCTACAGGCAATCACATCTTCCTTCTTTCAGCTCCCAAACATAGCTCACTGGAGAAGTAGTTTAGCATATTCCACCACTTGTAGCTTTCTATGATAAATGACAGCTTCCAGACAGATGCGCTGTGCTAGGAAAAAAAGGGTATTTTTGTCTTCTGCTTTGATGTGACAAACTTACCCATGTACCGGTTGGATTTTTCAGATTTATCTTTGATTCTTGCAAATGCATCACTATTGTTTAAGGGGAAGCTGCATAAAGCACAAGTTGTAACTTCTGATGCCCACAAATGACAGGTGTTTAAAGCTAAGAGCAACGTGATCTGAACCAGATGGCTCATCAGTCCTTGGTCTGATATGAACTGATACTGCATAAGTGCATTTTAAACAAGCTTATGAGATATGACAGCGAAAGGCAAGGGTGTCTCTTCATCATAGTCAAAATAATTCATCAGTCTGCAACTACGTAATAGCCCAGTGATCTGGAAAAGCATGCAGAGGAAAGCATTCCCTTCTGCACACTGGCCAAACCTCAGCACATCACAACAGTGCTTGTGCACAGTCCAGCCTCTGGAGCTGCACTCGCTACCTTATCCAAGCAGTGCAAGCCCTGACAGCAAAACCCAAAATGCTTCAGCAGACTCCAGCACCTGGAAGTGCTCTGCAGTGAGGCAGCCTTGCTTGCTCCTGTGGCCAGCCTTAAATGCTTCTGCACTACAAGCAGTGCCTGGTGCTATTGCCTCCTGCTGCCTGCCTCTGAAAACCTTAGTAATGGTTTGCTTTACAATTTCCTTACTAGAACTTCAGCCACGTTTTCAGTTTCCTCCTTTAAAGCAAATGAGAATAGTTAGCTCTAGCATTCACACCAGAGTACAGTTTAAGTTTTCTTCCTTTGCTGATGCTCAATCTTCAATTTTCACCTTGTACCGGTCTTGTTAGATGGACTTTGAGCAGTGCTAAATCCCTCCTTTCCCATGATTTTACACACCCTGTTACTATATCCCTTTTCTCACAGGGAAGGGCATTAACCAGACCTGTCCTTATCTTACACTTCAATAGGACTGAGGTGGCAGCAGCAGAGCACTGCTGAACATTTGAGCTCTGGTGTCTCCCTAAGGCAGTGACTTCTTTTTTGACTGCTCACTAACAAGCAAGCCAGCTGAGCAATGGGCAGTAGAATGAGAGATGATACAGACACCTGGGTGCAACTTCACAGTTTCTTCTCCTAATATCTCACACTTCAGAATTAAACAATGTACTTACCAAACACCCATGGCATTAGTGAATGTCTGCCAGCCATGTTCCAGACACAAGCTACAAGAACAGATGCATCCTCTCCACAGGGCAACAGAAAAGTTAGTCAGTGTTCTCTCCAACTTATTTGAGATTTGCAATATTTAGCTATCCTAGCAAATGTGCCACATGAAAAAGATCACCAAACTCTTCATACTGTACATACAGGTAAGTCACAATCCCCCTGATAATCACTATATCACCTCAGCAAGTCAGCTACTAGTGCTGATGCTTTCAAATGTGGAAAACAAAGCAAAAGAAACAAGAGCATCAGCTGCAGTCTCTCTTTGATACAGCTTCTTATCAATCATTCTATTCCAGTCTAATTATAACCCATCAAATGACAGGGGTAAACCAATAAAACCTCCAGAGTGATCTTTCCCTACTTACAGAGTACCTACAGGACCAAATCCTAATTTTTTAAGGTTATTGCCTTGGTAGCATTAGGCATCTGAAAATGTTTTCACCTTTCCCATTATTTCACAAGTCTGTAAGGCAGCTCCTTTTGCTCTTCGGCTGCAAGTCTTTCTCCCTCTTTCCTACCTAAATTTCTTTCTAAGCTTCCCCCTCTGCTCCCCCCACCCCAGTTTCAACTCAAGAGCTTCAGTGCAAGAAAACTCACAGCAGGCTCCTGTCCCTACAGATTCCCTCATGTGTTACACATAAAGCATTACTATTGCCACTGACAGTTACGAGTCCTCCACTTCCGGCCCCAGCAGAGGCGTTCAGAGCTCTGCAGGAAGGTCTGCATCCCAGCCAGAGGCAACTGCAACACAGGGCAGACACAGACAACTTTGTACTATGCAGGTGAGACACGAATTGATGAACAAGTCTTGTGTCTTGCTCTTCTGCAACCACAACATAGACACATCTTAGGTGCATCATTATGTCCTTTACTGTATTCTAAATGCTGAAGTTGGAGGTCTCATTCCAACACACAAATAAAACTCATTATGTGACAAGGAGAACTGTTAGAAAATTCTCAGGGGTTGAACACCCTCTATAAAGCAATGCAAGAGCAACTTTTGCACCATAATATGAAGCTTGATTTACTTCAATCTGTATGTACATATTTTTATTCAAAAAACAGAAGAGACAACACACTGTTGTGGTTTAACCCAGGCAGCAACAAAGCACCATGAGGCTGCTCCCTCACTCCTACCCCCCTGTGGGATGGGAAGGAGAAAATATAATTAAAAGCTCCTGGATTGAGATAAGGACAGGGAGGGATCACTCACCAATTATGGTCACAGGCAAAAATAGGCAATTTCATGTATTACCAATAAAATCAAAGTAGGATAAAGAGAAATAAAAACTAAATCTTAAAATACCTCCCCCCCCCATCCTTCCCGGCTCAACGCCACTCCTGATTTTCTCTCCCTCCTCCCCCCAGCAGTGCAGGGGGACAGGGAATGGGGTTGGGGACAGTTCATCACACATTGTCTCTGCTGCTCCTTCCTCCTCAGGGGAAGGACTCCTTACTCTTCCCCTGCTCCAGTGTGGGGTCCCTCCCATGGGAGACAGTCCTCCATGACTCTCCAATGTGAGTCCTTTCTGCGGGCTGCAGTCCTTCAGTCACAGGCTGCTCCAGCACAGGCTTTCCCATGGACTCACGGCCATATTTGGTCAGGGGCATCCCCCTGCTCCAGCCTGGGGTCCTCCCCGGGCTGCAGGCGGGCATCTGCTCCCCCGCTCACCTCCATGGGCTGGGGAGGGGTGGACACCGGCTGCAGGGGCATCTCCTCCAGCACACCACCTCCCCTCCCTCTTCACTGACCTTGCTGTCTGCATAGGGATTTCTCCCACCTTCCACTCCCCTCTCTGCTGCAGGTTTCCCTTCTTAAATATGCTCTCCTAGAGGCACTATGACCACCACTGATGGGCTCAGCCTTGGCCAGCAGCAGGTCTGACTCGGAGCCGGGGAAGCTTCTAGCAGCTTCCCGCAGGAGCCACCCCTGCAGCCCCTCCCCTGCTACACAAATCCAATACACACACCAGATAAAAAAGGCTTAAAATCCACTTTAATAATGCATTCCTGTAACATTCCTCAGACAAACTCAAACTTGTTAGTGGGACAATTACAGCTTGTGTTCAAACAGTTTACACTAAATGAAAAATCTTGTAGTACTTCTACACAAAAGACAGGCAAGGTTAAGATTATACAAACATTTGTTTCAGTTAGATCTTCAGCATGAGATACAGTATCTTTGTCCAATAGATTGTACTTTAACTACCAGTAAAAATAAACAGCAATACAACACGTTATCAAAAAATCCATCCAAACAAGAGCCTCCCAGCCATTCAGGCTGCACATGACGGTCAACTACTTCAAAGAAACAGATGGTCCAGATAAAAAGAATAACTACAAGTTAGGAGAAAAAAAAAAAGAAAAAAAAGAAATAAACGAACATAAAATCTCCCCCAATTCACTACATGACGGATCATTTGGAACTATATAAATTTACAGAATCATGGGAGCTGCAAAGTACCCAGATGCTGCCCTAGTTCTCCAGAGACTTCCCTGTGCTCTTAAGCAAGGTACACTACACTACAAAAATGCCAAGACATACTGCAATTTTATCTAGTTAAGTCTCAGGACTCCGGCTGCAAACAGGAAACCTGGAATGGTCAAGGCATTAGGGTCCTTGACAGATTTTACTGTTACTGAACAACCATGGCAGCCTCCCAGAATCCATTTTTCACATTGAAATTATAGGAATGCACCACATGAAATTTTCTAAAACCTTTACCAGTCAGACTGCACTCCCCTTGTCCTAGAGTGGCTTTACCAAAACAGGCCCTAGTTAACTATTTTTAATATTCCCCCCCCCCCCCCCCCCCAAGTTGAACCCTGTATGGCCTGCCAAGATTCCTTTCCTCTTTGGGGCATGTGCAGGGGGTAGCTTAATCCTGTTAGTATCTGCGACGCTTGTTAGGGCCAAAGTCACCCCCTGGATTTCCTCTGTTGAAGGCAGGTGGGTTCCCTCCCATCGCTCCGAGGCCTTCCATTGCACCACCCTGGCCAAAGCGATCTGCAGGCGGTGGTGGAGTCTTGTAATGAGGACAAATGCAGAAGAGGCAAGGAAGAAAAACAAGGAACAACAAAGGGCAGTTATAAGCCACTTGAGTTGATTCAAATTCTACCAGGATTCCACAATTCCAGCTGACCTCGCTACAAACCTTCACCCCACCAAAAATATCCCCAAGTGCCAAAACTGGACTGACAGGACCATTGCAGGACCCAGTCTCTTTCCCCACTCACTTGTATTGAAGCATACTGGAATACAGTTTGCACCATCTCAGACTAGTGCGCTGCTGGGGAGCATGTGAGTAATGCAGTCCGGGAAAGGAGAAGGTCACATTTCCACCATATTCCTTCACCCAAACTGAATACAAATGAGGAGCAGCATACTGATACTACAGCACTATCACAATCCAGGTGTACACAATACTCCAATTCCAAAATAAGTCTGCAATACTAGTCTTGTGCCCTGATTGTATCCTGTTATTTCCATTCCTTTGGATCTCCCCTTTCCCAGCTGAGTTAGTGCTATTGCACAGCCTCTTCCTTCCAGCAGGGAGAAAATGATCAAAAGATAATTCAGATTAGAAGGTACCTCGGGATGTCTCTAGTCTAACCTCCTGCTCAAAGTGGAGTCAACTATGTAGTCCGACTAGGTTAGTCACACCTTTATCCAGTTGGGTCTTGTAAACATCCAAGGGTGAAGACTGTACAACCTCTCTGGGCAACCTCCTCCACTGCTAGAATGTCCTCAGGGTGGACATGGTACTTCCTTTGGGGAAGGTACTGGAGGCAACCATTGCCTCTTCCTTCCCCCCAGACAGGGGCTAAGTGACTACATAGAGCAGAGCTGCTTTACACCAGGCTCCTGGGTTCCATTTATTCTTTGTCCACAGGTTTACAGCATTGATACATATATACACAATGTAATGTGATACATATATGCACATCATAATTGGTATTAGTACTGTAGATGACTCCATGATATTGCCTGGTTCTACAGAACACAGACCCAAACTTCAGTAAAATTGTCAATGTGGAGGTCCCAGGGACTCTCAACACTCACTTCGCTGGCAGTGCAGGGGAGGCACTAGCAGTAACAGAACACTGCTACCTTTTTCCCTTCCCTACACATGAAAAATTCTAAGTAATCATCAACTTTTCTGGTAGGACAGGGAAGAACACTGCAATCGCTCCAAGCAGCTGAAACAAACATGCAAAGTAACTGCTCCCTACATGAATAAAAAGCTGGAATACATGGGCCCAGTAACTCTTAAAACAAAACACGTGGGCAGGATAAATAATTTCCAAAAAGACTATACTTATTTCTGGCCATTAGGGAAACAGCTTATTGCTTTTTGGTCTAAACAGTATCATTTCATCATATTGATCTGAACTCAGCTCCCCTTTCCATTCCTCTCCATCTTCTTCATCCCTTAATTTCCTCGTGTAGTACGCATTCCCTTAACCTCAGCTGCTCCACTGTCCCTACCACTTAGGTAAAAAGCTTATAGCCAAATAAAACTGTTCTTTATGACAAAAAGACGTCTGTGCTGTAGCAGTCACATTAGATCAAGAAGTCTAAGTAGGAAGATTTGCAGGAAAATTGTTTATTAGACCAATTGATATAAACTGCAAAAGGAAGATGAACTTTCAGGACAAACTTGACTATGACTGCTGCTGTTTCTGCTGCTGACTGGAAGTGCTAACACTGTGAGAGGATCGATCCTCTGTACAACAGAGAGGAATGACAGATGCCACAGAAGCCATGGTCTATTGTAAAGTTCTGCAGTAAATTTTAAAACTAAATTAAATGTAAAAATTTTAAAAAGGCAAATAAATAAGCATAACATCCATGGATTCTTTGCTCTTTACCTCCCAAACAAATTAGCCAAACTCATTTTAGCATACTCATTTTAGCCTATTAGCATAGGAGATAATGGTTTTTAAAACCAGTGATGGACAGAACATTCCTGAAAGCTTGGCTTTATGTCTGCAAGAATCTACTATCGAAACACTCTCATTCAACAAAGTGCTTCCCATTACACCATTTAAAAAATAACCATATATTATTGCCAAGATCTTTCTAACAAACGTTTTAACACTAGCTATCTTTGAAGTAAAGGAAGTAGTTATTAGACTTGGCTCAATCTCCTGAAAATTATCAAGTAGCATCAAGGCAAGATTAACTTCTAAAGATTTCAGCAGGAGTTAAGCAACAGGTCTAGGTAGACAAACAAGCTTCAAGTTTAGCAGCATAGTGCGTAACAATGGAAACAACATAATCTGCATTTAAAACGTGCACAAAAAGCACATGGAGATACATTACCATTCCCATGGCTCCATCAGGTATCATAGCTCCAGGACCAGTTGCGGGAGGTGCAGCAGCTGGGACATTGGTACCACCCATAGCTCCTCTATTGTTCATGCCAATGGTACCTGGAAAAGAAAACTGAAGACTAGTCCTGGCAGACACAGTGACTGGGGTCTACTCATCAGCCCAGAGCCACAAAACACTCCCTGCAGTGTTATATTCAGGGACAGAGACTTAGTCTATTAACTGTCTTTGCACTATTAGGTCAAGACAAACTGATCTTGCATTCCAGTATTACTGGAAAATACAGCAGGCTCTAAGACTCACCACCTTCATTTCCCACTAAGCCCCCATTGCCTTTTCACTTGCTCTTGTATGTGTGGCCTGAAAATCTAAATCATGTAGTCACAATATGGAAATACAATAATCAAGACTGTTTCCTGGGCTCAAGGTCTAGCACTACATGTCGTACTAGTTTCTGTATCAGTACAAACTTCTGAAACACTATGGATCTGACAGCAACTTCAACCAAATCTTTTGCTTACTGAACCAAGTCTTTCACAAATGTACAGTACTGCCTCATACCCAAATTTTGTTATGCTTCCTGTCACATGAACACTTCCTGTCACTGAACTGGGAGAAGATTACTATGACTGAGTTTCTAAATAAGAAGCCAATAAAATAAGGCTACTCAAAAAATGTACAGATTTTGTAAAAGAGGAAAGGAGCACGCATAGGAACAAAGATGGCCACAGAATACTCTTACCTCCCATGCCCATCTGTCCCATTCGCATGTCTGGTGGCTCCCTCTGGAAAAGAGACAATCATTTCAAATGACAAAAATTCAGGCTTTTAAAAAATTTAATTATACAAATTCAATGAGTTCTAGGTTTTTACTACTGAAAACTGTGTAGAAAAGTCATTCCTGGGGTAAATTTCATAAGATCTGAGCTACCTGCACATGATAACTGCTGAACAAACAGGTCTTATTTAAAATATCTCATTCCAAAAGACTGTTTTTCACAATCATAGTAAAACAACCAGCAGCAAAGCTGCACGTGCAGATTTTACTGAACAGCAGCATAAAGAGATATCCTATATCTGGATGGAAAGATCTACTGAGCAGCAGTAACACATTAGATAGAATTAGTTTTCCTACTTCCTCAGCATAGCTAAGAAACCTTTCCTGTTGAAAGGAATGCAAGCTTACATGAAGACGCAGCACTGGGTCACTTGCGTTAAAATAACAGTTAGTGAGTTCAATTTCTCTTTTATTAACTGAGCATAGGGGACACACCACAGATCATCTCACTGCAAAGCTAGGACCACCTCCTCACTTCAGTGAGGGTACTACTTTTTCCACAGTGGGAACTGAAGAACAGATTTCACTTCATCTGTAGTCTCAGTACTGCAATTTATCATGTGAAGTCACTATTACCACCTTGATATCACTACAGCTGCCTCCACAATAGAAAGTTGCTGGGACTGGAAATGAATTGTAAGACAGTTCTTTATAGAACTAGAGATACTGCTATTAAAAGGCAGGTTACTACAGATTTTACAAGAAAATATTTGACCAACTGACTTTCAAGTACAAGCAACTACCATGCCTGCAGCAGTGCCTCAAGCTGTGATCATTTCATCTAAGCATGACTAAGACAGACTGCAGGCTAGAGATATAGCTGGGCATATGACCATAATGGGGTTCTGCAGCAATACTTCAGGACAGTACATGTTTGTTACTGTTAGAATAAAATTAATTAGCATATATTCTTCTGAACAGCAAGACAGCTAGTGAGGGTTACAGGGTCCTACTGTGCCACTGTGAACAGCAGTGGGACAGTAAATGGGTATTTATATTTTCCAGACGAATTTGTTTAAGATTGGAGGCAGTCAATAACTTAGGGCAGAATGCACTAAAGATGTAGAGTCCTTCAACCAAGAAGTTAAGCATTCACAGAAAGCCTCGTGCTGTGGAAAAGCAAAAATCTAATGTCAGTGTCCAGATGTAATGGGAAGGTAGAAGCATTCATACCGCATCAGCAAAATTTCCTTTAAAGCCTTCCTGCTGGCGTCTCATCATCTCTTCTTGCTGCCTTCTCATTTCCTCCTCACGGCGCCTACGTTCTTCCTCTTGCCTGCAAAAAAGGTCCAAGGATGCTCAGCACAACATACACCAACCATTCGCATCACCGTGTTGCAGTGCTGCCTAATGGGTCTTGTTTGGAAACCTACAACTTTAAGAACATTACTTTGCTGAGGCTGTAAAACATTAGGTACCTGCTCATGACGAAAACAGAAACACATATGCACACCAAGACATTTCCCAACACTGTCAATTTTAAGGAGTTCATTATAAAAGCCAATATGAGCACACCCATGTGTGTGTCTCCTGAGGAGCAGCTGAGGGAACTGGGTTTGTTTAGTCTGGAGAAAAGGAGTCTGAGGGGAAACCTTATCGCTCTCTACAACTACCTGAAAGAAGGTTGTAGCGAGATGGGTGTCAGTCTCTTTTCCCAAGTAGCAAGCGATAGGACGAGAAGAAACAACCTCAAGTTGTGCCAGGTTTAGATTGGGTATTACAAAAAAATTCTTCACTGAAAAGGTTATCAAGCATCGGAACAGGCTGCCCAGGGAAGTGGTTGAGTCACCATCCCTGGAGGTATTTAAAAGACATGTAGCTGTGGCACTTAGGGACATGGTTTAGCAGTGGACTTTGCAGTGCTAGGTTCATGGTTGGACTTGATGATCTTAAAGGTCTTTTCCAACCTAAATGTTTCTATGTACACAGCAGCTCCCAAACACATGCTGACTACATGCAATATAATGCATACAAGCCAGACAGTTCTCAAGCCTCTTCTATTACAAAAGTAGTCTGGAGATCTTCCTGGAGCTTCTCAAAATGAACCTGAGACAAGGAAGAGCTGGAACAGAGAGACAAATCTCTGAGACTAAGTTACCCCTCAAACGAAAAGACAGATGCTAGAATGGGGTTTCACAACCTGCAGCACTGAAGCCACTGAATCACTGCACATATACTGATTTTTCTATCTGCCTTGGTCAAGGAGCTAAACTGAGACACAGAACTGTAAAAAAACAAATACTAATCAGTGGAAGAAACTCCTAACTCTTCCATCTTAAACCAACTGTACACTCTCCTTATGAACAAAAAGGCCCAAAGTAACAGCCACACTTTAGGTAGTAATTAAATTGTCACACTGAACAATTAGGTGCACTGAAGAAGCGTTTCACTCCATATTATTATGAATTTACAGCATTTCATAACCTGTCGCCCTACCTGAGTTCCAACTGTTTACGTTTTTGTACTTCTTGGTTATGCAATTCCTCCATTCTCCTCAGCTCTTCCTGGCGTCTCATTAAATCTGTAAAAGATGACAGTAAAAACCCAATCAAACTCACCTCCCATGCCACCTCTTCTCAATTCCTGAACTAGAACCATAACACACAAGACAATAAGGTAACAGAGCCTCCAGCAATATAGTAACATCTCTCCATTCATTTGCTGCTACCATGCTTGGTTACAAGTTGAGCAGCTACACCGTGGCTCACCTTCAGTGGGCTCTAGCCAGTCTACTGAGCTACCCACTCCTGGATGTTGCAAGGTCACGTTCTAATACTCTATTTATCTTTGATTGGTACCTTGCCGCATGAGCATAACTTGGTGCTCATGGCGAGCTGCTTCCATTTCCATTTCCAGCTTCTCTCGAGCTTCCTTGATGTTGCGGTCTACTTGTTCCTGCTGCTGCTTCTCCATTTCTATTAGAGCCTTCCAACGCATGGCATATTCATACTCAAAGCTGCCAGGCTGTGCAAATCGAGGAGGCTGCTCACGCTCCCTGTCAAACGAAGAAGAGCTACTAAATGCTTCAACAGAGCAAGTCCTCCAAGAAAAATAATTTGTGTGTTAAATGCAATGGCAGATCCTTTTAACAGAAATGCATTTCTTAGTGCAACAAATAAGGAACCACTTTGTCTTCTACTTCCTCACAAATAGCTATTCCTGAGATACCAGTTTGTCTGCTCCCCAGGAATCATCTTATTGAAAGGAGAAACTTAGGCAGAATTCTCCTGCAGGATTAATTATATATGGAAACTGTGTCTGTCCTCCTCCATAACAAGCAATGACACTACTTTCGTAAGACACCAAAAGATTCTGGGTAAAGACATTTAGAAAACTCTTGAAAGAAACAGCCTTTGCTCCTGCTGCACATCTTATGGACAAATCCACTCCAGAAACAAACACTGCCCAAACGTGTGTGTTTATTTCACTAATCTCTGCAGTTCCTGCACCTGGAGCACATGACTGTTCCTAATGCAGCCTCCCAGCTCCTGAAGCTCTCATCTTCCTTACTTGAAAAATTCATGAGCTCACATGGTTTATGAATTCCCACTGCTCAGATCACATGATACCTACTTACACTGGGAAGCCTTCAAAGACCATGGCCTTATACCTGGATAGCTCTACAATCTCCTAATGCTATTCACATCATTCCTTAAATTTTCACTGTGGGTTCAAATCTGTTTCCTCTACAGACTTTCCATAATACTTGGAGCAAGTAACTTAAGTCTTTGCTTCAGGTTCTCATCTGAGAAAGGGGATCTCATATTATGTCAAATTGACACAATTTTTTATTCCAACAACTGAAATGGATTTATGAAGAATATGTGGAGGGTGCCAGTCTAATCCAGCAGTGTGGATCCAAAACCACTGCGTTCTTTCAGCTAACCATGGCAAGAAAAAGTGTATGCAATTCTCTTTCCAGAGTTGGGTCACGTTTACAGAAAAAAGGAGGACCTTTAGCAGCACTTGTGAGCCACCCTCCTAAGACTGAGGCACTAGTCAATGTCCTAGTCCACAGGTAGTCTCATCTCCTGTCACATGGCAGGCACATACTTGTGATATTGCTGATTTTTGATGACTAGTTTCTCTGGTAGTCCCTCTTCATCATCATACTGATCCATGGGCTCCACAGTAACAGGCCGAGGGAATCTGTAAAGAAAAGATGAGGTGCTCTCAAGAAAATTCAAGAATGAGGTTGCAGTGTAGGAAAGCATGTGTACTGTGTCTGGACTTATAAAATACTGCTTTTAGCACTGCTCAAAGAAATTCAGAACAGCTGGGGATCTCAACCAAAGTGAAGCCAGAAATCACTTTGAACACTTTTTTTCTTTCTAGAAAAGGAGCTGAACTGTTTATCAAAATCCTGGTTGAATCCAAACGAAAATTGTACTGAAAGAAGAATGCTCACAGCTACTGGTTCAAATTAACAGCTTAACTGAAACCTGACATCCTCCAGTAGGATCTACTGAAACCTGATATCCTCCAGTAGGATCTACTCAGCATGAAGTCTTGTAGTCCCTAGAATGTTGGTTTTCTCCCCTTCCTCCCTTGCTACATGGCCAACTATGGGCTGCACACATCCTTGTGTGCCTTTTCATAGCTGCCTAAAACAAAGAGTAACTACACTGATCCTCACTGGAGGTTGCTGGCTGTACCCTTCAGTCATATTCTCCTGGTGAGATGACCACGTGCCATTATTGCCAAGAAGCAGTGCTCTGTAAGTGCCTGTTGGGCCCTCTGTGAATTTCTCCCCCAAGAAATCCACTGGTGCGCTTCACAACACAGACACTACACGTATGTACTTCTGTCCTCCTGGTTTCTGTGTGCAGAAGAAAGTATTTAACAGAAGTGTCCCCAGCCTCTCAATTAGCTCCCCACTACAGCACTGACACTAGTCATCCTCACCACAAAGCAGCACCACACCTTCTCATTAGCTCCTCAACCCCATTTGCCAGAGCTGGGGAAATGGAAGACAAACGATCATGCTATGCCAAGTGGCAAGTGGTACCCAGACACCAGCAGGAAGGCAGGATATGAGAGGCTAAAATCTCTCTCCTCAGCTGAAGATCCGTAACATAGCTTTTCACTTCAAGGTGACATATTCCATTATTAATGGTCGTACTTTCCAACCAGTTTATCTAGCTGTTACTGTCGCGAACTAGGACAAACTAGAGCAAACTTAACCAAAACCAAACCATAACTAGAAATAAGCAACATACTGGTTTGCTGTCCTGGATATCAGAATCTAATACATTGATAGCTACAAAAGGATTGAATGCTACCCTCAGGTGCTCTCAGTTATACACTGGTAGTGATTAGTTTTGCATGATCACTTTAAAAAAAATTTGTTTTCATGGTTCTTTCAGGATATAGACTTCTGAATCAGCAAAAGCTCCCTAACAGCAATACTCCTGCAAAGCACTACACACTATGCTGGTTATCCCCAAAGTCTCAGGGGAAAAAAAAGGTATTAAAAAAAAACCACAAAACACCTGCTTTTTGAAACTGAACATGCTTGTGTATGGCTGTGCCATATGCAGGTCTCCAAGAAAGAGAGAAGTGAGAAGCTCAAAGCTTATAAAATTACTTTAGAAATTAGCAATATAGCCCCAATTTCAGGAAGTGTTCTATTCACAAACTCTAGATGCATACATACAAAACATCCAGTAATTTTTATTTCCAAGAGCTCAAAACCAGCTCCCTCTTAATAAAGCAACAATCCATGCTCTGTGGAACACATCTAGAATTAGTCATTTACTTGAGCTAGTTCACATTTTGTTGCCTTATGACATTCAAGCACAAGGAAAACAGTTTATTATGGTGAAAACTCTAAATAATCCAATCTATCTGACCAGCTTCTCCGATAGATCCCATGCCCACAGTGGTGGATCAGCATTCCACCCCAGCAGTGCATGCTGCTGAGTAGAATCCCATCCAAAGACTCGCCTCTGAAGCGACCCAGAGCACACAATTAACACACTTGAGCTTTGTTTCCAACGGATGATATGGATGGTCTCTGAAATAGCTCCTGTTTCTTAAAGGCTGCTTTATTTGCCCTAAGAAGGCTTTATCAAGAAAGAGTTTATTGGGAAGTTTTATGCACTTAACCCAGTAGCAGCTTCCCAGAAGAAAGTTTTCAGACCTGAGTTTCAGCACAGACTCACTCTTGTTGGAACAAAGCTAAGTAAAGTTCTCCCCCGGCAAATCACCTACCACCTCCTGCCCCATATCTCATCTGTCCCGCTCTGGTGTTAAGAAACATTGCTCACAAGCCAATGCCACCCAACAACCTGCATACATGTCAGTATAGCACCTCTCACCCTCCACACTTACGTAGTTAGCAGGAAAGACCCATCACTACATCTATCCAGGGCTTTCCTAGCAGCAGGCTTCCCTGAGAACTCCACAATGCCTTTCCCAGAGGATCGTCCTCTGTCATCCACAATAACCACAGCCCTTTCCACCTGGCCAAACACTGAGAAGGCTTCCTCCAGGAGCTCATTGGACACAAACTGAGGCAGGTTCCTGACTGTCAGCGATGCGCTGTGGCATGCAAAACGCACTCTTAGCTGCTTCCCACGTAGAGGCATGTTGTCTAGTTCCACCTTTGCAATCTCTGCCAGAGTGCGAGTTTCCTGAAGATAAAAAAAGTTATCATTAAAACTCCCAGTGCAATACAGAATCAGCCAGTCACAGTCACAACAGTCGTGAGCCTATTTCCACTGAACGAGTACTTCACAGAGAGGAATAATCCTCCCCTAGCATGGTAAAAAGTGTCCTAACGAACAGTAGCTGTTCTCTATTATCACTGACTCTAGCCGAATAGGCATGTACAGAGTTTGGGAGGGAAAAAAAAAGTATCAGACATAAGCTTAATCCAACAGCCAGTGCAAACTAAGCAAACAATTAAATGATCATTATCTATCAGACATAATTATATTAAGGCTACAAAGCATGCCTCTCTTTTTTTTTTTTAATAAATACATTAAAAAAAAGACCAAGATTCAACTATTAACGAAGTCTGATAATGGTAAAAGGAAATGCCGATTGTGTAAGAATCCATGAAAGACATCCTATACTAGTTTCACACCTTTCCACTCACTTAAGTCGCTACTAAGCAGCTATACTACAACAAAGCACCCCAGACTTTGGTGTGGGAACCTCATGCTCCATCCACTCACCTTGAGGCTTTCAGAAAGGTAGTATATGAGCCAATAAAGTCTGAGAACCATTACTCTATATTGGTAGCTACCTCCCTCCTAGTCACGCTTCAACATGATCATCTAGAGATCCCCTACCTCAAGAACATTCATCATGCCAGTAATACTGCAATACAACCTATGTTAATAGAAATTCCATGTTCACACCCTTCCAGAAAATGGAAATCCATCTTGTCTATAATAGCATTATGTTCATGTTTTCCTTCTGTTTTCTATCAGCTAACTTCAGAATAACTTTATCAGATATCTTATAAATCTTGCCACAAGCTGCCTGAATTCACATTCCTTCTCATAACAAGCTCTAGACAAACCACTTGTAGAAGCTGATCCCATATTCCAGGTTACTAAAATCAACAGCAGGCTTATTAGCAAGATATCTGAACATCTACTACTTTCAATTAGCAATTCTCCTCCAATGTCAGTCATCGCCACAAAAACACCCCAAAGGTAGCAAGTCACTCACCAGCCTGATAAAGCCAAAGCCTTTGTCCTTGTGTATGAAGACTTCACCTGCCTTGCCATACTTCTCAAATAACTTTCTCATCTCTTCCTCTGTAATATCTGGGGGCAGATTCCCCACAAACAGGCGGCTTCTTTGGGTGAAGGTCTTTTCACCAGGTTTCCGGAAATTCTTCAGGTCAATAGTCAGGCCTTCATCTGAGGGGAATAAGGTACACAGCTGCTCTACAGTTGGGGGGATAAATTCTATTAGGTTTCATCACAGTGAACACAAGAGACATAGGATAACATAGGTAACACCACCCATTCACTTCAGTCTCAAACCTCTCCAGCCATCTCTACAGCAACAACAGGATTTTATTTCAGAATGGCCCCCTATTCTTTTTAAAGAAAACACATGCTTGGACCTTAGTGCTCATTAACATGAATCTAGAACTGAAGAAAAGAAGAACACGGTAGCTTGAAATAACACGAGAGATTTCACTCAGTTTTAGAAATCTGGCCAAGATGACTGGCCTGCTACAAAATCACCTGTAGTCACAATAGAGGATTTTGCTACTACAACCTGAACTATTATAGAAAAGCCACAGCTTGGCCAGCAATCGGATTTTTACTCAAAAAAAACCCCAACAACCCCAGATGTCTAGAAGAATATGCAAACAAGAGGATATTTTGCCCAGACAGATAAGATTTGAGATAGCTGTCATTCTACGAGACAGGATTTGGGTTCTCAAGTCTTGGGTTCCAAGCTGGAGAGAAGACTGGAATGGTGAAAACAGTGGGGGAAAAAAAACCCAAACCACCCAAAAAAACAGCCATATAGGTGAGACCTCAGAAAAATTACAAAGTTCATTACAAAAACCTATACTCAGTAAGTAATGCTATACCTAACACTTAAGAAACAGGACAGATTACAGGAACATTCTCAAATCCCCACATGTATATACAATCTTTAACTCTTAATTCAGCAAAAGTCCAGCACAATTCTGGAAGCTCTACTATATGCCAGACAAAGGGATGTCTTCATCATAGCTTTACTTTCCTGTGTCCCATTTTCTTAAACATCTACAGAACTTCCCCACACAGGAGAGCAAATCATAGAAAGCAATTCCTTTGCTTTGCAGAGGACACACCTCATGGCCACACATATGAAATAAACTATGAACAGGAGTGGCTTGATTCAGGCTACAAAGCATGGCACTAACCAGGAAAGGCTATCCATGCAAAGACAATGCATACAAGACATGGAAGGACAACTCTTTTGTAATAAGCACACCTTCGTAGCCAACACTAAAAAAAGTAAGACTGATGGTATATCTATAGAAGAGTAGTGAGAGTAAGTTATCTACTTCACACAGCAAGGGTACTTAAGTGTTTTGTTTTGTGAACTTCTTCACACCATTATCAGAAATATTTGGGGATCAATGCAAGGCCTGTGAATACACTAGGAGGGATTTACAGCAGAGTTATACCATGATCATTGTTCTGCCTTAAGTAGATCCACTCAAAGGAATCTGAGATATAGTCACTCACTATAAGCTGATCCCTGTGAGAATACCACAATACAGTTGTTTTGTATTGTTTCCAACCTAAATGGAAATGGACTGGTCTGCCACCCTTGTCTATTCTCTTCTATGAGCTGATAAGGAGCCTGTTTAACTGGGCCATCTAATAAGAATACAAAGTTATTTTTCTACTAGCCCAGTATCTCTGCATGTGTGTGTATACAGTTAAACCTGCAACTCTGACAAAAAAACTACAGAACAATCACGCAAAGTGCACATGTGGCTTCTATACACTTTTGTTTTGAACAAAGTGTCCCAAACTTAAAAAAAAAAAAACAACTAATATAACTAAAGCACTTCTCCAAAAATGCTAACGACAATGCCTTGCCACCATACTTCTAAACTATCAAGTTAGATCAATTAAGGTCCTAGAAACCATTAATGCATATTGTCTCAGCTCACAAGCACCCCTTCTGTATTCCAAGTAACAGAGCTATAGTCCACACCAATTAGGAACAAACCCAGAAACGCACTAGATTAGAGTAACAACCATCATCAATGTCAGCTGGTACTTGAATGCTGAAATATTATTAAGTAAAGCTGGGCATCTCCTGGTCCCTCCCATGTAAAAATTTAGGCTTAACGGATGACTGCAAATTGCTGTAACAACGTTCTTACTACAACTGTATCCTTACAGATAGCAAATTTATTTCGCTAGTACTTAAGAAAACCTGTGTTGAGAAGCCAGCCATCTGTTATGACTGGGAAAAAAAGGAAACAGAGCCAAGGGAAAACAGGCCATCTCATACTTGCAAGGTTTATAAAAACACTGTTAAAGATTCAGAGATTTCCGAACGCTTTAAAAGTGAGCTTTACTTGAGACAAAGAACGTACCTCTACGTCACTACCCAGTTTCAGGAACACGAGAAAGTTACTAACAAATCCCAGCCAAATCTACAGGAGCCGCATGCATCTTTGAGCAGATTGAGCAAAAAAAAACCCCAAAACAACCCAGCTGCAATTCAAACTACTGTCTCCAACAATGGAAAAACCTGATTACTGAAGGCAAACCTCGAATGCAAGTCTCGGTTTGCTTAAGGACTTGAGTTTTTATTGTTTTAAACTGAAAGAGCGGGTTCAGTTTGTTTCCACCAAGACCTGTTGCACCCGTGGGGGCTGGCAGCTAACCGGGACCCGAAGTTACCCTCTGCAGCGAGGGCCGACGCTCAACGCCTACCCAAAGCGGGGCCGGGCGGTCCCCCGCGGCGGGCCCGGGACTCACTCTGGCTGTTGGCCTGCTGCCCGTTGGCGGGGATGGACGGCGGCGGATGCTGCTGGTGCTGGTGCTGTTTCCGCGGAGTGTGGTTCTGCTTCTCCATGTTGAAACTCTTGTTACCCTGCATCTTCCCCACCTAGATACAGACACGCCCGGTCGGCCGCGGCCCGGAGCTCGACCCCGGCTCCAGCCCGCGGCCCCCAGCCCCGGCCCCGCCTCACGGGGGCCCGCCAGCCCGCCAAAGCGGCCGCGTGTGGCGGCGGGGCGGAGCGCGCAGGCCGCGGCGGGCCCCGGCAGGGCCCTAGCTGCGGTGGCTGGCCGGGAGCGCCCGCCCCGCGGCGGAGCGGAGCCGAGCCGCGGTCCTGCCACCGCCACGGCCTCACCTGGTGGCGGACACCGGCGCCGAAACGGATCGCGGCCTCCTCACCCCGCAGCAGCCCGGAGAGGAGCGCGCGCGCGGCCGGAACTCGCGCAGCCTAACCAGGCACCCACCAGCCGCGCTCCCATTGGCCTCCCGGCCTCCAGCGCCGCGCCACCACTGGTCATGCTCGCCGCCACTCACATGCCGGCCGCGGCGGGGCGGGACTAGCCACCCCAGCAGCCCTCCGCGCGCAGCCCATTGGCTGCGCGGCGGCGGCGGCAGCAGTTCTCCGCGCGCGCGGCCCATCATCGCCGCGGGCATAAGGCTTGGGTGAGACGCGAGCGAGGGACAAAGGAGCCTAACGAGCCGCCGGAGCGTAGCGCGCAGGCGCACTAAGGGGGGGGGGCGACAACACCCGCGCAGGCGCGGCGGGGGACGCTCGCTTTAAAGAGACAGCGGCGGGTGCTGAGTGTGCCGCGCGCTCATCCCGCTCTTCTCGGGCGCTGCCCCCTTATCTCCCCCCCGCGTGCCCGGGCCAGTGGCGGGAGCAGCGTGAGCCGCGGCCTCTCCACTCCTGCTCTGCTCGTTCGTTACGGCCAGTAAGTACTGGGGCCCGGGCAGAGCCGGGAGAGCCGGCGCGTCGCCTGGGTCTCTTCAGGGTGTCGCGGGCGGGTGCCAGCCCCGTGCCCGCTCCCTTCCCGGTCCAGCCGCGGGCGCTCTCTTACCTCGTCCTCCGGACCCCGTTCCCGCCGCCCCGCCAGCCCTCACCGTCGGGCTGATGCTGCCCCGCTGCGGGAGGGCAGCCGGCTCGGCAAGGAGGAACCCGACCGGCGGGAGCGGGGAGGGTCCTTCCGTGCCCTGCCCCCGGCGGCTGCGGAGTGCCAGGAAGGGTCCGCCCGCGCGCCCCGTCTTGGGGTCTCGGGCGCGGCGGGAGCGTGGTCGTTACCTGCCTCCGGCGGACTTGATCTCACCGCCTTTTAATAAAGCTTCACGTTTCCCTCCGTGTCCCGTCGCACGTCACCGGGAGGGCTGCCGCGCGCCCCTGGCCAGCCCGCTCCCCGGCCGCGGGAGCCCCGTGGTGGCTCACAGCCCTCCCGGAGCGGGGAGCAGCCGGCGGTGCGGCCGGTTCTCCGCAACTCCGCCGTCGCCTCCTGAGACCGTAAACCTGCCTTTCCGTCCCCGGAGCGCGGGAGGTCGCCGCGGCGTCCCCGCCCGGCCACAGCGCTGCGCTCTCTGGTGTACCCCCGGGGCCCAGCGCGCGCTGAGCCCCCTGCACCCTCCCGTCTTCCCCACAGAGAGACAAAAAAGCAGGCGGGGGGGCAGGTGGAGGAGCCCCGCAGGGGAGTGGGGCGGGCGAGGGGGAATGGTGCCGCTCTGGGATGGAGGGGGCCCGTGACCCGCTGGGAGTGAAGCTCCCGGGGCGGGGGGTGGGGCACGGCTGGGCCCACGGCTGGATGGATGGGTGGGGGAGGGCTCCCCGTTAGAGGGGGTGCCGCGGGGGGGGGAGGGGAGCACGGGTGGGGGCTGTCATGGTTGGGGGATGGGAGGCCGGGGGAGTGGGGGGTGCCGCGGGGGGGGGAGCCGGAGAGGGTCACAAGGGGGCGGGGCCTGGATGGGGGGAGGGGAGCTCGGGGGGCGGGGGGCGTCCGGGGGTGCCGGGGGCGGGCAGCGGGCGCCGGCCAGGGTAGCCCCTCCTGGGGGCGGTGCCGTGTCCCGGGCCCCCGCGGAAGCCCCGCCCGGCCGCGCTGTCACTCACCGCCCCGGGGAGACGCTCCAGCTCCAGGGAGGCGGTGGCGGTGGCGGCGCCTGGACCCGGCCGGGCGGCTCCCCCCGCGCGCAGGTAGAGGCTGTGGCGGCGCGGCCGGGCCGGGTTCCCCGGGGCGGCAGCGAGGCCCGGACCGCGCGAGGAGACACCGAGAGGGTTAAGGGGGGGGGGGGGGAAGTGGGGTGGCAAGCCCGCTCCGCGCGATCCGCTCCGCACTTTGCGGGTGGCCGCGCGGGCACCGGCGGGGACTGGGGCGCCCCGTTCCGGCCCGCGCCCCCCGCCGCGCACGGCGCCTCCCCCCCAGCACCGCGCCGTCCCCGCTGGGGTGCGTCCGCTGCCAGCGCTTGGCTCCGCGCTGGCTGTGCGCGCGGCTCCGCTCCGCCACGGTGATCCGTTCCGGGTTTTCCGGCCGCCCGGCGGAGTCCGGGTTGTTGCGCCGATCCCGGGCTCGCCGCTCCGCTCCGCGTTTCCGAGGCCGCCGCCTGCAAGCGAGTCTCGCGAGCCCAGATCCCGCCGCGGCCAATGGGAGAGCGTCCCTCGCTCTGCACTGCCAATGGGGCGCTGCCCCCGCCCCCCATCGGGCTGCAGCGCGCTGAGGGCTCCGAGCGGCGCCTCCATTTAAAGGGGCCGCGACCCGAATCCGGGCTCTGGGTAGAGCGGGCGGCGCAGTGCCGGGGAGCCAGGTACGAGCGGCGCCGGCCGCGGGCGCCTCCCTACGGCTGCGCGGGAGACGCAGGTGGGGCGGCGGCGCGGCGTGGGGCGGCCTCGGGGCGCCCGCCCGTGGGGAGCCGGTGCTTGGCCCCGCGGGTGGGGGCGGGGCAGGCGCGTGCGGCGCGGGTCCCGGGGGGGCGGGGCGGGTGGGGCCCCCCCACAGGATGGGAGGCGGGGCGCGCACTTGGCGGGAGGGGGCGTGGCCTACCGCTCCGCGAGGGGGCGGGGCCGGCGCCGCTCCCCCCTTCCCCCGTGACGACCACTTGGGGGCGCCCTGCGGCGGGGGGAGGGTACGGGGGACCCCACCCCGATGCGGCACCGGCCCCATGTCTGCTGGAGGGGGGGGGCAGGCCTCGCCACCCCCGCCCCCCTCCCCGGTTGGGACGCGGGACACCCCGGTGCGACCCTCGCCCTTGCTTGGGGGGAGCAGGCCCCGAGGCCCCCCCACGGTATGGTGGGAGAGGCCCCAGCCTGACACCGCGCGGCCCCCGCCCCGGTGCTGGTTGGCACGGAGGGGATGGGGGGAGGCCCGGGGCCGGCTGTGCCCCCTGCGATATCGGTGCCTGGGCACAGGCTGGGCCCGGGGATTTGTGGTTCATGAGACCTGCCCCAGGCCCCGGTGCACACACACACACCGCCCCCCCCTCCAGCGGGGCCTGTCCCTGCTGTGGGGAGCTACGCCACGGAGCGGCAGCAAACGGCCCCCAGCCTCGCCCTGGCACTCAGCTGCCCCGAAGCTCGCTGTGCACACGGTGCTCAGCCCCAGCACCCTCCTCGGCTCACCTCTCCCTGTATCTTGGGCAGAGGCTTTGAGCGACGCAGCCTTTATGCTGTTGTCACTACACATAGTAACAAAGTCTGTGGAGCTTGCAAAAAACGCAGATGCTGGTCTGTGAACTGGCCAACCATTCTGTCCACCTTCCCCCTGTATGGGTGGGGTGGGTCTGGACCGGAGCAGGGCTTGGGTGCCCCCGAGGCCTGGAGTGTGTTTGTGGATCCCGGGGCACCATGTGCTACTCTCAAGAATGAGGCCCTGCGAGAGATAGGTGCAGCCCCGTGCGGCTGAAGCTGCCTTGTACTGCCGGAGGAGGCAAAGCTCTGATCCGCTGAAGCCTCGCCGGGCCGGGCTGCGTGTGAGCGGCGTGGCTGTGGCCAGTGAGGTGCCCTGGGGAGCATCAGTACCTGTCATGTGTGGTTTGCAGAGGTGGAGGCAGGACTGGCCCCAGACAGGAGAGTGTGCACCAGTGAGGCTGGGAGCTGACTGTGGCATGTGCCTGGCATGGGAAAAGGCCCTGGCAGTTGGATATGCTTGTGTGGGCAGAGGCAGTGCTGGACGTGGTCTGTGTCAGGAGATGGTGGGGGATAGGGTGCTCAGCTGAGTGCTGGGGAATGATTCCTGGAGTCTCTTTCTGATGAGGATGAAAGCTGCTTCGTTTGTGCTCTTCCTTTCTCCTCCTGCTGTGCTTTAGCCATGGCTCTTCTTCTAGACTGTAACTTCTCTCTCTCACTGCTGCTGCACTGCCCAAGAAAACTTTTAATCTGCATTTTCTCACCTAACCCTGCCTATCCTTGGATCAAAGCTGGTGATAAGGGCATAGCTCTGTCATTATTGCCAGCCCGGCTTTACTAAAGGAATAGCCACAGCCTACAGAGCTGCTGTCTGTAATGGCCAACCTGCAGCTTACAGCCCCAGCATGCATATTTGCACAATCTCTGTTTCTCTCTGCACCTGCTTATAACCCTCATGCTGCAAGTGCCCTTGCTTTGGAGGATGACAGTAAGTCACACCTGATTCCTCCACAGCTCTAACAGCCAGAGCAAGGGGCTGAGGCTGAGCCCATGGCCTTGCTCTGGGAGCAAAGCCCCTTGTGTTATTTCTTCTACGGATGTTTTACAGTCCGTGATGCTGGCATGTGTGACCCTGATGGACATAGGTGTGCTAGCAGAAGCCTCCAGTGCAGAAGGGTTATGGTAAAAGCCATTCAAGGGAAGTATGGAATAGCCTACAGCTGTGACAATGCATTTGTTAGCTTAGTGAAGGCCATGCTAGCAGGATTTCACTGGAATTGTGTTTTAATTTCAGTAGAGTGTTTTAAATGTTAACTTCTTCCTCTGCTGGCAGCACAGGTCAGGAAAGGGCAGTGCTTGAGACCATCTTCACCAGTCCTGCTGGCTCTGGGCTCTGGTGGTGTCGTCTGGCCGCTTCCTGTAAGCCTGCTCTGCTGGCTCAGCCCTCGACAGCGTAAAGAGAGAGGAGTCAGTCACTAGGCTGGGTGACACATTGGTCTGTTCAACACAGTGTTACCTAGGGCCAGTCTGTGCAGCTGCACATGAGGCGAATGAAGCATCCCAACACTGAGATGCCTTTTTGGGGACTTGGTGGCAGGCACCTTGCAGAGGGATCTGGGACTGTCAGCGAGCCCGAGGAAACAACTCACCTTGCACTTCCAGTATTTTGGCTCTGTAAGGCCACTTAAGGAAAATTAGATGTTTTGCCCTCAAAGATACATCATCCCTCAGGCTCTGCTCTCTTGTCTTCTTTCTCTTCCCTGTGTAGTAAGGTTTATTCAAAGAACCACAGACAAGGTTTATGTTGGAAGGGACCTCTGGAGGTCTCTAGTCCAACTGACCTCCTGCTCACAGCAGAGCTGACTTGAGACCGTCTTGTTCACAGCTTTATCCAGTTGAGTTTTGAGGACCACCAGGGCCAGGGAGTCCATGGCTTGTTCCCAGGCTGCAGCACTCTCCTTTGGAGAGTCACCTGCTGTACCTGCAGCTTTCATCTCCAGCTGGCTGTGGCTGCCTGTGGGAGGTGTCCAGGGCTTTGCATTAGGTGGTCTGACACCCTTCTGCAGCATCTGGGCAACAGGTAGAGGTCTGGGGGCCATCTTTTTTTGACCACTTCTAGGTCTACTGACGATTTCTGTCTTTTAATCAGTGTCTTAATATCATTAGGGCAGTTTCAACAGATGCTGCTGCAGCATGCCATGCACCTCTGTGCTTTTTTGTTGTGCTTCAGACAGTACTCCCAAAGCTTTTTTACCCACCCACCCCCTTCCCCTGTGTATAACAGTATTTTGGCAGATGTTGCCATGTGGGGAGTGGTGAGCCTTGGAAGAAATGTTGCTTATTCATGCTATAGACACAAAGCTGTACAAGTGGCAGGAGAGTTTTCTCTCTGACTCGATCTCCGAGTGGAGTTGGTTCTTGAAGTTCTGAATTGCTCTCCAGACACCAGGCGTTGCTGCTAAGCCCTCTGTCTCAACATGTGTAAACAAAGCAAGCTGTGTTAGAGTGTACCTAGACTTGTTGCTCTTTTCTCTGTTGCAAAGCCTTCACACTTAGTGCTTGGGGGGATCTTGGTCTTACAAAAAGATGTGACAGTGTCCAAGCAGTTTCAAACTGCTGCCAGGATGGCATTCCGGATGGATGAGCATGCTCCTGTTAGTTGTCTTAGAGTTTGCTACTAGTACAGAGGTGTTGGGTTAGCAGCAAATAATGCTGAGATCCAAGGAACGTTGTGAAGTACATTTGAAGTGTTGCAGGGAGTCTCCCAGTAAACCTAACTCCAGACAATTCTGAAAGAAGATTTCTGAAATTTGTCCTTCCTCTTGCACTTTTTTGAAGCTGAGGTGAAGTTTCTGGAATGCAAGCTCAAAATCTAGTTTGGTCGTTCCTGCCTTTGAGGAATTAACAGGAAACTCATGGTGTTGTTTTGCAGCACCATCTGCTCTGTGTTGGAGGGCTCAAGCTTTCTTGATTCTGGGAGACTGCTATACTAAGTTTGAGGCCTGCGCCCTAAGCTGCTGCTCCTGCTGTAGAAAAGTCTAGTGGTGGTCTTGGTACCTCTTGGCTTTGGGACTGTTAGAAAACCATTGCTGGAGTCTTGAAGCTGCTGGTGATATTCTGGGAAGGCCCTTCTTTTCCCCATCTACCAGCTCCTGTTGTGTAGACAGTTTCAGTCACATGTGAAGACTGGCCTGAAGGGGACACGGTGATAGCTACTGCTGTTTGTACTCTAACTGAGAGAACCAATAATATGTTTGGAGATGAGAAGAGACAACTGTTCAGTGAGCCCTGCCTGCAAAGCACAAGCTGAAGAACTTGACCTGCGACATCTGCAGTAGCTATAGCTTACTTGGAGAGAGTCACTGAATGCTATTGTAAAATCTCCAAGTCACAGAGGGTTTACATATCCCTGGGTCAGTTGTTAAGTAATCATATATAGTGTTAATCTGGAAATAGCTGTTTCTGGGTTTGTCCAACTTTGACTTCCAGCTTTTCGAGTCCTCATGTGCATTTGTCTGTATCTCTGAAGAGTCCTCTGCTGTAGATCTTCTTACCTTGTGGGGTTTTTTTGAGATGGGTTGTGTCTCCCCATTTCTTTTCAATGAACAAAAGAGGTTTATCACTGGAAGGTGTTTTCTGGTTGAGTGTTAAAGCAGTGGGATTCTTGCATTACTGTGTCAGATGTTTCTTTTTTTTATTTGAAACATCTCAGCTCTTCCAGTATCTGTCATCAAGTGTAGACGCTAGCCAAGAATGAGACAGTAATGGTCTAAGGTGGTGCTGTGTGCAAGCAGCACTGTACTGAATGTCACCAGTGGGCTTTGTGCTCTTTGAAGACCGAGTTTGGGCTGCCATATGGGAGCTCAGAGAGCTGCCTCTCCGAAAACACTAGTGAATAATGAAATCCTTTCTGCTCCTATCTGGAGAATTTTGACTGGACTGAAATCTGGTCCTTAGCAGTGTGCTTAGTTTACTGGTGATTCTTCATAAATTCATTTGCTTTAAAATGAGTTAACCAATCTGTAATAAATGTTTGCAGTGCTTGCATCTGGAAAGCTATCAACTGCCCAGAAAAATTCAGATAAGTCACAGCAATGAAGTTGGCTTTTGCCATATTTGTCACTCAAGGTATAATCCTGTTAATGAAGATCTGTTGGCTGATAGGACATGATATTATTTTCTTAATGTTTTATTGATAGAACTGTATCAATGACTGTTGTTTTTGTCAAGAAATACTAGGTTGGGTGTTACTGTTTATTCTAAAATTTGGCACAAAAAATAGGACTTCCTCCAGAGCTCTGCTCAGGTTTTACAGAACTCGTAGGCAGGAATTGGCTGGAATGTTGATTTGAGTGTCTTGATTTTTGTAGTTATTAGTTAATGCTTTTTGTATTTCAAATGATCTCTAATAGTGAAAAAGAGAAATCCTTCAGCCTTCAAAAGTCTTGAAAATCTGAATCCATATCCATGAACAAGTCTAGGACAGGTACCCAAGCAGTTGCTCTTCCTTTGCTAGAGGAAAGCAGTAACTGCATGGCCATGCTCTTTCGTGGGCAATAGAGACTTCTGAGGTATTTGCTTCATCGTGAAGGAGTAACAACAGTATTTTTTCTTACTGTCTGATTTTAATTAAATGTTTGATGGTAGCACCTCATTTTTGTAGGTAGGCCACATATTCCCCTGCTAATAATTATCTGAGGACACTGAGATGTGGAAGATCTGTGCAGTTACAGCACCACTGATGTCTTTAGTAAGCTAGATAAAGTCCCAGGTAGTCACTTGGTGTACTTGAGTGTTTTGGCAGAGATGTCTCGCTCCGACCTTCCAGGTCTGAGAAGAGATTCATATGCCCCTTCTTTGGCAGAAAAGCCAGGGCAGGTCAGGTAGTCATATGTGTTGGATTTGGCAGTCAATGTTGCATTCTATGCCAATCCTGCGCACTCGGGGAGGACCCTCAGCCATCCCATCACTTCTTTGGAAACTTGCATGCTACCTCAGAAGCACTCTGCTTCAGACTGTTGTGCGGGACACTTTGCTCCTTGAACTTGGTCTTCCCAGGATATCTGTTACTGAATACTCCAGAGAGGATGGTGCCGAGTCCTAAGTAAGGAGTTTCCACATGTCCAATAGAGCAGTTGTATCCACTGTGTCATGCAGGATTTCAGCACACTGCCTCCTCTTTGTTTGGCTGGGTCATCTTTCAGTGTACTCTCCTCGCTGCCAGGTATGTGGCTGGAATGGAGGAAGATTTCAAGACCAGTGACCAGAGCCCAGTGACTGAGCTGTGCATTAGGTGGTCCTGGAATAAAAAAGATGGTGACTTGTGGTGGGTCATTTCAGCATCTGCCAGAAACAATAAGCTATTTTTCTTCTGTTGGAGAAAGTGACAAGAGACTTTACCAGAGTGTCGTTGTTTAATCCCAGCCTGCAACTAAGCACCACAGAGCTGCTCGTTCACTCCCCCCACCCAGTGGGATGGGGGAGAGAATCGAAAAAAAAGTAAAACCCGTGGGCTGAGATAAAGACAGTTTAATAGGACAGAAAGGAAGACAATAGTAATGATAATAATAATAAAATGACAATAATAAAATAATTGGAATATATAAAACAAGTGATGCACAATGCGATTGCTCACCACTCACCGACCGATGCCCAGTTAGTTCCTGAGCAGTGATCTACTCCTGCCAGCCAACTGCCCCCAGTTTATATACTGGGCATGACATCATAAGCTATGGAATATTCCCTTGGCCAGTTTGGGTCAGCTGTCCTGGCTGTCTCTCCTCCCAACTTTTTGTGCCCCTCCTGCCTTCTTGCTGGCTGGGCATGAGAAGCTGAAAAATCCTTGACTTAGTCTAAACACTACTTAGCAACAACTGAAAACATCAGTGTGTTATCAACATTCTTCTCATACTAAATCCAAAACATAACACCATACCAGCTACTAGAAAGAAAATTAACCTATCCCAGCCAAAACCAGGACACAGAGTTAAAGTGCATGTTCAGTTGGCAGCTTAACTCACTGTGAAGCTCAACAGAAAGCCCAGATGAATCTGAACACCGTGGGGCAAATAGAAGTAGCGTTTCTTCCCCTGCTGCAGCTGGGAAGCTCTAATTTCTTCAGGTTGAGTTTGACTTCAGAGCAACCCATGGAGCTGGAAAGCATCGTTCTCTCGTGTTCTGAGGGTTGCCCTCTTCATCCTCATCAGCTGGTGTTTGAAAGCCACTGTAAAGACTTCATTGTCAGGGAGACAGAATTGCAGTGGTGGGCAGGGACATTCCTTGCTTTCCCACCCAGACTGCTTGTCAACATCACCTCCTTGCGTCCAGCCTCAGCTCTAACTCCATCAGCTTTTCCAGATTCTTATAAATACATCAAAAGTCGGCACTCATCTGCTCTGTATTGCCTTCTCACAGAGCACTGCTGCAGCAGGTTTAAAATAAACAAAAGGAAAATACTTTTAAAAACTAAATGTTAGGCTGCAGAATGTATTGCCACTGGAATTTTTGGAGCCCCAAAGTGTAAATTGGTGCAAAGGGGGATTAGGCAGATTCATAGAGGATTTGCCCAGTACAGACTCTTAACAGTGACAGTCTCAGTGCAACTCAAGCCAAGCAGTTCTTCAGCAGCTGATTGCCACTTTATTGGAGGATGTGCTGAAGAGGAATGTCCTGTTAGTTATGTTTCTTATACTCTCTCCCCAGGTATGCATTCCTGGTGTGGATAGGGACAGGATATTCGAATACATGGTCCTTTTGTTTGACTGACTGCAGCAGTCCTTAGCTTTGCACATCCTAAGAAGAAGGTTTGGGTCATTCACCAGAACATGTGAGCTGTTCTGCCAGTGGGATTTGGACAGAGCTGATGAAAGTGGATGAGACCTTGAACACCTAGGGCAAGCACTGTGCTTCCAACCAGAACGTGCAAGTGGATGGTCTTACTGCGGACTCTTGGGTCTGCAGAAAGGTCTGTGTATCTGTCCCAACCATATACCAGTAGTTTGGAGTTGACTTAATCTGTGAATACTTGTTCTCTTTAAGACCGTTTTGTTGGTCAATGTTGTTGCCATTAAGTTTGTCAGAGTCTTGTCTTGTATCATAATGCTCTTGCACCCAAAGCTTGAGAGCAATGTTAAGGTATACACTATTAAAACCAGATGCTTTTGGTCTATTTGTAGGGCACATGACTAGAATGATAAATTCATAGATTAATTGTTGCTTGCATTATCCTCTGGGAGGGAATGCCCAGATGGATTTCTTAGGCTCCAAAATTGTTCCTAAGGTCTCTTTCTACCAAGCAAAGACTAGCCCAGCTGAAAGTGGCAAATACTGTAGGAATATCACCTCTGTGGTGGTTCATTGCAGACTTGTGCAAAGTGTCTGAAGGTGAATTTAAGGAGTATGTTAGTCCTGTTAAGGATACCTATAAATAAGCTTTCCTTATTCATCTGGGTGGCTTGACCTTTCTGCTGCTTATTGTTGTAAGGTCTGCTGTCTGTCTGGAAATCTGTGTGGGGAACATCTTTGAGAAGAAAGCATTGCTTGTATTCCGAGCAGCAGAAAAAATGTGTTTATCATCTTGGGAGGGTTCTCACCTGTTTCAAATCCTTAGGATCTTTCTTTCAGATGTGTTTATTTCTATTTCACTTTGTTCTTCTTTCTGTCAGCCACCCTAAAACATATTAGATCCTGTATTGCTCAGGAATTGGATCATTCTAGAAGCTTTGTCTCCTCTGTAAAGAAAGCAAACAGAATCACCGAAGTCTTTGGTGGTGAAACTTGCTGAGCATCTCTGAAGATTACATCTTCTGTAGTTTCTGTGATTGTGGGAACGGTGCTTATCTGCCACTGTGAAACAGAAGTGTTGCTGTGTTTTTAGATAAAATAAGGAGGTGATGACTTTGAACTCTAGCTGTAGGGTGTGATTCCCTAAATTCCTGCTTAAATGAGTTTCAGAAGTTGGGTAGATTCTCTATCCAAATATGTCCTGTTTAGTTCTGAGTAAACCATTTGTGAGTGAGACTTGGTTATGCTTTCAGAGGGAAGGATATAAAGAAAGAATTAATCAGCCATCACCAGTGAAATTATTTCAGGCTTCCTCCTTCATTGATATAGATGAGTTATGCCCATAGTAAGCCCCAATAGACAGAAATACTGAATCTTCTGCTTCAGGGCTTAAAACAGTATCAAATTTAGAATTAAAATTACTCTAATTGGGGGGGGGTAGGTTGGTGCCACATCTTTTGATTCTAGTGCCTTCCTTGTAGTGTCTACTTACAGCCTGTTTTGGGCATGTGATGCTACTTCCAGTCTTACTCTGCCTCACCACTTGTAGACTCCAGCTCCTTCTCCTTTTCCCTCTTCAGGTTCGTCAACCATTATCTCTTTGTGGGGGTATAATTCATTTTTAGCCAACATTGATGTAAATGCTTACTTGCCTCATCTCAAAGTTTTGCCCTTTCTGTCTTATGATAATGTTGTCCATGAGGAGCTGGGCTGTAACTTTGTCCCTCTGATGTTAGCAGTGAGCATCACATCTGACTGTGCAAGTGCGCCGCCTGTGCCCTGCAAAGTCACATGGGTCTTTCTTCCTGACTCCGCATTGCATGCTCATGTCTACTTTGCTGCTTGTTCTTCCTCTTATGTCTGCTTTTAACATCATGGGCTTTACCACCTTTCTTCTTGCCACTCTCCAGAATTCCTCCTAGTTCTAACTTAAGGTTTTCCAGTTGTTCTGTGTCTGAATATTAGCTCATGTAGTTTTGGGGCTATGCTGTAGCTGTAGTTATACTATAACATGGTCTATATCTGTCCTCTGACAAAATTCATGTTTCTTGTTATCCTGTATCTTGTTCAAGGCACAGGCTACAGAGCTGTAAAGGAGTTCTTTCTGTCTCTATGTTTAAGAGAAAAGATATTTTAAAAATAAAATCTGTGTTAGCTCCACAAGAACAGATCAGGAGAAGGGACAGACCAGATTATTTCGGTCTCATGAGATAGAGAGGAAGGCAGGGAAGGGGGTATTACACACCACAGAACAGCTGTGTGAAGCCTCCTGAATTGGTACTTGACTCATTTCTGATACACCACTGTGTCATTTAGCATAAGCAACTCTGCTGTGCTGTGGTGAGGTGTGTGGAGGCTTTAGAGTTCCCAAAGGTCTGCTACACTGAACTGCTGTGTCCCGCTGCTGCTATTTGGCTTTAGATTTTCGTCACCTCATGAGTAGATGTGATTGACCTGCTAGTATCCTGGTTATGGCTAGCAGTATTACTGGGCCTTGTTTTACTCCAACAGTGATCAGAAGACTGGACAATTCATGTGTTGTGTTAGACTACTTCTCATTAACTTGCAAGTTTCCCTCTCATTTCTAGTTGCCATCTTCTAAATGGATTCCAGTGAATTTTCAGGATCTTTGGACCCCCTGTCCTTGCCTGACAAACCACTTATTGGTGATCTCCCTGCTGACATGGAGTTTGGGGAAGATCTCCTCGGCTCCCAAACAGCTTCTACCCAGGAAGTTTCAGTTCTTCAGCCTCCTGACTGGGAAGAATCCAAGCAGATGACTGCAGATGGGGACTTGGACCTTCTAGTGAAAGCAGACAGCGTGTCTGAACTAAACAAATCAAACGACCTTGTTCTAGATAAACCTAATGTCTTGGATATGCTGGAGAAACCTGATGTCTTAGATGACTTGGATAAAACTGCTGACTTGATGGAGCTAGATAAATCGCAGGGTCTGGATGGGCTGTATAAGCCACATCCTTCCCAGGATGTGGAGGATGGACCAGCGGACTCATCTGCCCTCTCTAGAGAAGCCCTTGTTCCAGAAACATGGAAAGAAGGGGAAGATGCACCAAAAAATGATTCTGGGGACCTAAAGGAGGATGGTGCTGCTGCTATTCCTGCACTGTCTGATGACAATGCTCCTGAATCACCCCAACAGCCCGTCCCTGACTCTGGGGACCTTAGTGGTGCCCCAGCCACAGAAGAAATCACAGCACAATCCTCAAGTCCACCAGTGGCCCCCCAACAACTCAGTCTTAAACAGTCAAAGAAGACAAGGTTGAAGGCACTAAGGAAAAGCTCACCCATGCAGAGGGAAGGGCTGACAGGGGAAGCAGAGGTGGAACTGAGCCTGGACAACAGTACTGCAGCTTTGCCCCCTGAGCCCACGGAGGACAACCAGGCAGAGGAAGGGGATGATAGTGGGAACAACTCACTTAAAGAAAGTAGCGTACTGAAAGCACAGGAAGCCTCACCACCAGCAGGTAGGTTGTTATCTCTGCAGAACTTGGCTTCCTTTTGCTCAGGAGGTCATCCTGCTGCACATTGCTGAAGATGGAGTCTGTTTTGCACTCCAACTTTTCCAGTTGTCTCCTGCTATGAACGTTGTCAATGCTAGTGATGGGCTAGATTTGGGGAAAGCATCTTGCTTACAGGGAATAATGCTCTGGAAGCTGCTCCCCTGGTACACACAAGCTTTTGCTCTGGCTTTCATAGCTTTAACTTTGATTTTCAATGCTTGTGTCAGCTAGGAGCTTCCCTGTTAAAGCTGCGGCTGTGCATCAGCTTAGCTCACACTCTTCATCACTGGGAGTCTTTGCTGGAACTGAGGGTCACCAGGAGAAGGTGTTTCCAGTAGGCAAAGTCCCTTTGCCCAGGCTGGCCATTCTCAGGAGATGCTAAGTCTCAGTCAGAAGCAGTTGAAGTCAACTGCCCAGCATGCCTCCCCCATGCAGGGAGGTCTCCCCCTTACTGGACTCCTCCCAGGCTGCGTGTTTGGATCTCTAACTACAGGTGGTGGGTTTAGAAGCTTTCCTGTGTCTGATCACCACCAGAACTGTGCTTGTTAGCCAGGACTGTCTGAGGCTTCATGTGCAGACTGACCCAAAGGGTGGCTGCATTTGAAGAACACTTATCCTCTTCTGTTGGAGAAAAGCAAGATGTTAGATGCAAGCTTCTTCTGTGCTTCTGTTCCAGGAGAAGGCCTGTCTGGGAAGGGAGGCGAACTGCCAACTGAGAAGGTGAGGAAATTGCAGTCAAGTACGTATGCTACAGGAGCATAGAGGGTGGCTGGCTGTTGTCAAACTCCATGAGGGATACTGGCTGTCTTGTCACCCCTCTGGGAAGGAGTTTGCCTGTCTGCTGTGACGGAATGATCCCTGTGCACTGCCACTGTGCTGTAATATGGCTTCAGTGTGTCCCAGCTACCCCTAGCTGGAATGTCATTCTCATAAGCCTACTTCCCCCTCTCTCCCATCTTGCCAACTGTGGTCAGGTATTCATGGAGTTTTACCCGTTTTCAGCCTAGATATTGGGAAAGCAAATCCCAGAAGTTGAAATTCCACCATGATCTGGCATATTTATCCATGGTTGTCCTAGCAGATGGGTAGCCTAAGTATTTTCTGAATGTCTTCTAGGAGCAGAAAAGAAGTGAACGAGCCAGAAGATCAGAAACTGCCAGGCCTGAAACTGTGAACTCCTCTGAGAGCAGTGAGTAACTAGGAGCAGCCAATGCCTGTTTTCAGCCAGAGAGCAGGGCCCAGGCCCATTGTGGGCAGGTGCCTCATGGTGTGAGTACAGTGGGAACTCTGAAGCTTCTGTGCAGACTTTCCTCTTACGCACGACAGGTCCCTTCATCCTGTGAGTCTTCATCCTGGGGTACTTGCCTTGCTTTCTCAGGGTGCTAAGATTGAAGGGAGGGCTGTAGTAATTTTACAGTGGTGTGTGGACACCAAGTAATAGAATGAGACTCCGGGGCTGTTCCCAGGAAATCCATGTTCTCAGCCAGGAACTTTCTTCCTTTGTCTCTATGGCAGCAGGCTGTCTGAAGGAAGGTTGCATTTTGGGGATTTTCCTGCAGAAGTACGTGAAGTCTCTGTTCTTTGAGATGTTGAGTGTCACTCTGACATTCCCTAGTACTTGTGTGTTGCTCCTTCATTGCCTGCCTATGCAGTCTGTGCTGGAGGCTGGTGATCCAGCTTGTTCCCTTTAAGGTCTACCAGTTCTTGGAGGGTTTTCTGCTGTAAATGTTCACACTTTGGGCTTCTGCTCAACCTTGGCAAATCATGACTTCCTAGAGAGGAATTGTACTTAAGCACAGTTTGCTTAAAGACCTCCTGACTCATCTCCAGTTCCAACAGAATATCTTTTTAAGGGTCCCTTTATCATTCCACCCAGACAGGTACAAAGCATTGTAGAGGGACTCCAGAAAGGTGGCATCAGAAAGCCCCAGCATGTGTCTTATGGCAGAGGTTTCTGTCTCAGTTCCTAATGAGGGATTTCTGTGCATCTTTCTCTGCTGCTTTGCAGTTCCGGTCTCTGACGAAGACTCTGATGCAATGGTGGATGATCCCAACGATGAGGATTTTGTTCCTTTTCGTACCCGACGCTCCACTCGCATGTCTTTACGCACTCAGATGGCTCAGCGAGCTGCCCGCTCTACTGTTACCAAGATGACTTGTGCCAACTGCCGGACTCCACTGCAGAAGGGCCAAACTGCCTACCAGCGTAAAGGGCTCCCTCAGCTATTCTGCTCCAGCTCCTGTCTCACCACCTTCTCAAAAAAACCACCTGGCAAGAAGATATGCACCTTCTGTAAAAAGTGTGTGTTCATTCCCCTTTCCTCAATGCTCCTGTGCTTGTGACCCCATTCACCTGCACCACAGCCCTACCTGCCAGTCCCCATCCCTGTGACCCTCATGCTTCCCATTCACCCATATCACTCCTGCCCACTGCCAACTGCTGCCCCAGTCTTCCTTCACACACCACATATCCCATGCTCCCTACACCCCCTTCACATTATTGCCTTTCCCTGCCTGTCCCCAGGCTCAATGCCCCATATCCCAGCCTTCTCTCAAAACAACCTTTTGCATGCTCCATCTTCAGGCACCACCCATCTGGGCCAGGACAGAAGCTGCTGTGAGACAGTTTCTTGCCACCCTTTTGAGACACCAGAAAGTCCTGTGCCATACTTGTCCCTTCATGGCAGGACTGGTGTGTCCCTGCACTAACACATCCCTTCCTGATCCTCAGGGAGATCTGGAACACCAAGGACTCTGTGGTTGCCCAGATTGGTTCAGGTGGCTCTTTCCATGAGTTCTGCACCTCTGTCTGCCTCTCCCTCTACGAGGCCCAGCAGCACAGACCAGCACCTCAGTCTGCAGATGCCTCAGACACCAGCCGCTGCAGCGTCTGCCACAGACCTGGCGAGGTAAACAAACCCCTTGTCCTTCCCATGTCCTGGATGAGGTGCTTGTGACCTGCAGCACTTGGCCCTGCCTAGGACCATCGCAGTGCATTTGCCACGTTCTCCTGTGGTGTGAGGCCTCAGCCCTTGAGCTGGCTTGGGCTCACTCCCAGGTCCATACTTGTTACTGTGAACCAGCCCTTATTCCAGCAGAAGAAATAAGGCTTCTGCTTTCTCCCCGCCCTGAAGGTCATTGCTCTCCCAATTGCTCCGCTGACTTTTGACAAGGGAGACCAGCCTGAGTCCACACCAGCTTCCAGTATGGCACTTGCCTGAGTTTTAGTGTAACAGCCTATTATCCCAAGGGCCATGGTAGTAGTGTCAGAATGAGGCACATGGTGGTTTTGGGGAGTGACAGCAATGATGTCTCTGCAGATCCAGCATGAGGTCAGCAATGGGAATGTGGTTCACCGCATCTGCAGCGACGCCTGCTTCACCAAGTTTCGGGCCACCAAGGGGCTGAAAACCAACTGCTGTGACAACTGCGGACTTTACATCTACAACAAGGGCTTGCCCCTGGAGTACCTCTTCCATGAAGGCCAGCAAAAACGCTTCTGCAACTCTGCCTGTCTCAACAGTTACAAGAAGGTGTGTGGAGCCAGCTGCCTGGGGTGGGGGGGTCTCCGTGGGCACACAGCTCCTTTGCTCTGTATGGCACAGGGCACTTTATGCAATAGCAGGTGACTTGAATCTCCTTGGCCTTTTACTGCTGACAAAACATTTAAGAGATTGCTGTGGAGAAACTTTGAAGCAGGCAAACAGAATTTATTTATTCTGCGTGGGGCCCATCTTGGATCCGAGCACAGGTCAAGCACTCAGTAAGCTGGACTGTGCGGTGACACTGGTACATTCAGTGAGCGTGGGCTGGCTTCTTTTGGATGTGTCCCCAAAGCTTGGCTGGATATATTCCTCTGTGGCTTGAGCAGACTTCACTTAACCATCTTGATGGGATTGCCAAGCTCTGTATTCCAGCCAGGGTACCCTTGAAATGAGAAGGTGAGATGCCAAAGGCAGCCTTTTTTGCTGCCACCACCTGAACCTGCAGACTATGAGCCTGGCTCTGGCATCAGGTGTTCCCTGCAGGAGAGCTGCCCTGTGGTGAATACAGTTGTGCAGTGTGGGATATGAGGGTCGGACCTTGCCGGCTGTGATGGTCTCCCTGGAAGCTCTGTTCTGCTCTGTGTTTGCAGAAGAATACTCGGGTCTACCCATGCATGTGGTGCAAGACGCTGTGCAAGAACTTTGACATGCTGCCCAACGTGGATCGCAGTGGCAAGATGGGCCTGTTCTGCTCCATTTGCTGCACTACCTCCCACAAAGTGAAGCAGTCAGGCTTGGTTGGTAAGAGCACCTGCGTACAGGGAATCAGTCACTTCTCCATTCTTAACTCCTTCCTTGGTACTATTTATTGCTTGTGGATGAGACTGGAAAGAAGGCATGTTGCTTGCCTGGGGAGGAGTACAGTGACACAATTGAAAGGAGATTTGGAGAGGGAGGAACACTTGCAGCATGTAGATGTCTTAATACTGAGGGGTAGTGTACATTGCTGTTCTTGAGAATGCAGGAAATAGTTGTAGTGCTTTTCTGTGCTGCCATTGCCCTTTCCATTACATGGGGCACCAGGGTGTGTCCAGCAATGGGTGCAAGTACTGCAGCCTGTTTTGTCCAAATTCCTGTAGAGCCAGGGTCACTTCCTTGAACCGCTGTGCTCTCCATCTGTGTTTAACATTTCTGTCCTAGCAGAATCTGGTGCTCTTAGTTTCCTGATGTTCTTGTCCCTCGCTTTTTGATAATAGCTTGACAGACTGAGGATGAGTAAGTAGCTTGCATGCCATCCTCAGAAACCAATCCCACGTCCTGTGCTGCTGCCCTCACCGATTCCTATCTATCTGTTTCATCAGGTCCCCCTAGACCCTGCAGCTTCTGCAGAAAGAGTTTGTCTGAACCCTGCTATTACAACAAGACAGACCGGGTTGTCTACCAGTTCTGCAGCCCCAGCTGCTGGACCAAATTCCAGGTACTGAAATATCCTTCATTCTGGGCTGGGCTGTAGAGCTCATGCCTCCTTTCACACTTAGCAGGGGCTCCACCTTCCTCAGGCTCCTGAGGGAGGGTCCATAAGAAAGTCTCTGCTGGAGCACAAGAGTTGCAGTAACTAATTGCCAGTAACTCAGTCTTGGCCCTATCTCCCCCTTCCTCTGTTGGGATAAGGTGGGCTGTAATTCACTCCTGTCTATCAGGTTATGCCCAGTGGGAGTGCAGTGCAGAGCTGTGCTGCATGAGTGGTTTGGGATATAGTGGCTTTATGGGGGCACGAGCAAAAGCACAAGTAAACTAGCAAAGCACAGCGGGCACCTGCTAGTGGGGTGGAGAGGGGCAGAGCTGCCCTCTGAGCCAGGTGTCACTGTGGAACCTAAGTCCTCTAGCATGTGTTGTCTAAAAATTTACAACCAGCAGGCCTGGATGCCTCATGTTTAATAATCCTGAAAGGCTTGACTGGTGGTTTTTAATCTTCTGATGTTAAGTTTCAGCATATATGAAAAGTTTATGGTATTCAAAGGCAACTGGAAGAATATTAGTTTTGTACAGTGGTCAAAGAACAAAGCAACAGCCAGGAAGACCTGGGAAGCTTAGGCCAGGACATGCCTTGGGCAACTGAGAAAACTTAGAGAATCTAGAGATAGAGAGTTAGTTACTGGCAGTTGCAGCATTTCATTTTGGGGTTTGTTTTTTTTCTTGTGGTTTTCCTGTTGGGGATTTTTGGGTGAGGTTTTGGGGGGCTTTTTTTTTTTTTTTTTTTTTTTTATAAAACCTTGATGTAATCCTTCATTGAGATCACACATGGTGTTGGTAGGGTAGCTGTAGAGTTTTTACAGTTGTAGACTTCATAAGACTTGAATCATAGAATCATAGAATCATTTGGGTTGGAAGGGACCTTTAAAGGTCATCTAGTCCAACCCCCCTGCAATGACCACGGACATCTTCAACTAGATCAGGTTGCTCAGAGCCCCATCCAGCCTGACCTTGAATGTTTCCAGGGATGGGGCATCTACAATCTCCCTGGGCAGCCTGTTCCAGTGTTTCACCACCCTCATGACAAAAAATTTCTTCCTTACATCTAGTCTGAATCTACCCTCTTTTAGTTTAAAACTATTACCCCTTGTGCTATTGCAACAGGCCCTACTAAAAAGTTTGTCCCCATCTTTCTTATAAGCACCCTTTAAGTATTGAAAGTTCACAATAAGGTCTCCCTGGAGACTTCTTTTCTCTAGGCTGAGCAACCCAAACTCACTCAGCCTTTCCTCATAGGAGATGTGTTCCATCCCTCTGATCATTTTTGTGGCCCTCCTCTGGACCTGCTCCAACAGGTCCATGTCTTTCCTGTGCTGAGAACTCCAGAGCTGGATGCAGTACTGCAGATGGGGTCTCAACAGAGCAGAGTAGAGGGGCGGAATCTCCTCCCTCAACCTGCTGGCCACGCTTCTTTTTGGGCAGCCCAGGATACAGTTGGCTTTCTGGGCTGTGAGTGCACATTGTTGGCTCATGTCTAGCTTTTCATCCACCAGTACCCCCAAGTCCTTCTCCACAGGGCTGCTCTCAATCCCTTCATCCCTCAGCCAGTGTTGATACTGGGGGTTGCCCCAACCCAGGTGCAGGACCTTGTACTTGGCCTTGTTGAACCTCATGACGTTCACATCGGCCCACTTCTTGAGCTTGTCCAGGTCCCTCTGGATGGCATCTTGTCCCTCAGGCGTGTCAGCCACACCACTCAGCTTGGTGTCATCTGCAAACTTGCTGAGGGTGCACTCAATCCCACTGTCTGTCATTGATGAAGATACTAAACAGTTCTGGTCCCAATACAGACCCCTGAGGGACACCACTTGTCACTGATCTCCATCTCGACATTGAGCCATTGACGAGTACCTTCTGGATGCGACCATCCAACCAATTCCTCATCCATAGAACAGTCCATCCATCAAATCCATATCTCTCCAATTTAGAGAAAAGGGTTTTGTGGGGGACTGTGTGAAAGGCCTTACAGAAGTCCAGATAGATGACATCCATAGCTCTTCCTTTGTCCACTGATGTAGTCACTCCATCATAGAAGGCCACTAGGTTGGTTAGGCAAGACTTACCCTTGGTGAAGCCATGCTGGCTGGCTTGAATCACTCCCTGTCCTCCATGTGCCTTAACATAGCTTCAAGGAGGATCTGTTCCATGATCTTCCCAGACACAGAGATGAGGCTGATAAATCGGTAGTTCCCAGGGTCCTCCTTTCTACCCTTTTTAAAAATGGCTGCGATGTTTCCCTTTTTCCAGTCACCAGTGACTTCACCTAATTCACCTAACTTGAATTATTGCCATGTAAAATCAGCACTGTAACATATGAGTAAACCCATGCATAACCTGGATTAGGAACTGTCTTGCTGGCAAATCTCAGAACACACTTGTCAAAGAAAAACCACTCAAGAGAGTGTTTCAAGATGGCTGCGTGGAGATCAGTATTAAACCCAAGGAGTTCAACATCTTCATCAGTCATCTGGCAATAAAGTCAAAGTAAGCATGATAAAATTTTGCAGATTAAACAAAAATTGGTGAAGTGTTAGCTCATGCTGAGGTCAGGGCAGTCATAGAAAGCAAAGCAACTGGATTGCTTGACAAGACTGGTTCCTCCTAATGTGTGCTTAAACACAGTTAAGTGCAAGATCCTATATCAGCCTTACTCAAGTAGTATGGGGATGTAAGTCCTGGGAAAGTAAGGATTTTGAAAAGGCCCTGGAATTACAGCAGATAAACTGTTCAGTATGAGCGTCTAAGTTTACAGCCACAGAGGGAAGGATTAATTAAGTTATTGCAAGTACAAGCAGAGGAACAGGGAGTTAAAGTTTGGGAGCTATGGAGCAAAAGAGCTACCTAGAATGTTGCACAGGTAGGAAGGATGTTCATCCGATGTCCACTTTATTTTCAATGTTGAAGAAAAATTTGAAGTATGCTGAAAAAAGACAGAAAAATTACATATGGGCTTGAAAAATGCATGTACTGAAGCACTCGGAGAGCACCTTATCTGAGATTATCAGAAAGAAAACCAGGAAGATGACTATTAATAAATATACCCTTGTGGACAAGACACCAAGTGCTAAATGGCTGTTTAATCTAGCAGAGGAAGGTGGGATGAGAATGGCTGCTTGAATTTTGAAGTTGCATTACCTTGAAAATAGAAACCAGGCACCTATGCTTCAAGATTTTTTAAAGAAATTCTCAGAAGAGGTAGCGGAGCCCCCATCTCTTAATGTTTTCAAATCCAGAGGGGTGGCAACTTGAAAGCTTGCCTTTCTGAGAAGAGCTGGACCCAGTACACTGGAAGCAAAGTGAAATTGCTCAAGAATCTGCTCTCCAGGAGCTTGAGACATGATCTGATGGCCTGGCTGTGGGTCACTGACAGTGGCAGCAAGTACAGCAAGTGCAGGTCTGAGCAGGGGCAGACGGACTGCTGTGAATGGTGGAGGAAGCAGGATGTGTTGGCAGTGCGAAGGGGGTGCTCGCTGCCCTCTGTGTGCCTCTCCCTCCATGAGCTGTCTCTGTCTCCTGCAGCGCACCAGCCCGGAAGGTGGGATCCACCTCAACTGCCATTACTGCCACAATCTTTTCAGCGGGAAGCCGGAGATCCTAGACTGGCAGGTGAGGACTCTCCCCAGGGGGATGTTGAGGTAGAGGCCAACCCTGGTGAGGACTGCAGGGCTCCTTCCTCTCCCTACTCAAAGCAGAGCTCCTTCTGCACCAGTGCTCTGAATGCCTTAGCTGCAGAGACATGCCTGGAGACCGCGCGCTGAGTGCTGCTCTCCTGATGTTCTGCAGGATGTCAAAAGGGCAGGAGGAGACTGTTTCTGCCAAACCCCATGCCAGGAGAGCTGGGAACTTGGCTCAGCCCTGTAGTCTTGCTCTTACTTCCTTGAGAAGCGTGGGGACCTCCTGCCAGCCTGGCTGAACCGGTGGCGGTCTCTTTGGCAGGACAAGGTGTACCAATTCTGCTGCAAGGACTGCTGCGAGGACTTCAAGCGACTGCGCGGGGTGGTGTCTCAGTGTGAGCACTGCAAACAGGAGAAGCTGCTGCATGAGAAGATCCGCTTCTCTGGAGTAGAGAAGAACTTCTGCAGCGAAGGTACTTAGGGAAGGCACGGGAGAGGCAGAGCCCCCATGCCAGCCCATGCTGGGGGAGGAGAAGAGAGCATGGAGAGGAACAGAGGGGAGACTGTCTTAGCCAGGCCCTGGGGCAAGAGCCTTGCCATGCAGTGCAGGGAGGACTGTCGTGGGGATGGCTTGCTGTCCGGCCAGGCCCTAGGGCAAGATCTTTACCGTTCATTGTGTCCTTGGGGAGGGCTTTCTCACAGCTTTTCTCTCTCTGGGGGCTGGGGAGACAGCAGGTGGCAGCTCCGCTCCTCCTGTCATCATGCACTTCTACGCTCTTGCGTCTGGGCTGGCCTGACCTGGCCTTGCCCTGCCTGCTGGGTTCCTGCACACAGGAGGTTGGAGTCAGACTCTTCCTAGAAGCATGGAGGTGAGAGATGGCAAGTCCCCATGAGGTCCCATCTTATCCCAGCCCCAGGGGCCAGTGCTGGATTGTTCCCTACAGTGTGTTGCGTGTGCTCTGTTGTCTCCGCAGACCTGGATTCTGGTCACGTTTGGGTCAGGGAGGCCCCCAGTTCATCCTGGGAAGGTTTCACTCCTATTGTTTCTCCGCAGGGTGTGTGCTTCTTTACAAACAGGATTTCACCAAGAACCTGGGCCTGTGCTGCATCACCTGCACCTACTGTTCTCAGACCTGCCAGCGGGCGGTCACCGAGCAGCTGGAGGGCAGCACCTGGGACTTCTGTAGTGAAGACTGCAAAAGCAAATACTTGCTCTGGTACTTCAAGGTCAGTATTGGCACTGGCAGCTTGTGCTAAGTGCTGTGGTGGGCACGGCATCCAGATAAGTGGGCATTGCACTGAGGAAGTTCGCACTGCTGGAGTCTGGCTGGCACTGCTGCGGAGAACCTGGCACTGCTGGAGTCCTGCCTGGCAATGACGGGACACTGCTACGGGGAAGCTCACGTAGCTGGAGTCCCCAGCTGATCCTGCCAGAGCACTGCACTGAGGAAGCTCACAGTGCTGGATCCGCGGCTAGTGCTGCTGTGAGAAGTTCGCACCGCTGGAGTCCCCGGCTGGCACTGGCAGGGCACTGCTGTGGGGAAGCTCACAGCACCTTGCTATGTGCACCTTTCACTGGAGAGTTGTGTTGCACTCAGAGGGGGTGTGGTTAGTTACTCGTTGTTTCTCTCCTGCTGATGCGGGCTTTAGGCAGCTCGGTGCCATGCCTGCAAGCGTCAGGGGAAGCTGCTGGAAACCATCCACTGGCGGGGGCAAATCAAACACTTCTGCAACCAGCAGTGTCTGCTGCGATTTTACAATCAACAGAACCAGCCCAACCTGGACACGCAGAAGGGGCCCGAGAGCCTGCTGAACAGTGAGTAGGAGGGAGGGAGGGGACCTGCATAGCTCAGTCTGAGACACAGGGAAGACTGAACAGCGAGGGGTGGAAGCTTCCTGCCCGGGACTGGATGAGACGCTAGGGAACAATCCTGCACTGGCCCTTGGGGGGGAAAGGACGGAGTGGGACCTAATGGGGCTTCTCCATCTCTAACGTCTATGGTTCTATGACACACAGGGCCCAGACGGGAGGAGCCGGTGCCAGCGTGCTGCCTGTAGCTCACACTCTTAGCGAGGATACTCAGGGATTTAACATCCTCATGTTGCCAACGGAGAGCTCGATTTACAGGGTTAGGGGACAGCGTGGTTTGGCATGATAATCCACCTGCAGCCCTGCACCACCTCCGAGCTGTGACCTTCTCAGATCTCATAAGCTAATCAGGATTGGGCCAGGTCAGTGCTTGGATGGGAAGCATTCAAGGAAAATGCAGGGTGCTGCAGGAAGTGGTGCTGGTGATGCTGTAGGTGGGCTCTCCTCAGCCAGAGCTGAACCTAGAATGATCTTGAGGGAGTGCTGAGCTGCTTGAGGCACTCTGTCTTGCAATGTTAGATTGGAGTCCTACCACTTACCAAAAGATCGCTGCGGCTTTGGGGAGTTGCCAACCCCATGTCCCGGATAACCCCATTCTGCATCCGTGGAGTTCCAGCTGGAGAGGAGATTTTCACTGCCTGTTGCCCCATTTCCATTAATTTGAGACAGTTGCTTATGGAAGATTGCAAAGTGCTTTGGGGTCCCTCAGGATGGAAGGTGCTCCTAGTGACAGTGACAAGACATCGCTTGGCCCTCGGACACTCATGTGGTCTCATTCTGCTTGGTCTTTCATAGGCCATGATCTTCTAGGTAATCTGTGTGATCTAGTTTAAAATGCCTGCAGCTTATGGTGGGGACTTACTTCGGTGCATCAAGCTTCGACAGATACCTGCATCACAGGCTCAGGGCTTTGCTGTCCTCCCTGGGATTCCATGAGGTGTAAAACCCTGACTAGGGTGCACCAAGGAGGGGAAATGAAGACGAGGACCTTCCTGTGAGAGACCTCGTCCTCCATCTCCAGACTCTTCCTGGTTCCTCTCCTGACAGCAGTGGGCTGATTGCAAGACTGGGGAAGCCCTGGATGTCAGTGCTGCTTAGACAGCAAAGCAGAGCTGCTCTGCCAGAAGCAGCAGGTTCCCCCAGCCAGGGGAGTCCCAACCTGCCCTCCAAGAGCCATGCTCCATAAATGGCTGTGTGAGGTGACGACTCAAGTAGCAGCACACTGGTGTGATGTGGATAAGGAACTGTTGGTTTCTGCTGGCATTGGAGTGCCCAGGGGGAGTCTGCTTGATGGGGCACAGACTGTTCTGCTGCCCAGGGGAGGAAGAGGTGTTAAACTTGCTGGTTCCTGTAGCTCACCAAGTGATTCCGCAGCCCTAGCCGTGCTGTTCCAATTGTCCTCTGCTTTCAAGGCATCTTGCATGCGAGATACCAGTAACACTGCTTTTGGGATGCAGGCACAGCAAGCAAGCTCTGCCTGCAGAGGGAAGCATATTTCACACCATTTGGCCATTGTCTCCTTGGAGCCATGGACCACAAGTCTGAGAAGTACCTTCACCACTACCGACCACGAGAGTCTGAGGTCCTCCCTCACCACATCTCTGGAGGCCCCCAAGAACTTTGCTGTCTGGCACGTGGGGCATCACCCTTCACCATGCCACAGCTGCCTCTCCATGTGCCCTGTGAGGCAGAGGACTCTGAGGGCAGCCAAGGAAAAGCCTGTCAGCAAGGGTGAACGCTCAGCTCTGCTCAAACTCCAGGCTACCCCAGCAGCTGTCATTGCTTGGTGAATGCCGTTGGTGGCACTGGGCCCTCTGTGTATTCTGGCACATCTATCCCCTGCCAGTTGTGGGACAGCTGTGGACATCCTTGTCCCGGGACTGTGGCATACTGCTCAGCTTGCGAAGGAAGGGTGCTGGAGCCAGGGCCTGCTGTGTGCTTACACAGAGCTTTCCAGCCCAGCGTGTTGTGCAGGGGATTTCAGGAGGAGTAGCTTGTCAGTGCGTGGTGAGGAGCAGCTTCTGCCTGGTCCAGCCAGGGTCTCCTGTGGACCTGGCAGCTGTGTTGCCAGCTCACAAGGCATTTCAGACTCATCTTGGGCAGAGCAGCTGACTACCTGCTTCTTCTCTTGCAGCCAGTGGTTGCCTAAACCATTCATTCCTGTGACCCAGTGGCTGCTGCCAACCTGGTGATGCCGAGAGTGCTTGCTCATGATAAAAGTGGCCATTTCTTTGCTGGGAACAGTCTGTATAACGAGGGATTGAGGAGCTTCTGCCACAGAACTGTGCCCAAAGACTTCCAAGGGGAACTGGCTCTGCACAGGGCCATCCAGCTGGAGAGGGTAGAGGGCCAGAAGTCAAAGTTCGTGCAGGCAATGCCTTGACAATTCCTTGCTGGTGTTGGGATGAGAGTAAAGAATAAGCTGGAGCTTTCCTGGAAGCCTGGATCTGTAGCACATGGAGCTTTGTGGCAGGAGGATCTTGTTTCCCTTAGTCCTAAATCATTGGCCTGTGGGGCAATCAAGTTTGCTTTTGATTCTGCTGCAGCAGAAACTGTGTTCATACTCCATAGCTTGTCTTTCTCCTTCAAGCCATTGATGTCTCCCACCTAGACCGGCTGCCCATCCACTTTGGGCTGGTCAGGGGGAGTTCTTGGACCCATTGAGACTGTTGCAGATCCTATGGCTGAATGCTCAGCTGCAGGCTAGGGGATCTCCTCCAAGTGGAACTTACCTGTCCCCCTGTGGTGGTCAGCAAGTGGACCCTGCTGGGCCTCCAGTTGCTCAAGAGCGGTCCTGCATTTCCTCAGGACAGAGGAAATCTGCATAGTGTGAATGCCCATGTGTTGGACCTTTGGGAGTCTGGGTCTTTCCTGGAGAGCCTATCTGTATGCAGGAGATGCAAACAGACCCGCAACTCCCCTGGGGTGCTGAGACTTGCTGCTTTCCTTGCAGGAGTCTCCTTCATGCATGGCCCACGGTTAGTCAGTGCTGTAGAAGGCAGTTCTTTTTCCCAGCCACATGGGTAACCAGGGCTCACAGGAGATTTGGATGAAGGTGTTCTTTTCGGTCATCAGCCTTTGAGATGGGTGCAGGTTCTCTGCAGAGCAAATGAGCAGGAGTTATCATCCAAGCCAGGATGATAATGTCACCACCTGAGACCAGTGTCTGCCACATGTCCCTCTTACCTGCAGGTGATCCCCTCTTTCCTTAGGGGAATGGACTGCATCCCTAGGACTGGGGCAAAGCTGTCTCTCTGCTTTCTGGGATCTCTCATAATGCTACTACTAGCTCTGTCACCTTCTTCCTAGGGATCTCGAAGCACTTTGCCAAGACACTTGTAGCAGGGAGATGGAGGCACAGGGAGGGGCCATGGCTCGGTACAGCAAGCCAACAAGCAGAGCTGGGAATAGAGCCCTGGATTCCTCTCTCTACAAGGGGCTGGGATTTCTCCTGACCTGCTGTGATGGGGATGGGGTGGACTGCAGGGGAGCACAAAATGACATAGGAATGACTTGATTTTGGAGTTGTAGTGTCTTCTGAGCTGCTAGGGCTAGAGATTGTGGAAACATTAACTGTTCCTGGAGTGGCCAGGAGCAGTTTCTGGGGAGCCTGTCCCTGCCTTCTGGCTGCTGCCACCTCCTGTCCCAGCACTGGGACCTGTTGGCCCAGGAGCTCTTGAACTTAGTAATTGCTTTCTCTTACAGGTCAGACTTCAGAACCAAAACCACCTGCCCCTTCCCCACAGAAGGCAGAGACTAACATGGTAAGGCCTGTTGGAGGTAGGAGATTGCAAGATAGCACAAAGGGGCTGTCCCCAAAGAGAGGACAGATCTGCCATTGTTCAGGGAGATTCTGTTCTTCTACAACCAATGCATTTTAAGATGTCTGGGTAGTGGGAGCTGATAAGAGCTGCTGGGGAGGGCAGCATCAGCGTATCTCCTGCAAGGGGGAAGAATAACCATTCCCCGGGAATCAGTGGGCTCCAGAATAGCCTGCCACTGTGGCACTGGCTCCTCTTTGCATGGTGCTCATGTGCGTGTGTGTCTGTGTGTTGAGGACTGCCAGGCTCCATGAGGTGCTTTGGGACTCTCTCTAGCAGTACCCGTGGTTGGGAAGAGGTGGGTGCTGCCTTAGGTGGACACCAACCTCTTGCTTTCTGTGTTTCCTCAGCTGTCGGCAAAGACATCCTCAGCGCAGATGTCTCCAGCCGCACCTCCTCTCCCACCCCCTCCAGTTCCAGCCACCCCTCGGAAAAACAAAGCTGCCATGTGTAAACCACTGATGCAGAACCGGGGCGTTTCCTGCAAGATAGAAATGAAGTCCAAAGGCTGTCAGACAGGTAGGAAAACAAGACATAACTGCAGGATTACAGGGGCATTTTAGAAAGGCAAGTGGCACGTCCCTGATCCAGACTAAATGTGAATCCAGCTTGAAATGCTGTACAGAGCAGCTGGGTGTTTGGCACTGTGCTGAGGAGTCTCAGGGCAGTGCAGAGCACACATGGCAGGGCTGGAGGTAGGGAGCCCATTTCCATCAGCAGCAAAAGGAGAGATGCAGAGAGCACTGCAGCATGATCCCACCTCTTGTGGGACAACTGCTGTTCTTCTGGACATCATCAGCTTGTCTGAGGGGCCATCTGCTGAGCAGGTTCCACTGTGTAGCTCCTGTCAGGCACGTGTGTATGGTCTGCAGCATATGCAAGGCAACTAGACCTCTCAGCAACGCCATGTAAGAGCAGGGCTTGCACCTCTGGCTGAGGCAAGCCTCTCTTGCTGCAGGGCTGTTTGGCTTGCTGCTGTTCCAGCTCTGCCCATAAGCCACAGAAGCTGGTGGCTGGAAGGGCCATGATGCTGGATGGCTGAGGGCATGACAGTGTGCAGTGGGGCTGGGTGGAAGACCTGCTGGGAGCAAGCTCACTGATGTACTTTTGCTCTTGTCAGAGGCTGACTGGAAGCCCCAGGTGATTGTGTTGCCAATCCCCGTCCCGATCTTCGTGCCTGTGCCTATGCATATGTACTGCCAGAAAGTACCTGTGCCTTTCTCCATGCCTGTCCCGGTAAGCAACACACTCCACTCACTCGTGTTCTCTTACTGGCTCAATCGTGCCTTGCTGCAGCCTCCCTGCTTCTCTGTCCTCTTCTCCTGCCTCTGCTTTTACGTCAGTCAGCTGAGTGTCGGTTTTCTGCGTGGTGTGCTGCTGTCGACAGGTGCCTGTGCCAATGTTCCTGCCCACCACGCTGGAGAGCACAGATAAGATTGTGGAGACCATTGAGGAGCTGAAGGTGAAGATCCCCTCCAATCCCCTAGAGGCTGACATCCTGGCCATGGCCGAGATGATTGCAGAGGCTGAGGAACTGGACAAGGCCTCCTCGGACCTGTGTGGTAGGTTCTGCCATGGCTTGGTCTCGCCCAACAGCTGGGATCACGTGGCGTTTGCCAGCTCTTGGAGCTAGAGCATCTGCCTGGATCACAGCTCTCCCAAAGCCTTTGAAGAGGGAGCAGGGAAGAGGAAGTCCTCAACTTCTGCTGAGGAGGTATCAGGAGGGAAGAGTTGCAGCAGGGAGTAGTGTCTGCCACTGTCCCTTTTGGAGGTGCAAGTTTTGTGGCACATGTGCAGCACTGTTAGTTTATTCAGGTGGCTGTTCAGGGTCTTACCTAAAGCAGCTTCCCATCCAGAAGACTAGCAGTCCAGACCCCACGGGTCTTTTTAGTTAGGGGCTGCATTCCTCAAGCCCCAGTGACTAGGGCTGTGGCTGGGGAGAGGACAAACATCTAATGTCTTGCTGTCCAGGGAAATCTGGGCAGCGCAGATGTCATGGGGCTGCTCTGAACACAGGACTGTGCTGCATGGAGCCTGACTTCATTTTCCAGCTGTCACAGGGAAAACAGACAAAAGGCTTTCTTGAAAGTTGGATTTATGATCTGCTTTTGCATTGCAGACCTGGTGAGTAACCAGAGTGCAGAGGGTCTCCTGGAGGACTGTGATCTGTTTGGACCAGCACGGGATGATGTGTTGGCTATGGCTGTCAAGATGGCAAATGTCCTCGATGAGCCGGGCCAGGATCTGGAGGCTGACTTCCCTAAGAGTAAGAGCTGGGTGAAGCAGGCATGCAGGGCTGTTCATGCTGCAGCAGGGTCCTCCCCGCTGCCATCAGCTGACCGCTGCCAGCAGCGTTAAGAGCTGTGTGAACTTACCTCCCCATGCCCTCTGACTGACCAGGCTTGAGGCCAGGAACTGAGAGTCTGCAGCAGGGGTGAGGAGACCACCACTTTTGAAGGAGCATGTGTTTGTCTAGACTAACTGACCTGTTGCAAACACGGGTCTGCAGAGAAGGGGAAATGAGAAGCTGATTATAACAGCACAAAAAGCAGGGCAGCGGCACTGTTGTGCTTATGGATGATGATTTCAGAGGATCCAGCAAGGTGAGAGAGAGACCTGGACAGGGCATGACAGGGAGACAGCAGGGAGACCTGGACAGGAAGAAAGCAGTATTGCTGTGTGTCTGTTAGCGGGCAGAAGGTGGAAGAAGAGGCAGGGACTTGCAGGAGCACAGCAGTGGTGAGGCAGGATGCTAGCAGCAAAGGACAGAGGATTGGGGTGCCTGTGCCAGGCTGTCCCCAGTGCTGGCCTGGCACAAGGGGATGAGGAATGTTCCTTGGGTTTGAAAAACAAACAAAAAACTGTCAGAGGGGAGAATGTGAGGCTCTGGTTAGTTGAGAGAGCTTAGCATCATCTGCCAGAGCTGTATTTCCTTTGTTGGGCTGTGGCTAAAAGTTCATGCCAGGCAGAGGTAGAGGGTGTGAAGTGTTGGGCTGTGTGTTCCCTCTTCACCTTGCTGTAAGAACCAGACGAGCACAGGGGACAGGATGAAAAGTCTCAGCTGAGCCCTTCTCCCTGTGTTTTCTTTCAGACCCTCTAGACATCAACCCCAGTGTGGACTTCCTCTTTGACTGTGGGCTAGTGGGACCAGATGATGTGTCCACAGAACAAGATCTGCCTCGTGCTGTCCGAAAGGTGAGCTCTGTGTGGGTAATGCCTGCTTATAGCTCTTTGGATTTGGAGTGAGAACTGCCATCTGGGACATACGAGGTGAAGGCTTTGGTGTGTTAGGGTGGTTGTGCCCTCTCCCTTCGGGGCATGCCTGGCCTGTGGGCCACTCCTTGAATTAAAATACTTGCCTGTCACTTTGGAGGAGCTTTGAATGCCACAGGTCATGTGAGAGCTGGCCTCTTTCCTGCCTGTGGTCCTCATAACTAATGGGCCTTGTTGGCTTGGCTGTCAGCAGAAGGATGCCTACTGGCATGGGCACAGACACACTGGGAGGGAGCTGGCAGTCAGCAGATCTGAGGGGTGGCCAGGGCTCTTGCATCTGTCCCAGGTAGGTGCCCAGTCTCACAGTACACCTCTCTGCAGGGGCAGAAGCGTCTGGTGCTCTCTGAAAGCTGTTCCCGGGACTCAATGAGCAGCCAGCCCAGCTGCACAGTGCTGAACTACTCATATGGTGTGAATGCCTGGAAGTCCTGGGTGCAAGCCAAGTATGCAGGGGGAGAGACCAGCAAGGGAGAGGAGCTACGCTTTGGCCGTAAGAGCCCTGTCTGGATGGGGTGGAGTGGCAGAAACCTCCCAGAAGCTGGGTCCCAGGGTGCTGAGGTGCTCCTGGCCTTGCAGGCTATTGTCTGAGGCTGCTGTGCTTGTTTCCATAGCCAAGCCCATGAGGATCAAGGAAGACATCTTGGCCTGCACAGCAGCTGAGCTTAACTACGGCCTGGCCCAGTTTGTCAAGGAGATAACACGGCCCAATGGGGAGCGCTACGAACCAGACAGTATCTATTACCTCTGCCTTGGCATCCAGCAGGTGAGGGAGGTCTTGCTGCCCTCAAGTCCTCCACAGCCAGACCTGGGGGTCAGATCTGGTGAGGGGAGCTTGTGCCCTTTACTCTGCCTTCTGGGGACCCAGAGAGGTTCACTGGACTGTCCTTCAGTGCCTCACCCCAGGATAGCAGCCTACCTGGTTTGGTCTTTGTTCCAAGCCCAGTGAGTAGGGTGGCAGCTATTCCCAAGCCTTGCACTCTTCTTGCTCATCCTTGAGGAGGGCTGGGACATCTCCCCAGACTCAGTCCCTTCTTCAGCACCAAGTCTGCTTTGTCATGCTCTGGGGTTTTTCTCACAGCTCTCAGAAGTGGCTGGTTTTAGGATTCTGCCCTGCAGCTCTGGTTGTACAAGGAGGGGTGCTCTGCATATGTGCCCTGGGCTCTCTGGGGAGGGTTTGCATTCCAGGTGCTGCCATGTCTCTCTTGACTGTGTGTTCTGTCCTTTCTAGTACCTGCTCGAGAACAATCGTATGGTGAATATATTTACAGACCTTTACTACCTGACCTTCGTGCAGGAGCTGAACAAGTCCCTGAGCGGCTGGCAACCCACAATCTTACCAAATAGTATGTGTTTCCAGAGTACCTTCAGTCACCACACACACCCAGTTTGTGTGTCTAGCCTTGGATCCTCCAGTCTGATTGTGCTCCCCCAGCCTCAACCCTCTTTCTTGCCATAGGCAGCACAGTCCTGCTGTGTCCAGGGGTTGTACTGACCCATACTGACAGTGGAGCCAGCAGCTTCTGTTGCCCAGAGTCACTGTAGCTGGGAGCAGAGCACAGCTGCTTTGTGTCCTGGGACAGTTTGAATCTTTACAACACTTCACAGTGATGTCTCCGCCCTTTGGCAAAGAGGATACTAAGCCAGGAGGCACACTGGCCCATGCCTTTGTGTTCCCAGCACATGGGCAAGCCCTGCACACTGTGCTAACTGTTGGCCAAGGTTGCTGTGCTGCTGCCTTGTGAGGGGACTAACTTAGAGCTCTGCAGAGGCTTTTCGTGATGGCTGTGATCTGGGCTGCCTTCCCTTCTGTGTTTTGTCACTGGTTAGTTCACAGATCCAGCCTCACCTCTGCATACTGGCTGTCCCAGTCAGAGGCATTTGGCTGCAGACCTGTGTGTCTAGGCAGGAGCTGGCCGTGTCTGTCTTGCCTGCTGCTTTTCCTTCATCTCACACTGAGTTTGGTGGAGCACTGACCTAGAGTTCACTTTGTGGCCATCTATAGGGATGAGCAATTAGGATTGGTTTGGGTTCTGGCCTGTGGTTTGGCTGCACTCTGGGATGGCTTGTGGCTGGGCAGAGCCAGCATCTAGCTCTGCTGATGGCTCTGGAGAAGTAACCTCATAGAAAAGGGGATGTTGTGAAGCATCAGTCTTTTGCAGTGAGTTTGCCTGGGCAGGGTGAAGGGATTGCCACAAGGCCACTGTTGATGTGACCTGGTTCTTCCTCTGTGTGTTGCAGACACAGTTTTCTCACGTGTCGAGGAGGAGCACCTCTGGGAGTGCAAGCAGCTGGGCGTTTACTCACCCTTCGTGCTCCTCAACACCCTCATGTTCTTCAACACCAAGTTCTTTGGGCTGCAGACAGCGGATGAGCACATGCAGCTCTCCTTCACCAACGTGGTGCGCCAGTCTCGCAAGTGCACCACGGCCCGTGGCATGACAAAGGTGGTGAGCATCCGCTACTATGCTCCTGCCAAGCAGAAGAAAAGCCGAGGTAGGGTCTGATGGAGCATCTCTCTGTCCCTCCCCCTGCCTCCCTCATCAGGTCCCAGCCATGATCCTGCTCTCTCCCCTTCTGCAGATAGTGGCTCTGGAAAGCGGAAGCGTGAGGAGGAGGTACCGATGCTGGAGCAGCGGGAGAACAGGATGAACCCACTCCGATGCCCAGTCAAGTTCTATGAGTTTTATCTCTCCAAATGGTGAGGCTTTCTTTGGAGAAAGGGCATGTGCCATTTTGGGGCTACCTCTTGGTTTTGATGGGACCCTGTGGAGTGGCTGCTGCTCTCCAAACATTTGTACTTGAATGTAAAGCCTTGCCTAGGGTCTGTGCTGTTTGTATAGACCATAGCTGAGAGAATGCTTCTCTGCAGCCCCTTCCACTACTTGGCTCTCTCCAGCCAGGCAGGAGCATGCAGTATGAGTCGTGGTGGTTGGCTGATTAGGGACTTTGGTCCTGAGTGAGGAGCTGCAGACTCAGTTTGTGTCCTTGTCCTGCCGAAGGATGAGAGGCTGTGACAAGCCTTGAGCCCCCCTTGATAACCATGAGTGCAGGCCAGGCTTTCTGAGCCCCTGGAGCTGATATCCCAGGGTTCACCTTCCTCTCTCTTTACAGTCCAGAGAGTCTGCGGAACCGCAACGATGTATTCTACTTGCAGCCTGAACGGTCGTGCATCGCCGAGTCCCCACTCTGGTACTCAGTCATCCCCATGGACCGGAGCATGCTGGAGAGCATGCTGAACCGCATCTTGGCCGTGAGGGAGATCTACGAAGAGCACAGTCGGCTTAGCAGCCTGGAGGACGACATGGACTGAGAGCGAGGTGCTGCCGGGCTGGCTGTGCTCCAGCCCAGGACACCTCGTCTCCCTGCCTCTTGCTGCAGGGCTGGGGCCGTGCAGCATGGGAGGGGATAGTGCTGTGGCAGCACTGTCTATCGTTACCGGACTTGGACATCACATCCTGCTCATTACGGGCCTCTCCTACATACATGGCCCCTGCGCTCAGCCCTGCCTCCTGTCCTGGCTGCTGGGTGAGCCGTCTTCCCTGGGGCCAGTCCCCACAGCACAGGGGTGGCAGAGCCCCCAAGGCAGCTCCCCTTGCCCAGCCCTGTCCCCTGCTATTCCCAGCCCTGACTCTACCCTCCCCCCTCCCCCAGTGCAGGAACCGCACCATTGGGCAGAGTGCTGTCTGGGACCAGCAGCCCCGAGGCTTTTAATTCCCCCTTCCTTTAGCATCCCCTCACAAGGCTGTGGGTGGCATGGCAGGAACGGTAGCTCTGCTGCTGCAGCAGCATGGTGTTTTCAAGCCAGTGGGGAAGGACCATCAGCAGCCTGAGAGCTGTTGGGGTCAGGGGGAGGGCTTGTTCGCAGGGGTGGGAGAGGTTTGGGCTGGCTTTGGGGAGCAGAGGAAGCTGGTGCTGGAATGTGAGGGCAGAGACCCAGCCTTGCCACCAGGATGCCTCCCTCGAATGCAGCCGGGCTGCCTCCCTCAATTTTGTCAATGTTTCCTGAGTCTGTGGAAAACTGATGGAGACAGGTCTGTGCCAGTGCTGCCCCTCTGTCCCCACTGTCCTGCATCCTAGCGTAATACCCCTCCTCAGTGCAAGGTGCCATCAGTGGGTCCCTCCACTCTGGCCGGGGGCTTGGGCAGCTGCTGGCAGAAGTGAGGACCTCTGCCTGGCCTCCCCCTCCCTCCCAAAGCAGTGGGGTGCTGGCGCCCTGCCCAGGGCAAGCCTGGCTCTGGCTGTGCCACTCCCTGCTGCCTCCTGCCCCTCCTTGTGTTCTGGTCAGTTTTCTTGAGCTGTACATGGGTCTCCTGTTGAGCCTGTATATATTGTTCTGGGCCCTGGCCCGGGGCCATCTGTTCTCTGTGTCCATGTGGAGAGTGAGCCACTCACCAGTCTTGTTGTAGTGATGCCAGGGCGGTAGGACTAACCCTGTGTCTCTGGAAACCATTCATTTCAAATAAAGATGCAGAAGACTTTTGGCAGCCCCTGCTTTTCTCCCGCAGGCAGGATGGGCACTGCAGGAGAGCAGGGCCAGCATCCCACTGCTGCCGTGCACCTCGCTCCTGTCCATCCCTGCCTGCTTGTGCTTCCTACCGTGTCTGGCCCCTAGTGTGCTGCCAGCTCTGGCATGCTATGATGGCCCCTGACCCCGTGCCTGCTGGTGCTAGCCTGGCATGCCCTGCCTGTTCCTGCCCTGCTTCTCCTTGCCTGTCCCTTGCCAGTAGGGCTGCCACCCAACCCAACCCAGCAGTGGCCCTGCCCTGGCCAGGTGGGACAGACCGGTCGGAGAGCAATGCCGCGGTGCCCGTGGGCAGAGCAGGAGTCGAGTGAGGTGCAATGGGTGTTTATTTGCTCCCCCAGGGCTGACAGGACCCTGCCCCAGCCGAGCCCTACTCTCAGCCCCACTACCAGGAGCACGGGGAGCAGCCAAGCCACATCCCTGGGGCCATGCCTATCTCTTGTGCTGGCCACGGGGTCCATGCCACAAGCCTGTCAGGGCCCAGAGACAGAACCACAACTGTGGCCACCCATGCATCATCCATCCCTGAGCATCCCAGCAGGCCACGTTCACACTGCCAGGTCTGCAGCTCGCGCCTTCCCGTGGGACCCACTGGCCCCCCCCAGCCATGTACCCGCCTTCCCCAGGGGTGCCAGGCCATGAGGCGCTCTGCCAGCAGCCACGGGGCTGCCACTGCTGGGCAGGGTGACGCGGGTCCTGTGGGTCCCCAGAGGGCCACCAGGACTGGGCAGGATGCGGGAATTGGGGCCTGGCCCCTGCCAGCACTTGGTGAGACCCAGGTGATAGATCTCCACCAGGTTGAGCAGCAGGGACACACAGGCCACCCCTAGCATGAAGAGGATGAAGATGGTCTTCTCAGTGGGCCGGGAGATGTAGCAGTTCACGGTGTTGGGGCAGGGCCAGCGGCTGCAGGTGTAGAGGGGCTTCAGCTGGAACCCGTACAAGGCGTACTGGCCCACAATGAAGCCCACTTCCAAAAGAGCCTTGAAGACGACGTTGCAGACGTACGTCCTCAGGATGGCCCCGCGCATGCAGACCTGTCCCCGCGTGTCCCCCACAGGGAGCTGGGGCTGCCTGGGGCGCTGCCGCCTGGCCCCACTGCCAGCCCGTGCTGCTGCTTGCTGCTGTGCCTTCTCCTCCAGATGCACCAGGTGCAGGATGTGGCCTAGGTACACAAGGCTGGGGGTAGAGACAAAGATGATCTGCAGGACCCAGAAGCGGAGGTGGGAGATGGGGAAGGTGCTGTCGTAGCAGGCATTCTGGCAGCCAGGCTGCTGCGTGTCGCAGGAGAAGCCAGACAGCTCGTCACCCCAGACCCGCTCAGCAGCCGCCCCCAGCACCAGGATGCGGAAGACGAAGAGGACAGTGAGCCAGACCTTCCCCACCACGGTGGAGTGCTCCTGGGCACTCTCCAGCAGCCGCCCCAGCAGGCTCCAGTCCCCCATGGCACGCGTCACAGTGCCCTGCAAGACAGCCACCCTCCAGACACGACCACCCCACAACCTGCTGAACCACCACCCCATCCCCCCGCCCGGCGGGTGTGCAGGGACCCAACCTGGGGCTGTCCCTGGAGTGTCCCCACCCTGCGTCCCCTGGGACCCCCTAACCTGTCACAGGGAAGGCACTGGGAACAAAGACCTCTGGTAGAAAGCAGCCTTGGCATGCTGGGAGCAACCGTGGGGGACAGCGCAGTGGCAATCCGGCATGGGGACCCCTCACCGTTGGCGGGTGCGTAGGGCAGAGCCTGGTGTTCCTGCGCTGTTGGCTCCCCTCAGCAGGGTGATGCAGGATGCTGCAGGGCCCCTTCCCGGCTGGTCCCCTGCTCCTCAGCCAGGTGTGGACAGGCCTGCCCGGCTCTGTCTGTCCATCCACCTGACGGCGGGCAAGGGGTTATTGGGGCATGAGGCAGCTGCATGCCCCATTGGCTTTCACTGTGACTGGCAGATGAAACAGCCACTGGGGAAACTCTTTCCCTCTATTTTTGGTCTGGACACTTTTCTAAATATATGCGGGGCTGCAGGGGCTGGTGCTGGGGGAGCGTGAGCCCTTGTACACTGCTCAATGCCACCCAGGGGTCACTGCTCCTGCATGCCGGCTGCCAGGGCACCACAGCCATGGCCCCAGCCCAGCCCAGGCACTACAGCCCCCGCAACCCCTGGTGGCATCCACCTGGGCTAGGGTGCACGGGTGGGCACCCCACACTGGCACCCCAAGCCCCTGGCACATCCCAGCCGGAGTAGAAAGGAGGGAGGCAGTGCCTGAGAACAGAGATTTAATGGCCCAAGATGCCCTCCTGGCTGTCCCATGGGACAGGGACAGCACAGGGCCGTGGGGTGGCTGTGGGGTGGGGGCAAGGGCTGGGGCCCCCATGGCGCTGGCCTTAGCAGGCAGAGCAGCGGTCACCCTTCTCCTGCAGCCCGGGGTTGCGGCGCAGCATGTCCTTGAGGGAGCCATCCTGCTCTGTCAGCAGCTGGTTGATCTCATTCTGCTTGTACTCAGAGGAGAGCTTGTGCCCATAGAAGGAGCCCTTCCCTGATGAGGGGTTGGAGTTGTGCTGGCCTCGGCGGGCACAGGCTCGCACCACCAGGTAGACCAGCTCTGCCATGTTGAGGACTATGCAGATGCTGGAGGTGACCAGCATGAAAACGGTGAAGATGGTCTTCTCGGTGGGCCGGGAGATGAAGCAGTCAACAGTGTTGGGGCAGGGGTAGGCCTCACACTTGACCAGCCGCACCATCTGGTAGCCAGGGTAGAGCATGTAGAAGATGTACATGAACACAGCCTCGAAGAGCAGCCTGAAGACCACACTGCAGACGTACGTCCACCACAGCGAACCCGATATGCGCATCTTGTGCTTCTTCACCTCCTCCATGTGCTTGGGGTCTGCATGCCCCGTCAGCACCAGCAACTTCTTCTCCTGGTGCTGTTGGTAGGCCACGTGCATGGCCACGAGGAGGGCCGGTGTGGTGACAAGGATGAGCTGCAGGGCCCACAGACGGATGTGGGAGATGGGGAAGAAGTGGTCATAGCAAACACTGTTGCAGCCAGGCTGCTGGGTGTTGCAGGTGAAGGCGGATTTCTCATCCCCCCAGACACTCTCAGCTGCCACCACCAGCACCATTATCCGGAATATGAAGATGACAGAGAGCCAGATGCGCCCAATGGCAGTGGAGTGGCGGTTCACTCCACTCAGCACCGTGTAGAGGCCAGCCCAGTTCATTGCTCCTCACGTCTGCAGGAGCAAGCAGCAAGAGACAGTGTTAGGAGCAGGACAGTGTTAGGAGCAGGAAGGACCCCTGGCTGAGAGCCACCACATCCCGGCCCTGGTGGCAGCAGCCTCAGGAGGGACCTGGGAGCAACTGGCTGCCGCAGTCCTGGTAGGTGGACAGCAGGATGGATGGATGGCAGGACAGCAGCATGGCTCCCACTGCTGTCACAGCTCAGGGCAGCATTTTGGCCAGAGCAGGTAGGAGACCGGTTGGCCCTGCAGTGTCAGCTACTCCTGCTCTGCAACCCCACACTGGCACAGGGATCCTAACCAACGGCTGCTGCAGAGGATGGGGGGGAAGCCCCATACCTCCACAGGGACCCCCTATCTTCACCCGGCGCTGAGCTCTTTGGCTAGGGATGGACCCAAGGAGCTCCATGGCTCCTCTGCACGAGCACCTCCCTGACCTGTCCCTCATCGCCCCATTCCCTGCAGGAGTGGGGCTGGGGACCCCCGAGCTGGGGGGACCCCTGGTACAGCCATGCATTGCCACCCTCCTAGAGCCGTCCCTGCCTGGGGAGCATGGGGTGACCCTGCACCCCAAGCACAGACCCCTGCCCCACTGGCACTGAGCAGCCCCAGAAGCTGCTTCCCACCCCGAGCACGAGGCTTCTGGGCTGGGACCTGCCCTCCAGCTGCCCCTGGTGTGGAGGGTCCCGGCGGCGCGTACCTGCCGGTGAGGAAGGGTCCTCGCGAGCTGTCCCCAGTGGCCCCTCTAAGGTCTCATATCTCTCACAGGAGAGCTCTGCTCCGCCTGCCCTCGTCTCTATCCGCCACTGCCCTGCACTGGAAGTCATATGCTGCTTTATAAACTATTTACATACAATGGGGCCTTTATCGGCCCCTGAACAACACACTTTAGCATTCAGATCCAACGCCCTGACTTCCGCCCACCCCAACCAAACAAAGTGCCTGTGTGCTGCATTCCCGCTGCCTGGCCCTGCACCCACTCCCACTTCACCCCGCGCCAACCACGGCTGCGGGCCCCCCCCCGACCGCCAGCCACGGGGTGCTCGTCACTCTGCCTGGTGGGACCACGCCACAGGCATTGCTGGACTGGACAGCCACCTGGGGTGCCTGGGGGTCCCTTCCCCAGGATGCATGGCAGAGCCCAGCTGTGTGCCAATCCCACACAGACGGCACCAGAGCTGGGGCCTGGCTGCTCCCCAGTGTGGCACTGAACAGTCTGTGGGGACCTGCGGGGCTGGGTGTGCTGGGTACAGCCCCCATGGGTGCCACCATACCCTTGAGGCTCTGCTGCCAGGGGGCTGGTGCCAGCAGCAACAGCTGCGAGGTCCCTGGAGCTGCCCTGCATGTGCCCCGTCCTGTTAGGGACATGGGAGTCACCAGGGTGATGCTGGCTGTGTGCTAACGGGGGCTGCGTTCAGTGCTGAGAACATGTGCTGCAGGAGCTGTGCTCCTCTCCCAGGACAGGGGGCTACTGACGCTGCCCCACTGCTCGGACACACTGGTAAGTGCAACAGCCCCTGTACCTGTGGACCCCCTGTGCCCATGTCCCTCAGGGCTGGTGTCCCAAGCCACACCATCACGCTGTGCACCATCCATGTGGGGATGGTGCCACGTCCTTTGGGTTTTGTCCCCAGCCTCAGGTGGGGAGCAGCACATCCTCTAAAACCTACCAGCTGGGAGCCTGCAGGGTGGGGAGGCAACAATGCTATCCCAAACGCCAACTCCACCCCTCAGCCTAGGGTGCCAGCACCTGGAGCTGCGCAAATGGTAGTGGGCAAAGACCCTCCAATGAAGCTGCGGGGAGGGCAGCTGGTGCCTAGGCCACACTCTGTTCCTTGACCCACTCCCCTCATGGTGGCCAGCACCCCTAGCTCCCTGCCCTCCCTGGCCCATGGCAGAGCCCTTCTGCAGCCCCCACCCTGGACCCCCCAGTCCCCCCCCCGGCTGGGGGACGTGTGGCAGCCCCCACAGTGGTGCTGTGCTCACCAGGCTCTCACCTCAGCAGCAGGACAGGCAAAGCTCTCAGGGAGCGCAGCAGCCTCAGCCTCCAGCACAGCACCCTGGACTTTATACTGCCCTCTGGCACGTCACCCCCATCCCCTCCCAAACAACCTTGCTCCTTCCAGGACTTGCTCCCTGCCAAGTAAATACCACAGGTGTGTCCAGCCTGCGCTCACACTGCCAAGGCACCCACCACCACCCACCACCACTGCCAAGCATCCCCTGGGGACAGCCCAGGGGCCACCACTGCACTAAGGCAGGGCCAGCCCCCCAGGATGGTCCCCGTGGGAGCTCTGTGGTCCCCCTGGCCACGCTCCCCTGCTGTGAGCATCCTCCCCACCACATCCCCTGCAAGCTGGGCACATGCACCATGGCAGAGCCCCACTCTCCATCCGGGGGGAACAGCTCTGGGCAGTCCCAGCACCCGGAGCACCTTGATCTGCTGCTGCAGGCTGCTGGCTGGGCGCTGGGGAGCCACCAACCCCCTGTCTAAAAGTGCAGCCAGGAAAGGCAAACAGCCTGTCAACGATTAACCCAGCTAACGGCCCCACTCCAAGGTCCCGCCGCCCAGCACCCCGCACGGCGCCGCAGTGTGCTGGGACGTGGCGACCCTGCCCCACATTTGGGGGCCCCAGGGTGGGCTGCAGGACCCTGCACACCATCCCCTGCATGAGGATGGCAGTGGTCCCACTGTCCCCCGCATGAAGATGGCAGGGTGGCACTGTGGGGTGACAGAGGGTCTCCCCGCAGTGTGGCGGGGGTGGTGGGCAGAGAGGGGCCGGGGATCGCCGGGGGTGCGGAGCGGGTGAGGCCCACGATAAGCTGCCGGCTGAGTCAGCAGGGCCCGGCGGGGAGCGGCCGCAGCCGCCGGCACCGCCCCGGCTGCGCACCCGGGGTCCGGGACGCACCGGGGGACCGGGGGGGGGGGGGCCTGCCCGGAGCGGGGTGCGGGGAGGGGGCAGGCGGAGGGCGGGCACTGGGAGGTGTCGGGGGGCGGACTGGTGGGGAGGTATGGGAAAGGGGCTAGTGAGGCGAGGCTGGGGGCATCAGGCTGGGGGGGGGGGCAGGCTGGTGGGCAGTGGGGGATTTGTGGGCTGGGCTAAGTAGGGGGAAGCACTGGGGGGACTGCATGAGCCAGGCTGGGGCGGGGGGGTGGCACTGGGAGCCAGGCTGGGGGTCCCTGGGGGGCTCCGGGAGGCAGGCCGGGGTCGGCCGGGCAGTGCGGGCCGCGCGTGGTCGCCGCTCGCCGTGCCGGCTGCGCCCGGCCGCGGCAGCAGGTGGCGCTGCGGGGCCGGGCCGGGCAGGGCCGGGGGGCGCCGGGGCCGCCCCCGCCCGCGGCAGCACCCGGGGCGGGGGCTCAATGCGTGGGAATCCGCCTAAAAATGTAATAGAAATGCAGACAAAAACAGGAAGGAGGGAGGAGGAACCCGGGCCGTTGCTGTCCGGGCCGGTGCCCGCCCGGTGTCCTCACCGGGAGGTGACGGGAGGACCAGGAGGCCCGGGGATGGGCGGGAGCGCGGGCAGCACCCTCGCCTGTCCGGCGCTGCCGCTGTCCGCCGTGCCCAGCCTCCGGGCACCGCCGCCCGTTCGCAGTAGGCAAAACTGTTGTGCAAAAGCCAGCGGTAAAGGACAGGCTGTACGAAGCAGCCGGGGCCAGCGCTGCCTCCAGTGCTCAGAAAACTGCCCTGTCCGCGACCACGTGGACCAGAAATGGGCTCTTTGTTAATCACGTTAACTAACTTGGTGTCTGAAGTTGCAACGAAGAGCTCGAGGCTATGTCGAACACAGACAAGCTGAAGAGATGGGCAGGGCAACATCTGGATGGAGGGATGGGCTGACACAGCTGCTGGTACCTTGCTGGGGTCAGAGATGTCACAGCCCAGCAGCCTGCATTGGTACAATGGAGGAAATCAAGCTCCAGCCGTTGCTGAAACACCTCTGCTGCCAGGAGGAAAAGTGTGCTGCAGAACAGGCTCTCGGAGTCCCCTCTCCCCTGCCAATCCTGCCCCAGGCCTCTCTGCCAGCCTGGATGAGCTTCTAGGCTCAGGCTGACGGCAGCACAGGCATCCCTGGATCCAGGCTGCTGCCCTCAGAGAGACAAAACCCTCTGGTTTGAGTCAGCTCTGCCAGGAAGGGCATTGGCAGCCGGTGAGCACAGAAATCCTTTGTGCCACTGCAGCACAGGGCAGAGGCAGTTGCAGCACTCAGCATAATGGCTTGCCCTGCCTGCCTGTGGGTCTGCTGTCCTGTGTCCTGGGCACATCAGGGGTGCGGGGACTAGGACCAGAACACTGTCCTGGTGATGATGCTGGGCGGAGCAGCATCCTTATTGCTGGCTGTGGCTCCTGGAGCAGGCAGGGGCCAGGCACAGGTCACTCATCCCCTCCACATGCTAGGGACACCTTTGGGGTTCAGTTCCCTTATGCTTCTCTTTGCCAGCAGCCCTAAACATGTCCCCTGAAGCTGAGGATGTCCCACTGTCGTCACACAGATGTTAAAAGCATGTACCCTCCAGGACACAGTGTCCCCTGGGCTTTGCCAGATCTCCAAAGAAATGCTGTTGATGGTCAAGGACACCCTGGACAGATGGCAGGCTCAGGAGTTTTGCAAAGGCAGTAGTGTTTGTCTGTCACCAGCTTGCCCTTGGGGTCCTAGCTGGAGTGGCTGTACTGGCACATTGGGACAGCTGGCAGCTGGGGCCTTGCAAAGATGAGGAGGGGGGACAAAAGTGCAGGGCAAGCCCCTGTTCTGGGACATTAAACGCATCTCCCCTTCAAAAGGGCACTAGGCACTGGGCAGTCTGCTCGCACCTCAGCAACTTGGCTGCAGTTGGAGCTGTGCTGTGTAGCACCCGTATTTCCATGGAAACCCAGCCCAGTGGCCTGATACAGGTTTTTTGTCTTGGTTCCTCTCATACGGTCCTGGGGCTGCCTGGGTCAGACCAGAGGGGCCAGCAGTTGGGGCAGTGCTGGATGGGGCTGCAGGTCAGGGTTCAGGGTGGGCAGCCTTCCCCCTGCACAGAGACCAGACCAGGGACCAGCTCTGCCTGTCAGCATGGAAAAGCCTGGGGGAAGGAGCCCCATGCCCTGGGTGGGTGTCCCATCACCCCATTGGAGTCCCATCGCAGCTTGGCTCTGCTGCTACCCATCTCAGGCACTCCGCAGCACCCCTGCCTTTGGCGGCACAGTACGGTACGGCATGCTGCCTGCCTCTGGCACTTTCCCCACCCTCTCCATCTGCCCCATGGCAAGGGGCCTGCCACCATCCCAGGCTAGTGCCCCCAGGCCATGCCCACACTGCCTGCCATGTGCTGCAGCTCCAGGACACAAGGCATAGGCTGGCAGGGGCTGTGGGACCCCCACACTGGGCAGCACTAGGGGCCATGGGGGGGTCCGGCACAGGAGTTGGAGCATGGTGCTGAGCAGAGTAACATGTGCTGGTGGCACTGCAGCTGCAACGGGCCCCTGGGAGAGCTGGGCAGAGCCCCCCCGGCCCCCCTGCAGCCCCCCTGCCTGTCTCCCACCTGCCCCGCGGCCCCCCTGGCTTGCGGCCTCAGCCCTGGCTCTGCTGCCTGCACGCTGCCTGGAGGCGATTCAGGCCCTATGCCTGGTTTCCATGGCAACTCCAGTTGAAATTACATTAAAAAGAAATGAAACCAGCAGCTTTTCTGGTTGGCAAGCAGGGGGAGGGGAGCTGGGCTGGGAAAGACAGGGAGGGGGAGTTCGGTGGGAGGGGGATGTGGGGCAGATGAGGTCCCGCATGGGGGTCCCAGTGCTGGGGGGAAGGCCTGGCAGTGCTAGGGGCATGCGGGGACCCCCCCCCCGCTGTGGCACCCAGTGTTGGCAATCCTGGGTCGCATGGTGCTGGTTTGCATGCGTGTGGCACTGGGGGTCCGGCACCCCAACCTGGTGGGGTGATACCGGGGTCCTCCTGCTGCCTCTGTGGGGTGGATGCCAGGGACATGGGGACCATCTGGACCCTCTGCCAGCAGGCATGGCCATGGTCAGGGTGGCTCTGAGCCAGCACAGGGCACTCCACCCAGCCTGGGAGCCCCCGGCCCCTGCGTGCTCCAAGAAGAGGCAAGACACACCACTATTAAAAATATCACTTCTGTTTTATTTGGAATTTGTTACTCTGCGCGGGTGACAGGGTATAAATACATTCTCCAACGAGCATCCTCACCCTCAGCAATGCCTGGGGCGGGGGCAGGGGCCAGGGCAGGGTGCAGGGCCGGGGGTGTGCTAGCCCCAGGCAGTAGGGCCAGCCGGCACCGGTGCGTCACGGCCGCCAGCGTGGGCAGCGTCTGCCAGCCGGATCGTCTTGCACAGGGACGAGGTATGTTGTCCCCACAAGGACCTGTCCCTTCCTCCTGCCTCCCCAGGCCCTGGGTGCCAGTGCCCACTGTGGGGGGGCTGAGACTGGGGTGCCCCACATGGGCTCCCAGGCAGCTCCTTCTCCACGCCCAGCTGGACTGAAGCCCATTGCCTTGAGCCCCGCTACCCGCAGCCACATGCGGTTCGGTGGCCGCCACCAGCCCAGCAGGTGCCCGAGCCCTGGGGCAGGAGCTCCCAGCCCCATGCAGGCTGCATCACCCCCACTCGAGCAGTACCTGCCCAGGCATCTATCCTGGCCGCATGCCCTGGACACCAGAGCTGGGGTCACCCTGCAACGGGGGAAAGGCCCCAGTGGGAACAAGGTGGGAGGCAGAGTTGCTGTTGGTGCACAGCTCACCCTGCTCCTGCCAGCCCCACAGTGCTGCCCACCCCTGCCGCAGACTGCAAACTGCTGGCTCTGCTTTCCGGCAGTGGCACAGGCAGGGAGGTCACAGCACGGTCCTGGGCTAGTGGTGAAGGGATATGGGATGCTCCTGGGGGAGCAGGGCAGGGTGGGGACCACTGGGACACGGTGCCAGGGTGATGCCCTGGGTTGATGGGGGTGGGCAGACAGTGCTCACAGTGGGTGATGCCCTGGGTGGGTGGCACTGGCTGGTGACGGCAGCGGGGTGGGCCATGGCAGGGGGTGCTCGTGGGTGGGCCGTCGGGTAGGCTATTTGGCTGAGATACATGGGCACGGGCAACAGAGGAGGGAGAATATCAAAAATACAAAAGAGCGCGGCCCTGCAGCGCAGGAGGCAGTGCCCTGCCTGGTGCCCGCCCGCGGCAGGCGGGGGCCACGGGGGGCCAGCACCGCGCGCACACGCTGGCTTCTAACTGGCTTTTTATTTTATATCAAGAACACTTGGTTTTAAAATCTTTACAAAGGACAAAACGCGGCGACTCCGTTAGTGTGTAAAGAACTAAAGATCTGCTTAAAAAACGTCTCTGCAAAGAGAAACGACTGACACAAAAGAGATTCTCTGCAGCGCAAAGAGGGGCAGAGGTGCCAAGTCTCCAGCCCGGGACCCCACTCTCAGGGTTCCCTGGGTCCTCAAGCCCTGGCACTGGCCCCAGTGCCTGCACCCAGCATGAGGCCGGGTCCCCCGACCCTGCCTGCTCCCTCTGCCTATAGCACCATGGCCCAGGGCCACTTCTCAACACAGTGAAGGAGCCTTTTCCAGGGCACTCAGGATGCCAAGCCACCTGGGGATGCCCAGGCACTGGCCAAGAGGGATGCCCGGCCCTACTCCACATCAGTCCTGGGGTGCTCGGTGCGCAGAGCACTGGGGATGCAATTCCCCTGTGGGGAGGTACAGCCCCGGTGTGGGGAGCCCCGTGGCCACTGCCAGCGAGGTCCCCCCCTGCCTGCCTGTGCCAGAGCATGGGCACAGGGGCTATGCCATGTCACCCCTGCACCCCAGTGGCACCCCGGGGTGACCCACGGGGCCCTCCAGCCAGGAGCCAGGAGAGTCAAAGCACTTTTCAAAAATTAGCTAGGAACGAAAGAAAGCGCCGGGGGAGAGCAGGGCATCCGGTCATGCCGGGACCCCGCAGGTCTCCAGGCTTGGTGCCACACTGTCCGTGGGTGCTGCCCCTCTGTCCAGGGGCTCCATCTGCCCCGCTGGTCCCTCTGCCAGTGTCTGCTGCGTGCGTGTGCGTGCGTGCATGCGTGTGCGCTGGCGGCGGGCAGCTATACCCTGGTGGTGGAGTGTGAGTGCGGGAGTCCCGTGCTGTTGAAGCCGGCAGTGAAGGTGTTGTAGGGGTGCAGGGTCTGCAGCCCCACCAGCGAATTGGGGATCATGGTGATGGTGTTGGGGGTCATGAGCGGGATGTCATCTGGAGAGCGCCGTAAGGTGAGGGTGTAGTCGGGCAGAGCGGCCAGGCGCAGGGCGTCATGGGGTGGCACAGCCTCACACTCATGGTGCCCCTGGCTCACCTGCAAGGAGGGCATCTCCTCGTCGGGCGCGTGGGCGATGTCATTGGCGGCACCACGCTGGGGGCTGGGCTGCCGGTGTGTGTCCTGCCGGCGCTTGTCCTTGCGGTAGTAGAGGGCGGCGAAGGCCAGCACATTGAGGAAGAGGAGGGAGGCACCCACGGCGATGGTGACGCTCAGCTCAGTGGAGTAGTCACGGGGACTCTCAAGCAAGGTGCCCGCCTCCTGCTCTGGGCTCCAATTCTCCTTCCCATTCTCACTGTTGTAGGCGGGTGAGATGGCGGGGCGCTTGGTGGTCCAGATTTTGCCATTGGGCCGGCGGGTGATGTGGGAGTTCTGCGTGGTGTCGGGCGGTGGCACTTTGGTGGTGGTGGAGGTGTAGTGGAACATATCATGCAGGTTGTACAGGTGGGGGACCAGGTGCTTCCAGAAAGCCACCTTGGTGGCCCGGTAGTGGTCGCGTACCCGTGGCTTCAGCCCGATATGCAGGTACAGCTGGTCACGGGGGTTGTACTTGGACCAGGCCACCTCTTCAAACCGGTTGGCCTTGGTGTGGATGAACTTGGTGTCCTGGGGGACGGGCTTGTTGGGGTCCCTGCGAAACACAGGCAAAACAGAGCTAGCACTGGGAAAAGCCAGAGAGGTGAGAAGGGAGAGCTGGATGCAGAGATGGAGGCTGGGGGGACCTTTGCCAGTGGTGGCACAGGGTGGGCTGGCAAAAGGTCCTGCATGGTTGGGAAGCACCCCAACTCTGGGTCAAGTCTCACCCATGATAACCATGGCCAACCAACCTCCCCACCCCTGCGCTTGGCTGGGTCCTGTCCTGGGGGCTGGCCGCACTCTCAGCTTCTCACTGTGTGGTTGATGACCTGACCCTAGTGAAGGTGCAGCACACGGACCTCTGGGCACAGGGGGCTCAGTGTCCCACACCAGGCATGACACCCCCCCACCACAGCATGGTCCCAAGGGGTGCAGCTGCAGTCAGTGCAGACCCCCCAAGCACAGTACCCACCCCTACTCACCCTGTCTTGGCAAAGTTGGTCCAGTAGGTCATCACCACGGCACTGAGCATGACGTCGTTCTTGGAGAAGTTGCAGGGAAAGAGGTCTGTGGGCCCAATCATGGGGATCCCGAACACGTAAGGCACCTCATCCCCGTGGGCCGCGTCGGACCATGCAGGCTTCATCAGGCTCTGGCAGTGGTGGTAGAAGGCGTAGAAATAAGTGGGGGAGCCATAGCGGGCATGCAGGTCGGCCGTCACCACTGATGGCTCTACCCACTGGTGGTCAGTGAAGAGGGCCACCAGAGTCTTGCGACGTGTCTCAGGGTTGTCCCTGTCAGCCCAGTCTGTGTACATGAACTTGATGGTCTCCCGCAAGGTGTCCTTTCCCTCAGGGTAGCCGTACAGATTGTCTACAAAGTTGGAGACCGAGTAGTCAAAGTCACTGCCTGAGACACCGTCCTCAGGGTCCACCACGCCCTCCACAAACTTCAGCCCCTCGCCCTGGTTGACCCCTAGCATGATATCGTAGTTGAGGAACTCGCCCTGCTCCATCAGGATCTCCGGGTCATCTGGGATCACATCCCCATCAATGACCGGCCCAAAGGCCACATGGTAGCGAGCTGGCTGGATGTCTTGCTCCACCAGCTCCTTGGCACTCTTCTGCCGCAGGCAGTCCACCATGTCCACCGTGTCCAGCACGTTGCAGCCCACCTTGTCAGCCAGCATGCTGGTGTACTTCACGGGCTGGTAGTTCACTGCCCAGCTGGAAAGCGCAGAGCCGCTCTGGATGATGGCTCTCTGGAAGAGACCTGCAAGACAGGCAAGGAGCAGAGAAAGCTCGCAGCAGAGTGAGCGCCGTTCCAACACCACAGCACTGCAGTGCAGGATGCAGGGTGGAGAAGGCATTGATGCCCTCGGACCTCTGCAAGGACCCTGTGCTCCAGCCCACACCTGGTCTTGACCTGGGATGAGCTGCCTGCTGAGCTGGGTTCACACAGGCGGCTCAGCTCAGGGCCACCACGAGGGTGGCAGGGTGACAGCTGGGCATGCAGTGGGCGCTCCTGGCAGCAACCAAGGGCTGCTGTGCTCCCCGAGGATCCCGTTGCAGGGGATGGCCCAGCATCCCTTTGTCCCAGCACGGGGAGGAGAGGGGCCATAGCTGTATCACAGCCTGGCCTTAGCGAGCAGCCTGCACTGTCCCAGCCACCCCAGGGATGTGTTGCCTGAGCCCCCGAGGGGCACACGCTGCCCCCAGCTCAGCGCCATCCTCCAGCCCAGGGTGGCGCTGGCTTCACTGAGCAGCTAGGCTGCAGGCTGGCAGCAGCGGGAGGGTTAACGCCTGCTCGGGGACACTTAACCCTGCATGTCCCACCCCACGGCTTTGTCAGGGTCCCCCTCGTCCCCCTCCCTGCTACTTCCTGCCCAGCTGGGGCTGCTTGGTGCCAATCCGGCCCCACAGGAGCACGCTGCCAGATGCACAAAGAGGGCCTTTCTGCCACCAGGAACACAGAGGGAGTGGACTTTCGCCCTGGAAAACGGGGCCACAAAGGCCCTGGCCCAGGCGGAGGAATGTGTGGCTGTGCTCCAGCCCCATGTCAATGGCACTTGTGCTCAGAATACAAAAGGCGGTGAGGAAGCAGAGCCTCCGGGGCAGTGAAAGGCAGCCGGGCTCAGGGTGCGTCCTGGGGTCCCTGCTCTCCGGCCAGCCCTCTCCTGCACCCTGAGTGCTGCCTGCACCCTCGCTGGACCCCGGCACTTGGTCACTGCGAGGGACTGTCTCAGGCAGTCCCTGAATAGTGCTGGCGCAGCAGTGTGGTGGCCACAGGGCTGCCCCTGGCCCCCTGAAATGCAGAGTGCCTGTGTGAGACACCCTGTGCAGCCAAGGCCATGCCACTGCAGGGGAGCATGCACCGTCCCGCAGAAGTGTTTGGAGGCTCCTGGCTCCCAGCCACCATGTCCATAGCTCTTGTCTGCACGCACAGTCCTCGCTCTGCCAAGTACCTGACGTACAGTCCCATGAGCTGGGACAAAAAGAAGTCACAAGCTCTGTTTGTCACCTCCTGGTGCCCTAGAAAGCTGTACCCAGCCTACAGGCTGGAGACCGGCCATGCGTTTGCTTGCTCTGCACCATCATCCACGTGCCAAAGAGCCAGGATAGGAGTTCCCTGGCTCCCAGGAGATGCTGTCCCAGCAGCAGCTATTGCTCCCTGCCAGCAGCATCACTTCCCGGACAGACACACCAGGCAGGGCCCTGCCCCTGCCCGCTCCTGCCTGGGGAAGCAGAGGCAGCTGGTGTCACCAACAGCTAGTCACGTCCCTGATGGAGCCCCTTTGCTGTGTCTCTGCATGGTCATGTCCTGACACAGGAGGACCTAGAAGTCTGCGAGAGCTCAGACCTGCCACATCCTCCCTCTCCATGCCAGCACCCAGCTGAAGCCCAACAAGCACCCCGGGGAGGCATTGCCACGCTGCAGCTCACCCCAGAGCCCTCCAGCCTGCTGGGCCCCAGGCAGGAAGATGCAGCTTTGCCTTCCCTGCCTGTTCCCCTCCAAGGTGAGGGTCCCGATGCACCCCACATCCTGCAGAGCCGGCTGCCACAGCACAGCAGAGCCAAGTGGTGGGACCAGGGCTCTGCCAGAGGGTGCCCAGTGCTGCAGGCTGTGGCCAGCTCCTGATTTCCCCTTCACTTTGCACAGTAGCTGAGACTGGAAGCACCTCTGGGATTGTCTGGGCCAAGCCCTGCCCAAAGCAGGGTGCTGGGCGCCTTGTCCAGCTGAGGTCTGAGCATCCCCAGAGCTGGCAGCAAAGGGTGGCAGCCCCCATGGAGCAGGAGATGGGCCAAACAAAGCACAAGAGGTTTGGCAAGCAGTGACTCCTCCTGCCCCTGCATGGCCGGCTGGAGAGAGAAGCAGCACTTTGGTCGTTGGTGAGGATTCCACCCGGCTACAAGGGCTGAAGCTGGCAGGGGAGACATGGGTCTCCCCAGCAGCCAGACACAGCATGTGCTGCACCAGCCTCCAGTGTCTGCCTCTTGCAGTGCCTGGCAGAGCAGGCACAAATTAGCAGCTTCATTAATAGCTCTTGATCACTATGAGTTTTATTTTGATGTGATAAAAACAAACCCACCTGGTCTGCAGTCTGCATCTTAGCGCAGCTCCCCTGCTGTGCTCTAGAGCCGGCTGCCTGGTCCCCAGGGAGATGGGTGCTCCAGTGCAGGGGTATTTTTGAGGGCATTTTATGGCCATTTGCTTTGATGTGACACTGGCTGCAGCACCAAGTGCTCCCCTCCTGTTTCATGGCATTTACAGCCGGAAGCACCTCCCCTGCCACAGCAGCAAGGGTGCCAGGCACCCAGCACTGCTGCGATGCAAGGGGGACCACACCACAGGCATTGGGGCTGGATGGGGCAGCAAAGGACATGGCACGAAGGTGCAGGGTTTAGTGGCAGAAAGCCTAGTGTCACCTGAAAAGTGCTATACTGGCATGACACTATTTTTCGTGGCTGGAAAGTCAGGGAGCAGCCCCTCCAATCTACCCCCAGCCTCTCTCCGTGCTGCTCCCTCCATCCCAGGTCCATAAAAGCGGTTGGGGTCACCTGGGCAGCCAAGCACACAGTCCTGCTTCCAAAAAGGTGTCACCATCTGCCTCAAAAACCAGTCTGCAGGCTGGGGGCTGCCCTGCCACAAGCATGCAATCCCAGAGAGGAGACTCCTGGACGGAGAGCACCTCCCTGTGATCCTCACATGCCTCCCAGGCACTCCCTAATGAAGAGGAGCACCCTAAGAAGCATCACAAATGCATTACACTCTGCGTCCCCTCCCTGGCCTTTCACACTCAGTATGGGCAGAGAAAACCCTTTTTCCTTCTGCAAGAGCTTTCAGCTTGTGAGACTCCCCACCCATGTGCCCACACTGCTCAGGGTGCCTGCACAAGGGCAGCAGGAGGACATGCAGAGCTCCAGGTATCCACACAGGGATGGCATGGCCCCACATGGGCCCCTGCAGCTGCAGAGCATCCCCTGCCTTGCCCACTGCTCAGAAATGAGTCTGCAAAGATCCACCCGTGCTACACTACTCAATTTACCATCTAACACAAGTGAAGCATCCTCTCACTTTAGCCGTCAAAAGCATCTTCTCCTGTGGGCTACAGAGCTGCTGCCTGCCCCGCACAGCTCTGGGTAGCTGGGAATCCTACCCCAGGAACCCCAAAAGCAGTGAGGGCAGCCCTGGTGCTGCCCTGCTCTGGCATTGCAACATTGGCAGCAGCTCTGTAGGTATAACTCACATTTCCCATGTTCTCGAGTTCACTGTAGTCTAATACCCGTTAATATTTGTCCAAGTCACCTGAAGAGGATGGGGCAACAGCCCCAGGAGCATCCTGCTCAGGAGCTGGCAAGGGGGAGCAGGATGACAGAGGGACTGACTTCAAGCAGCAGGCACTCACGCAGGAGCACGGACTGAGCACAAGTGTCCTGAGCGACCTGGGGTGGCAGGGAAACAGGCTTACCCAGTACAGATGTGTACTGACCCAAGCAACAGCGGCTCCATACACACTGCTAGGGCTGGATCACTTCAGCTTTACCTGCCTTTTTGTTTCTTCCTGCTTTACTCCAACATGGCAGGGCACCAGCAATGGTGACAGCAGGGCCAGCAGTCTGCGGGGCAGTCATGGAAGACCAAGGACCACCATGGTCTTAATGTATGAGTGCCCAAGCTGTCAGCTTTTGGGAAGCAGCTGCCCACCAGGTCTAGACATGCCTCTGTTGTCAGGTCTGTGGGGCAGAGCAGCCTCCAGAGCTCTGGTCCTTGGGGCACCAAGGGGAGCCCAGCAGTGAGAGCAGCTGCCCCAAGAGCAGGAGCACTCTGCACAGGATGGGTTGGTGCTGGCTGTGCCACAGGCTCTGGCACAGAGGGAGCATGGGTCACTGGTGGGCTCCAGAGCCCACTTGTGATATCCCACCACCCAGGAGGCTCTGGTGCTCCTCTGCATACTCTGATCCCATGGGCCATGGCAGCATGTCTCAGTCTCTCTGCTTCAGTTTGCTGGCCTGTCCAAGGAGAGGCTGGCAGCCAGCTGCAACTGCTGGGCACCCCGATGGGCAGCAGGGATGGGTGTGGAGGTGTGGGCAGCCTGTCAGCCCCACTCTTGGCCCTGAGGAAGGGCCATCAGTGGGAAGCAGAGCCCAGCAGATGGGTCTCTGCGTGGGGGTGGGCTCACTGTGGGGCAAGTGGTTTGCTGGAATCATGCAAGTTTAACCAAGAGGGCAGCTGGAGAAATCCATAAGAGAGCTGTTTTGGGCTTGCCTTTGACTCCATGGTCAACTGCCAGCATCCTACGAGCCCTGTGCCCTGGGCTCAGCAGGCTGCTGCCCTTCCCTCCCTACCACGAGCACAGGCTCTGTCACCTCTCACCACAGCTTACACCAGCCTTGTGCTGCCCACAGCACCTGCAGACCTCCACATTGAATACTACCAAGCAGACTGTGATGCTGGTGCTGGTGCAGCCACCTTCCAGCAGCCTGGGCTGAGATCATTCCTGCTTTCAATATTGGGGCAATCAGTCCATCAACAGCTCCCAGGGCTGGAAGAAGGTTGCCCAACTTTGCTGGCAGCCTGGCCAGTGCCAGCCTCCTCCCATAAACCCTCTGCCATGCCATCAGCTATGCTGAGGTTCTGAAGGTCTCCATCATTCCTGTGCAGTTTCCAGGCTGTTGAGCAGGGCTGCAGCTCTTCGCAACAGCTTCAGGTGCAATTTTGTGTGCACCTCTGATGTGCAGACTCACGCCTGTGTCCACTGCCCATACATGTCCCCTTCTCCCCTGCACCACGCTTGGGGACACAGCACTGGAAGAGGGCTGCACCCTCATATAAAGTCCCTGTGACCAAGTCCCTGGCAGGCTGGTCCCCTGTGGACCATGTCCAGTTCAGGCATTGCTCCTGTGATTTCCTTTAGGAAGTTTATTGAGAACACCCCCATTCCCATGGTTAATTCTCCCCCACCCCCCGCGCCATGCTCAATGTAAATGTCTTTGCAGGTGGTTTACATGCATTTGCTCTTATGCCAACACAATCTTTTAGCATAAATAATTCCTTTCTTTATCTAGAGTAAACACTGCTATATTTACAGATATCAATCATATCACTTCCACTTGTGTTTTGCTAGTCGCAGCACTTCGAGCTCTCCCAGTCTCACAAGATGGGGCCCTCCAACCCTCCCCAGGCTCAGGTCTGGCTTCCCCTCTATTCCAGTATGAACGCCTTTCCTAGCACTGAGACCTGTGCTCCCAGTGCCCTGCATGATGCCCTACACTCCCTCCACACCTGCACATGGGCGAGCCTGGGCACCTGGGCACGGCACTGCAGGAGGGGGCCCCACCTCTCCCCACACCCAGGTGCTGGCCCTGGGCTGCAGCCCTGTGCACTGGGAGCACCAGCTCCATTCCTGGCTCCCACGTGTTCTGCTGCTGGTCTCTCCCTGCCCACAATGAGAAGGTTTTGCTTCCCAGCCCTGGGAAAGGCTCTCAGCAGTGACTAATTAAAAAGCAGCCCTGACTTTGCTAGGGTGGCTGGCAGTACCCAGGTGGGCTCCCTTCCCCAGGTTAGCATCAGCAGGGCACTTGCTCGCAGCCGCAGCATCCTGGGGCACAGCTGGCACCTACCTTCAGAGTGGTGTGAGAGGGTGAGCAGGCTGACACAGGAGGCACCGATGCCAGAGCCGAAGACAGTGATCCGCAATGGATCTCCCCCAAAGAAGGCGATGTTCTCGCTAACCCAGCGCAGCGCCTGTATCTGGTCCAGCAGCCCGTAATTGCCCTTGGCAGCCTGGTCCCCCGTGCTCAGGAACCCTGTGGGCCAAGGGGAGCCCTGTTAGGGATGTCGAAGCAGGGGGTGTTCTGACCTCCCACCTCCCTTCCCCAAGCCTAGGGGAGCTTCTATGGGACCCTGTCCCACTATAGCATGAGACCTCACTACCAAGAGAGTCCTGTGAGCTCTAAGCTGGAGCAGGGACATCACCAAGCTCCAGCCACCCTCTGCACAGCACAGAGGGGTGAAGGGCTGTGAGTGCAACTGCAAGCTCCAGAGACCCTCTCCAGCCAACTGCAAGCAGTGACAGTCATGGGCACAAAGCCCTGTCCTATCCTGATCACCACCTGTGCTAATAACAAGTCAAGACATCTCACGCATGCTCCAAGAAAAGCTGAGAAAGCACCAGTGGCTGCAGGCAGGCTGAGTGTATGCACAGCCAACGCTTTCCATGGACTAGCATGGCCTGGAGGAGGCTCTATAAATGTAAGGAGGTGGGCTGGGCAGAGAGGAACCGACTGCAGCTTAAAATACAAAGGCTTTTGGTGAGAAAGATGCTAAGAAATGCTTCCAATAGCAAAGGGAACACCCAAGATAAGCTATCAGTGTTTTGTTTGCTTTGACTCAAAGCAGGAAGCCAAAACCCTGGTCCTGAGGTAAAACCCAGGCGGGTAACCCCAGAAGGCAGGGAGCAGTGCTGACACTGCTCTGGCTCTAGAGGTGCTCTGGCTTGGCACACTGCAGCACTTCAACGGAGATGACGATGGCACCGTTTAAGTCTTATTTCATATTGTGACTTATGTCTCTTAAATTTGAACCTATCCATCTTAAAGGCCTGATTTTTAATACTGAAAGGTCTTGAATAGGCTTGTTTTTACTGAAAAGCCTATTTTCTACCAGGTAACTGCCATCTTCCCCAAGAGACTATGAGGTCTGGAGGCTATCAAGAGGGATGTGCTGCCCCTGGTACATGCTGGGAGCCCAGCTGCTTGGGGAGAGTGCCGTGCTGGGTTGGATGGCTAGGAAGAGAACCGGCCCTGCCAGGAGCTTGGCTGGGAAGGAGCTCTCCCCAAACATCTGCACCCCTTGTTCTCCCTGCTGCTAAGGGATACAGCAGTGATGTTCCAGGCAAATCTCTTGTGTCCCAGCCCCCTGGGGTTTCTGCTGCAGCAGGCAGGGGACTGCACTGCCTTTTGACCCTGTGTCCCCATTTTGCCTCTCTAGGTCACCAGTGCTCGTGAAAATGAGACTGCCATCATCCTCTATACAGCACCCAACACTCTTCAGTGACCCTCTCTGCAGACAGCCAGGCCACGGTGGGTGGCTGTGGGGGTCCCAGCAGCTCACCTGGCTTGGAGGCAGCCTGTGCCTGGGGAGGGAGAGCTGCCAGGTCCCCAGGGGCAGCCAGGCAGTACCCACTGGCAGCTCACCGTTCTGAGCCCTCTCAGGAGGAGATGCTGGGTAAACACATTTATTATTTGTTTAACCACAGGCCAATATTTGCTTTCAGCTAAGCCAGGTTGTGTAAATGAGCCTCGGGGGGCCGGTGCCAGGAGCCAGACAGCACTGCGACCGCCCACTGGGCACTGCCATGTGCCACCCCACTTGGTGGCCAGGGTGGAGGGCAGAGGCAGTGCATGCAGTGCAGCCCCCATCCCGGCAGGCCCCATGCCCCCCACTGCCCCCTTCCCAGCTGGTTCAAGCCCGGTCAGCCATGGGGGCTTGTCCCACTGCCTGGCTGTGCTAGTGGCACAGTGTACGCTGGCCAGCCCATACCAAGCACTCCAACGCGGTAGTTCAGGGTGATGACAATCACGTTCCCGTAGCTGGCCAGGACGCTGCCGTCTATCATGTTCCCCGTGCCCTCCATGTATGAGCCGCCGTGGATATACACCATCACCGGCTTGGCCCCGCTGTCGCGGATGTCTGGAAGGAGAGGCAGTTAAACACAGGACCCCGCTGATGGCCACAGCACCCTGCCCAACAGGCAGACCAAGGACGAGGGCAATGCCAGCTGCCAGGACTGGGGAGGGGGCTTAGAAGCCAAACCCAGAGCTCTCCCAGCCGCCACAGCGTGGACCCCCAAAGCTGACCACCACTGAACCAACCCTGCCAGCCCCTCTCCAGGTGGCGGCAGCTGTCCCCACCACTGCTGTCCCCTTGGGGGGTCTTAGCACATGTGGGAGAGATGCTGGCTGGACCTGGCTGTTCTTCCCCAGAGCTGGGCTCTGGCCGTGTGTGGGAGCCAGACCAGTGACATCTCTGTTGCAAGTGGGAGTTGCAGAGTCCAGCCCCGGGATGCAGCCCCATGTCCCATCTTGGGCTGGACCCAAGCCCTTGGCTCCGGGGAGTCCTGGAAGCTGGCATTGTGGGGGGGGCAGGGATGGAGGTGTGCAGGACCTGGAAGGCAGGGGGGCACTGGTGGGTGCTCCAATGTCTGACTCTCCAACCCCCCCCTTCCCATCCCCCTGGGAAGGCAGAAACCTGCCGGCTGCCTGGATATGAACCCATGGCACCCCAGTGCCCAGACACAGACATGGTGATGAGGCAGACAGTGTGTGCACGTATGTGTGTCAGGGAGGTGAGCACGGCGTCCGGACGAGGACAGGGCATGAGGCGTGGAGTGAGGATGGGGAATGGGACCCCGAGGGCCGGGTAAGAAGGTCTGCAGGAGCCTAGGGGACAGAGAGCCGCCACACTCCCTCTCTCAACTGGCCCTGTCCAGGGGACGTCCTGCCCCTTCTGCTCCAGTGGCTTGAGATCCCTCATGGAGCCGAGCTGGGGCACGAGGGAAGAACACCTGTGCTCAGCTCCTGGTGTATCTCACCCACATTACATGGAAGAGGCGGTTGCACCCATCGGGTGACAGTGCCAGGTCCCACATGCCTGTGGTGCCCAGCCCTCTCCTGAGCTGGCAAGACAGCATTGATGGACTTTGCCTTCCCTCATGCTCACCTGCACCCAGCACCTTGCTTGGGCAGGCTGTCCCAGCCAGCCGCTGCTCCCTGCCTGCCTCCCTCACTGGTGTACCGTGCTGTCCTGGCAGCCAGCCCCTGCCACGGTCCCCATGGGGCTGGGGCTCCCAGGGCACAGCCACACCAACTCAGCAGGGATGCCTGGCTGGTGTGGACATGCTCCCTCACACCCACCTAACCCCTGCCCATGTCCACTCCTCTCTGTGTCTTGCCCATCACAGGAGGCTGCAGGGCAGGCTGATTCGTACCTCTGGCCATCCCCACCTCCAGCTGTGGCCACCAGCATGGCTAAGGGCAGCTTCCCTTCCATATAGAAAACCTCTTCCCTCCAGGAGAATGAGGATATGGCAAAACCTATGCCAGCTCTTCTCCTATCGCCAGGATGCAGTGAGGCAAATGCACAGACCTGTGGAGCAAAAAGCACTCGCAGCTCCTCCAGGACAGACATCGCCCATGCAGCAGAACTATGGCAGGACAACTCTTCCCAGGGCCACCTTCTTGAAATGTGAAGGGCAGGAACATCGGTGCCTGTGCCCATGTCCTCTCCTTCCTGCCACATGCTCCCACCGACACACAAAGGGACATCCTTGCAGAAGAATGGCAGCAATGGGCGGAGATGTACCAGGGAATAAAAGGCTCCTAATTGCTGCAGCACATTTTAGTGTGAGGGGATTTAGCACAGTCAAGTCACTTAGGCTGAATGCCAGTTTACGCCCTGGTACAAGAGATCCTGGGGCACAGGTTAGTGGGAGAAAACAATGGGGTTTTAGTACTGCCAAGGAAAAAGCTTTTCATCTGTTTCCCAGATCCTAAATGCCATCTGCCAGGCTGTGCTCGAGCTGCCCTGGGACTCCTGCACACCATGAGGTTTTACTGTCCCTAGCACATTAGGGCTGCACTCTGGCCAACCATTCCTCCTGCCTCCTCTTCACATCCCTGCAGCCAAACACACTGACTCCATACCCTGCAGATGAACAACCTCATTTTACTAAAAATAGCTTTTTCTGCAGTTTGCTTAGCCCTGGTGTACACCTAGAATCACATCTGTTTGAAAGCCCACCCGCTCTGCCTCGGCTGGTGCTGATGCTCTGGTTGCAAGCAAGACCTCGCTCGTGTTGGGCAGTGAAGGAGACAACAGAAACCATGTCTGAGCAGATCTCGGGTCTCCTGGGCACAGCCAGGTACCCTGCAGGTGCCAAGCTGCTGGCATGGCCTCCCTGTGGTGGTGCCCACAGTGGGGCTGGGCAAGGGTGGAGGGGGAGGTTGCTGGCTCCCAGTTGCATGTCACCGACTCTGGAGGGATGAGGCTGGAGGTGGGATGTGACCGGGCTCGGGGTGAAATGGGCCCAGGTGCCCGAGGGCTCCTCTCCTCCCAAGCTGCCATGCTTCCTCCCTGCCCTCGCTCAAGCAGAGCGGGAGCAAACTTCTCCTGAAGCAAAAAAACCCATGAGCTTCCCCCCGTCCTGAGGAAGGGAAGGGCCTGGGTGCCCTGCACAGCCGGCCAGCCTGCCCCCCACCCCGCGCAGCTGCCTGGCACAGCAGACGGACACACACAGGGCTCCCTGGGGATGGCAGCGGATGGCGGGCAAACGGAGTTGCTTTGCGTGTCATGCAGTGGCAGCCTCGAGCACAGAAATACCTTCGTCTTCATCACCGTCATTATCCGCTAAGTCCTCGCCCTGTTTCTTAGCGCTGGCTCCTAGGGACCAAACACGAGGAGACAGAACAAAAAGGAAAACAAGAGGAAACAAAAACAAAACAAAACAAAACAAACAAAAAAACCAAACCAAAACAAAAAAAAACAAAAGAGAATTCAAAAATAGCATGATAGCAGAGACGGTGGGGCCAGGCCTGCACCCCACAGCACTGCTGGCTACTCACACTGCACCTCTCCCAGAGCCAGGGCGGCACAGGGCATGGGCAGGACTGCCCTGGGAGCTGCGCCAGGATGCTGCTTCACCTGGACCCCTTCCCAGATCCTCCCCAGGGAGCACTGGGGCGGCAGGGAGGAGGACAGCATGCCTGGGGCAGCATCAGCACCGGTGGCAGACCAGCCTCTCAAAGCACTCGCAGATCCTCCTGCATCCCAGCCTGGCCCTCGCCTGCACACGCATCCTTGGCTCCCTGCACGGGGGCAAGGCTCCGTCTCCTACCACCCGGGTGCAAGCAGGAGCTCTGCTCCCAGCTCTGCTGCCACTGGGGGCAACTGTCCCCTGCCACCAGCAGAACCCAGGTGAGGGGTTGCCCTGGGTGGCCACTGACCACCAGCTGGGATCCTGCCCATCACCCCTACGCGGTGCATGGCCCCTTATTGTGCCTGGCATGGCTAGGCCACAAACCACCAATGCCACAGCACGAGACCACCACAGCACACTGCAGGGAGCCGTCGTGACGAGTGCTTCCCTGCACTGATAGGTTCCCTCCTTTACCAACTGCCTTCTTAAAAGACTAGTTGCATGGTTCACCAACGATTGCAAAGGCACCAACCAGCTTTCCCTGACCAAGGCAGAACCCTAAAAATATCAGTTTCTGTAATGTCCTGAACTCCTTCCAGTCATTGCATGGCCCTTAGCAAATCCATGGTGCCAGGGCATGGGCCAGGCCAGCAGTCCCGGCCCTGAGCTGTGGGATGCTGTTGCGGATAGTGTGTGCTGAGCACACCACTTCCCAAACTGCATGCAGCTGGTGTGAGCCAGGAGAGGTGGCCTGTGGGCTGGCAGGGAGCAGACGCAGTGCAGACCTGTACCAAGACCCCATTGCTGCAAAGGGCTGCGTGCCTTTGTGGGCACAAAGCCAAGTGGTGCCATCCCTGCGCCCTGCAGCCCTGAATTTCAGGAAGAGGCTGTGCTCTCCTTATCCCCTTAGAGCTGCAGACCAGCACCTGTGGTTGTCTGCTCCCTAATGCCTGCACCAAAAAAGTTCCCTGGGTGACAGTGACCTCAGGGTTGACAGCAGGGTTTCCCCTGAGCAGACCTGCTCACACTGAGCCCATGCTGCCCAGTGACTTCCCCCAGGCATGCAGGGCTCTGAAGTCCCGCCAGGCACCCTGCTGATCCCAAGGCCCTGCTGCTGTCACCAACTGGCCCCACCACCACCACAGCAAGGGTTCTGCACGGCCTCCAGCAAGGCTTCTGCAAGCGAGGGACAGCCCTGTGGCTGGCTGAAACTATGACAAGGTGAGTATGAAACTGGACAGGAAGACAAAATCAGGGAGTTGTCCTCACTGCCACTCTGGGAGTGGGATCCCACAGGTGACACAGGTAGAGGATAACAGAGATGGCGGCATGGAGGGGGGCAGGATTTTAATTTAAAAGGAATTTGTGATGGGGGAGTGAGAGGTCTGAAATGTCCATGGGGCAGCTCCATCAGGGCAAGAGCCTTGCACACCTTAAGCAGCCATGACGTGCTGGAGAAAGTCTGGAGGAACAATGACCAGAAGTCTAGAAAAATCCAGCAGACAAGAAAAGTTTGCAGGAGGCTGGGTCACATGAATCCAGGAGTAGAGGAGTGATGGGAGCTACAGCAGCATCCCAACACATGAAAGGCCATGGCAAGGTGGTGAGGTGGAAGAGCAACTCCCTCTCCACTGCACAGAGCACAGGCAGCCCCAGAACTACATGAGGCAGGCTGAACCTGGACAAGAAGAAAATCTTCCTGGAAGAAAGGGCAGGAAAGCACTGGAAGAGGTGGCCTGGGGAGGTGTTTAAGACCAGGTGAGATACACTGCCAGGAAGAGGTGAGGTAGAGCTGCCTCTGCCCAGGGCAGGGATGGATCGGCCGTCTCCAGAGCCATCCTGATTTTCTCTGAGTCGGAGTTCACCTCCTGACCTACCTCCTCCATGCCTCAGCCCTGCCTCCTCACCTCCTGCTTCGCCACCCAGCCATCCCCTGAGCGCCTCACATAATTCTGTTTTCACCCAACACCACCCCCATCCCTGCCACCTCTCACCCCAGCCCCAGCATCCCCCCTTCCTGCTGCATTCTTCCTGCGCTCTCCTTCCCCAGCCCACCCCCTAGCTGCACGTTTGGCCAGGTGTGTGCAGCTGCCCAGCCTGTTTGCAGGAGCCTGCAAGCTTGACCTACTGCATCTTCATTAGGAAGAGCTGCTAGCCCAGAAAGCACTTAAATGACAAAGTATTCATGCAATATTTGCTAACTGGTGCTATGCGCCAACCTCTTTGGTACTGCTCAGAGATAGGGATTTTTCTCTAATGAAGACCACAGGCAGTGAGCCTTCATCCACATCATGCTCCAGAGCTGGGAAGCTGATCACAGGCAGCTGGAGATCCCTTTCCACTGCCAAGGGCCCTGGTGCCGTTAAAGCCGCGGGACCAGCTGGGCTGCAGCCTTCCACCCTGATCTCCTTCAGGGGACAAAGGTCTCCATGCAGACAGGGATGGAGGAACCGTCTATGAGGAGCTGTCAGGCTGTAAGAGAGGGTAGCGGACAACATCCCTGTTATCTGAGCAACTGTCCTGGCTGAGCAGGGAGGGATCCAGCTGGAGACTGCTGCCCTGGAGCTTAGGGATTGCTGGGACAAGCCTAAAGCAACCTGAGCTTCACCCACTGCAGAAGGGACAGTAGAAAGCAGTGCTGGGAAGCTAAGCAAAGCAGGAGTGTGTTAATGCAGGCCAGGGGGAAGGGGAACAGCAGTGGCATGTGTGTGGCAGATGCAAAGCACGAGCCGTCCCCATTGGCAGGAAGGCGCCAGGGTGGCTGGGGTTATGGCGAACACAGGCTGCTGTGGCCAAGTGGGATTTTTGCCTCTCGCTATGTTGTTCAACTCCACAACAACCCACCAATGCCCCACAGCTCGTGAGAGCAGTTACAGATTCACTTCCCTCACCCATCCCTTGCACTTTGCTCTATTACCTCCCTCCACTGGTTTTTGCCATGTTCAAGGACACCCATCTCAGGAGATCTTCTGCACTGGCAAAGGCCACCACGCAGAGCCCCATAGCACCTACTCTCATAGGGATGGCTTTAAGCTTGTGGATTCACAGCTGGAAAAGCCAAAAGGACTCATGGCTCTTACTCTCCTTAGCCATCAAAAACTCCTTCCACTCACCCAGTGTGAATGTCTGTTGTGCCGCTTCACTTTAAGCTGACTGCGAAGTGACATTGTTCAGGCCGATAGGAAGGATGCATATGCTCTTATCTGAAGGCTCTAGGAAGGTTCAAGCTCAAGTTCAGTAAAAAATAAAATCACTTTCCCTGAAACAGGGGCATCCATGCCAGATTTATGCTATCTTAAGTAAACCATGCCAACAGCACTGACACCAGCACAAACAGAGATAAAGGAGGCTGAGAAGCCTTGGTCCTTGGAGTCTTTGTGCTCAGCATGGTGTGGATGAGAGAAGAGCAGGAGGCTGAGCTGACACCTTTCCACATCCAAATGTCTGCTCAGGGCAGCTGCGGGTAGCCCCAGCACCCTCTCCTCAGTGCAAGCTCCCTGGGGCACCTGCTCCTATGCAGCAGCCATGGCGCTGCAGGGAGCAGGAGCCCACAGCAGCGCTGCCACCGTGTCTGATGGTCACGTGCACCCAGAGGCACACATGCTGGTGGTCACACCGGGTCAGGTGCTTCTCTGGGAGTGACAAGGAATGGGACCAGGACTGATGACTGCCATTGAACGTGCTGCCACACAACCCCATGGGCAGGGGCAGCTCCCCTGGGACCTGTGTCAGGTGGCCCCTTCAGCCATCAACCGTTGCTCCAGGACTGCAGTGCACCTTGGTGCTGCCCTGCCCCTCTCAGTCCCTGGGTGATGCAGAGGAGTTATCTCCATCCTTGAACGGGCTCCATAAAAGCACTGCATGATCTCATGCTCTGCTGCTTCCGCCAGCACAAACACCTACCCTCACCTTCGCAAATCATTCCCCAAAGCCGAAGTGGAGCACCAGGGTGGTGGTCTGCTCCCAGCCAGCTCTGCAAAGCAGCAGGCTTCACAGGAAGCTAGTGAGAAGCCTTCCAGCAAGGGAGCACTGCAGAAGTTGCACAGCTGTAGGGAAGCCTTAGCTGGTACTTGGACAAGTTCGCTTCTTGGAGAGCAGCAGAGAAGCCACAGTGCTTTTCCTGCAGAGCTGCTGAAGCGCATTCCAAGCCCAGGTGCTGCTGGGAGCTCCAGTCACCCTCACACAGCAGAGCAAGACACTGGACTGTCACATTTGGACTCTGCACAGCCTCAGCCAGAGACATTAGGGCAGTCACTAGTAAAAACCAAGGAGGGCTGCTGTGTGCAGGGCTGCCACACTTTTCCTCTCCAAAAATGACATCCACCTCCTCATGCCCTGCAGCAAGGCCTGCCTGGGCTGGTGGTGAAGGGAAGGGAAAAGCATCCCAGCACCTGCCACAGCCAAGCACAGGCTGGAAGTGTTGTGGCACAAAGCAGAGCTGCGTTTTACACATAAGCACTGTACCGTGTGTGTGTGTACATGCTCTTCGGGTGGGCAGCATTATTTTCACAGCAAAACCTGAGCCTCAGCTGAGCCTCAGCACTGTTGGCTCCCTCGGCACCACGCGTGGCTAATTATTCTCAAAGCACCGCTGCCCTGCCTTGCTCCCAGAGAAGGGACCAATGTGTATGGAGGAGACTGTCACGTAGGAAATTTCAGTATAGGAAATTATTGTGGGCAACTGGGCAGGGAAACAGGGACGTTTTTCTGTTCCAGGGATAAATTCTCAGCCTTTTGGCTGCTGTGAGATACACTGAGCTTAGGGGTGGCAGAAATCATGAAAACTCCAGTAAGGTGAGAACTGAGGCATTTTGAACCACCAACGTACTTCACAGTTGCCTGCTCTGTGAGAGGAGAGTTTATACACTGCTCATATGTGGCCTTACAAATAATAAAGAATACTCCAGAACAAGCCAATGTTCAAATGATATGCAGCCCGAGGAAATCAGCACTGCAGGCACGTTATCCTCATCCCAAGCACTACTAACTCCAAATACACGACGAGAGGCGGGGGAGCTTCCGTGTCTCATCACAAGTGACTCAGTTTGCGCCAACGGCCACCAGAGCCGTCGCTAGAGCCGAAGGGCAGCACCAGTGTCTGGGTGCTTTAATTCCCGGCATGTCACGCCTGGATGCCCAAATGGCCAGCACTGGGGATCTGCTGGTCCGTGAGTCAGCAGAGCCCAGTGGGGGCAGAGGGCACGTCCCCCACCAGCTCCCCGGGAGGTGACCAGAGGCAACTGCAGATGGGCTGCAAAGAAACCCTGCCCGTAAGCAGAGCCGGCGGAGAGGGAAAACCAGGAGATGAGTGCGCCCGAGGTGTTTCACTGTGCCTTACATTGTCACCCCCTCTCCAGCGTAACCCGGACCCTGCTTCCCGGCCCCGGCCGTAAGGGCTGGGAGCGGTGGGGGGCCGCCAGCCCCAGCAGCCGGTGGGAGGGCCGGGAGAGGAAGCGCTTTGAAGTGGCTGGCGATCGCTGGCACAGCCGGCTCCGGAGGCAGCGTGCAGAGACTCCCTAATGCGCCAGCCCTTTCAGGGGCAGCCTTGGCACTCAGAGAGATGGCGTGTGAATAGCCAGGACAGCAACAGGAAAAGCAAAGCAAAGAAACCCAACAACAGAACTGGGGAAATGGCTGGAAGGAAAGCGCTCCCCAAACCTCCAAGCCCAGCTGTGCCAGCCCTGCCAACCCCAGGGGCACAGGGAGGCTGAGGCCGGGATGCAGGGGCCCCGCTGCCACGGGATGCCCAGGATGGCAGCCCCTGCCCGCCAAACATCCCCTCCCTGCACTGAGCCTTTCAGAAGAGCTTGGCTGCCCAACCACTTTGCAGATCCAACTTTGGGATGCACAGAGGAGCCCAGGCTCTCCCCACCTGCAAGGGGGTTGTGCGGCAGGACGGGTGAAGCATTGTGTCTGACAAGGGGCTGAGTCAGCTCCCATTTGCACGTCTCCACTCCCTGGCCCGTGACACTGGCCAGGAACACAGGATCGCTTTGGGGCAAGGGAGGCTGAGCTGGCCCTGTTGCCCCAAAGTGCCACAGGATGAGCCCTGCACAGCCCTGGGGATGGAGGCAAGGCAAAGCGGAGATGTGTCTGAACTGGAGGTGCTCATCCACCGGCAGGGTGGCTGGGGCTCAGGGAGGATGCTGTGCCAGGGGGTGGAGAGCAGATCCTCGCTGGCAGAGGCATGGGGGTGTGAGCAGTGGGGAGCAGCCTTGACAGAACTATGGGCTGGGGCAGAACATGGCAGCATTTACACAGCCAGAAGAGGTTTTATGCTTTTAACTGAGGAGCTCTGGATGCAAAATGACAAGGTATGAAACAGGGGAAGAACTCAGCCCAGGATGGGCTGCAGTCCCCCATCACACAGGTGCTTCTCTGAGTGGATCTGTACACCCCCAACGGCAGATGCACCCCTAAGGAATGGGTGCATTTAAGTGCTACCCACCATCAGAGGCTCCCCCTCATATCCAGGGGCTGGGAGGGTGCCAGTGGGATGAAGGAGGGAGCAAGGGCTAAGCCCAAGAGAAGGTGTTCTGAAAGGCCTGGAGCAATGTGAGCATCCTCCTCTGACCTGACCCCAGACCTACACTCCCAGCCGGCACCGGTCCCGGCTCCCCCAGCTGGGGAGCAGAGATGGCCAGAGCATCCACAGGGCTCCTCTGAGCAGGAAGTGGGGGGCGGTAGGGTGGGCTGCTCGGAGGGCCTGTGGGCTGGGTGGTGGCACAGAAAGGTGCCGGAGGAGCATGCCGCGGGCTGTCCAGGCACCCTCTCACTCACTCTCTCTCTCTTTCCTCTCTGTGCCTCTCTGCCGGTCGGCTTGCTACATACCTCCTTTCCTACATATTTTCTTGTTGGGCTTTCGGGTGCATTCCTTGGAAATCCGTTTTACTGTAAAATGAATAAAAGACTACAAAATAACAGGAGGCTCCACTGGCAGGAGTGGGCATGCAATCACAACCACGCTGCCACCCTCCCGACGCCCCTGGGACCGCAGGAGGTGGGGAAGGAGCGTCGCTGTGGGAGGAAAACTCTGGGCCAGCCGTGCTGGGCAGGAAGGAAGGCACGATGCATCCTGTGGCCAAGGGCCCCAGGGACAAAGGAGTGGAGCCAGCCAGCCTGGGAGAAGCTACCGGTCCACCAGGCTGCTCTGCCGTGTGCAGCAGACCCGCTGCGGGTCCCTTCCAGCCCGCTGAAAATCCCCAGGGGCTCCCGTTGCGGTGAGGCTGGGGCAGGCGTGCGGGCAGGCGCTGCCTCCTCTGCCCTCTACTTACAGTTCAGGTGGGATCCCCTACAAAGGAAAAGGTTAGTCAAGGAGGCACCCAGCGCCACTCAGCCTCATCCCAACGGGACCATACCCCACGGGTCCCCAGCACCCCAGGCTCATCGCTCTGCCACTGTCTCACCGGCGGATCGGGGAGCAGCTAAGCGATGTGCCTGCCAGTGTCCCCAACCCCCCATCCGTACCAAGGCCCAGAAAAGGGCTCCATGGTCCCTTCCTTGCTGGAGCATCTCCCCAGGGAGAGGCAGAGAGTGTTCCTCCCAGCCGCAGCCCACGCCCACAACTAGCGCATGGACCTGGGGAGGGTGGGAAGGAGGGGAGGAAGGACGAACCCGAACCAACTCAAGACAGAACCTGGCACTCGGCGCCTGGGGAGCACAAACCAGCTTGTCGCTCTGTGGATCTGCGGTCAGAGAGTCGGATTCAGATTTAGCAACACAAGAGAGGAACCCGTGACGATGCCATGGAGGTGGAGGGGGGGACCGGGAGGAGTGGAGGAGCAGGAGCACGCGAGACAGAGATGGCAGCTGAGGGCAAGAGGGCGAGCTGCGTGGCCAGAGAAAGCTTTCCACAAACAGACAGCATGCTGCAGGGTCCACAACCACATGCTTCAAACACAACACCCAGGTGAGACCAACCACTGCTGGGGAGGGGCGGAGCAGCCCCCCCCCACCCTCCTGCGGGCACCCCGGCGGGGACTCACCATCCTCCGTGGGGATGTAGATGTTGAGATACAGACAGTCCTCGTTGGGGTCCTGGATGTATGTGGCCACAATATCCAAATTGGAGGTGAACCAGATGGGCAGCATGATCTCGGGAACGGCGTTGTGGATGTTCTGGGGGCAGACTGGTGAGAAGTGGGTAGCGTTCCTGATGCCTGACCAGGATGGTGGAGGCTCTGGGGGCATGAACCGCTTCTCCCCGATGGGGGGAGCAGCATAAGGTACCCCCAGGTACTGGTCCACAGGCCCCAGGATCTCGCTGGGCAGTGGCACACGCACCCCCCGTAACTTCCCATAGTGCGTGTTGACAGTTGGTGAGTAGACCTGGCCCTCCATCTGCACAACTGCCGAGGCGAAGCTCAGGACCCAGAGGGCAAGACGCAGGTCCCAGCCAGCCACCAACTGAGGCACTTGGAGAATGGGGGGCAAGAGAGGGCTTCTCCAGAGTATCAGCCACATCGTCCGGGAGGAGCAGCACCAACATCCAGGCCTGAAGCTCCTGGGGCGAGGGCTCAGGGCATCCCCATCACACCAAGCCTCTGATTTGCCCACCGGGAACAGATGGAGCAGGAGAGCCGGGAGTCAGGAACGCACAGTCCAGCCACACCTTCTGCTGGGTGAGTCGGGAGCACGGATGCAGGGAGATGTGCCACCACGCCTCACAGCCTGCCAGCTGCCTGCTGCTGCCTCCCTGCCAACGGCCCGGCCTGGAGGGGACTGCTGATACTGTGGAGAGATGGAGGGAATTAACAGCAGACTTGCTGTGGGAAGAGTCAAAGAGTTGCAGCACAGAAGGAGCCAGGATCCCTGGCCACACCCTCCCACCCATGGGTGCTCACTGGCTCTGTCACCACCCAGGCAGGCGGCTCTGGGTGAGCAGCACAAGTAGACCACATGCAGCCACACAGACTGTGTCTGTCCACGCCTGCAGAGCATGTCCCCGGCGGTTGGGGGCCAGCCCTGCCCTGCCTGAGTGAGCTCTGCAGCCACCCTGGTGAGTAGCACAGCATCCTTGCCCCATGCTGCAGGAGGGTATCAGCAGCAGATTATGGGTGCCAAGATAAGCAGGACAGTGCCACTTCCCTGGCACCATCCTTCGCCACAGGGAACCTGTCAGGCACCACCGCTGCTGCCCAGCATGGCCCCTGCACAAGAGCCTGCTGGCACCTCTCCCCTCCTGGCTGAGCCAGAGCTGCCCGTGCTCCCACGCCATGCAGTCTGTGCTCCTCACCTCAGCTCCATCCCAGTATCGCTCCCCTGCCCAGGTGCCACCACCCCACCACACACCCCTGCAAATTAGACCCACGTGTCCTACCCAGACACCCATCTCGCCCGCCCACATGCCCTCCAGCCACCTTTCTCCCTCCATGTGCCGCTGGCTGAAGCGGCGAGACCTCAGGCACAACCTGGGTGATGAGCAGGCAGGACGGGAACAGCCAGAGTGCTTCTGGGCTGCATCCCCCTGCGCTGGCACGGCAGCCTCCCAGCCACCCCCTCCCTGCTCCAGCTGCCTCCTGGCCACCCAAGCAAGCCCCGGGGAGACAGAGCTCTGCTCCCACGTCCCCACACTGGGCTGTCAGCGGGGGAGGAGCAGATGTGGCAGTCCCCTGTGGGGTCTGCGGGGAAGGAAGGGAGCTGCAGGCAGCGGCTGCAGATGGGGACCTGCGGATGTATGTCAGCGAGCAGAGCTCCTGCGCCAGGGAGCCCTTGCTGGAGGCTGTGTGGATTTTCAGTGCTCTGCCCTTCACCTCCCCGCACCGCCTGCCGCATTCAGGGCTTATGTAAGTGGCCCCCCCACCTCCCCCCCGCCAGCACCGCTGCTCTTGGGGGACCTGGGCAAGGGGAGCCATGGAGGCTGCGCTCACCCGGTGCTTGCCCTCACCCCGGCTGGGCGAGAGGTGCTTGCCCTCACCCCGGCTGGGCGAAAGCAGCATCAGCCGGAGGCTGGCTCCGCACCTCAGCAGGTGGCTTTGCAGCCCAGCCCCCACTGAAAGGCACTGCTTGGTGGCGAGTCAGAGGATGCTCATCCTGCCTCAGCCACATGTCCTTACCCTGGGGGAGATGGCAGCGGTGGTTGGGCACCTCCATTTTGCCCCAGAGTATCCTTACATGGCCACCCGGTAAATCTCTCCCAGGCTCAGGGGAGAGTTGCCTTGGAATTATTGGAGCACAAAATAAGGGCTGTATGCAGATGGGAGGACATGGCTCTGGTGGAGGCTCAGCTGGGCAGAGACTCCACGAATGGAGAACACCTCATTCAACGAGGAAAATCCGCAGGAAAAAAAAACAAACAAAACAAAAAACCACTGAGGGTGTCTCAAATCTGCACTGCACATGTGCAGGCAACTCACTGCTGGTCATTAAGGAAATGGGCCCGTGCTGTGCCTGCTCTCCTGATATGCCCAGGGAACACCGCAGGCTCAGAAATCAGGGTATGACAGGCATAATAAGAAACACTCAGCCCAGAAAATCATGTTACTGCATCCAGCCCACCCGAGCAGCAAGGCCTCGCAGGGCTGGGCATGCAGGCAACCTTCCAGAGCTTGTGGAGGGACCAGAGGTAAAGCCAAACATGGAGGGTGATACAAATGATGAGAAGAAGCAGTCGCACCTACTGCCCCATCCACAGCACAGCGACAATCTGAGGGCTGAGCTACCATGACCGGGGCTGATCCTGCTCTACCCCTGACCCCCGTCACCCCTGTGCATCATTCCCCTCCACCTCTTCCTGCCCCACCAGGCAGTGACAGAAACACACCTGGCAGGAGCATGACCCTGCTGCATTATCCTCCAAACAGCTGCCAAAGCCTAAGAAACAAAAGGTGTACTGAGGGACAGAAATACAGTTGAGGCACCCAGAGACCCCAAGCTCTGCTCTGCCCCACCACCACTGGAGCTGCCTCTGCAGTGCAGTGCCTTGGCTGCCCCACTCTGCCCCCAGCTCCAGAAGAAAGCCATAATTCATCTAACATTCCCTGCAGCAATGCTCCTCCTTCAGCAGAGAACTGACGTTTGCCTAACAGCAACATCCCAGGGGTGCAATGATGGCCCAGAACCCCCCCAAAGTTGCATTCCCAAGTGGGATCTCAAAGGTGCTTCAGACCCACCGCTCTGCCTGATTTGCTGGAAGGCAAACTGCCCAGTGCACATCTTCTGCTCAGGTTCCTTCGGGTACCACGGGTTAGGATAAAGCCAAATTATTAATGACTGTCATATCTAATTTGTATGACTGGAAGCTACAGGCAGCTTCCAGTCTTTATGTTAGTGCCCACAACTCCCTGCAGAGTCATTTCAACCTACTCGTCATCGTTCTCCCTCTGCAGGAACACCACAGCCCTGACAGCGGTGGCTTACCAGCTGATTTCCTGACTTGAGAGCTTCCTCGGGGCTGCGGCCACATGCTGCCGTGGGCATTGCTGCTCCACCAACTCCTGTAGCCAAGCGATTTCAGGGCACCAGACAGCAGCCACTCTGCAGCCCGCAGCTGCCCAGCTGGGCTGCACGCACCAGTCACTGCAAAATTAGGGCTGAATTCACCACCCACTTTGCGTCCTTGGAGTGGCCATGCACCCAGCATAACCAGTCTGTCCTGGCACAGTGAGGAATCTCTTCTTACAAAACACAGCCAAAAATCAGCTTCTTGCTACAGCTCTTCAGAATTACGTTATGATGATATTCCTTTGGGGTTTTGTTTAATCTCTGTATTGGTTTTATGTGGCAAGGTTTTGGTAGTGGGGGGGGTTACAGGGGTGGCTTCTGTCAGAAGCTGCTGGAAGCTTCCCCTGTGTTTGAGAGAGAGCGAGCCCATACCAGCCGGCTCTATGATGGACCTGCCGCCGGCCAAGGCCGAGCCAATCAGTGATAGTGGTAACGCCTCTGTGATAACATTTTTAAGAAGGAAAAAAAAGTTGGGAGAAACAGCCGCCGGAGAGAGGAGTGAGAACATGTAAGAGAAACAAGCCTGCGGACACCAAGGTCAGTGAAGAAGGAGGGGGAGGAGATGCTCCAGGCACCGGAGCGAAGATTCCCCTGCAGCCCGTGGGGAAGACCCTGGTGAGGCAGGCTGTCCCCCTGCAGTCCAGGGAGGTCCACGGTGGAGCAGATCTTCACCTGCAGCCCGGGGAGGACCCCACGCCGGAGCAGGTGGGTTCCCGAAGGAGGCTGTGACCCCGTGGGAACCCCACACTGGAGCAGGTGAGTTCCCGAAGGAGGCTGTGACCCCGTGGGAACCCCGCGCTGGAGCAGGTTCCTGGCAGGACCTGCGGATCTGCGGAGAGAGGAGCCCACGGAGCAGGTTTTCTGGCAGGACTTGTGACCCCGTGGGGGACCCACGCTGGAGCAGTGTGCTCCTAAAGGACTGCACACCGTGGAAAGGACTCATGCTGGAGCAGTTCGTGAAGAACTGCAGCCCGTGGGAAGGACCCACGTTGGAGAAGTTCATGGAGGACTGTCTGCCGTGGGTGGGACCCCACGCTGGAGCAGGGGAAGAGTGTGATGAGCCCTCACCCTGAGGAGGTGAAGCAGCAGAAAATAACGTGTGATGACCGTAAACCCCATCCCTGTCCCCCTTGTGCCGCTGGGGGGGCTTGGTGGAGAAATCCGGGAGTGAAGTTGTGCCCGGGAAGAAGGGAGGGGTGGAGGGAAGGTGTTCTGAGATTTGGTTTTATTTCTCATTACCTTACTCTGGTTGATTGGTAATAAATTGAGCTAACTTTCCCTAAGCTGAGTCTGGTTTGCCCCTGACGGTAATTAGTGAATGATCTCTCCTGTCCTTATCTCAACCCGCAAGCTTTTTGTTATATTTTTCTCTCCCCTGTCCAGCTGAGGATGGGGGAGTGATAGAACGGCTTTGGTGGGCACCTGGCGTCTAGCCAGGGTCTACCCATCACATAAGCTATCATAGAATTAAGTTCCATGTACACATCCTTAACTTAAATAAAATGATGCTACAGGACTTGCAACTGTCTCCAATCATGAGTTTTACGAAGCATCAGGCACAGAGGTGAGTTATGTTAGCGATAGCCAAATATGTCCAGATATGGAGATGCACAGTCAAGACCCAGCAGCCCTAACGTTATCCTGTAGAGTCACGATGCCTTAACACTCAAATCCAGATCATGGTATTTTAACATTTGTAATTCCACATTTGGTTCTACCATTTTTTAAAGACTTTTTCCCTCCATCTGCCCATGTCCCTGCAGCACAGAATAAAGGCACCCAAACAATCTCAGCAACATGCTCCTAAACCTTTCTATGTTTGGATTGTTTTTCAATTACAAACCCCCCAAAACGATGCCAACCCTAAATCTGGAATTCCCTGGGTTTCAAAAGCCTCATTTGGGATGATTACAATACCCCTGTAACACATCTTATACCCTCATATTGCTGTTCTGTGCTCTGTGCTTTCTGATGTAACTTCATGTTAACATAACATTTAGGATGGGAATTTAGCCTTAATTTGATATTGACAGACTGCCATGAAAACCCGAGCTCAGCCCCCTTCACCGGGGGCTGTTGCATGCGCCTTGCATTGCTGTCTGCTGCCTCAACAGCTCATAAGCTTCCCCTTGGTCTTTCAAAGCATGCAAAATAACCGGGAGATCCGAGAAAGGACATTCTGTTCAGGGAAATGATTCCCCTCACATCCCACAGGAGGTGGGAGCAAAACTTCCCCAGTTTTGCCACCTACAGCGCTCCCGTTCTTCCCTCCAGCAGTGAAGCCAAATGTGTCTCCCAGCGAAAATGGCTGCTGCCTCCCTGCAGCCCTGCGCCAGGAGGAGCCATGCCTGCCAACTGGAAGGGAAACTGGGCCGGGCCGGGCAGATACAGCCAAACTGGGGATGCTCAGGCAAGCGCGCAGTGAGGAGCTGGGAGGATAAAGACACCACAGGCATCCCAGGTCATTCTGCCAGACCACTGGTGGGGTTAGCTGAGGAAGTGAGGCTGCTAGCTGTTAGGAATGTTATTCATGTGCTTTGGAAAACAAACGCTCTATCGGTATTTCCACAGCCGTACTGTCTGCCAGACAGCTCCCTCCTCAACATGGAGACGCTCTCCATGGAAACCTGGGCAGGCGGGATCCTCTGGAAGCCTCCCTCACAGATGCACAGTCAGGCGTCTCAACACCAGCCAGACGAGCCGGATCCACACCTTTCCTGGCAGACGGCCGAGGAGATGCAAGCAGGCAGCCTGACCTCATATCGGACCCTTCATCGGGGTCCAGCCTCCTGCCTCTGAGCACCCAGGCTGACCCAACCCCAAGCTCATCACATTGATGCTGTGGCTCTATGTGCTGTGTGGTCCAGAGTCAGGACAGACTGGGACCTCAAACCGCCTGGCTGGCACGGATGGATGATTCCTCCCTACAGCAAGTGGACAGGAGGTCCCATTGCACCATCTGGCCACTCTCCCTTGTGCAGCTCTGTTCACCATCTGACCCCATTGTATCATGGTGAGAGGTGGCTGGGGGACAGCCCATGCATCCCAGCACAGACATGCACCGGCAAACAGCATGAGAAACCACTGCCTCCTCTTCCCCAGGGCAAGCGAGCTCCAAACCTTTCCACCAGCCTGTGCTCCAGGACCTCAGGCTGATGCTCAGCTCTCAGGCAGCAGCACCTCCCAGCTGCCCTCCCTACCCTGCCAGCTGCTCTCCTCTGCCAGCAAGCGACCCTGGCTCTCATCAACCCCCCATCCCATACCACCTGGCCTGTCATGCTGCAGAAACCGCACAGGAAACCCTGGGGAGCACAGAAGCTGCAGCACAACTGGACTGACATACTTGTGTCCATGTGTCCTGGCAGCTCCTGAAGAGCAGCCCCCTGCCAGTAGGTCTTGGCTTGCACCCTCTGATGCTTGTGGCCTGGGTCAATGCTTGAGGATACTACTACAGAACAAAGTTGGTGGTTACGTGCTATGGATTGTGCCCAGTGGGTCTTTCTGACCCACCCCAGGTTACACATCCATGCCACAGGCAGATGTTTCCTGGTCCCACAGCACTGTAGGAGCAATTCCCAAGACTTCAGCTCCATCACAGAGCTGGTGCACAGTAATAGATGGTTACCAGTGGCTCACAGTTACACTGAAAGGGAACAAGTAGGGTTTCAGAAAGGGCTGCCCTGCTGCTGCCACTGCTCTGCTTTTCCATGAATGACCTAAATGACAGAACAGACTATGTTTTAAAATCTGCACATAACACCCAGTGCTTTGGAGGCCGGGATGGGAATTTGACACGCTCCAGACAGGCTGGGGAGAGGGCTGAGAGATGATGGGCAGAGCTGTAAGTCATTGGGAGGTAAAAATCTGCACAAACAGACCACAGAAGAAAAGACAGCAGCGTTTCTGCTGGAAGGGTCACAAGGGCTATGGGGGAGTACAAACTGAACGTGAGCCAGCACATCATTGCCACAAAAAAAAGGCAAATACAGTAGGATGTGTGAAAGGCCAGCTTATACAGACATGTGAAATAATTACTTTGCTCTCCTTTCTGCTCATAAAGGCACATCAAGTAATTATACTGTTCTCCTCCAGAGAACCGGTTCATTCCCCAAAAGATTTGGACCAACTGAGAGGGGCCACAGGAGACCAGCAAGACCACCAAAAAGCCTTGGACAAAAGCCTGGAAGAGTGGGGCTAGTTTAGACAAGTCAGAGGATGCAGTTTTATAACATCTAAAGGCCACTGTAAAAAAGGTCGGAACAGTGTGACATTGAACTTCATGCTAGGTAGGAGACACATTCATATTAAGAAAGGAGAGTCAAGTGTACACCATGAAAAGTTGAAGTGCCCCATGCACATCTGCAAAGGGTGCTACATGGCAGATGGATGGACCAAGTGTCCCCTTGGCATCCCCTCCGGCCCAGTCTCCTACACTTCTCTTCAACCCTGGCTGGCAGTTCTGTCCCTGCCCTTATTTGTTCAGCATTTGTCACCACCTGGGCAAACTACAGCCACCTTGGCCACGAAGCCTTCAGCATTTAGGATGCTCTGACAGAGCAGAACACTTAGGAGGCTTCCCAGCACGGTGGAGCCCATCACATCTGTTCTCCACTCTGCAGAAGTCTCCCCCAGAGTCCAGTGTCCCCCATCTCACTCTCCTCCTAGAGGCACATCTGCAGCACCTCTGATATCTAGACACCACAGTCACTCTGATGGGACAGAAGGAAAACCAGTCACAAACCTCACCCTTGTTTGCTTCAAGTGCAAGATACATCCCTGTGACTTGCCTTTCCTAACTGCTACCCACAGCACCACCAATATTTAAAGCAAGCTGAACGTCACAAGCCTACGAGACACTCCACTGCACATCCTTTGCCCTGGGGAGAGGATGAGAGACCGCGTGAGAAGTGTCAGTTAAGTTCCTCAACGCTGCAAGAACATATGTGGGACAGAAGCTCTTTGACAACTCCCAGACACGTGCCAAGATCCTCGAGAGCTCCCATTCAGAACAGAATAATGTTACCCAAAATCCCTAGAAACAGACAGTTTCAAATGCCACTTCTGCTGTGGTGCCAATGGCCTCCTGCTGCAATATGGCCTGTCCCCATTTGCTCCATGGCCTTTAATGAGTCCTTCACGAAGGAGCCAAGCCTGCCTTCGGAAGGACACCAGGGGCAAAGCAGACCTTTCCCTTGCCCACACTTCAGCCTATCCAGACATTTTTGGTATTGAATGCTAGCACACTGTTCAATGCCCAGCTCCAGAAGGCACACTACACAGCAGGTGAGATAGCCTGGCTCATTTCCAGCTCTTGTTTAGCATCAAAAGCTCCAAAAATGCAGGAGGTTTCTCAGGGTCACTGAGCCGAGACTGGCAATGCTGCTGAAGGACAGCCAGTGAGCGCTGCAGCAGGGACGGTGTTGGGGTCAGCACCCAATACTGCTGATGCAAGCAGAGGGCAGCTTCTATAGAGGACCCAAGGACAACCATGCTTGAAAGCCTGGGCTCTTTTGGAGTGGGCTACATGCTCACCTTGAGCTGGTCTGGATTTTGACTCACCTTCCCACTCACTGCTTTCCAGGAGTCTGGTGGAAAGCTGAGGCAGGGCCACGTGGCACAGCCAGCAGCTGCTGTGTGAGCAAGAGGCTCTGCCGGGACAGATCCCTGGCAGTGAAAAGGAGAGCAGCAGCAGCCTCTTGGTGGGCTGCCGGGTTTCCATGTGGCTCAGGGATAGCTGGTGGAAGTAGGCCATTTAGTGCCACATTCTGGATAGAAATAATCTGGATTATCTCATGTTACGGCTTCCCTGACCCCAGCATGAAGAAACGATGCAGCTTTTCTCTCCCTCACCTTGCTGCTTGCAGTTTCAATTTACAAATGCTTCCCTGCAGGGGCAGAGGTTAATGAGAACCACTGTCTAAACAGCAAACACTGTGCCCTGGCCTTGGCATGGATCTACGCACACTTGCTGCCCAGCCAGAACAACTGGCAGCAAAGGAAGAGAGCCTGACCCTGCCTGGAAGATCAAAGAGCCCCAGAGGAGACTCCAGAAGGCCTTGCAACAGGGTCACCGCACACACTACAACAAGTGGATGTGGCATCGCTTTATCCCAGCCTGAACGTGCCTGGTCCGGCCTGGCAGGACCGACCACCATGGGGCGGTGCTTTGTGCTGTTCCCTGAAGATCGTGTGAGGGGGTGCAGGCTGCTCAGTGCCCCCCAGCCCTGCCAGCACGCTGATCCCTGCCTGCTTCGACCCCAGGGCAGGGGAGGTGGGACCGGCGCGTCCCCCCCGCCCCCCCGCGGGGCCGGGCGGGAGCTGTCCCTTCAGCACCGCGCCGCACCCGCCGGCCCCTCCTGCGCCAGGAGGAGTGGTGGTTCTTCTCCGAGCAGACCCACAGCCCAGCCCTGCAGCCCAGATCGTCTAAACGGCACGGAGTACTAGCACGAAAAGCGCTCGGTCTCCCTCGGGCTCCACTGGGCCGTTTGTCCGGCGGCTGGAGGAAAGGCGGGACGTGCAAGCATAGCTGCCGAGCAAACTGCATCACCTGGACTCGATGAGGGGCGACCTCATCGCTCTCTACAGCTTCCTGAGGAGGGGAGGTGGAGAGGGAGGTGCTGATCTCTTCTTCCTGGGATCCAGTGATAGGATGTGTGGGAATGGTTTGAAGCTGCGCCAGGGGAGGTTTAGACTGGACCTTAGGAAGCATTTCTTTACCGAGAGGGTGGTCAAACACTGGAACAGGCTTCCTAGAGAGGTAGTTGATGCCCCACGGCTTTCAATGTTTAAGAGGGTTTTGGACAATGCCCATAATAAAATGCTTTAGCTTTTCGTCAGCCCTGAATTGGTCAGGCAGTTGGACTAAATGGTCATTGTAGGTCCCTTCCAACTTAAATATTCTATTCTAGAAGAAACAGCACTTCATAAATAAATGGCAGAATTACTCCAGCTCTCACTTTGTGCGGGCAGGTGACTGACAATGCAAAAGTGCATCCACAGAACCCTGGAATTTCCAGACATCTATTCAGGAGCAAACTGACAGACAATCTGCTTTCAGCAAGCCCTTGGCACCAGCACAAAGTTCATACCAAGACAACTTGCTTTCTCTCCAACACATCACAAACAAGCACCAGACACCTACTTTAAGGCAATATAAGCTCATTCACAAATCAGAGATCAACACTCTGCAGCTAGCAACTGGAGTGCAAATCTCACCCAGCGAAGAGAGAGCTGTCTGCACAAGCAGCATTCCTCTCACTTCCTTCTCCAGCTTTGGCGAGCCGCGCGTTGACATTATCCCAGTTGCTCATCACCATCCCCCTCACATCTGCCAGAGTAATGGCTCCTAAGTCGTCTCCCAAACAACCACCTTGGAAACTACCATGGCTAGCAGGGGCCCCAGTTCTTAAGTTAACATGGATTATTATGACTGAACCACATTAGGAAGCAATTACACAAGAACAAGGCTCTTTTCAGAGCAACAAGCTTCTGACACTCTAAGTCCAAACACGTTCATATTTTTTATGTTAGCAAAAGCAGGTTTGAAATTTAACAAAGAAAGGAGACTTCAGTGACCTAAAGAGGCTGGCTTGATGAAATGACACCCCCATTTCTGAAATGCCCCACACTAAGCAGCAAGTATGAAACCCCACTGCTGATGGAATGTCCTTCCCCAAAACTCTCTCACACCCCAGTTCCGCAAGCTCCTTTCTGGACACCCAGCCAGGCAAAAGACATGGACCTCCTCCAACCAACTGGGCCATGGGCAATTTGCACAAAGCCCTGTCCTATCCTGATCACCACCTGTGCTAATAATGGGTCAAGGTGTCTCACGCATGCTCCAACAAAAGCTGAGAAAGCACCGGTGGCTGCACGCAGGCTGAGTGTGTGCACAGCCAATGCTTTCCATGGACTAGCATGGCCTGGAGGAGGCTCTATAAATGTAAGGAGGTGGGCTAGGCAGAGAGGAACCGACTGCAGCTTAAAATACAAAGACTTCCTGCAAATGTGACTAGAGAGGATGGGCAACAAACCCCAAGACTGCTTTGAAGGGGAACAGCTACACCAAAAATAGGTTGTCAGTGTTTCAATTTTACTGACTCAAAGCAGAGAGACAAACCCACTTAATCACAGGTTGTAATCCAGACCGTGGCTGTAAGAACCTCTAGTTTCAGTGGTAGAGCTGATTGTTTCCTTTATTGACACCTGCCCCAACCATCTATTTCTGCCTGACATCACTGCCACTGCTCTTTGTCAGCTAAGCAAAGTTCTGTGGGGCAGAATTGTAAGCCAGGTCATGAAGGTGATGCAGGCTAAAGGTAATGAAACCCAGGGCAAAGAACAAAGATGAGGAAAACAGTTGGAGACAAACAGGAATGAACTTTACCATGGAAGCTGAAACATGACATAATTAGTCAGTTTTCCTGTGCAGAGATAAAGTTACAAGTTATCTGGCAGTGTACAAGCACCAACTTCCTGCACCACCTGTTACCACCGTCTTGTACCATGGGACACCAACCCAGCCACCAAGTCCATGGAGCAGGGTGGGACCATGCAGACAGCAAATCCCTGTGCAAGAGGGGGTGTGGGCCATCCCGACAGAGCCACCCCTCCAGGGTCACAATGCAGGCAGCAGGTCCATGCATGCTCCCTCATGGTGCTAGAAAACCCAAACATTGCAGTCCAGCACCAAATCACTTCCTCACTGCAGGATCCTTGGTGGCAATGCTACGGAAAGCTGTCCCAGGAGATGTCTGAGCTAGCATCACCTCCACTGTCCACACCACCTCCACCTTGTTACAATAGTCCCTACTTTCACGTGAAACACCAGCCAGGCTCCATGCAGACCTACACAGCCAGAGCTCAAGATGTGGGGCTGTGCCACCCCATGACCCCTGGCTTCCCACAGCTCGGAGAGCTGCACGTCCCGTCCTGTGCCAGAGACACCCTGGCTGAACCCCAGCCCATCACCCTACTCAGGGAGGCAAGTGCTCCAGCACATCCTGCCTGACACAAGCTGCTGAGTTGTGTGTTAGTGCCAGTGGCCCTGACCAAAGACCAGACATGATTTTCTGACCATATTGCAAGAGTCAAGCTGGGGTCAGGGGAGCAGTGGTCTCTCTGGCCAGCAAGGAACACCCAGACAGACTGATCATCCTGGCATCACCATGCTGTTGCCCCATTCCAGGTCAGACGGCATCAGCAGCGACCCACTGCTCCATGACACTGTGGCTTGCCTGGGGACACAGCCAGTCCCAGCAGCAGCCACCACTGAGGACCAGGGCACTGCTCAGTCCCAGTTCTGCCATGGCTGGCCTGGGTGACTGTGCTCCCCTCCTCACAGCACTGGCCTCTTCATCTGCAACAGAGGGCTGCTCTCTGCAAAGCACTCAGAGGTGGAAAACCCAGAAAGATCTGGACTAGGGCAGGAGAAGGGGAGCTGTGACTACTGGTAGCAACACACATGGAAGACAGAGCATTGGCAAGTGCAAGCTGCGTTTGCTAACACTATAATGCCCATTCCCTCTGCTCCTGCCAGCAAGCGGGACTCACTGGAAACGTCAGGAAAGGAAGATCTGAACGTGAAGGTGAGAAAATGCCAAAGCACCACGGACTCCTCTTCACAACACCCATCCTCCCCATCACCCAGGTTGCAAGCTGCTGGTGGCAGAGAGCACCAGGTCCCTCTCGCTTCCAGCTGTGCCGTGCCCCTCGCCTTCACAGGGCAGGGGACACCAGCCCTGGGGCAGCACCTCTTGGCAGGGCTCCTGTCGGCAGCCAGGGCTGCTCACCCAGAGCCAACATGACACAGCGTCAAGCAGCCACGTCCTGCAGCAGCCACTGCTCCTCTGAGGTGACGTCAGCCTCCGCAAGAGCTGGCAGGCAGGACATGCTGTGCATGCCGGCCGTGCTGTTCCCAGACACTGCGTGGCTCCAGCAGACACCGTGGCCTGTGTTCCTCACCAGCTACAGCTTATCTACAAATTGAATTTCACACTTGCACGCTCCAGAATAAGGCACAGGTGCTGGAGAAGCCACCCTCCCCCTCCACATCTGTCTTCCCCTTTGCTCCACCCTGCCACCGAGCACCAGCACTGAGGATAATGGCTGGCGGCTGTGGAGATGCTCCTGGGCAAAGCTGGTGAACCTGCACACCCAGCATTGGCTCACAGTGGAGCCGCCACGGTGCTGATGGTGGCCTCCATGCTCAGGACAGCACCAGGGCAAAGGGAGCACTTGGGTCCCTGGCACAACGGCCACCCACACATGCTGCTAGCATGGCACAGCATCCAAAAATGCCCGTCTGCAGCTGAATAAGATAGAAGCCCATCTCAGAGTTACTGGTTTCCCCAGAAACCCTGAAGGCTTTCCCAGGAACTCTGGAGATACACAGATTTGCTACATGCTCTAGTGAGCAACCTAAAGAGTTCATATAGGAGTCACGACCAGAGATCGCTGTCATCACAGGTTGTACATATAGCTGGCAGCCCAGACAGATGCAGTGTCAGTCACCTTGGAAGGACCTCAAGCAGTTAGATGGTCCAGCCCAAGTCCACAACAGCCTCTACTCAACTAAGGCAAGCAGCTTCCTCAAGCAGGGAAGCTTGCCCTCAGCAAGAACCATCAGCTGTTCCATTCCGAAACCAAAACCAAAGCTGGTGTGACCGAGCAGAAGACCATGGAAACCCTCTAGGCTGGAGGGTCAGTCTGCAGCCAGGGCAGCTCTGCAAAGTCCAACTCTTGCTCATGCAACCAGGGCTGGCTAAGGACTGGAGGCCAGGCAAGCCAGCAGCTAGGAGGGAAGCCTGTTCAAATTTAATCCAAAATGTATTTTCTATTTTCCCTTGTAGCTTTCTCCTCCCATATTTTCTATCTTCAAGCATAAAAAAAGTAGAAAGCCTAAAACCTCTGGCAAAAAATCCTTTAATGTGTTTTACTGTAAAGGCTGCCTAGTGTTAAGAAATAAGCTGGACCGGAGCAAATCAGGCAGCCTGGGGATGCCCTGCCTCTCCACAGGGAGCAGACCAGGATGAAGCAGGACATACAGGCAGGCTGCAAGAACCAGCAATGCCAAGGAAAGGCAACCTCCAGTGCCAAGAAGGCTCCCATGCTGCCTGCTGCTTCTCAGAGGTCCCCGAGCACAGCTCTGCCTCAACAGATGCCCACTTTGAAGCATCGCTCCCAGCGGACATGGGAGGAGGTTTTTGTTACAAAAAGCAGGTAACCACTTGGCTCCTCTTAAGGTCATAAGCATCAAAGTACAGCAGCTCCCTACCCAAGTCTGCAACCTCAGATCCTCATCAAGACAGCCCAGCAGCAACAGACACCAAACGGTGATGAGACAGAAACAGAGATCATTTCTGTCTTGAGGCACAGGATTTGTCCCCTTACGGCTGCTAGCCAAGGGCAGATTTCAGTTTTGTGGTTCCAAGGACACCATTGTGCTGGCTGGCTAATTCCATCAGCCCTTGTGGACAGGGTCCTCCTGGAAGTCATGAGGATGGGAAACAGCATCCTCTTTGTGAGCTTCAACTTCACTTGGCGTCATCCTGCTGTGCCGCACCCAAAGCCCACTGGGGACCGCTAGATCCCCAGCTCATCCCTGCCTCCTCCTCTCCGAGTCCACTTCTCCCACAAGAAGCAAACCTCTCCCAAGCTAAGCCTCATACCTCCCTTCTGTCCTTGCATGTCTCTGAACTGTTCAAGGAGCTGGGGGACAGCCTTCTGGCACCCCATGTACACTGATGTAAGGCTGAACTGGACCCTCACGGGTAGCAGGACATGAGTCTTTTCTCATCTGGGCATAAAACCAGGAACAAAACTGAGACTGATGTTTCCTGATGTGCATGAGAACAGAGCCAGGGGACTGGAGGAGGGGGAGATGAAGATCAGATCCCCGGTGATCCCATAGTGCTCACCACATGCAGCAAGTACCAGGGAACTGGGACAATGCCAGGATGAGACTCCAGCTCTGCTGCCAGCGTGTTGCGTGGGTGCCCCTGTGCCCATGGAACCAGAGGAAGCAGAACTGCCAGGTAACACAGGAGGGAAGGGATATTGCCATCCATTTGCAAACCAACTGAATTAACTGTTCAGTGGACAAAGGTCCGTCAGAAGTCTCCAGCAAAGGGTCCTGTGATGCTGAGGCAGAGGATCGGTGCTTAGCCCAGGTCCCACCTCTCCCACCAGCTGCACCTCCATCACGTGGGGAGAGCATCCCACACTCTCAGCGAGGAAGCCGGACTGAGCAGGCATCTGTCACCCTGTGCCAAGCAAAGTAACACAGAGCTGAATGGGGATAAACCCATGCTTCCTTACCAAAGCCCAGCACTCCCTCTTGGCTCCACCCTCCCTGGTAGGCACAATGTTATGAAAACAACAGCTCAGACCAAGGGTCCACCTTGCCCTATGTACTTTTTTGCCAGTAGTCAGAAGCAAAGCAGAAGCAATTTGCAGCTCAGCAGCTGCCCAAGTCAGAGATGGATCTGGGTGTATTTATTGGTTCTGGGAGAACCTCTTATCCTTCTTGAATTTATCCTGTTTCTCCTGGAACCAATATAAGGTTTCACTGTTCACAACCCCTTGTTCTGAGGACTTCCACAGTTTCATAGCACGTCTGTGAGAGGCAATGTCTCTCCTGTTTGGCACCTCCTGCTAGCTTCGTTTGATGTGACCTTGTACTTGCATGGAAACAAACAGTGAACAGTTAACCTCTATCCCTTCTCTCCTGGCCTCCTGTAGACACATCTTATCCATCTTCTGTTGTTTCTTTTCCAGTCTGAAGAACCCTGCCTTATTTAGCCATTTTTTGCACAGAGGGCTGTCAGACCTCTGACCATTCCTGCTGCAACTTCCAGGCATTTGACTGACAATGATCTCAACACCCATACATCTCTCCTGAGCTCCCCTGGGCAGCTCTAGGGACAGAGACATAGAGCGACTCCTGCCCCCTCCTCCTGCATCACTGTCCCATGAGTCCTCAAGTTGCTCAGCAGTGCCTAGAGTCATGTAAGGAAGGAGGAAAGATGTGAAGACAGCCAGACTCACAGACTCACCTCCACAACTCCTTTAGCACTGGGTGCCAGCACCAGGAGATGGACATGGCCACCTCCGTGGTGAGTGGCATGCAGACGCTTTGGCCACGCTGCAGACTTGGGCTTCTTCTCCCACTCCTTTAGAGTAGCAGCTAATGAGTGCCTGATGAAGGCAAAGTCCCTGCAGCCCCTGATCACCATGCCAAAGGGGATTCTCAGCAGTCCCCTGCCCAAGCCCATCTCAAAGGCCTTCCTGACCAGCCTCTGCCAACCATCCTCTCCCTCAGAGAGCCGCAGCAGCCCAGGCCCAGACTCAAACAGGGCTCACACACAGTACGAGCCCTGTAACACACTCTGTCTGCAACCTTTCCCAAACTTTGCCACCTGCTCTGCTGGCATGGCCAGAGCATCTGGCCACCAGGCAAAGCTTCAGCTCTGCTTGCCAGGCACCTCGCAGGATAGACTCACATTGAGATGCAGTTTGAAAGTAACAGATGTTACTCCACTGTTCTGCATTTTGCAGTGTCAGGAACAAGGCTTCTTTACCAACAATCCCCTGAGCTCCTTGCCAAGGCAGTCTCAGCCCAAACAGTGCTCCCCGGCACAAAGTCTTGCTCACAGACAAGCTGCTGTGCCCCATGCCACGTGCCTGCCCTGCTGATGGACAGACAACATGGCAAAAGGAGTATATTGCAAGGGCAGAGTTCCCCACACAACTGCAAGACTAAGCAGCAACACAGGTTTCATCATGGACTGTGATACCACATTGCTGCTGAAACCCAGACAAGCCTCCAAACAAACAGCATGTATCCTTCTAACCAGGGAAAACTTCCAGGAACCGCACGCACCAGACAGGACCTGGCAGTTGCAGCCAGAAGCCCCTGTGTCTTTCCACCGCTCCCACTTCATCCCCATTTACCCTCAGTCAGACTCGCTCCAGGGCCTGAATGATGTGGGTTCAAACTGCCAGCTCTGGCAATTGCAGGACCTTTTATTCATTCCCCTCACATGCGTTGCAGAATCCTGCTGAGGCCAGCAGCACACAGGGATGGTCACAGCCTGCTCCCTGCCCCCAGCTCTGGGGAGCATCACATTAGGAGACCACCAGAGCATTTAGTCCATCATGCAGCACCACTCAGCTCTGCCACAGTCCTCAAAGTCAGCTCTCCTCGAGTACCCTGGTACCAGAATCCACCCTGCCTCCTTCTGCTGACGTGCCCCTGCCAGCTGGCTACGACCACCTCCCCCTGTGCTGACCCAAGACCCGTGCATGCCCCTGGCGTGCCAGACCCTGATTAAGAAGCATCTTCTGAAACACTCTGTCAGCAGCAGCCAATAACCACAGACCATGAGGGGAGGAATCTCTGTCTGGGATCCCACGGGGAGTAAATAACTGTCCCATCCCAGTGGCACTGAAAGCCCTAAGGATGGAGCCAAGCTGTCCCTGCCCCATCCTGTCTGCACTTGGTGCACAGTCCCAGGATGGCAGATACTCGGCCCCTCTGTGCACTGCTGTGAGATTTCACAGGTTCCTCCGTGGCTCCTCCACAGCTTGTACCCAGACACATGCTTCATGTCCCCATCCCCACTGCTTCCCATCATCCTTCCACCCTCCTCCTGTTAATGGATTCTTCCAGCTACCACCAGCGCAGCATGGACACCCCACACCAGTCTGTCCCAGGACACAATTGCTCCTGGATAACCAAGAGAGCTTCCCTTCTCCCCCCCCCACTGCATAGAAGTAGCTCCTAGCAGGAAGAATATGGGAAGATGGCAGCAAACCGCTTGGGAGGCAGCAGAACTGCTGTGGTTGGGGAGGTTTAGGAGCTGGCTGAGCTGATGCTGCTCAGCAATAGTTTAGATGGAGCTTAGAGACTTGATGACCTCGAGGACCCTCCCATACCTGCTGTCCTAAAATTCCTCATCCCTTGGCACAAAGATAAGGCCAGTGTGGACCTTCCAAAGCATTTTGGCAGTCACTATCTCCTTGCGCTCGCTCACAGACTTAATGTGATTGGAGCTGGTCCTTGTCTGTGTTGGACCTGAGCACCCAGAGTGGACCCCACAGAGAGCCAGGAGAGACACAGCCACCACAGCTGGAGCCTCAGCACAGCACTCTGCCAATTCTCATGCTGCCTTCTGAAGCCTTGGCAGCCCCCTGCCCATGGGCAAGGCACTGCCAGCCTGCGCAGCAGCTCTGCTCACGACTCCTAGGCTCTGCCTGCCCTCACTGTCTTGCTCTTGAACACCTTCACTCCAGCCCTTTGGGAGAAGGGTGTTTACATGAGCTCTGGGAAGGAGACAGACCCAGATGTAAGGTCCAGGGCAACACCCTTGGCATGGGCTCAACCTTCCTCTCCAATAACGCTGCCCTAGATGCACACTGTGCGTTGAATATGGGCGGTTGGAGGCTGTGTGAGGCAGTAGCGTGCAGACCCTGCCAAGATGGGCACTGCAACTCCATTTCCTCAGCGCACCACTGCACAGGGCCCACACGCCCAGGTCTGAAGGCTGCCCTGCGTCTCAGCAGCTTTCGCTTGTGCCCTGGTGCTCTGGAGGTTGAGAGCTGCATGTTTGCAGGTGTCCAACCAAACTCCACATCCCGACTGCACATGTAACCATGGCAACTGCACATGCGAGTGGCAAAGCCTCGAGCTGGGCTAACTGCAAATGCAAATGAAGCAAACACATGCACAATGCTAAAAGTGTGACCTCTAAATGTCAGTCTTTAACCATTTTGCAGACACCAGCTCTGGTGGTGGTCACCTGCAATGTGCGGAGCAGGAGGAAATCTGCTCTGACGGGGACCTTGGGGCGCCCAGCCCTGTGCCAGGGGTTGGCAGAGGGGCTCTAGTGCAGAGCAAGGAGAATAGATGGCACAAGCCAGCGCTAAGAGTGACCCCTGACTTGGCAACCTGCAGGTCCATCTCTAGGGATGCATCCACCCCTTACCCAGCTGGCAGATGCCTCTGATTCCACAAAGCACCCCAGTTTCCAGAGGAAGGAGGGTCCCACCAGGCTGACAAGAAGCACAACCAGAACAGGGGCTCACAGGGAGCTGGCTGGCAGCTGTCTTGCTGCACCCACACATGCCCAGCCATGGGGGCACCTCCAGCCCCTCTGCCGTTGCCTGGGGTCGAGCTGGCAGCAGCATCGGATGAGGCACCCTCAAAGGACGGAAGGAAAATCCCAGCATCCCGGGGACTTCATCCAGAGCCACCTCCCCAAGGGAGGTCCGTGGCCTTGGGAAGGGCTGCCAGCGGAGGCACCAGGAGGTGTCACCATTTGGGAGAGCACAGTCCAGAAAGAGACTAGCTGGGCAAAGGCCTCACGTTCCTCATCACTTCTCTCCCTCGCTGCCGGCAGCGCCAGATGTGGACAGACCCCAGCACTCACCGTCACCCACCACACCTGTCCTGCCCAGTGGCTTCGAGCGTGACGGAGCCAAGCTCAGGCGAAGGGCGCTGACTCCAGCCACAGTGCGCATCGGTGGAGCCACCAGCAACCCCTGCGCCATGTGCCTGACCCACCACCCCCCTCAGGGACAAGCGTGGCCAGCACGACAGAGCCCCTGTTTGATACCGAGCCTGCCTCCGCCCTGGCCCCCTGCCCAAGAGAGAGACAGGGAATGCCCTTTCGCTCTAGGAGCCCAATGTCTAACGTCATTCCTCACGCTATGTCAAATAAACCGAGCCAAGGGGATCTCCTGCCTGCCCTTGACCTGGGGATACTCACACCAGCAGCTTCGTGCCAGGCGGCACTGGGCACATCCCTGCACCCCAAACAACCGACCCCGCCTGCACTGGCAACCCCAGCCCCGGGGAGGGTCCCAGTTCCTGGGGCGGGAGCGCCCGAGCCGGGACAGCCCCTGCTCCCCGCTGGGCCCGACGGGCTGAGCCGAGCGGAACCGGGCCACCCGGGCGGCCCCGGGCCGGGGATGCGGGCGGGGGCCGCGCAGCTGAGACGGGCGCACAATCCCCCCTTTCAGCCCGTCGCCATGGCAACCCGCCGGCTCGCCGCGGCCGCTCATCCGGCCCCGTTAACCCTCACCGTTACCCGCCGCCGCCGCGCTCGGCCCCACCCGTTAACCCCTGCCGCGGCCCGCCCCGACGCCCGGCCCGGCCCCGGACGCCCTACCCCGGGACCGGGATCGGAACCGGGACCGGAACCGGGACCGGGACCGGCCCGCGGCCATCCCCGCCCCGGGCGCCCCATCACCGCCGCGGCGGCCGGCCCCAGCCCCGCGCCGTGGGGCCGGTCCGATCCCGCCCGGCCGCCCTCCCCAGCAAAAGCCAGGCCGGGCCGGGCCGGGCGGGGCCGGGCGAGGCGCACTCACCGTCGGGGGCGGTGGCGCGGCTGGGCCATGCCGGTGGCGGCAGCGGCTGCTCCGCGCCCCGCGCTCCGCTCAGTCCGGCCCGACCCCGCACCGGGAGCGCGCGGCGCGTGCACGGCGGGGGCGGGCGGGGGAGGGGCCGTACCGCAGCACCCCTTCGCTGCCGCCGGCACCGCCGCCCGGTACCTGTACCGATCAGTGCTATCGGGCATCCCGCGGCCCCGCCGCTGCGCTGGCCGGGCCCGGTACCGCATGCCCCGGCATCTGCACCGCCCTGGGTACTGCACCGAGGGGGTGTCGCACCCGCTAGGCGCCGCGCCGTCCTGTACCGCGCCCGCTGGGTACCACTGACCGCACCTGCACCCCCGGTAACCCCCACGGCCCCTGGAACCCTACCCTGCGCACGGCATCGGCACTGCCCAGCTACCGGTCGCGGCGGGGGGGGGGGGGGGGGGGGGGCGGCGGTAACCGGCCGCTGTCCCGAGCACACGCCGGGGCACCCCGCACCACCCCAGCAAACGACCCCCATCTGTGGGGGCATCCCTGCACTGCCCTGGGCATTCTGCATCCATCCTGGGCATCCAGAATCCTGCCCCACTGCACCCTGTACCTGCCCCAGCCGCTCTGCATGGGTTCCCTTTACCGCGCCCCCCCCCTCCCCACATAGCCCTGAGCTGTGCTGCCCTGGCACGTCCCACAGCAGCCTTCCAGCCCTGGCATCTTTCCCTGTGGCCAGGGCAACAGCCCCTGCCTGCCCCACTGCTCCTCAGCACCCAGCTAGTCCCGGGAGGATGCCCCATCCCAGCCTCAGCGTTGGGGCCAGGCGCAGCCCTGCCACCCATCCACCCCCCTGCCATGCACCTGGCTGTAGGCTCAGCAGCCACAGCCCTATAGGCCCCAGCAGCACCGTGCAGCAAGACCCAGCACCTCTGTCATTCCCCTTTCCTCCTGGCATGCTGCTTCCCAGCGTAGGGATATCTTCCCCTCCCACGCACGGCCTCCTGGCAGGAGCCGCCTCTCCTCCAGCCTGCCTCTGCCCGTGGCAGGGCTACCTCTCTGTTTCAGTCCTGCCTGATGGGATTACAGAAATAATTTGAAACAAGGTATGGATTTGGGTTCTGCTGGATGTGTCTCGTCTCTACATCTCTCTGCAATAACCAAGGCAGCATCAGCTGCGATGCCTGATCAAAGAGGAGGATGTGCAGTTACCAGCAGACACCTCCATGCTTTCCAATCCAGGCAAGGAGAGCTGGGCTCTGCTTCCCTCCTGCTGCCAGAGCTGCAACCCAGACCCTACCCAGGCTCCGCAGAGCAGCCACTGCTTCCCAATTAAGATGCTTCTGCGGCAGCATGCAAAGAGCAAGCATCTATTTTGGCTCTCCTGCATGCCACCGGCATATGCACAGAGCAGGTCAGAGCTTTCCTGCCCCTCCTGCCCCACTCCTTCTCCAAGTGACTGCTCACTGGTGGTTGGCAGCTTGATCAATTTTGTTGCTGGCCTGTTATACACAAGGTGAGCTGCATGGTGCCACCCTGTACACCCAATGTAGACAATGGGGTCCAGCACCCCATGGGATGGATGCACAACCCAGTGCCCACCAGGGTTCATCAACCCTAAGAAGCATCCTGAAGGGGCCCCTGGACCAGTACCTGGCTGCCCCGCAGCAGGCAGGGCTCCAGCCATGGCTCCTTGTATCCTGCTGCCTAGCAAAACCTGCCCAGGATGGGATCACAGTGCACAGCTGCAGTGGTGCCTCATGGCCCGCTCCCCACCACGGGCACTGCACAGGGAGGGTTGGGTGCTCGCAGAGCTGCCCCACTCTCAGCTTCAGATCGATTTTCTTGCACAACACCAGCTCTGATGGTGACTGACAAGCCACCCTTGCCTGGGGCCTAGGACCACCCATGCCAGGCTGTTGGGTGGGGTGAGTGTGTGGGGCATGACCTGCTCCTGCCCACCCAATCACCCCACCCTGTCAAGCCTTGTACAACCTCAGGCTTCTCCCCATGTGCTGGGCACACACCATGCAGCATCGTCTGCACATGCCTCCTGTGGACCCAGCCCAGGCACCCCTTGAGGCTGGCCCCAGGGACCCCAGCAGCAAACACACACACCCCACCCTGGACCAGCAGCCACAGCAGGGCAGCTGCATGTGTTACTCAATGGGCATCATGTAGTAAAATCTCCCCGGTCGCCTCTGGCTCTCTCACAAGCAGCATTTAGCCACGACTCAGAGAAGGAGCAGAAGGGCTGGAAGCTGTCAGACCTGCTTAAAACCGCCGCAGCTCAGTGCTAACATGCAGCACAGCAGCGGTGGCTGCAAGGCATGCAGCCAGGCTGGGCAGAGCGCAGGTCCCCAAACAGGCCCCATGCCATGACCAGGTCTTGCCCCAGTCCCCACATCCCCCTGCAGCCTCCTGCACCCGCTGGAAATCTCTGGGCCACTAGAGGGTCTTGGACACTGGCAGCCCTGTGTCTGTCACCACAATGGAGTTCTGGAGTCCTGCTCATCACACACAGACCTGACCTGCCAAGCATCCAGCATGGCTGGGGGGAGCCTTTTGTGGGAGGAAAGAGTAGGGGCAGCCCTGTTGCTAGGCCATGCAATAAAGCAGGGGCCCCTGGCAGCAGGCAACTGGCCCCAGGGAGGGACATGTCCTTCCCTTTCCCCCAGTGAGGCAGCGTGGTCCCTGGGGCGCTTTCACCAGATCACTGGGGCCCTGAAGGGCACAAAGCAGGAGGTCAGCACCCGATTCCATGCTCTCCTCCTGCAGCACCCTGCTCTGCCACAGCTGCCGTGCAAGCGGCAACCCACTGCACCACCGCCCAGAGCCACCCTGCCTTCTGCCACACCGCTCCAGCGCTGGCTGCTGCAGAGAGCCGCCCTCCCTCCCACCTCCGGCACGGCAGCAATGCAGAAAGCAGCATCCAAGATGCTGCTTGGCGCAGGCTCAGCTGCCTGCCAGGGCCGGCAGAGGAGGGGGCTGCCGGCCACGGCTGCACACACTAGGAAGAGGGGTTTGTTCTGCCCAGAGACAGTGCCCAGTTCTCCCAGGCTGTGGCTCTGCTGGCCCTGGGGCACTCCCTGCCTGCACCCCAGGCAGGATAAGGGGGAAGCACAGCCCTCCTGCCCCAGCCATGGGTGCCACAGAGCAGGGGTTAGCTGACACAGCCACGGCCATGAGCAGAGCTTCCACCTCTGGGGTCACCCACTACAGGCAAGCAGAGCCCCTGACACAGGCTTCCCCTGGGGCATGAGGGGAGGGGGGGCCTAACAGCCAGCCCAAGGCTGCTCCTCCCTAGCCTCATGGAAGGGCACAAGCAGGGATGCACACACATCTGTCCTCATTAATGAGAGTGTCCATCTCCATCAGGCCTGGCCAGCAATGGCTTCCAACCCACCTGCAACAACACAGCAAGAGCCTGGCACAGGTGCAAGGGCGATGCAGTTTGGGGGTGAGCGGGGCACAGGGTGCCAGGCAGCCCACACAGCTGTGCCCCTGAAAGCAGCCACCCACCTGCTCCCAGGGAGGCAAGGGCTCAGCTCCAGTTCTTGGGGCAGCGGGCACAGGCCCATCAGCCAGCACATGGGGCACTGCCCTGAGTCACCAACATCCCTCACAGTAGTCTGAGCACAGCTACGAGCTAAAGCCCCAACATCCCTCCTTCTCTCCACTCCCTAAGCTTGCCTTCTTGCCACAGCCTACCCTACAGAACTGTTTATTTGCCCTTAGATTAAGATCAAGTGCAGCTCTTCCGTGAGTCCCTGTGAGCCTCACCACATCCCACACCGACGGGACAGAAGGAAGACATGGGTCAAGAAAAAGCTACCAGAGGGACCACAGGTCAAATGGTCCACAAGCAAATTGCTGAGGAAGAACCAAAGAGAAAAGAAAGGTGCTGGTGATGGCAGTTTCTAGGTTCAACAGACTGCAAGAATGCAGAGCACTAAGCTAAAGCAGCCTGCTACACAGAGAGATGAGACTCCTAGCATTAGCCAGGTCAAAAGTTGAGAATGCAGCACATTACCCACCCAGTGAAAGCACTGTGGCTCTCATGAAGGAGCTAGCAGAGGAGCCTCAGTGCTTATCAGCAAAACCATGCTGCGATGAGAAGTGCACTCAGTCTGCAGCTCCTCCTAGACTGCAGAGGTACTAGCTTGAGCATCTCAGTAACTGCTGTGGCTGGGAAGCTGGGCTTGTTAGGGCTCAAAATTACCCTGCAATATAACTCCCTCTTGCTTTATACCTCTGTCCTGGTGGAACATGCCACAGACTACTAGTAAAGCTCTTAATCTACATACAAATCCTACAGCTTGTACAAACTCTTGCAAGCATATGAACACCAGCTCATGAAACAAACAGGGAAGGGGGTCTTTCTTTCCCAAACCAAATTGTTTAGCCGTTCACAAAAGCTCTACTGAGAAAGAGATAAAGACCATGTATATAGGTGCTGCTGGGCTGTACTGGGAGGAGCACTGAGGAGGAAACACAGGCTCTGAATACACACTCCTTTTGCAAAGTAAGCTCTCTGTATTCATCCAAGAATGTCTGCAGTATGGGGTTCATCTGGTATAAATAAAGTACAAAATTTTACAATGTCTTAATCGTTATTTTAACAAAATACTAAAAACTGAGTAAAAACTGAAACCAAAGTGGGAAGGGAGACTATCAGCCACAAGGGATCTCCATAAACATTTGTAGAAATTGGATAATAAAAACACTTTCTCTGTACAATAAAACCATCCTCCTGGCATCTCCCTGTGAGACGGGCAGCAGCAGCACTGGGAGCACAGGCCCAAAGACAGAGGTTGGGGGCAGCCCCAGTTTGTGGGTCAGGCTGAAGAGGCTGTATCCAGTCCACAGTGATGTCTCTCTCCTGGATGAGGCTGAAGTGCCACAGATCAGTAGCGTCCGAACGGGTTGTTGTTCTGCTGTGTCTGTGTATCTGTTGAGGTCAAGACAGAGTTAGACAGTCACTAGGTCTGGTTCAGAAAAAGAGATCCCTCTCCCCACATCACCAGCACAGTGTGAGGAGTGTGTCGCAGGCTGTGAGAAGAAAAATATAACCTTTATGGCACTCCCTGCTCTGGTCATTTGTCTGAGCCTTTAGGCAGCAGCACAGTCAGGACCCCACATTCTTTGAGGAAGACAGGTATATGCCAGTCCCAATCCTGAAGCTTCTCCAGAGGAGGTCTCTCCATCACTCGTGGTGGAACTGGTGCACCATAACAAAGCCCTGAAAGGTGGCAGCTAGCTGGGACGATGACTCTATGGATGAATTATTTCTGATTTTGAAAGAAAATCAGCCCTATAAGATTGCACAACACCTGCAGCCATACAAGCTGCTCAGACAGCTAGTATCAAACACTCATCCTAAGGCACACCCAGAAACCAGAGTTAGTGAAGGTTTCAAACTACCCTGGCTCCCTGTCACTATCTCAGTACAAATGAAGGACATGCCCAAAGGACTTTCAGATGGCACAAAAAGGGCAGGAAACATGGTAAAGATATATTCAAGAACCTCATGAACTTCCAAACTGCTGGGACTGATGTTTTGTGATATACAGTGCTCAGAGTAGACTTGGGTACTGTCCAGTTAATAGAATTCTGTAGTTTTTTTCCTGAAACCCCATCAGCATGTTTGAACCTAAGTCAGACTAAGTAAAAGGAGACCAGTGTAACCTGGCTAGCCTGCTCTCCTCAACTCTGCTGCACAACAGCACATTTAGGGATAACCTGGAGCCTCCTAAAGCAGCCTATCCTGGGCCCAAAGTACTCTTGTCCCCCTCCTACAGGTTGTTCTTGGTTTATGTCCTGCTTTCCACTCCATCCCAGACAGTACAAATATGAACTCCAGATGGTGCCTGGTGGAACTGATGCAAACCCAATGAGGGAGCATGGAAGCTGCACGGTGACACATGGCTGCATTGGACCCACGTATCTGTTCCACATAGAACAGCTCCATTTGCTGTACAGACAAGATACAAAAATATGGCTTTCTGCTATATTCAGATTCTTATATGAGGTCTGCCTATGCTTGAATGTCCTGGCTGGGATCCTTGCACAGGCTTGTGGTTTGTGAATCAGGCTAGTGGAAAATTTAGCACATTAAAACTCCTGGTTTGGGGAGGTTTTTTTTGGTCACAAGGACTAAGAATTTTCCATCAGAGAACAAATATAAGCACAGTTTCCAAGCCCCCACTCCACACATTATTACATCTAGCACAGTCTCACGCTTAACGCACTGCAAAAAAACCCTGTGCAGTCCCTTTCTGGGCATTTTCATAGCATGTCTGTCACTTTTATGACAGAAAAGCCAGTGAGGTGACAGTAAAACAGCAGGCCATTCAGAAGGGAACAGCACAGACACTGGGTTCTGTTTCTAGATCTCCCAGCCAGTAGTTCAGTGCAGTTTATAGGAATACAGTGCCAGATGAAACACTACCTATGCCATTACCCGGTCTGTGACAGCAGCCACAGAAGCCCACAGAACACTGCAAACACAGCAAGCGTGCAGCAACACTTCCCAGAGTACCCTCCCTGCCTCCAAGAAGTCTTGCCCTGATCACAAGAAGACAGTATCTCTAGGTCATCCACCAAGCGAGTGCCTCAGGATTACAGCCTTCTTGTTCACCTCAGAGGTCATCTGCAGCAGAGGAAATACCTCTGAATGCTTTAAAGCTTCAGACTGCATCCTTTCAGGGAAGCTGCATGGCAGCCCCTACAAAGTCTCAGCTCCCTTGCCCCTCTGCAGGCAGCAGAAGGAAGGTCTGGAAGGTTGTTCACAAGCTGGCAAACTCTGCCTGCCCTGCTGCTGTGTCCCCTTGGGCCAGGAGCTCCAAGTCCTGATGCCACCTCCCTGCCAGCACCATTTATGGCCTCAGACAGTCTGTTTTGGCCTTGCTTCTCTACACCAGGGTACCTGCAACAGAAAATGGTGGGGAGGAGACTAGGGACAGGATCAAGAACATTAAGGCTTACTAGAAAGCTGTTGCTGAAGCTGTCGAACCAGAGCAGCTGTTTGCTGCTGCTGCTGTGTCTGCTGAAGGCCCTGGCGCTGGAACTGCAAAGACAGAAACATAGTTATAGCCACACCACCTGGCTGGCAGCCTTGGCATTCACACAAGTCCTGGGAAGCGCAGGGGATGGAGAAGGGGGGGGATGCAGGTGGAGCACCGTTGGATTTGTGCTGGTCTATCACGTCCCTCTGCCTCTGAGGGAACACTCACAATGGGCTGCTGGGGGGGAAGAGCCTGCATCCCCAGCCCTGGGGGCTGGCCCTGTGCCTGTGGCTGAGGCACTGTGGAGACCTGGGGTTGCTGCTGCGGCTGTGGCTGTGGCGGCTGCGGCTGCTGCTGCTGCTGCTGTTGCTGCTGCTGCTGTTGCTGCTGCTGCTGCTGCTGTTGCTGCTGTGAAGACAAAAGAGAAAGGACCATCAGGGAACTGTCTGGGCAATGTGCACAGCAACAGAGCACAGGAAGGGCTAAAGGAGGAAGGACATTCTGTGCAGTAACACATGCTCTTACACCATTTTCCTTACAGGTACTTAAATTACCCAAATTTCACCAGGACCCTGCCCTGGGCTGAGAAATGTCAAGAAATACAAGGACAATAACAAAGTTCTCCTGCAAGATGAGGTAACAATAGATGGCAGGAAATGAACTACGAGTCTACTGGTCAGCTGGGGAATGACCAGGAGCAAACAAGATACAAGAACAGAAAACAACTAAGAGCTACCTCAAGAGGTTGGCTGATTCATCTCTTGCCTCCTGGTTAAGACCAGCAACACTGACTTCACTGAGTATTTGCCTGACTTGTTCTTGAAATTTTTGCAGAGATAGCAAGAGCTCCTATAACCTTCCTACACAATCCATTCCAGCTCACAGTTACTCCTACCACTGGAGTTTTCCCTAATCTCTACTCAGAATTTCATATGTTGTAACTTAAGGCCATTCCTTGTCTACAGCCAAGGGACAAGAACAGATAAGGGGGTTTAGGCTTTTTTTGAAGACAAAAGATTTGGAGACTTATCTCTCCTCTTGTCTCTGCCTCTCTAACTCAACCCCCAGCTATTTCAGCCTTTCCTTCTCAGTCACATTCCCCAACTCTTTGATCTATCTTGCTGCCCTTCTCTGCCACTCATGCCAGCTGGTGTTGCAATTCAGTAAAAGGATGTGGATAAAACTGGATGCAGTGCTCCAACCTAGATGTTGACAGAACTAGTTACGGTGAGAATATTCAGCATGTTGAACTTGGAGTCAGATTATACCCACAGTCTCAAGGTTTTTTCATTTCTCCCATCTGCCAATGTAGTTTTGAAGTCTCTAGATCAACAGAAGAATTTCTAGCAGAAACAGAAAACTACTAATGCTATCATAAAAAAAACAACGTGGTGATGCTAGGTACAGTTCCAATCACTGGCTCAAAAGGATAAGGTTCAAACCTTGGACAGACTCAGAAAACAGACAAAAATACAATCAGGAGAAGGGACAGGATCTTATGTGAGTAGCTTAGAAAAACCTGACCTATGGAAGCTGCAAATGCTCCCTAGGAATACATTGGGTAAACATCAGAGAGAAAGAAGAGCCAGTAAACAACAGGAAACAGTGGACAATAATAATTGGATACAAGAAAGAGTCACAAACACATTGAGGCTGGGATCAAGGATTCAACACAAAGGCAGTTTCTAGAATAGCCTCCTAACTTCCATCTTAAACCAGTCTGGCCACTTAGGTTCTTGAAATGGATGCTATGACCTGGGTATACAAGAAAGGAGATGACTGACTAAATGACCCAGGATACCCCTCCCAATCTCATGTCCTACCTTCTTGCAACAGCTGACTACCAACCCATGCAGGACAAACCAAAAGGCCATCTGTCCTTTCTACAAGCCACTGCATCATGACAGTCAACTCAAGCACCAGGAGTCTGTTTTGTATCTGGTATGCCTCTGATAATGCTGCAGGAGTCACAGTAACAGGGGAGATTTTGGGCACTCCACTTTTTTTTTTTTTTTTAAGCAACCAAGCAATGTCAGCTAAAAGCTGAAGGTATGCATGAAGTTACTGAGCTAGAAGTGCAAGCAATTTGTCTGAGGCATGTTCTTTTTCTAAATATGAGTGACGGAGAATGCTAAAAGAAACCAAGTGAATAGTCAGGGGGTGCTACTCATCAAAAGGACTAAAAGCTGCTGACGGTGCTACAGACATTCTCTTGTCCAGTGCAAGGCAGCAGTTCTCAAATGCTGCTAACTGCAGCTCTCTGCAGGAACCACTGACTCGCTCAGGCCCCTCTCAGAACAAAAAGCCTCAGCACTCCATGCCGTGTAAAGTCTCCCCATATTCTACAGGTTTGCTAGGCCTTGTCATAAGGTAGGCAATTCACCAATTAACCCAAATTAGATTGGGTTTCTCTGTCAATTGAATACATTTCTGTAACTCCAAAAAATTTACTCATATCTGCATATTATAAAAGTATTTAATATTCATAAGACCACAATGCAAATCCATGGAATACTCATGCCTGTTGACACACGTGTGAACTTCTTGAAACCTAAAGCTGGGTCTAACAGCTTACTTTGGATTAGTTTTTCACCATCTGCTGTTAGATACGGAGTACATGGACTGATTCACACTAGATTTCCTGCCATTGGAAACCGCAACCGATGGTTACTTTGATCTTATGAAAAATGCAGGTATGACCCTAAAAATGATCTTGTAAGGAACCACTTTACCTGCTCTTGTGTGGGGAAAGGGATTTTCACTTTGTAGCTCCTGCAACACTTCTAAGACAGCTAGCTTTCTGCACAATCTTATGGGCTCAGCTGGAACAGGAAGAGGTAGGATGCAGGCCACAGAGGACTAAACGGACCTTTACTGCTCCTAACTTCCCTTTAGCTCATGCTGGGTGATTAGCAAAAGGCAGCGCAGCAGATGTCTCCATCAGGGGAGGCAGGCTCTAAGGAAGGGAGAACCACCTAGCAAATTATTACAGACAGCCCCCAACAGAGTTGACATCCTTCCTGGCACAGAGGGGCAGAGCAGAGCATGGCTGACACAGAGGTAAGCAGCACTGGGCAAGCCTCCTCCAGCTCCAGCAGCCTTCCTCTTGTCAGCAACCACTCACCCTCAGCATCTGCTGCTGCTGTTGCTGCTGCTGCTGCCTCAGGTACTGCTGCTGCTGCTGGTCAGGCAGTATCTGGCTGGGTCGAATTCCTGAGGGGACTCCTTGTGGACCCAAATGGTTCATCCCACTCATCATGGGGGCCTGCTGTATTGACTGGTGAGGAAACCTGCAAGAGAAAGGGACAAGATCATGGAGTAAGATTCATGGGCAGCCAGCTTCTTTAATCTAAACCCAACTTCTGCTATCAACAAGACAGACAGCCCAAACAGCCCCTTGCAATCCATGCTGCCTCACTGCAGAAAGGTGAGGAACACCAGGGCCTCTCAAGGGTTTCATCCAACCTGTTTTTCTAGAAGCCCTAAATAATAGTCCTTGGCCCACTGTTCTGCACAGTTTGCCTGCTGGATTTATGCCTGCTCAGGACCAGTGGAAATCCCAGATCTAGCCCTTGGATGGTGATCTGCTGGTTAGATTTAAAACAAAAACTATGACTTTCCCAGGTAATTTTTCTCATACTTCACAATTCCATCTTTCTCTGGCTGGTAACGCTGTCTAGTGCCTGCGATTAGCATCTCTGAATTTCACCGTCTCTCTGTTTCTTCCCAGGACTGAAAGCTGGATAAACATGTTCCCCTGAGGGTGAGAAGGACTTGGACGCTGTATAACACAGCAGGGAGAACAGGCTTTTCACAGATTGCTGTTAGGGTTGTCTGAGCAGAGCAGGGAAGCCCTTGATGAAATACAGCTTATTAAAATCCAGTAGGGTGTGATGTACCTCTGTGTGTTGCCCAAGGTGTGCCCATAGCCAGGGGCCTGCTGGTGTACGTAGCCACTTGGTCTCTGCTGCATCTGTCTAACAGGATCCACCAGGGCAGGATTAGAGCTGGGGTGGGAATTCTGATAGGGCTGGCCAGAATAGGTAGGAGGTACCATTGTGCCTGACTGGGAGGGGTGCTGCTGAAGGCCTATGTGGGAGACGTAAGGTGTGTAACCCTGAAATGAAACAATAAGCCTTTATCAGTCATGGGGTAAGGCACAAAAGAGAATTTGGAACACAGGACATCAGCTTCCTGTAAATACTGTCACAAGGCTACTCATCTCTGGGATTCAGATTCATGCTGCCTACTAAATGAGGAGTGAGAAGAGCCAAGAGGTTTCAGGATATAGCAGCAGAAATGAAGATGCTGCCCTGTGCTGGAGCCAGATTCCAGTCTTACCTGCAGTCACTGCCACTTACTTGGGAAGGCTGCAGTGCTCCATAGGATGGGGTTGGAGTCATCTGGCGCACGGGCTGCTGTCCCATTATGCCTTGGCCCTGCTGGAAGGCAACAGAGAAACACTTTTTTCAACATCTGCAAAGGGCAGGACACTGCTGCTCTCTTCTCGGCAGCTCTCACCAAACCAGACAATCTATGAGGCTGCTGCACAGCATGCAGATGCTAACGACTTCTACCTCACCCTGACTTGGGACAAATAGGCCACTAACATCCCTACCACCCCCACAGCCAGGATATGCCCCTCTCTCTGCCCACCAGCCACAGATGCCCCAGTGTACCTCACTGACAGCCTCCACCAACTGTTAGTGATGTGGGCCCACAAAGCAGGTGGCAAACACAGTGCTGCACCAGAGGAACAGACACAAGAGACAACATCTTTCCAGGGCAGAAACAAAGACGAGGTTGGAGAGTTCTGGCTAGAAGGGATAGCCCCAGCAAACAGCTTGGGCTTGCTGTACTGTGGAGTTCGGCAACAGCAAGAGCACAGCTCTGACTTACCAACTTCGCTTGAAGTTGCTGCCTCAGTATCTGTCCCTGGGACACTGGAGGCTGCTGTCTGTACACTGCTGGCTTGTAGGAGGGGTCAATGCCCATCATGCTCCCCATCCCTGGAGGCAGCACACCAGTATAGGGAGGACGACTCTGAACAAGTTTCCCCAGTGGCATGCGTACAGGTCTGTAGGATGTATCCAGGCGAGGACCACCTGCAAGGGGAAAAGAAACACAGTGACTAGTCACATGCTATTGCTGAGCCTTCTAGCTCCAGAATGACTGTTCACCACTGTATCTAGACATGACAGGCAAAAGGGGAAAGTGCAGGGACCTGCGTAGGACCATCTCACAGAAGGGGTTCTTACAAGAGGTTCCCAAAGAGGTGCAACATGCTCACCTCTCCTGTGCACCTACCTGCTGGAAGAGGCTGATTCTGGGCATAGAGACCCACTGGTGACTGCCCATAAGCCAGCCTCGACATAGTGCTTCCTGACTGGTGATGCAAGAGATCTGTAGGCATACCAACTCCATATGAAACCCCTCGGCTAGGGCCCAACACAAAATCCTGCAAAGACAAAGAAGAAGTAAGAAAGATCAATGTGCACTGGGAATTCATGGATGGATGAAGAATATGAAAGGGTTGCGAAGTTCACAGGAGGAAGCCTGGAATGCTCTCTGAGCCAGGCAGCCTCCTTCCTGCCCATCAGGGATTAAGAAAATGTTTGCCCTGCCCCAGGCAAGAGAGAGCAGGAGAGAGCTCCAGCACTCCCAGCTGAGAGGAAACACATCCCATCTTCACCATTACACCACTCTCAGGCTCCTCAGGAAGACTCAAAGGAGTGCTCTGTGACTAGGAGGGGTGGACACGGGAGGTCCATAGCTGTTGGGCAGTCAGTTACCTCAGTTTTGCTGGCAGATTGGTTGCGTTTCTTGGTTTTGCTCTGTTTCTTCTTGCGTTCTTCAGTAGAGGTGGCAGGATTGGAGCTTGTTTTATCAGCCTTGGCTGGTTCTGCAGCTTTCTTCTCTGGCTCCAAAGCCACGGGTGTAGGAGGCTCTTCCTCTTCAGGGGGCAGCGGCAACGGCTCCAGGTAGTAACTGCGGGGCTTGGGTTTCAAGTGTGTGTGGTACAGAAGAAGCCTCTGCTGCTCCTCAAATCTAGACACCTTGCGATCCACCCGGACTGTCCCAAACCATCCCCAGGAGAGGGGGGCTGAGTGCTTTAAGCCCTCAAACAGATCCCAAGGGGAAATCTTCTGCTTTGTAGAGACTTGCAAACCCTTTAAAGCAAAAGAGATAAGAACCTCCAAGTCCCTGTTGTTTCTCCTATGAAGGTACAGGAAACAGTGCTTTCTTCAGGCTCTACTCCATATATCCCAGTAAACAGCCTGAGCCCCTCCTAGTGGTCCCAGCTCTTCCACGTGGCAAAGCAGTGATTTCTAAAGGCCTTCATCAACAACTGCTACTCTCCTTCATCCCATTTCTGCCAGTCTTCTGCACACTGGCACTGCCCAGTAACTTGTGCAGTGGGGAATATGGGTTTCTCTTTACGCTTTATACAGCCATAAGTACAAAATAAAAGTTTTAATAACTTCTCAGGCCATGTACCACCAAGCATTAACACCCAGATTTGCCCTTTTTGGATATGGTTATGTGCCAGGTTGTCTGCGTGCAGCCAGCCACTTCAAGCTCAGCAGGCAACAAGGCGCTGCATACAGATGCCTCCCAAGGTGTGTAGACTCAAGGCATCGGAGGACAAGGCGACACCTCCACTCAGGAGCTGTGATGCAGACAAAAAAGCTTCACTTACCTCCTTTTTGAAGATGGAGTCAAATCCAGCTATTTTATTGCCTTTGGTGTCAATGAGGGATCCCTGAGGTTCACAGGTGATCACATCTCGGGTCTGCTTGGGAAGCGGCAGTAGCTGTCGCACCTTCTCCAGGCTGTCAGACTGTCGGTCCCCCAGCTCTTTCTGCACAAGTGGAATAGAGAAGACTTGAAGAAACACTCAGAAGAAGTCATCCAAAGCCTACCTGTGCCTCTTCTGGTATCAGCCTCCATCCCTGCATTACTTCTCATCTTTGCACCCTTCAGCCCTACAGAGCCATTGTGGCCACCCACACTGCTTCATCTAAACAGCAGCAACAGGACAAGTACCATTCATGAGACACAGGTAAATCTGCATAGTTGGATAACCACGACACAGCACACACTGCTCCCCATACAGGGCCTGGTGTCCCTCACCCTGAGTTTCTTGACAAGATTCATGTATGCCCGCTTGTTCTCCTCCATGCTGCCCTGAGAAATGCTGGACATATCAGCAGCCAGGGTGCCATTGATGAGAACACTCAGCATGTCCAACACGGTGGTGAAGAGCTCACTGTTGGTCAGAGCAGAAAGGTCAAAGTCACCTGAGAAGCAGATATAAAGCCTCTGCCATCATAATAACACCAAACATTATTAGATCGCCAAGAGTACTGCCTACAGTCAGAAGTGCCAAGTGCTCTTCAGACTAACCTCCCACACTAATCCTCCTTTTGCTTATACACCATAGGGTGTTCACACTTGAGTCAAGTGCCGTATCACAGATTGAGACTGGTCTCCTGTCTATCCATTCAGCTTCTCCAAAAAGCAGGCCCAGACTCAGCTCTCCCCTGCTTATCTCTCTGCATCTGGAAAGCCAAGTTTGGTCTGGATATGTCAGAGTGCACTTGGATACTAGGACCCAGGTTGTAGCCTGCTATTACTCTGAAGTGTCTTTCAGCTGTCACAGTAATTCTGACAGATCATGTAGAGAGACAGCTAGCTCACATGAGAAAAGGGGTCATGCTAACAACTGCCTCCCTTGGAAAGTGTATGGATCAGAATTCAGCCAGAAAGTTACTTGTTTGACTGCATGTCTACGGTGCCACTGCTGATGATGTCCAAGAGAAGCACAGCCCATTCAGTCGTCTGCTGTGTACTGCGTTGAACTGTGTCAAACATTCCTCCCACCTGGCAGAGAAAAGTAGTTTAGTCACAAGGACACCATTAAAAGTGAGAAAGGAGCCTAAACCAGAGCAAATCCTGTGCTACAGCAACTCTTACTGAGAGCTGAAGGAGACTGCAGTCAGTAGGACAAACCTCTGATGCAAGTAGTAGTGCTGTGGACTGCAAAAGCATTGAAATGGGAAGGCACATCTCCAAAACAGAGACCAAGGCTGTGGATTTCATCCTAGTGAAATAGAGCAAGGGAGTTTCTCCACGCACGCTATCCCACTCAGGGCTCAAGCAGCAAAAGTGCCTCTACTTCCTTGCCACTGGACATATACGGCCCCTCCAGTGTATGCATATTCCAAAAGAAGGAAAAAAGGCAGACAACTCTTCACCCCATATGGTTAAGCTTTTTTTCTGCAACTGCTCACCAAATTCAGCCGCAGTTTCAGGGCCTCGTGCATCAGCTGCTTGGCTTTGCAGTCATCTTGGTACTGATCTTCCCGCCAATTCGTAACAATCTAAGAAATTTAAAAGAGAGGACAGAACTCACAAGGTGTACGCTGAAGTTTATACAGAGCAGCTTGTACTGCCCACTGTCCAGTGACTCAGAGATGGTCAGCTCAAGCACCCTATACCAACCAGGGTAAGATCTTTGCCTTATTGAGCATATAATCAGACAGGCAACATCCCTGAGGACACGCCCAATAGCCTGCCTGCTGGAGGAGTAAGCCCTTGAGGAAAGTGAGGGGAGAAGCAAGATACCTACCTGCTGGACCTGACTGTACAGAGAGGTAAGGAGCCCTTCCCGCTGCTCATCCTGTCCCTTCAAGCATGTCAGCACCAGTGACAGAAATGGCTGCTGGCTCAGGAGGGACATGCTGCAGAGAGAACAGAGATGGAGCTATACTGCCAGGCTGGGGGATCAGCACTGCAAGCATTGCCTGCCCTCTCCCCAGGACTCACCTCTTCTGCTTCTGGCGGTCCCGCTCTTTGCGGGATGATGACCCCAAATGTTGTCCTTTCTCCAGTTCTTCTCCAGCAGCTTTCAGCACATGGCCCTGCACTGATGTTGGAAGCTTGGCAATCAGAGGGGCCACCAGCCACACTCCTGATCTCTCCAGGGAGCTGTGACAACACAGGAGAGAAAAGCAGTTTGCAATCCAACCTATGATTTCAGAGTTGTCTACAAGGAAGCTGCATGCTGGGACTACACGTACCTGAGGATGGGTTTGGATTTGTTGCTGGCAGGCGTAGCACTTGCTGAGCTACTGATATTGTTGACTCCATTACCAGCAGAGCTAGCAGAGCTGGTCTCTGCTGACTGCTGGAATACCTCAATGGTGGCTTTGGCAATATTTTCTAACAAGGAGTTCATCTCCTGGAGATAGGGAAGAAAAGACAGCCAAGTCCTTCTCTAAAAGCACCCACTGACAGAGCTTGCACATTTCAACACAACTCAGTACAAACCCACTTTGCCAACTTCCCCATGGCTGCTAGTCTTCAGGTCTCAGACTCATCACATCCTTCTCATGCTTGGCTTTCACAAGCCTGACTCCCTCTTTGTTTACTTTCTCTCTACTCCCACTTCTGCCAGGCCACCTCGCCACCACCTCACAAGCAGCCACCTCAACACTGGCAACACACATCCCTGTATGGTCCCTCTGAGTAGAAACTCACATTGTTTGCTGTCTGCTTAATCATGAGCTGCAGCTCTAGCGAGGACTGCCTCATGGTCCACTGGTCCAGATTCTGCAACACACACATGCATATTTCATGAGTCCTTATCTCAGTTCAAATTACATCAACCCAGACCCTCAGCTCCCATGATAATGAGTGTCAGACCCCTCAGAAGGCTGCATTTTGGACAACCCCACTCTAACACTACATTAGGCAATTACTAGGACACTCTTAGATTCTGCCAGTAGCCTGCACCTGTAAGATGCGTTTAATCCTCTGGCGCTGAGGATTTTCTCCTTCCTCATTGTCCAGCAGCCGGTGTGGATAACAAATCAGCTGCATCAGCCTCTGGGCCTGTGTGCTGCTCAGGACAGGATCCTGCAAGTCATTGCTGTCTTCACAGAGGGACTTCAGACATCGCTCACCTACCCACTCCTGCAAGGTGAAGGCAGAGTCAGCACAGTCAAACTGACGTCTGATTCCAAACCAGCACCCCTGCTTTCAATCTCAGAGAGATGCAGGGAACACACTAAACTCAAAAACCTTATTAGTATGCAGCTATGCCTGATAATCATTTCTCTTCATGAACTGTACTATCCCAATTCAGCAGGCGTCAGGCACAGCACAGCAATCACAACAGAGGAAACATCAACTTTGACAAGTCAGTAGTGGTGAAACACAGTAGCTGATTTAACAGTACACAGTCACTGCCATGCCCAGGCTCCATCAACACTGCCGCTTGGGCTCAAAAGATCAGAAGGGATCACTTAAAATTATTTGGTCTATTTCCTGCACAATAAAGCCCTGGAGCTGTCCTAAATTAAATAATTCAGGGCTGCAACTAAGGCTAAACTAGAACACATCTTGGAGAAAAGCACACCCCTTAATTCTCAAATAGTGATGGAAAACACACTGCCATCCTTAGTAAAAACCAATGACTTTACTTCTCAAAGCCTGGAAAGAGAAACAACTGACTGGATGCAAGCCATTTATAAAGTCACAAATCATGAGGAGAAGATAGACAGAAAACTATTATTGTCAGCCTCCCAATTTCAGTTAGTGGTCCCTAAACGTATGAGAATAATAAAGGCAGCAGTTTCTAAAACAAACATGAGGCAGGTACTTCTTCACACAATTTACAGTTAACCTGCAGCATTCGCTACTGCAGGATTTTTCCATATTGAAAATCAATTAGGCAAATTCGTGAAATTAAAATCTACAGAGGACTGCTATATAAGCACTTTTGCAGCTGCAGAGCAAGCCTGATCAGAGAATTCTTCCCCTGAGAAGTGACAACCAGAATAGAAGAGATGAGGATCCAGTTCATGAAGCACAGGTGCTGCCTAGAAAGCTGGGAACAGTCCCTCTCAGCAGAAGACAGCACCCTAAGCACTAAGTAGAGCACAAAGATAAGAAAGGCTAAATCTCTGGTTTGAAATGCTTGTGAAACCATAGCCTAGATCTTCAACTTCATCCCACATGAAGTTTCCACTTCACCAATACATGTGATCTGGCGATTTCTCCAATGCCTATTACATTTCTCCCCTTCAATGTCACTACATCATAATCTCTTGAAACTTCTCTTCCTTGTGTACATAATATGCATATCCTTGGGAAGACCCTTTTTGTCACTTGCTCAGCTTCCTACAAGAACTTCATCTCTGATCCACTTCATTGGTATAATCTCACAAACAAATATGAAGTCAACTACCATCTTCAACCTTGAGGGACTTCTAGCCTCTCTCTCTGCAACATTTCTTTACAAAACAGACACCTGTACAGGCTTCATATTACTGAAACAGAGCCCCTGCCTCTTCACAGAATAGCACTATGAAAGTGTTTTCCAAGCGCTGTGGACAACTCCACCATCCCAATCACCAGATTCAGGTTAGCACCTTTGACTCAACCCTCCCTCTTGGTTCCCACTGTGGTTTATCACAGCTCTATGACATGAACCTTTTCAAAAGGCCAGTCACAATTACATTTATTAATTTTAACAGGCTAAAGGGCAGACCAGCAACTATGTCATAATCATTTGCACCAAAGAAACCTTTAACTTAATTCTATAATCTGCTCCTTTTACCCACCCCCTCATGATGAAGTCCATTATAAAATATACACCTGAATATGAGATGCAACATTTCCTGAGTTTGAGAAATCACAACCTATAGTTTAAGGCATTCTACAGACATTTCAGAATTGATAGTGTGAGTTCTGCAGCATCCACTGCTCACACTGGAGGTGCTTATATTACACACATCATTTTACCAGCCCTTTACAGCTGCAGGAACCCTGCAGGAGCTCTGGCACAATTTGGTGGTACTCACTGGTGTCTATCGGAATGCTCATTCCTACATAACCTGTGCTGCCAACAACTGGTATGAGTAGCGATACCCAACACTGCTACTCCCTCCTGTACACACACACACACTTACTTTCTACCTACTGTGAGTCGTTCCTACATAGGCTGGGACCAGCAAGGGAATATCTACTTCTGTCAGTGCTACAGTCAGATTTCACTAACACCAAGTATGTTGAATTTATGCTCATAAACAGGTGGCTCCAATTCTTCTTTGGTAGGCTAGTAACTTTGCTATGTAATGAGCCAATTAATAAACAACAGCATCACAATGCATGAGGACAACACAGCACTACTATGTTGTGTTTACACATTAGTAATACAGAATACAGGTTTCAAATTGGAACTCTGCATCTTTGCTGTTGACAGAATAAATTTGCAACAAAGGCCAAGGACACCCTTCAACACCCATTTCCATACAGTAGTGGTAACAGCCACTTCACTCAGCAACTAAGTACCTCATTAGCCAGGTTTCAGTTCCTCAAATGTCAATTTTCCACAAAGGAACAGAAATACTGGTGCTGTCAGATTAGGCTAAGCAAAAGATTTTTGTTGTTGTTCCTTTAATTAACTAAACAGGGCACTGCAAAGCCCAGGGATACATTAACAGCCTAGCTGCAAGCAACACTTAAGCTGCATTCTGAAAGGCACCATTTATCACTTCAACAAGCTGTCTTTCTCACGCTTATCTTCTTTGCCTCCAGCACACATCTCAGCAAACCACTCCCAGCACTCCCCTCCTTGGACATGAGCCCTGTGCTGTTGCCAAAGCAAAGGGGACATGCAGTCCCTGCATACTGCAACACCTAATTCTCGACAACTGTTTGCCTCTCTATTTTTTGCTAATGGTGAGCAATCCTTAGCGCCATCACGTGGCAGAACCATCACAGGTTCTTTACTGATCTTGCAAATAAATACCAGCCAAACCCAATCTGCAGAAAGTCATATGGGATACATCCGTCTGCAGAAGGCGTAAGGACAAACCTAGAGATGGGACAGACTCACCTGTTGACATATACTCCTTAGTACATACTTGGCATAAATATCCAAGCTAGCTGTTTCTACAGTTACTACCCGACCACTGGCCTTCCTGGTGCCCAGCTCATCATCCATGAGATCATCGACACCTCCGGGGTGGGAAAAGCCAGAGCCTTTCAGTTCTGCATCTCCTACAAGGAAAGCAAAAGTGTCACTTAATCATCAATGCTAAACCCAAAGCCTGACCCACAAAACATCTTGAGCTTTTGTAAACTCTCTCTGCAGCTAAGAGATACAAAGCATGTTTACAGCTCAACCAAAGGGCTTCAGGCAAGCCACATATCCACAAAAACAGATCTCCTCTGGCCTTCTGTACAGCCAACACATGCAATACAGTGCCTTTCTCCCACACCCCTAAAAACATTCTTACAGGTTCAGGCTAACACAGGTACACACCCAGAACAAAGACAGCCTTCAGCACTGCAAAGACTGCTCCATCCACAATACGATTCTGGGAAGCTGCCAGTAAGTGACGGTCACAGGAAGAGCGGATTCCCACCGTGGGTTTGTCTGCAAAGAGGACAATGGGGAAGGGCAGCACCCAGTGAGAAAGAAAGGTGCAGGCTCCAGAGCTGCCTGCATTATGTGCCAGCCAGTACCGTAGAATCCAGCTCTGAGAATCCCGAGGCTAGTCCTTTTCTCAACTGTAACATGGGGTCAATTTAATTAAGTTTCACAAAGCATAGTGCCAATCACACTGTGACAACTAAACCGTGAAATCCAAATGGGGAGCAGTGCCTGTGTCATGAACTCCAAGCTCCAACAGTACCCTAACCTAGAATACAGGCTGGGTTTAGAGATCTGAGCTATCAGGATACTGATGAGGAGCCAAGAACAGAGCTTCCTGGACCGTTTCCATCATCAGACAAAAAGGGAGTGCTGTAAAATAGCAGCTTCTGGCACCAAGTTAAGAGGCTATACAAAACTCAAGACAAAAAAAAAAAAGAGATCATTACTCTAATGGCTTAGTGACAGCAAGGCCACCTCTACTGGCTGGTTTCCTGCCTCCAAGAGCCTCCTCCCCAACATGCCTGGCTACCATGAAGTGACATAAAGGATATTGTTCTTTGTCCTCTGCAGAAAGCAGTGTATAAGGCTTTGCCTGCTTTATTCAAAGCAAGCAGGTCATGATCTCTAATCATAGGGTCCAGTATCCCTTTTCTTGGGGTGCAAGAGCCTCAGTACTTTCACAATGAAGAAAGGCTCTACTTGAATTCACTTACTGCCATCTTGCTGGCATGGGTTCAGCTGTGGAGTCTTAAACAGATGGAGTAAAATCCGGCAGGTCAGACGTGCTCCTGGTTCTGAATCCTGTTCACTACAGGCTATGTAAAGAAAACAGTCAACTGAGATTTCTTAAGCACTGGGACAACTGACTCTCAATCCAAAAGCTATTCACAGCGCACTGCCCTGGAGCAGCCAGTTGAGAAGCTGCAGCAGCCTTATTGTATTTACAGATATGGAGCATGTGCAGCAATTAACATGCAAGTGAGCAAATCCATCAGTCTTATCCCCCATGACATGCACTGCATTCTGCTTCCTCCATCTTCCCAACTTCACCCTGTCAAGAGTCTGGATGCTGCAATCCCCAGAACAAAGCTAGGAAGGCTGGTAGCAGAGTAAAGGCAGCATGACCCAGGCACTGTAGGCCCAACTGATCCGCTGGCTGCTCTAACCAAAATACTAAGCTGAATCAGCAGTGGGAGTAGTGCTGGGGTTCAGAGCAGACTACAACGGTCAGACAGTGTGGCTGATAACATCTCTCCTTGCTTATTTTAGTTTGCACACAAACTCCAGAGAGAAAACATTGAAAAACCTTAGCACAACCAGTTTTGACAGAAAACAAAAGGCCAGAAACTCTCTAAAGCAAAACGTTCAATTCTGGGGTTCACAAAGTATCCATTAAGCACAGGCCTTTGGGCCAGAACTGAGACGTAAGACCAGCTTTCTGCAGGGATGCACTTACCAGCATTGAGGAGTGAGGGGATAGCAGCACAGCGAATCAGGTCCTCCAGCAGCAAGCACTGCCGGGCAATGAGAATGGCAACAAAGGTGGCCAAGGAATCATGGAAAGATAAGTCACTGACCTGGAAGAGAGGAGATCAGCCAGTGACCACAACAGCCTCTGCCTCATTCCCTCTGTCAGCAATTTCTCAGCTTGCCTAGGAGCTGGGGGGTAGAAGGGCCCATAACCCCAGGGTCAATGTCCATGATCAGCCCAGGCTGCAACAAATACCAGAAGGTAGCCCCAGTATTCAAAGCCTTTCCCCTGTCCTCAGAAGACAAAGCCTCCATCCCTTGTTCATTTCTGCCTTCTCCTAAGGGATCCCTCCACTCCTGCTTCAATTCCTTTTCCCCTTTTGAATGTTTGCACTTGCATCAACATTGCAGAGGAGATCATTGAAGCCACAGGTCCCATTATTGGAGGAACAGCACAAAGCTTTGAGCACACCCAGCCACTCGGCGCTTAGAGACTTGCAGTAGCCAGTTAGCTCAGCACACAGGATAGCAATGTCGTTCACCCTGTTAAATAAATAATGAAAAAAGCAGAGGGTCAACTTTGCTACTCATGCACGCCATCAGGTCAGTGATTCTCTAAGGGATCCCAGCATCAGCTCCTTCTTCCTTATACCCCAAGACAGCCAAGGAACGGCTACTGACTTTCTTACCCTCACCTAAAGATTTTACTATCTCACTAGAACCATGAAAGTTCTGCCTCTCACCTGTCTGGATCGTGGTGTCCCACACACACATGCATAAGTGCATTACAGACAAAACTGTAGCGGTTGGCTGGGTTTTCATTGAGGCTCTTGCCCAGGTTGGTGTATGTAAAGTTATGTGCAGATGGATTTTCAATAGTGTCAATCATGAACTCTGGTTCCCATAGCATGTTGGAGTCAGATGGCTCAACATTGCAGTAGATTGTATTCTTCACCTTGGAGCAGAAGTCACTAAACAAGACAGGAAAGATATTAGGAACACAAAAAACTAAGCTTCCACTGAACTCTGATAAGCAAAGCAATCCTGTGCAAGACAAGCCCTCCCTGGGCAAGAACAGATGGAAACTCAATCACCATGTACCAACAAAGACTCTCCCAGAAGAGTGAAGCTGGTTCTTTGTTGTGGAAGCACCTAGAAGTTACCCGTGGGCTCAGTGAACATAGCACGGGAATGGCTATTCCAGGTTAGATCAGTGAAACACTTAGCTCAGCCCTTGGTGTCAGAACAGTTGATGCCCAGAGAAGAGTTTAAGAGCAAGGCAGGCATGTGGCAATACTGCTCCAGCATCCTTACCCACCCTGCTGGAACTTAGGGCTCACAGATTTTCAGAGTTAAAGATAATGCTCTCCTCAACAGATTTTCCTCCTGCAAATTTGTCCACCTACTTTCTGAAGCCAGTAGATTTTTGACATTCACAACATGGAATGAGTTCCATGTTAACTATGAGAACTATGAAGTTTATTCTTTTGTTCTGAATCCATCATTTCTATTCATTCCTTTTCATACTTGTAAGACATATTGAACATTCAGTTTATTCTCCATATCAAACAGAACTTTATAAACTTCTATCATTCCCCCTCAGTCCTCTTCTGTGGGGAGGAGATTCAGTTCCTCCTAAGTAATTCCAAACCTCTGGTCATCTATCCACTCGCCCTCCTTTAGGCCTAACTTGACTACATGCTTTTTGGAGTCTGTTGCCCCAAACCACAAGGCACAGTTGTACCATGACTTAAATTATGGCCTAATGATGCTCTCTGGTCTGTTCTCCATTCCTTCCAAAACAATACCTAACATTTAATTTGCTTTTTGACTGTTACTGAACACTATGATGTCATTTTCAATTATGTATCTGTTACAGCTCAAAGAAACTTTATCCAAAGAGTAGTATATATCCATCGCTACACAAAGTTTAGAAGGGAAAAAGGACAAACCTATGTGCATTATTTTATGTTCAATAACACTAAACTTCATCTGCCAGTTTATCATCTGGTCACCATCACTGCACCCTATTACAACAACCTGCAGCCATCTTCTATTGTTATATGCTGAACAACAGTTATATGAAAAGTTTTGATATCACCACTAGTACAACTTTTGATGCATAGAACAGCACAAGCACTAGCAGAGTACTATGGGACTCCTCAGGGAGGGATCACCCGCAAAATACGAACTCCCTCCCACTCCTTGTCTCCACCTCTAACCTATTGTTTGCCTGCTAGAGGATATTCCCTTTTATCTGTGCCCATTTACTTTAAGGCCTTGCTGAACAGCTTTTGGAAATTCAATTAGACTAATATCAGGTTTCTCATTTCTGTATGTGTGATGACTCCTTCAAAGAACTCCAATGCACCTGTGACCACAGCACTCCCTCTTGCTCTCAATTCAGTCCAGAGAGAGACTTCAAAGGCTCTCAGCAGCCAGTTCAGCCAGCTAACACGAAGGCACAAGCCACTCTCACAGCCCCTCAGTGAGGGGGTAACACAGAGGGTTAGACGTCCCTGTGGCACGTCTGCACTGGAGACACTAATAGGGAGCAGGGGCTGTAAGAGAAGACAAAGTGAAGCACTGTACTAGGAAACAGGGCTGTCATGAGAATTACCCTTTCACAGGATCATGTAAGCAAAAAGCCAGGGAGATCTGTGGACTCCATCTCTGGGCTGCTAATGGAGGAGCTCCAAATGGAGCTGGTGGGGGCACCGTTCCCAAGAGAAGAACTACAAAGGGCAGAAGGCCACAGAGTAAAGTAAGCCCACGGGACAGAGGCTGGGGGCAACATAAGCAGAGCAGAACCTGAAGAGCCAACAGGGGCAGAACAAGGATAAAGAGCACAAAGTAGCACAGGAACAAACCCAGAACCGAGCAAAGCAGGTTGAGAAGCGGTCCAAGGATTATTAGGGAGCTGAGCACAAGCAGAGAACAACCTTTAGGATGAACTGCTCAGCCATCAGAGCTTGGTAGGAACAGACCTGTCTACTTTTATCCTCTAGGAGTGGGGTAAGAACAGACCCGTCGAGGTGCAGAGGACTACTGAAGACAATTTACCAAAACTGACATGACGATCTAAAAGTCAAGATTATACACTGGGTCATTACTGCCTGTAAAACAGGCACTACTCCCAAGACTTCAGTTTCCCATTGAGAGGATCTCAGGGACAATCCCAAACAAGATCACAAGCAAAGCTTAAGTCAAGGTGCTATACTGGTCAGCACCCACTGTATCCCACCTGCCTCAGACTCACCTAAAGAGCTCCCCAAATTTACTTTTGAGGTGACTGCAGGAGGTATACAGGTCGTAGAGATAGGCCAGGATACAGCGCTCTGCTGAGGAGCCATCTGAGCGATTCATGCCATGTTTCACCACCCCACACAGACTGTATAGAGACAAAAAAAATGCTGCAGCAACACAAAAAGAAAATCTGAAGGAATAACCTCATTACATAGATATCTTCCTGAGCTCACAGCAACAGTGCTCACTGGGTAACATATCCTGTCCCCTGCAAATTCTGTGAACTGAACCCTCAAGCACAAAGTTGCTGCCTTTTAGGAAGGACACAGATACACCTCTGCCCCTTACAAGCCCCCAGAAGATAAGTCACTTCCTTTCACATGGCGAGGGGAAGATTCCCTTACCCTTCGAAGACCTGAGCCATCTGGTCCTGGTTCAATATAAGGCAGGAGTGGTAGTGCCGCAGCACAGCCACGATGCACAGGCACAAGCTGGTGGTGTAGCTGCCAACAAGGTCGGAGGATTTCAACAGCAGTTCTGCCTCCACCACGCTCAGTTCATTCAGCAACTGCACCCAATGACAGAAAAACCCTTCAACAGCCACAGGGGTAAGGTATGGTCAGAAATGGAGCTGGCACACCACACCCACAGCCTATAGGACCTGCCAGGAAAGGGACTGGCAGGCACTTTCTGCCTATAGATGTACGCCTGGAACAGTTGGCACCCCATACTTAGGCACAATGTCTCACTCAGGCAGTACAAGGGGCTGTCAGTGCTTGGGTATCAGAGGGCGATTAGGATATGGCCACAGATAGTAGCAGGCAGCTTGTTTGGTAATTCTGTCCTGCATAAATCTCACTTGGCTCCCTTTTTAAGGCTAACAGCCTCAATTCCATCAGCAACCATAGCAAGGTTTCAAGAGACACTTGGCACAGGCTGCTGAAACAGCAACAGGATTTTAGCAGGATTCATAAGGCAGCCTGCACTGCCATGTGCCAAGGATCCTTCCAGGGGAGCAGGGTGGGAGAGCTGCCAGAGACACACGATCCCCTTCTAACTTGGAACAAGACCTTGCTGCAGCCAGGGACAGAGATGCAATGCAAGTCCTTTGGAGACAATCCTGAAGCCTCTGGAAGAATAATCCTCAGAACAGAACATGCAAGACTACCTGCCACAACCAACCTATTCCTAACAGCTGCAGCGCAGGAGCACTGCAATGACCACCCAGTCTGACCACCTCCATGACACAGGTCAGAGGGTCACCAATGATCCCAGGAGCAACCCAACTATCACAGCACAGATCTGCTGCCTTTCAGGCTGATGAACCCCTCCCCAGGAAGCGTTTGAGCACGCTGGGCTTACCTGGATGGCAAAGTCGATAAGACCACTGATATTGAGCGAATACTCCATCAAGTCAAATATGAACTGCACGTGCTGTACCAGAGGCAGGTGGTATGACATTCCCAAGGCAAAGCTGGTGATCTGTTCCAAGACATTGCGAGATACCTGCAAGTGCAAGACAACACACAGTACTACCTCCCCTTGCAGAAGTTCCTCAGCAGGCCCATCTCCCCTTCCCTCCAGGAAGCTGCTCTCAGTAACGCAAAGGGACACAGTCAGGGCCCAGGAAGGACACCAGTCTTTAAAGTTTCATACCTGAGATGTGACTTGGTGCTGATCAAAGTGAGAAAGGTGCTGGAACTTTGCAAAGATATCTTCAGCTGTTGGGAATGCTTCTGGCTTGCTCTTTTTCCTCTTCTGTCCTTCCTCTCCACCTACCAAAGTTGGGAGGATCAGAAAACAGTATTAGGCTACCTTCCTCATCAGAGGAGGCCTAGACATCAGCCATCAGCACCTGCTAGTCCTTCAGCAAGATCAGCCCCTGCCATGCAGCATAGCCAAAAAGCCCAAGTCCCAGACCTTAAGCTGATAAGGATCATCTTGAATTCAAAACAATAAATTGCTGAGGAAGGAATTCCTAACCTGAGAATGACAGTAGGGTTAACATCTAGTTTATCCCAAGTAAAGGTACTCCTTCAAAGGAGAAAATACTTTCTCTCTTGGTTTAGAAGTACACTGATTCCCTGGTAACAGATGTTCTGGATTGGAGATGTTCAGCCTCAAAATTTCTTTGTCAGAACACCCCATCTTTTAAAAAAATCATCTTTCTACCACATTAAAAGTTGCCTTTCAGGAATCAGACTAAGAGAGAAAAAAAATGTTAACCAGATTCTCAGCTGATGAAAGTCAGAGGCTTTCTATTGATTTTGACACAGCTATCCAAATCTCCCATCCCATGCATTTAGCATGTGCCCCAAGCATAACGGCATGCTACATTTAATCAAGGTCTTTGCCAAATATGCATAGGCAAAGTCCTCTTTGGTTCTTGTGCAAGGACCTAAATGCAAGAACTGAAGAAAATAAAATTTGAAAAGCCAAAGTTTTGGCCAGGGTCTCACTCTGAACCCGGTATGACTTAATCCTCTTCTGAAGAAAAGTTCAATTCAATTGACATTGTCTGCAGGAAACCAATTGCCTTACTTGCTGGCTAGTATGTTTGGGAACAGAGCACCATTCCAGACTCTCAGTGACTGATACAGCTAACCAGGCACCGTAGATTATATAAAATCCTTTCACTGTGAGACTCCAGACAAAGGAGCCAGCCAACTAGAAAGACGATCCTACTTCAGAAAAGAGTGGCTTAAGCTCTACTAACCTGTCTCTGCAGTGCTCTTTCTGTTTAAGACTTTAAGAATGTCTTTAGTTATTTTCTTGATTGTATGCCGAGCATCGTCCCGTTGTTTTCCAACCCCAAAAAGAACTACCAACCGTTGGTTACACTCATGACTGCATGACTCCTCCTAGGGAACCAAAAGAGACAACTGCATTAGCAACTATGAGGCTGAATGCTTTAATCCAGTTTCACATCTGGATCTCTTAAAGGAAAAGGAAAGCTTCATCTCAGAAGTTGCTCTGGGAGTAAGCAAGGAGACATCTTAAGTAGATCACCTCCCGCAGCAGTGCAGGAAAGGATGACTGCTCCTTAGCCACCCACAGCAGTACTGCAGGGAAACACAGCAGCCTCATGACCAGAGCACAAGGCAGCAACAGGGGAGCGGTTATGAGCAGGTCTCATACCTGAGGAATAGGAAAGTGTGTTGCATACTGGATGTGCCGAGGCTGGTCATACAGGGATGCTAGCATTCCTTCCACAGACTTATCCTTCAGCAAAGGCTTTGCTTCCTTTTCAGGATCTGGTTTCTCAGGGGAAGGACTGGCTTTAGATTCACAATGCATTGGAGGGGAAAACATCTAGGGAGACATAAGAACAACAAAAGGTAGTTAAGGAACACGGTCATGCAACAGTGAAGATTGCTGAAGGAAGGTACATCTGCTCAGGCCTAAAAAGGAGCAGGAAGAAGGACGGTTGAAGAAACATCCAGTTCTTAGGGCAATGACCAAGGCAATGTGCTAAGACTCTACTCCCATTTTTGCTTCTGGTCCATGTTGTATATTGAGTTAAAAACAATAGGAAATAAATAACCACGACTTAGGATTTTGGGAACAACCACCTCCACAGAACAAGCGAGGGCCATGGGAAAGCCACATAGCTCTGCACATCACACCTCCCTAACACGTACCTTGAAAGGCCAGAAATGTCTGGAGGAATGTATGTACTCAGGGATTTTTCAACAACAAGTTATTTTATTACTAAGTGCTTCAAACCATTCTGCAACCATGAAATATGCACACAAATATTATGAAGAACTGTAAAACCAAAGAAGTACTGAAGGCCATACAGCATGATAACAGCAGACCTGTGCCTTTTCCCAGGTGATCCAGAAAACCCCTGCCAACAGTAACTGGTCACTCCCAACCTCCTGGTGCTATCATGGTCATCCACTTCCCATCCACTTCCAAGCAGCCCATGTCCCACCCTGCCCAAATACTGGGCTGGCAGTGGCCAGCGTGTAAGAGATACCAGGAATGACTGGGACTCACTCTACTCTGATGGACCCTGACCTGCATAAACAGGTTATATGAACCTTTTTAAAGTGTCAGCTGCCTTACAACCCAGCCACTTCCAGCACACTGGCTCTACAGTAGAGAGAGAGTACTCACACAAAAGCAAGGCACCTGCTGTCCCTGGTCCCACTACAACATACTGACCTACTTACTGCGTAGCAGGTAGAAAATGCAGGAACATACCGAAAAGTCTGTCTTCTCCATGTCATCAAAGAGCATGCTGGAGTTGTGGTCGATGTCCATGGGCTCAGAAAGACCTGTGTCCTGGGAACAGATGGAGCAGCTTTACATCTCAGTGATGCACCAGGGAACAAAAGAGTATTTGTTTACTACAGCACTCGAAGTCCATGTTGGACAGTGACAGCAATATGCCAACACCCACAGTGCCTAGCAAGTTGGAGCCTGTTACACTGCAAACATCATGGACAGGCCTCACACAGCACCTCATGACATGCTGCTCTGCTCCAAGCAGTGCAGATTTTCCTATCTACCACTTTACATTCTGCAGGCCCTTTCCAGCCACTTAGAACATAGCCTTCTACTTTTGAAAATGAAATGCTAAGGAAATAGGTCTGGGGAAGGAAAAGCATGAGTCACTGATACATCCTCCAGCAGTTAATAGCAAGGAGACTGCAAAGCTGGTAAAAATGGGCAAGCGCAACACAGGGACGTGTACAGGAGGGCCATGGTGCTCGTGGTCTCACCTCTAGCTTGATGCCACTGTTTCCCTCCGTCTCCTTCCTGTCGTGCTCCTCAGCAGGGTCATCGAAGGGAGAGGGTGGGCGAGGCCCATGAGAATCCATGGCAAGATCACCCCGGGAGATGAGTGTGCACATGTAGATGTTGTGAGAGAAGACATCATGTCGGATTAGCTCACAGAACAGCAGCACCAGGTTAAAGAACTCCACCTTCTCATTCTCCTTCCCAGGATCAGCTGAAAGGACAGCACAGTCAGGGCTCTCAGAGTTCTTCTGCAACACTTTGAGCAGCACCAGCCACCTAACCTAGGGCTAGAGAAAGTGTTTCCAGAGATCTCAACATAGTAAGTGACTAATACACAGTTCTGAGGTTACAGCAGGGACTAAAAGCAGAAAGCCCAGTTTCAACAGGTGGCAATTAAGTAAGTCAAAAGCTCTCCAGTTAGTCTCACAGACCAGAGGCATAGGACTTTAGCCTGGAAGTGCCATTCCTAGGTGTATAAACAGTTGCCTGCATCAGAGTTGTATCCTGTCCCTCTTAATCTGTTTGCAGTACTTGCACTGAGAGACTATTCAGAGCTTCGTCACTTCCTAGTTAGAAACCTCCCTCTAGTTCTCAGCCTGAGTTAATTCCTGATTAGGCTATACTCATTTATTCTTGGCCAACATTCTGTTAAGAGAATGCTTCTGCATTATCTTTCTGTCATCTGGCCCTCCAGCCTGGTATTCCTCCCTCTCCAAGGTATGCTCTGGATTGCAAGGAAGCCAGAGAATTTAGGCACATCCAAGACCTACATACAAGAGAATAGCGCACAAATTCAAAGTGCAAGAGAGGGAAAGCTAGAAACTGGGAGACCACAACTTCTTATTACATACTTAGCATAGGAGCCTGCGTGTCAAGGAACTGCATAAGGACATCCTGAAAGACAGGAGCACTGGCTGCTGAGAGAGAGCCTGAGGAGATGGAGCCCTTCTCATCCACGACTTCAGAGTCCCCACATCTCTGTAGAAACAGAAAAAAGCACTGACTGGTGTCACAGAGGAGAAACTCAGTATCCATAAACTCCAAAAAAGAAGTCAAGAGAATTTGCCTATCTTGCACTTATAGGAAAGCCACCACACAGGTTTCTGTAAGCTACTCCACGGTCTCCAAGTAAGCCAGTACTTCCGCACTGCCATCACCTGTCTTCAAACGTATCCAAGAAATGCGATACACACCATCCTGCAGGCTCATTTATGACCTACTTTGGGTTAGATGTAGCAAATGCCATAATTAACGGCACCAGTGTTAAGAGGCATTGTGCTGATCAGCCTTTGCCTTCCAGTGTAATAGTTAAGATAATCGTAGTTAGGTAACCTCTGCTCTCCTTTACCACTGCTAGCTTTCCAGGAATAAGGACTTACCTCAGCCTCTATCTCTGCTTGACGCTTCTCTAAGAGTTTGGCCACGACCATAGCCCTGTGGCGTCCAGAGCGTTTATAGCTGACAGCCCACTCGCACAGCAAGGCCACCACTGCATCATCATCTGGGGAGATCTGTTGAGATATAGGCACTACAGTGAGAACCTGAGCCAAACAGAAGATGTGAGCAGTCCTAAGGCCTCAGATTGGATATAACAGTAGAGCACAGCTGGAAGGCTGTAACATTCCCCTCTTCCTAACATGGAGGACAGATGTCTGGAGGACAGATGTCAAGCTAGAGCCCTCCTGCTTCATCTCTGCTTTGACTCCACTTTGCAATACGAGGTGATTCACAGCCTTTGACAAATCTGCAGGCTGGTTTTGCTTCAGAAAATCATCTCTCTGCCAGCAGCACATCTATGGAGTGCTAATCTTAGCACAAAGTGAAACACAGCTTCTCAACAGCATTATACAAAGTATGCAAACTATCACTCCCGCAGCTCACTTCCAAAAACCAATGCAGTATTGGTTGCACTATGGTCCTACACATCATAAGTATGTCACCTCCCAGGCTAAGAGGAACTTGAACTGTGAGCTCCCAGACTCCCAGGAAGCAGCTGCCAGCCCAGAATTTGACAAGGCTAGCATTTACTTCTCTCAGACACATAACATGTCTTTATCATCACTCTGCTATCCAGACTGATGTCTTCCATCAGAAGACTCCTCAGTTAGCTGTGTGGATTCTCTCAAGCTTACATGTGTTTGTTAGCGTAGACTTTCTAGAGCACAGATGCCCCCATTCTCACTTTAGTACCTCCCTAACTTAAGGCTGCATTAAATCCTTTTCAATGGAGATCGCATCTCTTGGCCAAAGGGCACTACCTAGTCAGCTCTCTGCAGACACAGGATGGTAACTGTGGAATATAAACAAGAACATAGCCAAGACCAGGGCCCAGCAACAAAGTCCCAAGGCACCTCGTGACTGTCTTTGGTTGGACCCAGCCCAAATATCCTGTTATACAAGGAATCCAAAGAGTTGCTGAAGTCAGATCTTTCAAAGCTGTGACTGTCCAGAACTTCTAAAGTGTGCAAGACACGGCCAATAGTGAAACCTAGAATAGAACAGAGAAGAGAAATGCATATTTGGCAACTGGTACAACAGACTCTGGAGCAAAAGCTTCTGTGAGCTCATTGCTCAGGAGATTGCCTATGGAAAGCTGTACCAGTTAGGCAAGGGTCCACCTAGCTTAGCATCCTGACTCTCACAGCAGCCAACAGCAGATGTTAGGGGAAAGCATCAGAACATGGCACATATACAAGAGTATAGTTCTCTGGTACACACTTCCAGCTTCCAGTAACAGAAACTCCCCCTATACCTGGGGAAACGGACCCCCACAAAATTTTGCACTGGAAAGAAAAAGAGCCATTTGGTTTTCTTCACTGCTGACAATAAACACCAATGGCAGCAAACAGGAAAAATCAAAGGAAACAGCCAGACACAAAGTTTCTCAGGGTAATACATGGAACAGGGGGAGAGAAGCTTTAACCTACAGCAAGTTACCTGCTGTGGTTTCCTGGCACTTGTCAAACGACCAGCGAACCTCCACAGCCTGGCCGCGTTCCTTTATCTGCTGCTCAATTTCACGCAGCTTTGCCCGAACCTAAAAGCAATGGACTTGTGTAAACATACAAAAGGATACCTTAGCAGTCCTGTGTACAAAATTATCAGAAAACAAAGAGCATGACAGTAATTCTACGCAAGGTTAGATTTTGCCCATTTTCCAAGAACATCACTGTCTTGCTTATAGCAGAATGGGAGCAGTTAATTCCATGGGAGTGAGACAGCACCTCCAGCTCTGCTTATCACGCAACATGAAAAGAAAATCCTGAAAGAGCTAAGATACAACTATTACCCTGGACCACAAGAGCTCCCTTTTTTGAAGGCTGCTCACCTGCTGTGTAAAGGCTGAATTCCCTCCTGGCATGGGCAAGTTGGATGGAGCTATAGGCAGGTGGTCCAATGGAGAGCCGGTCTTTATCCTGCTATCAGTCAATGAGTAATGCCACACAAGGGCACTTGGGCAACACAAAATTATACTCTGCAACAGACAGAAAAGTCAGTATCATTGAGAAAATCAAGGTCAAAATAATTAAGTTAGATTACTTTCTACAGAAATAAGCACTCCTTTGTCTTACTGCTCAGGCATTCATCATCCTATATAAATATTTACTATTTGGGTGGGTTTTTTTGTTCTAAGCTCTGAAAGATTCTTTGAGCTAAAGACCATACTAGAGTAGAAAGGAGCAAACTAGTATTTTTGCTGCACTGAGTTTCTTGACCTAGGTATGTTTAGGAAGCCAAGACCAGAGTTCCAGGTCATCCAAAAACAGCAACATGTTGCTGCAGAGCAACCTGCTGCTTCTAAAGAGAACTTGTTTTCTACAACTCACACAGTCAATGCACAATCTAGCCCTCATGGTCCTGGAGCAGCATTTACGTTAGTGACTTACAGGCCTCATCAAGAATAAAGTGTGACAAAAAAATATGAGTCAACAGACCCAAACTCATTATACTGTATTATTTAATAATTACAAGTATTATTATAAACATTATTGTAATCATAATACTATTATATGTGTGTTTTCATTCTTTTATGATCTTGTGCAGACACCCCCACACACAGACAAAACTTCACTGAATGATCCCTAGGATACACCCTTACAGCTTCTGGCTCACAAGGAGCCAGACATTAAGATGGACAACCAAGGTTGTTTTAAACACTCAAACCAAAGAATCCATCATATCTCAAGAACATTTGAGCAAAGGTTAATTATATACACTGTTAGAAATGCATCTGTTTCCAGCCTGACTTTACCCAGCTCCAACTTCCAACCACTAGATCTTATTCTGCCTTAGCCTTATCTACTATCTACAGATCAGAAGATCTGTAGATCTTCTATCAGAAGAGCTCTTCCAAGATATACTAAAAAAGATAAGACAATCATTAACCCATTTGAACTTTTGAAGCAGGTTGTGTTTAAAGCCCTAGTCAGCCAAATCTTTGAGGTGTAGATGCTTATACGTTTTCCCTGAAGTAAGCTCCCCAAACAAAGGGCTTTTATATTTAAAAAGACATGTTTTATCACACCGAAACAAGAAAAAAAAAAATCTAAGCCTTTTTAACTGAAGTGACCAAGAAAGGCTAAACAGGAATACAAAGGGATTATTTATAACCCTCGCATTGCTCTCTAAACCTTGCAGACAGATCCTTACTTCTAGCTGACTGTACTCTAAGAATTTTCTTTCTACCCTGTTTGAGAGCTGGCTGGCTGCTTCTTGATCCTGTCAGGGCTCCTTGATCTCAAATTTCTCTGTTGAGCTGCAGGTTCCCAACCTCTGTGCTCTCCTCCTCTCCACCTCCTGGTCCATCCTGCACTCCCAGGAATCTCCTCTGCTTTAACATGCTCCTTTCCTCCTGTGGAAGGGGCAATCTCCACTCCTGCAGGGACCCACCTGACCTACTCGCTCTCTTCTTGAAGGAGAAAACCACAACCATGAACACACACACTGAATGGAACTCACCTATCTTCCTCTGACACAAGGACAGTATGGACTGAGTCCCAGAGTGACACAACAGCATTTTCCCTTCAAACATCTATCAGTAAGGCTTTGGCAACCTTGCCCTTTTACTGCAAGGTAAGGATTAATCAATTCCAAGTATAAAGATAATGAGTTTAGAGTTGTTCCTTCTCGTAGCCTGCTGCCACTCCTGAGGAGAGTGGTCTGCCTAAACCATTAAAGTTCTTCGATAATGAAGTGGGAGGGGTTGTTTTTTGTGTGTGCTGGTTGCTTGGTTTGGTTTTTTGTTGGGTTTTTTTTTTTTTTTTGTTCTGTGGGGGTGAGTTCTTCTGATGAGGGTTTTTTTGTTTTTAAGAGCTCACAAAATGACAAAGCACTCTTTCATTTCTAGCATAATTTCCTTTCCTAGATGACAACCTGTCACTGATATATACAAGATGAAATAACCCATTCTTTCTCATGCCCTCTTCTGCAAAACTTTCCCAGCCATGTAAGTCAGTCAAGGGCACTGCTACAGCACTGACGTCTGGTACAAAATCTTTGTAACACACCAGCAAAGACCTACCCTTTGACAATCATGGTTTGACATTTCTATACTCAGGAAGTGGCTGACTCGGACTTTAATGATTTTTCTGTGATGGCATACAATATAAACTGTCCATGTTGACCCCACAATCACCAACCACTACTTCAACCTACCTGGAGGATGCAGCTGAGCCCATATACCACTGGCCTGTGCTGGGGGCACAGCAGTAAGTCGCTGAAAGGGCTGGGAGGAGGATTCCCTGCAGCTGGCTGAGGGGTAGGAGTCGAAGGAAGAGCATTCCCTGTCTGGGCAGACAGGATGTGGGGTGGGTGCCCGCCAGCACCATCCAGCTGCATAGCAAGCCTGCGGGTGCAGAAGTAGGCCAGACGTCTGGACAGGTATGCAGACTGCACAAACTCTCCAGAGTACTGTAGGGAAGAGGGAGGGGGGAAAACATCCTTGTTACAAGCAGCACAAGAGAAACTCTTGACCCTCCCAAAGTAGCATACTCTGTGGTACTGCCTTGTAGAGACAGTCCTTTTTTACAGAGAGCTCCTTAGCGTCATCTATCACCCACTGGCTACTAAGCATGAGAAAAAACCCACAACTTTAAATGCTCTATGGCAATGACTTCACGTATCAAAATGTACCCACACCCAGCCTTCCCAGGGCTTCAGAGGTCTGCCTAGAATCCGGTTGCAACAGAAAGAAAGAAAAGCAGTTTCCATGTAGTGGTGCACAATGATTCCACCTATCACAGCTATGATGTGGGCAGGGATTACCAAGTTCAGTGCAGAGAAACAGGGTAAAGGACAAAGAGACAGAAGACAGCAGGACTAAAAACATATCCCTGCATGAGCCAAGAAGGATGCTCAGAGGGACGCTCCCTAGTGTACTCAGTGCAAAATAGCTTATCAACCCTTAGGCAATAGGAAGAGGACTGGCAACAGCAGCAGTCAGTGCTCTTCTGAAGCAAGCCAGGTACATATTTCTCACCCGCAGCAGCAGGGGTAGGAGCATTTTCAGAAATTCATCTTCTCCTGACCGTATCTTCTCAAAGCACTCGAGGACCCACGTCAGGAATTCATGTCGGTCTAGCATGCCATCCTGCACACAGATAAAGGCAGAGCAAACAGACAAAAGCTGAAGGAACATCTGCTAAGGGAAGGCAGAGCAGCAGCAGCTGCTTGCTTTCTAACAGTGGAAATAACTCTAGAAGTTTGCACAGTTTCTCTACTACCCCTACTCTACTACTGAGCTCAAAACTGCATCCAGCGCTAATGGTCCATTCACAGAATGAGAATATTCTGCAAAAATACATCACTTTGCATCCACTTCCCCTAGCCCTCCTCTGCTACGCACCCACCCAGCAGCCCCCTCCAGTCCCTCACCTGGAACATGAACATAGCTAGTTTCTCATTGTAGTCCCACTGCTTCAAAGCTTGTTCCACCTCTTGGGGCATTGGCCCAGATGGTGAACCACAGCCTTGCCCTGGGAGCTGTCTATAGAACTCCGCAATTTTCTGCAGCTGCTCTGACAGGTACTTGGTGATGATCTGCGTCCATTCTGGAGAAGAGGAAACAGGTTAGCAACAAGTGCCATGGTAAACAGAAGCAGGAAAGAAGCAGGCTGGTACGCAAGTGGAAACCCAAAAAAGTTCCTGTCATTTGAAAAGGACAGAAAGACAAAGAAAGAAAAGTGCGTGCCATATTAGCTTTGCTTGTGCCCTGGGGGCGGTAGGAAGAAGCATCCACAGAAGTAAGGAACAAGGGGAAAAACTTCTGTGTTTGGGGGTGGGGTTACTTTATACAAGAAAAGTTGGGAAGAAAGATTCTTCAGCTGCAGTTGTTGAGAAACAGCAGGCAGAGAGAATAGGCTTTCCAGCAGGGAGCAGTGTTTGGCCAGCCTGGTTTAGCATCCTCAATCTGACAGACAGCAGAAACACTGGAAACAGTTCAACTCTTAACTTGTTCTTAATTTCTTTCAGATATCAGTGTAAAGCCATGATCAATTATTTTTTTAAATAATTGTTTTTACTAAAACCTAACTGTGTAAGAGACAAACTCAATACACAAAGTGACAGCATGATTACACTCCTCTGGGACAATGCAGATGACAAAACCCAAGGCAAAATATGCAAAAATGTGAAACAAATAACATAGTCTCAGCAGTAGGACAAAACACCCAAAGGAACAGGAAAGTAAATGGAATAAATATATCTAACAAACCAATCAACCTCCAGATATAGACATCAGAAGCCTGTGTAACATTTATACCAAAGATAAACAAGGAGAAAAAAAAAATAAATCCAAGGACTTCAGCTGCTAATACTGCTTTTCAAAGGAACATGGTCAGGTCCTGTAGTCACAGCCATACAAACCAGAAAACAGCCAGGGGAGCTCTCCTAGACCACAGTAATGTAGAGCAGGCCAGGATGCAAAGGATGTTAGATACGAGATCCAGTAAAGCTTAATGAAATTGGAAACACAAACAGGGAGTAACATACTGGAATTCTCTGGGAAACGTACTTACTCACTTGAGAAGAAGCTAATCAGTCATTGCTAAATTATAATGTTTACAGTCTTTGTAGAGTAAGAAAAAAACAGGTTATACAGCAGAGGAGCACAGTAGAACTTAACAAGGAGAAAGAAGAAGTAGGCTCTCAGGATGTACTTGTGGCTGCTAAGACTTATTTTTCAACAGTGTACTCTCACAGGTGGGCCCTGTTGTTTTAGACAGTTATGCACATCAGAGCACTAGGACTTATCAGCAGGAAACAAGTTTATATGGATTTCCAGGCTACCTCTTACTATTCAAGAACAGGCTGAGAAGGAAACATTTGCGATGGACAAAACCAGTGCTCCGCACAAAGTGCTTACCAATGAAGGGATCAATGACATGACGCTTTTTCACCTTGGTTTCCGTGATGGCAGCATAATAGGCACAAGTCATTTTGATGAGCCAGGCTGCTCTCATTACTGGAACTGTGTATTTCGCCAAATAACCAAAGACCTCTTCCTTCTTGCTAAAGATGGGCACCTGTAACAGAATTGAGAGGGAGAATTGCAACCAAGGACTTAGATGGGAACTATTCCAAAGCAACTACACATGCTGTAGGCACTGAAAGCTGTGAAAAAGGTAAAAAGGGAAAAGGTACTGCGTTGCTCTATATCTCAAAAAACCTACTGCAAGAATTCACCTCTGGTCAGAAAGCAACAGTACCAGAGCTGCATTTCAGTATAAAGAGAAACAAAACAAATTGAAAGAAGACAGAAAACATAATTACATCACTGTAAATCCACACCCTGAATCCTGCAAACAGCTTTGAGGATATCCTTCAGAGAGGATATAAACAACTACAAAAGGTACAGACTAAGGACTGAGTCAGAAACACACAGTATCTACTATACAGACTGAACATAGCACTCTTCATTTTGTAAACAAAAGAGTGGTTACTAAAGTCTCATAATATCATGACTAGCCAACAAAAGACTGTGAGAAACAGGGAATTGAGTGGCATAGTAGAAAGGAATTCACTAATCCAAGATTCAAAATTCAAGATACAACATGGGAGGATACCAGTGAAATCAGACTGCAGATCTATAAACCAGGAAGCAATAACACATCACAGGAAGAAGTACAGCTGTAAGGCTCATTTCCACAGGATACTATGGACAGCAAAAGTATGCATGTGTTCACAGAGGAACGGAAATTCAGAGGACAGGTCAATTTGGTAGGTATCTCAAAGTCCCTGAACTACCAACAGTTCAATCGCTTACTTGCTATGTTTCTTACATTCTTCCCAATTATTCCCTGATGCCTCAAAGACACAAAGACATGGACTACTTGGCTAGCAACAGTCACTGCTTTCATGTCTAAGTCCACAAAAACTGATGGAGCCCACTGCAGAAAACTAGGAAGGCCTTGAAAGGTCCAAACTTTCACAATGACCTCAGGAAACTGACAGCCAAGATGCAAAGAAGGATACAAGAACTACATTTATAAAGAGACAGATTCTGGGAAAATCCAATAACTTAATTTTCCCCCTAGAGTGACTCAGAACACCAAGGACCAGACAAACTCCAGCTTCTAAACTACGTGCTCTGCTACCATCTCGCAACTGGGAGTTACGTTCTCCCACAACGCATACTAGATTCCCGAGTTCCTTGTTTATAGGCCCACCCTGACAGAGAGTTAGGTCCCCTTGCTATCGGGCCGGATAAAATGGCAGAGTAAGACTCTTCTTTCGTACTCTGCAGAATTCAGTGCTACCAGGGAAATATCTAGGCCTAGACCCCAGGGCACAGAAATGCTCTAGCCTGGCTGAGAACAAGCTATAATACACATACTCTTCTCAGCTTAAAACCAGAAACATATGTCACTGCAACAGAAGCCTACGAAGTAACTCAGCTGATTATTTCCAGTAATTCTCACTATGACTTTTGATAACTTGAAAAACCCTCCACAACAGGAATGGTCCTAATCTAAACAACAGACCAAAGGCAACAGTGGCAGCTCTTCTGAAAAACATCTGAACCTTAAAATAAATCGGTCTTATCATACAAGCCAAAAGGCAAAGCTGAACACAACCTCCAAACAACAGACAAGGGACCAGTTCTTTGAGCAGAGACAACTACAGCCAACGCACTACAAATCCTGGATACACTCTTCAAGCTGAAAGCTTCAAGAGATGTAGAGAGAAGAAACTTCTCCAAATAGTAAAAACCTTCTACCATACAAACACTTCAGAAACAAGCATAGATTAAATACTCTGCCCAGCCAGGCAGCCTCTCCTGTAACATACCTTCTTAGCGAGATGAGTGAGGGGCTTAGTTCCAGCCAGATCTGTGAACCAGTTGTTTATGGCACTCTGAGAACGTGCTGTCACCAGCCAAAAGTTATCCTTCTGATTCACCTGAGGTTTCCGTCTTCCCGTGTCAGGCAGTGTATTGCACCGCAGCTTTTCTGCGATAATACTGCTAAAGTTTGAACTGATCTGGAAAAAAAGTAAAAAAGGATGAATTACATTTCACAGGTCAAAGATCTATCTATGTGCTTAAAATCTTATTATCATTCCTACCAGAATTCTCAGCAGTATCAACTTTTGAAACACAAAAAAATCTGCCAATAATTTCCTTTGTTATACTTGCGAAGAGGAATGCTTCTAGACAACTCATACAATAACCAAGCAGGGACTCAAGTTGAGATGGAGACACAGCTCTTTACAAATACTTGTCAAACCAGACAGAAGGCTTCTGGGACACATGTCAGCCAAGGAAAACAAACATACTGTGCTTACTGATTGCATTCCATCCCAGGTCATTATTAGTCCTCTTGTCGGGGAGGCCAGGAAGTTAACATCTTGATTTTAGAGACTGAAAAAACGGAGCTGAAGCCTGTCATGTAACTCCCATGTTTACATTGCCAGGTGTTTCAAGAAATCTTACTTCTTTTCTACCATGGCCATAATGTAACCAAAGCAGTAAGAAGTTTCCCGCTTCTGGTATCCTAGTCTTTTGCTTTAGTTGCAGAGCATAAGGAGCTCTAGATGCTGGTTTAACAGAGGCTGCAGATACAGACCTGCCCCTACGATGTATGGAGCAAGACAAGAACCTGCTCTCTCAGGTGTGGGACACAGTTCCAAAAGAATGCAGAATTTTGATTCTACAGGAACAGGTTAGGTCCTAAAATACCCATCCTAAAGGGAAGAGTCTCCTGGTTCTGGAGATGGGGAAGGAATGAGACCCAGGACTGCCAGGACCCAGCAGCCTGCTCGTACAGGCACCAGGCCCTGCCAAACCCCCACACTCTCCCGATGGCTCTCACCTTCGCTGGGTTGAAATTGACATTCTTGGCACTGCCGTGCTCGTCCCCAGAGACTGCCGGCTGGTTATTGAAGCCTTGCTTGACGTTCAGAGCAGTCAGCTCATCCTGGGGGGGAGGGGGGGGGGGGGACGACGATCAGCAGGGCCCGGCAAGGCCCCTCCATGCCAAACGCCCGCGGCTTCTGTCCCCGCCACGGCAGCTCAGCCAGCGTGGGGACAGGACAAGGCGAGGGCCCGCGGGTCCCAGCCGGCCTCCCCCAGGCCCTCGTTGCCAGGCAGCGCCCCAGGACACGGGAACCGCCGGTCCCTCGGCCAGGCCCGCCCCCCGCCAAGCCGGGGCTCCGGCGGGACGGGTCCCTCACGCCCGGCCACCACGGGGACCCAGGGCTCCCTACCCCCACCCCAGCCCCCCAGCGCAGCCCCAGGGCCTCCTCACGGCCAGCCCCGGCACGGCAGCCCCGCACCCCGGGTCCCCCCGCACGCCTGGCCCCCGCACCTCCTTTTGCTTGGGGTCCTGCGGGTAGACGTCAGGCGGGCCGAGGCGCGGGCGCTTGAGCGGGCGGTGCTCGTAGCTGAGGACGCCGAAGGCCGCCATCCCAGGCCGGCCGGCGGCTAGAGGCGGCCGGGCCACAACAAGGACCGCCGGGGCCGACCGCGCCTGCGCCCTGCGCCCTGGACGGGGCCGCCCGAGCGCCGCCGGAGAGGCCCGAGCGTCGCTGTCACGGGCGCCGCCGAGGGGAGCCGGAGCGTCCCGAAGCGGGGCCGAGGAAGGACGAAGAGTCCCGAGCGCCGGCGGGGAAGGCCCGAGCCTGAGCCGAGCGGAGGCGGAAACTGTCGAAGATGGACGGGGCGGCCCGAGGGGCGCGCGGCGCCCCCTAGCGGAGGCGCTGCGCCGGGCTGAGGTCACGTGTCGACCACCGCGACCACCTTCGTCATCACCCCCAGGACCGCCCCGCCGCTCACCGCCTCCGGCTGCCCCCGCTGCCCGGGACACCGGCGCCGTTGGCCTCTTGGCCACCGTCCCCCCGACCGCGCCCCTACCGCTGCGCCCACGGCCGTCCCCCCGTCGCTGCCCCCATCACTGGCACCACCACTAGCCCTCACGACCACCTCCCGTAACTGCCCCCACGAGCCCCTTTGTGACGTCTCCCTGCAGCTGCCCCCCGGGACTGCCCCAGTGCCTCCCAGTTCTGCCCAGTTCTCAGGGACCCAGCCCAGGACACCCGTGATTGGGCTGTGGGTCGGGAAGGCCACACCGGCCCTGCTCCTGGGGGGCAGCCCTGTGGGGGGTGAGCCCTGTGGCATGGTGGGGTGAGCCGTGGGAACACGGGGGGATGAGCTGGGGGGTCCCACTGGGGCAGGCGGTGGGGCCCCGAGGGGTGAGCTGTAGGGCCTGGGCAGGAAGGGTGGCAGGGCCCCAGTGGGATGAGCCGTGGGGCCCTGCTGGGGTGAGCCACGGGACCCCACTGGAGTGAGCCACGGTCCCCGTTGGAGTTACTTGTGGGGCGCCGCGCAGGGTGGGCCCCTTGGTGGCAGGCGGTGCTGTGGAGCAGGAAGCAGCGTGGGTGCGGAAGCCAGCAGCCCTGTGCGGTGGGTGGGATGTGCGCAGGGGTTGTTCGCATGCGCCCCACGGCTCACCCAGCCATGGTGGTGCCCTGCGCCTTCCTCGTACCCGTCCTCCTCCTCCTCTGCAGGCTGGGCCCCTGCCTTACTGCTGCCCACAGCCCCCCAGGTAAGGGAGCACATGGGCCCCAGGGGGGGCGGGAGGCCATGGTGCCCCATGGGTGGTGGGGTTGGGGGATGTCAATCCCCAGTGATGGTGGGCGAGGAGGACAGGATGTGGGGCTGTGTGGGCTGGCGAGCCAGTGGGGCTTGCGCTAGAGACCCCGTGACCCCCCAGTGTGCCCCAGGACCCCCGGCATCTACATGGCCCCTTGCAGTGGGGCTGCTGGGAGAGCTGGGCTGTGCCGGGGAGCCCTGTTGGATGTCCTTCCTCCTGCCCTAGTGCTGGAGCATCACTGGTACCACTGGCCCCATGGCTACCAGCCCTGCGGCTCTCCTGGTTCCATGGCTCCTGGCCCCATGGCTCTAGTGGCTGCACAGCTCTAGTGGCCGCACAGCTCTGCCGGCCCTGGGGCTGCCAGCTCAGCAGGCAGCGCTGCTGGCAGGGACCCTGGCCATGGAGGTCCCCCACGGCAGGCCAGGGTGGGGGGCAGAGGCAGGATGCAATGCACAGATCCTGTCAGCCCTGTGCATCAGCTGGGCAGGATGGCAGCCAGCGGATCTGCACCAGTTGCCCTTTCCATCCCCGTCATGTCAGTGGTGCCGTGCGCAGATGGGGGATGGGGGGCGGGGGACAGGTGTGTTATGGATGCATGCACAACCAAATCCAACAGGTGTTAAAAGTCAGATTTATTCTTCATTAGAAAAGTTAGTTAGAACTCCAGTAACATTTTATAAACCACAAGCTCAATGATGTAAGGGGAATTAGTACTACACAGCCGACTTGAGAATCCTTAAAAGTGATGACTCAAACTGCACATTATCACTCACCTAAAAGATGAGGGCGCTCTCCCTCGAGGAGTTACCTCGTGCCGTGCCCTGACCCAAGGGGGGGTCCCCAATTGCAGACCCGCTGCTGCAGGGAGGACTGATTCCCACATGCCCGCCAGCTTATACCCTTGTCGAATCTGACCTGTGGTCATTTAATCCCTATTGGCCAAGAAGGTCACCTCAGTGTACCTGGCACGTCGCAATTGGTCAGTTCAAATTTCAACCTGCGGCCTCCAGGGTTTGGGGATTTTTTCCTCTTCTCCCTGCCTGCAGAAGTTTCATTTCCTGCTGGGGGGAGTGTACTGCCACAAGGTGAGAACGTCTCCTCTTTCCAGCCAGCACCCTTGCCCAAGCCGTCATTTTCCAAGAAAAAATCCACTTCTTGGCTGGCTGTCAGTAAAACACCAGCTTTCTGTGGATACACAGGCCCTCTGTATCCCTGGACTTCCTAAGTTGCTGGGAAGGTGCCCTCCATCTTCACGTGCGGAAACAACTGGAGTACAGCGCTTGTTTGCTCTGTTGTGTTACATTACAAGTCCAGCTCTGGCTTTCTCCTGCCGCTACAGTGCTGGCTGATGGGTTTAGACTTCGGAAGGGACCAGGTGCCCCATTGCCTCATTTTTAGAGGGAACAAAAAACATTTTCTTGGAGCCTCCAGGACAGCTCTTAGCCACCAGTAGCTGGTTTGGCACTTGCAAGGGGTCTGCGAGGCATCTCAGTCCATTGGAGGATCTCGTCCCGCAGCGAGCCATGCCTGTGGCCTCCAGACTGGACTGCGGTGTGATAACTGCCATGGGGACCAGCACCAACCCGGTGGCCCTGCAGCCCCCAGCCAGCACAGGATGTGGCCTCTGGCTGCGTGGGCAGGACTGGGGCTGGCACAGTGCAGCGGAAGGAGGGGGCAGAGGAGCTGGCGTGGGTGCCTGGAGCGGCTGCTTGGCCTCCCGGGGCTCAGCCATGTTTCCTGCAGAGATCAAACTTCTGAGGCTCAGCCCCTGGGCCTATGGTGAAGGGGCTCCAATGGGAAGCACAGCCCATCATAGCCCCCATCACCCAGGTGCAGAGACACATGAGCACCTGCAAGCACCCAAAAGGGTAACAGTGAGGTGAATTTAGCCAGGATGGAGACATCAGGCACAAATCCTGGAAAAACCACAATTTTCTCATGGGACAAGCAAAATGGGTTGGCAGGGAGGGGTTTCTGTCCTGTCCCACAGTGCCAGGGGCTGCAGACTGCGGCCATGGGGTGACTAAGGGGAGCAGATGGAGGAATTGAGGTGAAACAGGACATCTGGAGCAAGAGGAACCAATGGCACAGATGCGGGAGGGGCAGCTGCTTGGCTAGCAGCCCAGGCGTCACCGACACAGCATATGTGAACAGGATGGTGGGGGCCCGGCATTGCAGGCAGGCTGCACGCAGCTCCACTGAGAAGAGCTGGGCTTGTTTGGCTCACACAGAGGAAGGCTGATGGGTATGTGCAGGGACCCCAGCATGTGCCATGTCTTGCTGGTGCACCCCTGTGCCCTGGCACAGCTGCCCACCACCACAGTGCCCAGTGGTGTCTGTCCTTTGCAGGAGTGGAGTGTGTCGTCTTCAATGAGGAGTACATGACCTGCATGTGGGGGAGCAGAGAGACACTCATGGCCAACTACTCCCTCTACTACTGGTAGGTGCCCCTGCCCCATGGCCACCCCCACAGCAGGGGTGTCCAGTGGTGGGTCCCTGCGCAGGGGGCTACTGCCAGCATTTCTGGTCCCAGTACCAGCCTGCTCCTCTTCCCAAAGCCCAGGGTGGGGGAGGCTCTGTCTCCAGGGCAAGCGGGATGGGATATGCTGGGGACAGGGGTCCTGGGGAGGGCTGGGGCATGTGGGGTCTTGGGGAGCCGTGGTAACCTGCTGTGGCACAGGTATGAGAACAGGTCCCCTGTGGTGGAGTGCAAGCACTACCTGCAGGACCGCGGCATCAGTGTCGGCTGCCACTTCAACCAGAGCGAGATCATCCAGTTCGAGCCTTTCCATGTCCTTGTCAATGCCAGCCTTGGTGGCAAGACACTGGAGATCCCCAGCAAGCGCATGGAGCTGCAGGACCTGGGTATGGAGTGGTGAGGGGCACCCACTGTCCTCTGTGGGGCTGCTGTGGGGCAGGAGCAGGGCTGTGGGTCCCCAGGGCTGCCCCATCATGTCCTGGCTGGTGGCAGAGCCACTGGGGCACGGGGACGGCACTCACCAGCCATCACCTGTGCCTTGCAGTGAAACCGGAGGCACCTGTCAACCTAACCATCCGCAACATGAGCAACAACCAGCTGCAGCTGACCTGGACCTCCCTGTACCCCAGACCCCAGTGCCTGGAGCACGCCATCAAGTACAAGAGCAACAAGGACACCAGCTGGACGGTGAGAGCCCCCTGGATGCGGCACCCTCATGGTTGCGCCCAGGGATGAGCTGTGCACCAGCCTCCACAACAGTGCTGGCCCTCATCGCATGGCCCATGTCTCTCCACAGGAGCACCAGGTGAAAGGAGATGTCTTCTCCTTCCCCAGTGTAGACTATGAGAAGTACTACACCTTCTATGTGCGCAGCAAGATCAACAGCTACTGCGGCACCACCCAGCTCTGGAGTGAGTGGAGTGTGCCTGTGGTCTGGGGCAGCAACTCCACCAGTAAGGGTAGGTCATGGGGGCTGTGGCGGACTGGGCTGGGGCATGGTGGTGCTCAGCAGGCAAGGGATGGCCAAGCAAGTGGAAAACTGGCCCAAGGCAGCAGCTGTAGGTGTGAGACCTGTCCGGATGCCTGGGGCACAGGCAACAGCATTGGCCCCTGTGTTCTTTGCACTTCTGGAAGACAAAGACCCTGTGCTAGTAGGACCTGCTAACATTTGCTGGGGTTTCTTAGCCCTGGAGGGCTGCTCTGGCATGGCCAGTCCAGGACGGGGTCACCAGTCTGTTGTGGTGACAGCGTGGCAGGGCTTGGGGATGGGCCCCTTCTCCATCCTCCACTCCCAGCTGAGCCCTGCCAGGGATGATGCCAAGCTCCCATGGCCACCCACAAAGGGCCACCAGTGTGCCCAGCTCACTGTTGTGGTGGTGTGCTGGCTGGGGATCCATGTCACCCCGGATCTTTCCAGGCACGGCAGAGGAGCCGCTGCACTGGTTCTGGATCCACACGGTCTTGATCCCCATTGTCTCTTGCCTGCTCTTGCTGGTCCTTGTCGTCCTGCTGGTGCGCATGGAAAGGTGAGTGGGGGGGCTGGTGGGGGGCAGCAGCACTGGAGCCTTTCCCATCTGACACATCTCTCCTGTGCAGGGTGTGGGTCATCCTCATGCCCCGAATCCCCAACCCCAGCAAGAACTTTGACGACCTCTTCATCACCCACAAGGGCAACTTCCAGGTAAGGTGGCGGCGGGCAGCCCTGCCCTGGGCTCAACCCCTGCTCTGTGGGGTTAGGGCTTGGCTGGGTGGTGGCTCCTCTCACCCCACTCTGCTCCCCGAAGGAATGGGCCGGAGTCCCCAAAGATGTCATGGAGAGCTTCAAGCCCAACTACAGCGAGAACATCTGCTATGTGAGCGAGCTACCCCCCAAGGACAGCTACGAGCCCCTGTGGGAGGGCAGCAACCACCCGCCATCGCTGATGCCTGGGGCCCTGGCTGCCCCCCGTGAGCACAGCCCCTACAAGAACAGCTACGTGGGAGTGTGATGCACTCCTGCACCCCTGCACGCTTCACACTGCTGCTGCCTGAAACCTTGCTGCCCCACAGGCCTCGCTCCCTGCTCCCACCCTGCCTCTGCCAAATGCCTGGGACCCCCAGCCCTGCTCCCTGCCATGGTCACACTCAGTCCCCCGCAATGGCAGCCGTACTGCACCACAGGGTGCTGGGTGAGCATGGTGTGCTGGGTGCACCGGGTGGTGCACAGGGTGCACTGCACAGTGTGCTGTGTGCACCAGGTGGTGCAATTGGTGCACTGCACAGTGTGCTGTGTGCACCAGGTGGTGCAATTGGTGCACTGCACAGTGTGCTGTGTGCACCAGGTGGTGCAATTGGTGCACTGCACAGCGCCCGGGGTGCAGTGCATAGCACCCTGGGTGCACTATTTGTTGCATGCATGAGATGAATCAGGTAGCACTGGGTGCTGCTCTGGGTGCGTTGCAGCACACTGGGCACACTGCAGTGTCCCAGCACCTGCCCTGTCCTTGGGGCGTCCAGGAAGGCAGGGTGACATCCATCCTACCATGAGCCCTGCCACATGCGGGATCCCTCTCAGGGTTGCCATGGCAGAGCAGAGCTGTGGGAGGGCTGACGGGCTCCCACACCGCACTCCCGTGGGCCCCCATGCTGGGCATATTGGAGCTGCTGGGAGCTTGCCAAGCCCCCCTCCTTGCTTTGTGGTTCCCACAAGCACACCCAGGGACTTATCCCAGTGAGGGGGCAGCTGTGGCTGAGCAGGCAGGAGCCACTGGCCAACCAACGGGGACACTGGGGCTGAGAAGCGCCAAGGGCCAGAGGGGCCAAGTGTGAGAAAATAACAGAAGATCGGCAAGGAGGATTGTAAACACACTCAAGTGACTTCCATCTGGGGTGTAGAAAAATACATATAGCATACTAATTGTTGTCTATCCTTGCGTGTTTGACAAGTGGAACATCTGTGTTCAGATAACATAGGCCAGTGATAGACTTAGGGGCACCCTACTGAACATGCTTGAGATTCCTGCCCTGCTGTGGGAAAGATCAAAGCACAGTAGTAAACTACGCCTGTGTGAATCCCGGAAAAACAGGCAAAACCAGCAGCTTTGGTGATCCTCTAGCATGGACTGAGCTTCATGGCACCCACATTCCCGCTTGTGTGCTTCTGCCTGGGTGCTGCTTGGGGGATACCCCAGTTCATGAGGTAATGAAAATAAATTTGCTCTTTGCATTTCATTAGTGTTTTTGTGGTTATTCTTGTGTCCTGCCTGTGCTGGCTCGCACACCAAGCCACTGTGTCGCCCCCAGCCCTGAGCGCTGCAGCCACCAGGGCATCAGGTGAGCCCAGCTGTCCCCCTGGGGCCTCGCCACCCCTTTGCCTGCACCCCAGGTTTCCCACTGCAGTAAAACTCTGCTGTGCTGGGGGGTCACCTGGGTTCACCCTGCAGGGTTTGGGGGAGGCACCAGCAGAGCCCCACACCCCACTCACCTCTGACCTCACCAACGCTGCGGGGCAGGGTCCAGCCCCACCATCCCAGCCCCTGGTCCTGGGCTTACGGCAGCGGCACATTCATCCACATCAAGCTGCCAGGGCCACCTGCTGGACTTAGCCACCACTGCTCTCCCTGCAGATGACCAGAGCCTTCCGGCCAACGCCAGCTGCACCATCCTGCGGCTGGTCTCCTGCGTGAGGAGGATGGTGGGGGTCCCTGACACTGGTGAGCCCTGGCTGCGGGGCTGCAGCTCCCCCGCCCCTTGGCAGCAGCACTGGCACTTCATCTCACCTCCAGTGGGATGCTGTGCAGGCTCCCCATGGTGTGGCCAGAGCAGTGAGGTGGGGGGGTCCCCAGCTCACTATGCCAGCAGCCCTTGCCCCACCCCAGCTTTTCCAAACATCATCCACCTGTGTGACGAGCTGGGCACCCCCAAGCTGCTCTTCCAGGTGACCAGCCTTAGCGAGAGGACCAGCAAGTTCCTCCAGGTGTGTGGCACCTACTATATGTGCAGGGTGGAGTTCGGGGCACCTGGTAGATGTCCAGGCAAGTGAAGCCCCCCAGTCCCTGGGGGTCCTGGCAGTGCACAGGGCAGTGGAGCACAGTGGGCAGGAGTGACAGCAGGGCCATCCCACAGGGATTGAGGAGGAGAATACATGCTGGTCCTTCACACTCCTCCTGGAGCATCCCAGCGCAGCACTCACAGGTGGGCGAGGGGATGGGGAGCAGCCAGGTGGGCAGGCACAGGCGTGGGGGCCTGGCGCTGGGGCCGGGGGCTGCCAGACCAGCGCCCCGGAGATGTTGGAGGAGAGGAGGATGCCTGACATGGAGACACTGCCCTCCACGGCGCGAGGCCAAGGAGCGGTAAGGGGCTGCCAGTGGCCCCCAGGGCAGCCAGTGTGGCCTTGCCCAACTTCACCAAGGCCACCTCTGCCCTGGGGATGGGGCGGCACTGCCGGCCACAGGCCAGCCCTGCCCAGGGACCTTCCCATCCCTGCGGCCTCCAGCACCTTGTGGGCACATGGCTCGTGGCAGGAGCTGCCTGGTCCCCGTGCCCACTGTCCCCACATCATCACCCTTACGGCCTGCCTCCCTGTCCCCACGCCCCGTCACCCTTGTGCCACGTTGCCCTGTCCTCCACCACTCTCAAGCTCCGTCCCCCCTGCCCCGCCATCCCCGTGACCACATCCTCATGCCCCGTTGTCCCCACGCTCCCCCCCCTCGCCCCCAGCACCATTCCTCTCCACGCAGGGGAAGGCCCAGGCAGAGCGGGGATGGAGGGGACCCGGCGCAAGGCAGCTTCACCCTCCAGAGCGCGGCCGGGGCCAGGCCAGCAGGACAGGCAGCACTAAGGCTCTATAAAGACTGGAGCCGTCCCCGCCACGCGCTGCCCGGGGCTGCGGCCGCCACCGGGGACGGGCAGGGCCCGGCCGGCACAGACCTCCCGCCCCGCCCCCCCCCGGCGCCGCAGCGCCCCCCAGCGGCGGGCAGATCCGGCCCCGCCCCCTGCCGGGGTAGGCGGGGCCTCCGCGCTTGACGGACGGGTAACTTTCCACCCCTGCCCACGTGGTGCACCGGGCTTCCGCCCCCTCACGGCCGATTAGGGGGCGCGGCGCCGGCGGCCTCGCCCCCTCGCGGCGGTGATTGGCGGAAGCGGAGCTGTGGGTACGCCCCCGGCGGCTCGCGCTGCCGCGGTGCCCGGCTCAGCGCTACCGGCGGTCGGGACGGGGCAGGCAGGACCGGCGCCGGTCACCGGTACTGCGCACGGCACGGCACGGCACGGGCTCACCATGATCGTGTGTCCCCAGAGCGTGGAGCACCCCCGAGGAAGCCGGTGCCAGCGGCTGCCGGGGCAGGTAGGTCCCGCTCCGCCGCCGCCGGAGCCTGTACCGGTGCACCGGGCTCGGCCCTGCACGCCGCCCACCGGCCCGGCCCGGCTGCGGCACCAGCAAGCTAAGGCATTCCCGCCGCCCGCGCGCGGGCCGGGCGTGGCCGCGCTCTCCCGATGCGGTGGCCGGCGGCCCGGTACTGGTGCCGGTGCGGCGGCGCCGTCCCCGTCCCCTTTGTGCGGGATGCGGGAGGCGCCGTGCCTCCATCACTGCCAATCAAACTTGTTTTTCTCTCTCCTCCTGCACTGCCCGCGCCGCGCACCGGGGGCGCTGCCGCCTCCGCCCGCACAATGGGGCCCCGGTTACCGGCCGCCGGTACCGGGCCCGGCACAGCTGTGGGGACCCCTGCCGCGGGCACTAGCACTTCGCCCGTCCCCTCGAGAACCGGGGCGGGGGGCCGGGCGAGAGGTGCCCGCCGCGGTCGCGTCGCCAGCGAGCATCACCGGCGGAGCCACCGGTACCGGCGGAGCCGCGGTCTCACCTCACGGAGGGATGGAGCCCCGGGGGGCGACGGTGTTCACACTGCGGAGTCTTGCCCGGCCGGGCGGGGGGCGAGGCGGCGGTCTCCCGGCCCCTCTCCCGCGGCTCCCGGCCCTGCCCGGGCTTGGTTCTGGTCGCGGAGCACAGGACCGGCTGGGCTCCTCCATCCTTCTGCCTGTTTTACATGCAAACTGCTGCCCGGCGATTGGCTGGCCGGGCAGCACCGGGGCATCGTTCCCCTGGCAGCACCTGCCCGAGCAGGGAGGGGGTGAGGCTGGCGGTGGGTACGGGGTCGGGGTGCCTATTGGGGTTCAGGGGGCTTGGACCCACGAAAGCTGCCCCGGGGAGGGAGGCAGGTAGGCGATGCTCCCACTGCCCAGGGCTGCGAGTGGGTGCAGGGGAGGGGGAGGAGGAGGATTATGGCAGGGGAGGGTGAGGAAGGGGGCACTGGGGGCAATGCGAGAGGCTGGGGAGGCAAGGCTGGGGGGGACGTGGCTGGTGGTGCCAGAGGAGAGACCTTGGGCTGAGCTGGTGCCATGGAGAGCAGGCAGGAAAGCCCAGCTGGGGGACGAGGGCTGAGGTGGCGGGCTGCCCTGCACCTTCCTTCATCCTCCCTTTCCAACCCGTGTCTGCATGGTCCCTTGCTCCATCATCACCTGGACAAGCAGAGTGAGGAGAGCTGGTGGCCCCGGAGGCTGAGCTGGGGACCACCTTCCCCTGGGGGGAGTGAAAGCTCTGCTGGCTTCTCCACCTCTGCCCACCAGAAGACCAGCGGCTTTAACCCTGTGGGTTAATGAGGGCAGCTCATTTCCCTGAGCAGAGGGACGTTGTCAGGGACTTTTGTAGGTCAGTTCTGGTTTGCACCTTATCCTGTGGGACAGAGAAGCCGGTGCTCTTCATCCCTCCCCATTTTAATTTGAGTTTTGGGGTTTTTTGGACCCCTTTGGCCAGAGGAAGTGAAGAGGAAGCTCCAAATGGCATCAAGTAAATCTCTTTGACAACTGAGCAATGGTGTGTTTGTCAGAAGTGCAGGATGGTAGAAAATAGCCAGAGCTGCTTCCTGCACTGCCTCTGCGGGTGCGACTGCTCTGTGCTGCTGCATGGCTCAGCCCTATTCTGCCTCCCCTCACCTCGGGGTGCTCTGCTCCACGCCCCACGTTTTTGCTGGTTTGCAGAAGTGCTCCTGGTTTTCTGCCATGCCACTGTGGTTGCTGTGCGCTGGTCACCAGCCTTCAGGTGACTGCACCGGAGAGACGGGTGGGGGGAAGATGATGGTGGTGTCAGCAGGGCCGATTGCTCCCAGGGAAGATTTTGGTTCAAGCCTGGGACGAGAGGCGCACCCTCTGTGCCTGAGGGTGCTGCCTGGGCTCCCACGCGCAAGCGGGAGCTGTGACTTTCTGTGTGAGAAGGTAAGCGCCTGCTGCACCTGTGCCTTGGCGCAGGCAGGCTGCGGGTACAGTCCCCACTGTCGGGTGGGAGGTGTGGCAACAGGGCCATTGGGGCGCAGCAGCTGCCCATGCACCTTTTGCCCATCCCTGCCCTCTGCTCCCACCACCCTCTCAGGAGAGACTGGGATGGTGTGGCTCGGGGCTGTGCTCAGCTGGGGTACCAGTGCAGGGCTGGGGTGGGCACTGCTGGGGGTGTATGGACCCCCTACCCAAGTTGCCTATCTGTGTTTCACTGGTGGATGCACCCAGTGCCAGCTGAGCCATGCACTCATGTGCTGTGGGACCTGCACCCACGCTGTCTTACTCTGTGTGCTCCCAACTGCATGGTGGGTGCTAGGACTCCGCTTGCCCCTTGGCTTGCCGGGGCAGGAGCCCAGGAGCAGCTCGGCTGGTTCCACAGGTCTCCCCCCATCCTAGTGCTGGGCAGCAGGGCTTGGTGCTGGTGGTGCAGGGGGGCCTGGTGGTAAGGCTGATGGACTGCTCTGTTCTGGGAGGTATTTCATCTGTCATGTTTCTCCTGCTCCAGCCTTGCATTTGCCTCTAAGGCTGCAAGGAAACATCACTCGTAGTTTGCCCTTTACTTCCGCTCACCAGGCAATGCCCTCTCCCAGACAGAGACCAACTTGTGCTTCCTGCAGCCTGTCCTCCCACTAGCAGTGACCCCACCGAGCAGTGCTCTGCCTAGCTCCCTGACCTGAGCACAAGCTCTCTCCAGTGGCTTCTGACCTGTTGGTGTCCCTCTGGGAGCACCAAGCCAGGAGAGGGGATCCCAGCCGCTCGCAGACCCTGGGCTTGGCTGGGGTGGGCTGCTGCAGTGAGGACTGCTCCAGGGAGAGCTAAGCAGACCGTGTTCCCTGCAGGTAGTGAAGATGTCCAGCAGCGACCCTGAGCGCCCCCACTTCCTCTTTGTGAAGGTGCTGGCCAGCCGGGGGCGGCTGGAGGCGGTGACCCAGCAGATGGGCTACCACCCGCAGTACCTCGACAGCTTCCTCAAGATGCAGCACTACCTGATGCACATGGACGGCCCGCTGCCCTTCGACTGCCGGCACTACATTGCCATCATGGTGAGCCCTGCTGGGAGCTGCTGGAGGGGACAGGGTGCTCTGCTCAGCCCTGTGAGGCTCCCTGCTCTCCCTCCACCAGACAGCCTGTGCCGCAGGCTTCTCTGCAGAGGCCAAAATCATGATGTCCTGGAGGTTGGGTGGAGAGGTGGGCTCGGGGTCCCAGGACGCCTGTCCCGCCAGCACAGTGTGGGGATGCTGATGGGCTGCTCTTGCAGGCAGCTGCCCGGCACCAGTGCCGGTACCTGGTCAATCTGCACGTGCTGCAGTTCCTGCGGGCAGGGGGTGATCCCCAGTGGCTGCGTGGGCTCGACTTCATCCCCCCCAAACTCCGCAACCTTAATGAGATCAACAAGATCCTGGCACACCGACCATGGCTCATCACCAAGGAGCACATTGAGGTATATCAGCCAAGGACCAGGGTGGTGATGGGGACAGCAGCATCCCCAGGGGGTGCCGGCACCCTGACTGTGTCACATCGCTGGTCTATCTGTGTCCTGCAGAAGCTGCTGAAAATCAGCGAGTGGAGCTGGTCGCTGGCAGAGCTGGTGCATGCCGTTGTCCTCCTGGCGCACTGCCACGCACTTGCCAGCTTTGTCTTTGGCTGTGGCTGCGAGCAGGATGACGGGCTGGGGGGCCGAGGCTTACTGAAGCCCTTGTCACCTGGAAACCAGTGCTTCTGCGAAGTCACCACTGGCAACAGCTGCAGTCAGGAGCTGCTGCGCATCAACCGCAAGCGGGTGAGCCCCCGAGGGTGGGTCCATGGGGGGACGGGGGCGCAGCCAGGAGCACTGCCCTCACCCCTGAGCCTGTGTCTGTGCAGTCTCTGGACTCCTGCATGGAGCTGGATTCCCTCCGGGAACGCATGCAGCGGATCCACGTGGAGACCGAGGGCAGGGAGGAGACAAGACTGCTGCAGCAGGACCGAGAGGAAGGTGAGGGGCAGGGAGCAGAGGTGGGCATGCAGGGTGGGAGTTCATATGGCATATCTGGGTCTTGGTCCCCCATGTCTATACTCATATTTTCTGTGATGTACGGTTTGGAGATGCGCTCCTGGGATGCTGGTGGCAGGGGAGGAAGGCAGTGGCACTTCCCAAAGAGGCCCAGCAAAGCCCGGCTTTCAATGCCTGCTGCAGCTGGGAACAGGGCAGCTGAACATTGCTCTGACCTGTCTGCAGGGCTTTCCTCTTTTGCAGATACTGATGGGGAAGTCACCGGTGCCACCAATCTTGCATGCTACATGCAGGACCCTGACTTTGGATACCAGGACTTTGCCCGGCGTGACGACGATCAGACGCAGGTATTCAGAGTCCAGGTGAGGTTCCTGCTCTCTCAGCAGGCAGCAGCCTGGGCTGCTGCCTCTCCCTCTCCCTCTCCCTCTCCTCATGGGGAGCAGGTGGTTGTGGGGGTGCCCATGCAGCCCAGATCTGGTGCAGCTGCTTTTGCAAAATACCTGAGTAGGGAAATTCAGCTCTTGAGAGGGAACCTGCCCCACTAGGGTTGGGGAGAGGGAGGTGACCACTGACTTCTGTCCCCAAGGGCTGCTGATTTCTTCACATTCTTCACAAAGGCAAGGGTCAAAAGCTGCGTGATGAGGGATGCAGTTTGTGGCAGAGCTGCCCCCAGAGCAAACCTATTGAATTCTGCTGCGTCCCAAGGTCTCTAGCCCTTCATCCTGGGAATATTCCCCAGGGTCCTTTTTTGTGGTTGTGAAAGCCTCTTGCTGTGCTCAACAGGATTATTCCTGGGAAGACCATGGCTTCTCGTTGGTCAACCGGCTCTACTCTGACATCGGGCATCTCCTGGATGAGAAGTTTCGGATGGTTGATGGTCTGCAAAGCAGTGCCATGGCCAAGCGGCAGGGCTGTGAACCCTCTGTCTTCAAGCGGGGCATCTGGAACTACATCCACTGCATGTTTGGCATTAGGTAGGGAAACCAATCTCATGGTCCAGGGGAGAAAACTGAGCTGACCCAGGCAGGAGGAGAGTAGGGCACTCAGACTGTCTTGCAGATGGGCTTGGAAAAGGGACAAGTGAATTGCCTGCCTGGTTGTTGGGCCAGGCAGGGAAGAGGTGCTCAGCTTCTCTGGGCAGGGCAGGGTGCTTTGGGGACAGGGCTTCAGTGCCTGGTGGCTGCTGCTGTGTGTCCCCCTGCCCGGCAGCTGTGCTGTGCCCCAGGCAGACTACAGACGAGTTGCTCCATAGGGACACGGTGCTGGCTGTGACTCGCCCCTGTGCTCCCTTGCAGGTACGATGACTACGACTATGCAGAAGTGAATCAGCTCCTGGAGCGAATGCTCAAAGTTTACATTAAAACTGTAACCTGCTACCCAGAGAAGACAAACTCAGAAATGTTTGACAGGTTCTGGAAGCAGTTCAAGCACAGTGAAAAGGTGGGACAGCCAGCCCCTGGCTCTGACCAGCTGCAGTGGGGCTGTGAGTGAGCAGGGGCTGCAGGCTGGGGTGCTTCGGGGGATATACAGGAAACCTCTGAGCCACCAAACCAGTCCAAGGCAGGTGGGGGGGAAATGGACACTGGCTGTTTGTAAGGAGTTGGGCTTAGCATGGCATGGGGCTGCCTGTAGTGTGATGAGCACAGAGGCCACTGGCAGCATGGGGATCTCCAAGGCCATTACCCCATCGGTGAATGCCTCCAGGTGAGCCCTTGCTCCAGCCGTAACTTGCTGGAGCAGCTGCTGTAGGTAGCAGGAACTGTGCCAGCACCAGCCCGGCATGCTAATGCCAAGTGTGCTGGGCTCTGGGAGGCCACCACGGCCTGCAGGACTGGGAGAAGGGGGAAAGGGCAGCTGCCTGTGCTGGAAAAATTGGTGGCATTTTGTCCCATGCCAAAAGACTCACTAGCCTGGGTTGCTGCTTGCTTGCACCACTGCCCGCAGCACACTGGCTGCCTGAACCTCTCTTGCTTCTCCCTTAGGTCCATGTGAACCTGCTCATCCTGGAAGCCCGAATGCAGGCAGAGCTGCTGTACGCATTGCAAGCCATCACCCAGTACATGATCTCCTAAATGGTGGGGAGCTGCGCTGCGGCAGGGCCGGGCAGCATCTTCTCTCCCTGGACTCGTGCGTGACCCATCATGCTGGGATGGATGGCAAGGGATTACTCAATTTAGTTTACTTGACTGTCTTGGGTTTTGGTTCCCCCCCCCCCCCCCCCCCCCCCCTTTGTGGGGCTGGCTGAGTGGCCCCGTTACGTGCAATTACCAAACTGTGAGGCAAGTCCATGCTGCTGAGATGTTGGTGTGATGCTAGAGACTTGAACATGTCCAAGGAGGACTGCCAAAGACATGGGGGGAGAGGGAGGTGGGAGGGGACTGGGGCCAGTTTAGAGGGATGTTCCCTCACAAGCAGAAGCTCCTTGCCCAGACACTGTGGGAGCCTCGGTCACCGCAACAAGGGCAGAGGGGCGAGCTGGCTTCCTTGCCTGTGCTGCAGTGGCCGCCGGGCTTGCAAGCCACCCTTCAGTGTCTGGCCTCATTGGAGTGATGCATCTCGCTTGGGAACAGCACAGGCAGCTTGCGGGTGTGTTGCAGCATCCTGAGTTGCATGGTCAGGCAGGGAGGAGTGCTGGCTCCAAGTGAGGGCCCTTCCCCAGCCTGGGATGGGAAGGGGATGCGCTTTCTGCCTATGCGTCCTGCCCTTTAGGTCTATGTGCCAAACCCCTCTGGGATGGACAAGTGATGACCGAGGTGAAGTCCAAACTGTGAAGCTCTTGCTGGCAGGGTGCCCTAGGGCTCTGCCTTCTCTGACAGCAGGGTGAGAAGGTCTGTGACAGTGTTCAGGCTCTGGAGATTTCTGCAGAGGACTTTGGGCAGTCCTCGGGGAGCTTGCTCCAAAGCCCCTCCTCTGCCTCCCATCAGCAGAGGTGCAGGAGGAACAAGGAACGCTTTCTGACTTAATGTGGCTTGTATTTTCTTACCACCGTGAGAGGGCCAGTCACTTGCTGCTTAACAGCATGGTGGAGGAGCCTGTGGTCAGCACAGGTGAGCTACAGGAAGCTTCTCCTTGAACCTGGGCTGGGGAGACTCCCTGGGCTGTCCCCATTTGAGCAGAGGCAGCCCATACACCAGCCTTGCCCTCTGCCCCATGGGCAGGAGCATGTGCCACTGCTCCCCCCTGTCCCAGGGCTGCTCCCTGCCTGTGCTGCAGCCCCTGGCTGGGGAGGTATGAGGGATCCAGTGCAGGCTCTGGAGAGCAGCCATGAAAGGGGAATGAGGCCACCTGTGATAAGTGGGAGCCTGAAGCAAGGGCAGCTGTCAAGTCAGCCCAGCGCACGCTGCTTCAGTCGACCTGTTTACTGCAATGTACAGGGAGAAAACCTTGTGTATGGAAGCTACAGAAAAAGCCTATTTTTGCTATAAATATATTATGTTTGACATGGATGTGTGCTTTATTTCTGCCAGATGTTGGAAAGGAGATCTGAACTTAGACTGCTGCTCTGAAGGCAGGACAGCAGTGCCTGGCTGACTGCAGCCCCAAGATGGCTCCAGCTCCAGGAACTCCAATGTTCCCAGCCACGATGGGGTCCTGTGCTGACAGCTCTGGTCCAGGGCCAGCAGCTGTTCACTGGGCCTAGACCCGTTCTGTTCAACTCAGCTATGTCCTCTTCCCATGCTCAGATGAACAACTCCTGCAGCGTTGCATGTTCAACAGGAAAAGGGGGAAGGTTTTCAAGGGGCTGCAGTGCTCTGGCAAGTAGGAGGCTGCTGGAGGAAGGAGCTGGCTTCTCCCCTGCCAGGTACCTGGCCACAGGAGGGTGAGGTGTGGGTGCTGCTTCTGCAGCTGAGGAATAAGCATTTTGCTTGCACTCACAAGCAGGTGCTTGGTGAGCAAGGCCAGAAACCAGGACCAGCTCTTTCCCCAGCAACACTGCAGGTGCCTCCCTGCAGCATGGGCTGGAGGAACCTGTGCTGGGGCTGGACCAGCTTCTACTGGGCCAAGCTGGTGCCCAGGCAGTAAAATGACGGGACAACTGGTGCTGGGCAGTACTGGCTGAGTCAGTATGGTGCCAAGACAGTGGCACCAGTGCCAGGATGACTGGTGCTGGGACAGGTGCCACTAGGCTTGGCTTGACAGTACTGGGACAGGCACTGCTGTACCATCATTTAGCCCCAGTGAGGGCTGGGCACAGATGGGGGCAGCTGGGTGTCCTGCTCACTGTCAGGAATAGCGCTCCGATTAACTGTGGCATCCTGCCTGCCTGCCAGCCGTTTTGCCAGCCTTTCCCCTGCTCCTGTGAAAGCAGCTCTGTCCTCTACAGGGTTGGGATGAGCTGCAGCAGGCAGTGCTCCGCAGGGCACGCTGCCCCAGAAGCAAGCAGCGCACCACAGCTCTGCGCAGCCTGGGGCTGGCTCCCAGCACGCTGCCAGCAGCAGCATCCTCACCACCCACCATCACCGTGCACTGCTGGGGAGAGAGAAGGGAGATGGCAGCAACAGCATGGCACTGGCTGGGGGTGAAGGGCTGCCCATCCCCAGGAGCTGCAAAGCAGGTTCCCTTTTGCCCCCCATCTCTCTCCATTTGCGCACAAAGAGCTGGCCTTACAGGAGCTGGGACAGCTGCTGCTTGCTCCGGCTCACAGAACAAGCACCAGTCACAGCAGCAAGATGAAGGGCTCCATGGGCTGTCAACCCTGACCAGAAATGAGCACAGCTGCTGGCAAGGCCAGGGGAGACTGCCAGCCTCAGCTCCCCAACAAGAAGAAAACATCCCAACATGATCTCAGAGCTAGAAAGCAAGAAATGAAGCAATCATCTACTCCCATCCCTGCAGAACCAGCAAAATTACTATCATGTCCCAAATAGGTCTTGTAGCAGGTAACTCAAGTATGGGGGATTGTGGAGAAGCCTGTAAAGGATCTTGTTGACTAGACACTTCAGGGCAGTTCTACACCCACACTAGTAACTACAGCTTAGCTTTTGAAACCCATGAGCTGGTCCTTCATGTTCCCAACCTCCCCTGCTCCCCTCCTGTGCCTGGCCAGGCTGTGAAACTGTTGCACTCACTGAGGCCCAGGCCTTAAGGCTTCCTGGGAAGGGCAGTGCAGGCACTACACCATTCAAGGTAAGCAGACGGCTCTAAGCTACATGGCACACCACGAGTCTGGCAACTTCAATGCTTGGCACCCTGCCCTGGTGCAACCCTGCACCCTTCATCTGCTCAGACTAGGATATTCCTCTCTAGTGCTCTGTGCCTGGAAGGAGAGCTGTCAGAGCCCAGGGTACCTCTCCTCTGCAGGAACCCTCCAGGATGTCCAGCATTCCCATGTGGGAGCCAGGCCACTGTGACCTTACCTGGAATTACTGAGGGGTGGATGCAGGCACATGTCCAAAGCAGTCACTGAGTTTCCTGCAACAGCCTGTAGCAGAAAGGCCTGCTTGCAGGCACAGCCAGGACTGCTTTTGTAACAGCCAAGCCATCCCCAAGCTGTGGGGGGAGGAATGGTGTGTCCTAGCCTGCAGAGAACAGCGAGCCATGCTGCAGCAATGGTTACTGTCACAGCTCCTACAATGCACCCATTAAAAGCCAGCCCTATGGCTGCTGGTCTTACAACAGTGGTGGAGGGGGAAAAAAAAAGTACATGGGAGCTGGGGATAGACTGTCCTGCCAGGACAGCCCTGGAGCAGGCAGCGTGCACCCCACTATCTCCCCATTCTTCAGCTTGCCCTTCCCACACACCAGCTACTCCACCACAAAAGACACGTGAAGTAGGGCAACAGACCTCCCTGCTGTGCTTTCACACATGGTTCCATCGCTGGTGGCACAGGAGAAGCGTTCATCAGCTGGCAAGCACCTGGGGCAAAGCAGGTCTCTGGCCAGAAACTAAGATGAGCAGAAAAGCTGGTGAAGTTTTTGTGCTGGCTTCAGGTACTGCTTCTCTGCAGGTAACTACTCCATAGGCCAAAATGCTTATGGTGACAACTCCAGAGACCTACGAGGTCTCTAATGCTGCAAGAAAGCCTGATCTACTGCAAGCAAGGTGCACTGAACCCATGTGGCTGTTAGGAGAGAACACAGCAGGACTCTTGGTGACTACTGCAGATGGTGTCACACACATCAAAAGTGACCCTGAGCCAAGGCATCCAGGTCCCAGCCTGACATCTATTTGGTGCTTTGCTCTCCTTGGCAGTGCTTAAGCATCACAGGCCAATGCTCAAATCAGCATAAAAAGTGTTAACAGCTACTGGGGGGAATGCATGGTCCCCTGTTCTATGTCAAGTTTTGAACGCGTCCACCCTGACCCAACCAACAATTGCAAAACCTACCCTCAGCATTTTGTTTCTCCAGCAGCACCTACAATTATGTGCTTGCAGGAAGCCCTAAGAAGTGCCCAAGGAACAGACAGTTCCCCTAAGGATCTCCTCCTAATCCCCCATTTTTGGGGATTGGCTTAAATCTTGAAGCAGGAGTCTTAAGATCCCTTCCAGCGTTACTTGCATTAACCATTTTAGCACTATTATTTATCAGGTATTACTGAATATTGAGTATCCAAGGCTTTGAACACACATTTTCTGGCTGTACACATACTGTGTAATTTCATGAATGAGACTTTCTCCTCAGTATTTTTAAAAACATCCCCCACTTGCTCTCCATGTGTCTAACCAGGCCAGTGGAATCTGTGCTCTACACTCCCTCCCCCTTTCTCTCTTTCTCTCTGATCTACTTACCTGCCTCCATGCCAAAGCAACATGACCAAGGCTCTGAACAAGTCTTGTCTTCTGTAAGATCTCTCCTGAGCTGTGGTGCATGGAGCACCCCCAGGGCAGAGGGGGACAGCACATTCTCCAGCTTCATCCTAGCTGTGAGAAGGCAGACCTGCTGGAACAACACACTGTTTTGATTCAAGGGCTCCACCACGTTTCTCACAAGCTGCTTCACTGGCTCAGGCTGTATCTGCATTCCTACTTGCCTTATGTCAAGGCAAGACCCCTTAAGGTACACACTTGAACACCTCTGAGCAGTCCTAAGGAATAACCAGCTCCTAGCTTCCACTCTGACAGTCATATCCCCTTTGATGGGCAGCTCCAAGCCATTATCTCCTACTATCAAAAATGCTCTCCAGCTGTAGTAACCTTCCTTTTTCTGATGGAGGATTTGGGGTATGCAAGCAAAGATAAAAGCTCACTCACATGCTCATCTGTCCTAATTGTCAGTACCTGCTTGTGGATGGAGTGTCTGAAAGAAGAGGGTAGCAGCAAATCCATCTCTCTATTCCTAGAGATAACAGGTAGAGTTGCTGACACTCGAGGATGTTCGAATGTAGCTATATAAAATGAAGAGTCATCTTCTGCACTCAGGTCTAGAAGGGCAAGGAATTAAGGGGCTAGGATGACTCTAGACTAGTCCTGCACAAGTTAAAACTCCCCAGGGTCAGTTTTAGGGCTTGGCAACCCCACGGGTCCCCACACACTGCCAGCAAGTTGTAACAAGAGGCTCTACAGACTGCAGAGCACGCTGGAATCTTTGTGGGCTGTCACACTGCAACCCTTCCACTTCTGGCCAGCTAAGGGGCATTTCACCAAGGGGTTGCCCTAACAGGTGAGAAGGGCAGATGAAAGAAGCCAAGGGCAAGAAAAAAATAACTGGTCCTCACTGGGGAAACAGAACAAACTGCATGAGACAGAGCAGAGGATTACAGGTTTTTATTTGTCAAACATTCCCCCCTAGTCTAGCACATTCTACAGTCTTGCTAGCACAGATGGTAACAAAGAGCCTGTAATGGTTCAGAAGTTACACTGCTACAGAGAGCAAACAAAAGCAGAGTTTTATTATGTAAAAAAATTTATTGTGAGAAATGGATGAAAGAGTGCAGAGGGTGCAAAATGTCAGCTAGTGGTGCCTGCCCTGCGTGCAGCAGACGTCTGTGCTAGCAATGCAGAAACCCTTCCTGGGATCGCACCAGGTGAAGACTCCACTGTGCTGGAAGCATCATTTCACGGAACCATCCCCATTGCCTTATGAAGAAGGCACCTTTCAGGAGAAGTGACCTATCTTCTACATAGCCAAACCTCTCAAGACACCTTGGGGAGCGCCACAGGGTAGCACCACACCGAGCACCATGGCACCAGCTGCAAACATCCCCTTCGACCACACACCATAATGCTGCCTCAGCCAGAGAACCATAAATGCAACACCATCAGCTCTTTCAGCTTCTGCTGCCCCTTCTCCCTGCTTTACACCATGATATTAGATGCAAGTTTGATTCCATCAGAGGTTGTTTCCATCAACTAGAGACACATCATGGTGTGGAGAGACACATAAAGGCTACTGAAGAGAGGGGATCCCTTTCTTGAAGGGTGGGCAACTGTGGTGACAGGTGGGATATGCTACCAAGCTTTCACAGGGACAGATCTTGCAGGCTTCAGGAGTCAACTCTTGCTTGCTTCTCACATTAATTAGAACATGTTTTTCATTAGACATGCAGCTGAGGCAAAACCTAAGCTATCCCTGTTCATGCTGATGTCCCAGAATTGATTGATTTGTTGTGAGTTTTTTTTTTTGATAATGGGTCCAGACTTGCACTTTATTTTGGTGACAGTCCAGGACACCACTCCCAAGGCACTCCAACCTGTGGCACCAGACACAGGTTTCTCACTCCTGGAGCAAGGCTAGCCCTGAAGCATTTGAGTGTGGCTATAAATAAGCAACTAAGTAAGAAAATTAACAAATTATGATCTACGTAAAAGCTTTCTAGGCATTTCCTTTGGAAAAGCTGGTTAGTGCTACTTGCTTCTAGTATGAGCCTCATTTATGAATACATCTGGGCTCTGGAACGCTCCCACTGCTTTCATTCCTCTCACTTACCAGGATGATTTGACTGCTGTTTTTAAAGCAGCACAGGGTGGGGGATGACATGTTTTTAGACACACCAACACAGAAAACTAAGGGCTCCAAGAAGCTTTCAATATTCAAAGCTCTCACAGGAAGCTGGGAGTATAGTAAAATATGCTTAAGTTATAAAGAAGGCTCAAGCAATTTGCTAAACCTGGGTGTAAATAAAAGCAATCAAGTCTGCCTCCTACTAGGCTCCATGGGCCTAGTTACCCAAATCTCATTCGCAACCCAGAGCTGCATGGTGGCTTCACGCTGTGAAAGATGGCATTTGATCTTCTGGAGATGAAGAAACTTGTTACCCGAGCTCAGTGAGGACAAGGAAAATGCACACAGCGCAATGTAAGGCTTCATGCCAGGAGTCCCCTGTCCACTCCCCTCAGGGTACTTAATCCAGGAGCATCAATCCCCATGTCACTGGCCCCTCCCCACCCAGCTCACAGCTGCTCTTGAAATTCCAGCCCAATCCTTCATTAGAGCAAAACCCAGCCCACAAGTACAGGGCCTGCAGTGCTAATGCAGAATGTAGATTCACCAAGACACTATCCTGAATCCAGCAGCAGTCAGTAGCAAACACTTTGGGCAAGAATACAAAAAACTGGACAAGTATTGAGCAACCCTCTGCCAGGTACAGCCTTTCAGCAAGCAGCAGTGTGTCCTATGAGGAAATATCCCAGGCTAGAAAAGCTCAAGTTTATGTAAAGTTATTTGAGAAGGGGCTGGGGAACTCCTGATTCTCTGCATCCCTGCCCTCTTTGCCCATGATCCAAGCTAATCTGCTACACATACAAACGAGAAGCTAAGTTGCCTGCCTGAGCCTGCAGCATTACATTCATGGTTTACTGAGCACTCCTGGAGCACTGTTAGTCTTCTGAACGCCATCCTCAGCACTAGCACATTCTCAGGCTTCTTCAACCACTGCCAGCTCCTGTTGTGTTGAGGAGACAGAGAGCACCTGCACAGACTGCTGCAAGACAGAGACGTCACCGTCAGCAGACTGGTACAGCAGGACTCCAGCCAGAGGTGCTCCTGTCTCCAGTGCTGTGGCCAGGAGGCCAGCTTGGGAGCATTGCGGGGGGGGGGGTGGGGGGGGTGGGGGGTGGTGGAGATAGGTGCTCTATTCCTTAATAAAAGGACAGGGTCTCTCATGAACTCACACTGTAGGGCACCAACCACGATGAGCCTTGGTGTACCTGGGCTGCAGCTCCTTCAGCTGGAACAGGCTGAGGACATGTACTAGCTGAGAGTATGTCAGATCACTCCAGGGCGCTACCCGAGTGCTCAGGGCCAGGCTCTCTGCAGCCAGAGATCAGGCCAGGTTCCCAGTGCTGTCACACCTGGGGGACACCTTGGAACAGCCTGAAGACAGCACTTCTTCCCCACAGACCAACCCAGCCAGAAACAGCTCACCATGAATTTGCAGGTCTGAAGCACTGGTTACTAATATTGTCCTCCCTATTGCTTAGGGTTCTGTTTTCATGAGAAACGAGCTAGAGATTCACATATAACATGACCACACATACCAATGTCTTGTCCTTTGATACATGGCTGCGAAGCACAGGCAGCCAGTCAACTTGCTCTGGAGATCATGGGATTCATTTTCGCTCAGGGCCCAAGCTGACAAAGTGGTACATTATGTGTCAAGTAACACAAATCCCACCAGATCTATTAGCTGCGGCCCACAATGGCCAATTCATTTGGGCAACACATGCCATCAGGTGTTTGTGGAAATGGTGTCCATCTATTTGTGTAATGAACTACCTGCAGTGAGAATGGGCACCCATGACTCAAGTCTGCAAGACATGGGATCCCAGTTTAGGGTCTGCCTCTCTGTTTGTTTGTTACAATGAGGCATGGCCAGACATGCAGACTGTGGGTAAATTTGAAACATACCACCATGAGGTCTGCCATGAAGGCAGCCTTCAAAGCAAAGGTTATCAAACTATTCAAAAGCTTTGATGGCAGAGCATCCTAAAAATAAGACTTGAATACTCCTTGTTGCAGGTAACCAGACAAACTGCTCCTGTTCCAATCTCCGCTCAAGTGAAAATGAAATGAAACCCATGAAAACAGAGCAGACAAGGTGGTAGAACAGTACGTCTCATAGCACTGCATGATATAAACCTTCTGAACAGAAGCCATCGCCACCTTCAGAAAGGATTGGAAAGGCTTTCTGCCAGACCAAGCCCACCAGAACACAATGAAAGCACCATGTCTCCCACAAATCCTGCCACTGCAAACACCAAAAAAGTGGCAGAAACATGCCAGCTCATGTTCTGAACTAACCTCTTGACTCCTAGCTTCTGTCCTGCAAGAACAAAGAAGCAGGGCAGGATCCCAGGCACATCTGCAAAGGTGTACCTACAGGCTTCAAGTTCCCCAGCAGTAGCAGAAACTTCAGCAAGAAAACAAAAACCTTCAGAAACCAGGAAGTGAGCTACCAAAAAACCAACTGTGCCCTCCCTAAGGGCAACCCAGAGTGTCAGCAGATCTAGCATGATCCAGTCCACACCATCTTCTTAGCAGACTAGAGAATCTGTCCTATGTATCAGCTGCAGTCCAGCTACTTAAGGGATTAGCTGAGAATGAGCGCGCTGTTAATGATTAGCATTCCCTAACATTGTGCTCTTGGCTTGGTGGGACTGCCCAGTTGGGGAAAGAGACTGAGTAGCTGTGGCTGAATGCCATGCCACACAGGCACCTTCCGCCTGTTCTGGGGAGAGCAGCCATTCCCCAGTTACACTGTGGTGCCCTTCCCACTTTTCCAATGACATCTTCAGCTTCTTGGCCCAAAATGCCTTAGGCCTGTCCCCTCCCATACTGTAGTGTTATCTGGTATCAAGGGGACAGATGCAGCAAATGTGGAGTTTTTTTGTTTTTTGTTTTTTTTTATCCAATAATCTCATTTTCAATTAAAATATATAATATATATTTAAAAAGGTTTAGAAAAGCTTCTATGTAATTTGCAGCTACTTTTACATACAGATTACAATAATGTACAACTCCTCCCCAAGGCGGTTTGAAACCACGGGGACCTGCCAATTCTTTCCCCTCAATCATATACATTATCAAACATCAAATGCATTTGTTCCTAATACAGCTCTGAAAAAGAAGTCTGTCACTGGTACCTTCTCAGAGGGAGAGATGCCTAATACATCTAATGGGGACACACTTAACATTGGCTTCATAGTCACTGTAGAAAGTTCCCAGATTAGTAAAAAAATATTTTATCTATAGAAAATGCCCTTCTGAAAAGCAACCAGGGCTCTGTTAAGGCCACACCCAGGCTTTCCATTTCTCTGCTGTAGCAAGACAGATCAGAAACAAACCCAAAATGATGTTTTTGTGTCCCAGAAACAGCTATTAGCACCTGTGCTTATTTTACAGCAGCATGGCGTGTCAGGAAAGTGCTGAGAAAAGCATAGGGACTTCTTGAAACATGCTTCTGATTCAATGGGGCTCAGTTGGCACAGTGAAAAACTCAATGTCCTCCTGTTCCACTCAGGTGGACAAGAGGAAGCCTTCTGCACCACAACCACCACCCTTCCCTGCAGAACGACAAATAGGCGCTCCAGAGATGGGCATGCTGAAACCACTGAAACCAACCCCTGAAATACCGCACCCTTTTCCCACAGGGCTTCCACCAACAAGCTCCTTCCAATTCCTCTGCAAGTCTGTGGGATACCAAGTGCACATCTGGTGGCTTAATGAAAACGTCCAACTACTTTGTCCCAGAGGGCAAGCCAAGTGAGAGCAGAGCCTGCCCTCCGCCAGTCCGAGGCACTGAGAGACTTTCTGCCATAGCAGAGAGAGGATAGCCATTGAGAGATTCCTCCAGCAAACCGAACTCTTCACATGGGAAAATGCTATTGCCTGGCACAGAGTCTTCTGGCCGAGGTTTTTACCAGGGCTCCTCTTTGGACATGTAGAGCCCAGGGTTTCTCCAGATGGTCCAAGGCAGGGTCAGGTTTGTAGGAAGAGCCATGGCACATAACAGGATTATGATTTTTAAACTCTTCCTGTTGCTGCCAGATGCAGGTTGCCCCTTCTTCCCAGGTGGGCAGCCCCTTCTGCCCAAGGTGTGGTGTGCAGGGAAACCAAATCCAACGTGCTCCATTCTTTTCTCTGCCAGGGGTGGGAAGTGAAGTCAGAACCCGATGTTCAAAACCTGAAGGACACTAGGAAGAAAAAAAAAAAATTAGAGTGAATGGTTAGATCTCAGCTTCAGTGGGAATCCTGGATGCATAGATAAGGAGTTAATTACTATCAATCAGCCTCTGCTGCAAAAAGGATGCCAACTTCCAGCAAAGAACAAACACAGATCATAAGAGACCTTGATCAATGGCAAGTCAAGTGGAGGATGCAACTGCTCAGCTCCAAGCTTCAGAATACAATTGAGACAAAGACAAAACAAAAGCATAAAGGTCAAAAGTAAGCACTCCTCCTGTAAGCTGACAGCACCAACAGAGCTCTGCAAGATAAGGAGGTTTAAAGAAGGACTTGGCTAGCACAAGAGGCATTGCAGGAAAGCAGCAAGGAAGAGAAAAATTACACTTCACCCTAAGCAACCACAAATATCAATTGGTAGGGAAAGGACTAAGAAAAAGGATTTTTAAAGATCACACACTACAACTGTTTATGCTCACCCACTTAAAGAAATCCTATATCTACCTACAAGTAATTAAACATTTCTAGATACTTCATTTCCCTGCAAGTCTAAAGATCCCTTCTCAGGTCTCCTGCCTCACCTCAACAAAGCTACCACAACTCGTTCAAACAAGCCTTGGAATAGGTCTAAGCAGATTTAAGACACTGACATAAAACCTCCACTGTAGGCCTATGATCGACTTTGGAAGGCAGAATAGAGAGATAAATGTAGGGCATCCCAACAGTTGCATTCAGTAATAGTGAGCATGAATAAACTTGTGGAAATGGAAAGAAGCTACAAGAGGGAATTAGCCCTGAACAAGAAAAGACAGTAACTTAAAACAGAAGCCAGAGCAACAGGCTACTTCAGGAAACTTAAGTTGATGGGGGTTTTATTTATTAATGTTCTGGTAGACAAAAATACAGTGTTTGGACCAAAGGGAATTAGATAGAGCACAGCAAGAAAACCACGAGTCCAGACCAAGCTGGGCAAGGGATAAAGAGTTCTCCAGGCTATGAAGCTTTAGGGAGTCTAACTGAAAAACTAAAGATAAGTAACTAATGTCCACCAGAACACTGGACAGACTTTACACTCAATGAGACACAAACTGTACCACTGTACAAAAGAGGCAACTCTATTCCCAGTTATTCCTCCTACTGGCTTGCAGAAGCACATAAAAGAGGTAGATGAGCAGTCCCTGAGTTGCTCAGAGTCAGCCGGGTGGCCACCCACACTTCCCACGACCAGAATGGAGGACAATTGCATTAAGTGCTGAAGGCAAGAGTGGTTGCCCATGATTGAGCATCTGCATGCCACCATCTAATTCCAGCTGTGGCTACCCCTTTTCCATGACCTTGCTCACTAAGGCACCCGTAAGTCACTCTGTATGGCTTGCACATACAGTGCCTTAACCAGTGAATGGCAGGTTTACAACTAAGTGAGCCACAGCTACCAGACGGCAGCAGCAGAAATTGTACAATTTATATTTTTCCTAGTCAAGGAAAGTATTCACATGCTGACTTTCTTCCTCTGTGGCTAATAACTAGGTTTGTGGGTGTCGCATTGCTGCTGGGCAGAGGCAAAGTTTCAATGTTTCATCTCTAATCTCCGAGTAAAGAGCCAAAGGGTTCAAACAGACTTGTGGCGAAGCTGTGGACAAGCTCTTTAGGATTTAACTTGCAAGAAGGGGATAAGTCACATCAGCTTTGAGCACCACAGGTAACATCAACTAGCTTGTGTCTTCACAAGTGCTGCAGAGAGACTAAGTACTTATTTCTAAAGATCTTCTCTTGCCTACAAAGATAAATACTTCCCCAGCTCCAGTTTCATTCTGGGTGTTCAAATGAGTGTGATCACTGGCATTTTTGATGAACAGTTTTTGCTCAGTGTTACACCCATAACTGACCCAGAAATCTAAAGGTTAAGCCCACAGTAACTACTCAGAAGGACGGCTTTAGGTTAGCGATCACTTAGATTAGCTTTTGCCAATGTGAATTTAACATGGAAAAAACACATTCACAGAAAGGATATGAAAGTAAAAAAGCCTGTCACACTGCAACAATATACACTGGAACAATATATAGTGGCAGCCATGCTTTCCCTGAACAGTGATTTCCAAACAGGGACCCTAATAACTCACTGCAGTAACAGAATCAGAGAAGGGAGAGATGACACAATCTTGACCTGAGTGCAGACACTGATGACTGTAGCTCACTTGGCTTTGGAACTTGTAAATTTGACAAAACATTTTGCCACCTTTTCCCATGGTCCTTCCTGACCTCCAGGGACACTCCTATTTCTCTCCATGCATGCCCTGTTCCCCCTTTCTTAGAAAGCTGACCCATCTCTCTGTCTTGGCAGTGTTTTACACAATACTTGCTCTCCTTTGGGGAAAAAGCTCCCCTTCATCCCACTCCATGGATTCCAGGATACAGGCAAAACTGAAAAGCTTTGCAAAGCTCAGAAGAAGCAAACATAATCTAAAGACAGAATAAAAGGCTTGAAACAAAGCACACTGAACAGAGTGTCACTTCTCCAAGTGCAGTACTGCTGTTAAGAGTTGTTCACCAAGAGGCATGTAGGAGCTATGCTTTCTGCTGAAACACAGTACTGGTTCAGAACTTGTTCCAGATCTCACTCCTTTCTTAGTGAGCATGTGCCCAGTGTATTTCCCAGAAAGTATCACTTCAACTTCACGCATGGAACAAAGCAAATCCAGGGTTTTTAACATCAGATAGTTCCTCTGTTTTGATTAAGCAATTCACATGCTAAGTATGGAATAATAATATGGAACAAGAACATAACCAGGCTGTTAAGAGCTCATGTTCTCCCTCTTAAGCATTTGATTACAGTCACATCTTCACCAGTACTAGACTCTACCCTTTGATAAACATTCCCTCAGCTTCTCTGCTTTACACTCTTAAAAAAATAATCTATGCCTGATATTCTGTAGAAAGAGGTCTTGTCTACCCAGCCCAGGTAATTAATGCACCCAGGAATGCAGAACAGTTTGCATGTTTTGAAAACACTTCTGTGACAAATATTTCACCCCTGCAATGTCAATGTATACCCCAAATATGATGGCCTGCCCTAGCATGGCATGAAAAAAACCCAAAACACAAAAGCTCAGAACAATATCCAGTGGAAACACTGCTCAAAAGGCCACAGTCTCTGTCACTAACTTGCAAACAGTCCTAATGTGGGTGAAGGACGCCAATGTTCTGTCAAGCAAATTTGTCTTTGAAATCAAAACTGAGTTTCCATATTCCACCTGAAGTTCAGATATTCAGTTTAAGACAGCCACTCAGTAATTCAGCAAGAGCACAGTCAAGAAATGCACAAGACTATAAAAAGCCCCATAATGAAACAGAAAAGCTTGATTGATCCTCCCTCTCCCTACAGTAAAGGGATCTGTTAAGTACAGACAGAACATTACTAATAAATGAAATCCTAAGCATTGTGGTGGGACTTGGAATAAGAGGGAGTTAAATTGTGTTTAAAAAGTCAATATATAGTGGTATATCAATATGTTCACAGGGTTTAAGTACCACTGGCTCAAAGGACAGCATTTCACTTTGTCTAGACCCAAGCACTTGTCTAGAGTGGCTCTACTGGGGCAGAGCAGAAAAATATTTAACTTAATATCTGGTCTCCAGCACGAACAGCAGCAGAAATCACCAGAAAATTTAGGTTGAATTGGGCCTCCAGAGGTCACCTCGTCCAAATTACCTCCAGGTTACTCAGGTGCCTAGGAAAAAGTATTAAGGTCAAGTACATGATAATTTGACTCAGTCTCCATCATTCTGAAGCTCAAGGGCTTCCCACAACTGAAGCAGTATCTGCAATTTGCCCTTACTTCTGCCTGCTCAGCTGGCCAGTATTAGGGGTTGAATTTTTAACACTTAACAAATACTGTATCTGCCTCTTAAACAGGAAATACTCTTGGCAAGCCTTCCACTTTCCAACCAATATCCAACCTATGCTCCAGTCCATAAAAGAAACTGTCCATTTTCTGTTAGCTAACTGAGCTCCAAGTGTGAAGTATGCCTTCAGCTCCATTGCTCTAATTCTTCTTCATATCAGGGTGTCACACCCTCAGAGAATAAGACATTTTTAACCCTTGTTTTCATATAAACTATTTGCCAAACTGACTCTAGAAATTTTTGTGCAAATATGAGAGATCACTGAAGAGACAGCTTTGCTGTGCATGGGATAGCACTAACATACCCTTTCTCCTTCCACCTCCATCCACACTGCATACTCCTGTCCCCCATTCCCATTCCAATAATGGGTACATAAGCAATTCAGCAGTTAATGCTGATGAACCAGCTTACCAGACTTTACAGACACTATCCCAGATAAGGGAAGGACAGAAGGTCTGCTAACTGAGAGTGATTGTTTCCTGCTACACACAGGGCAAAGCAGGCAGTCACGACACAGACACGCTTTGCAACTACACATATTAGAAAATTTTGCAAGGGTAATAATAACGCGCATAGAAACACAGCATGTGCTTGGCTCAGTTCAACCATTCTGTATATACAGGATCATGTCTTTATTTATGGAATCAGCATATGCTCTCATGTGAACTTCAGAGCTATAGGCATTGCATGGCAGAGACCAACGTCCTGTAGTGCAGTCGTCTTTGGTAACAAGAGACAACAGGAGTTTCATTCAGGTTGCTGCTCTACTCCATAAAGGAGTTTACTACCTGGTAAGTTAAGTCTACCTACCTTTACACAGCTTTTTCTCCTTCTACAAGGGAATGCAGCTCTCCCAGAAGCTTTTTACTCAAAGAGCGCCAGCGCCTCCAAAGAGGTATCTTTAACTGCTGCAGAGCTGGGCACAGGACCCATCCCAGAAACTGCTGTTCCTGCCATAGAGCATTTTACATAACTACACCTACCTTTTTGTGCTCCTGAAGTTAACTTGGTACCCAGGTATGGTTGGAGGCCTGCGAGGTGCTGGGATAGCTGGGAGTAGACAGAATGGGTTCAAAATTAAAGTCCAGTCCTTCTCCATCCATAAGTTCACTGTTGATTATGTAATCCATATCACATTCAAGGTTCTCCATGTACATGTCAATGTCCAGGTCAATAGGCAGCCTGTCCTGGTTCAATCCCAAGGGAGCAGGGCTAGCAGAAGAAAGAAGCAGTGGACTGCCCAGCTGGACTGACTGGGCAGTTGTTGCAGAAACTGGAGCCTTCAAACTGGTGATGCTGGCAGTGTTTTGAGGAGATGTTACTATGGGAAGTGTTGATGGCAAAATGCTGGCACTGACTGGTTCTGCCTGCTGCTCTGTAGGCTTTCCTCGTGGATTGCCTGAGCTCATTTTACTCTGGGCGGCTTGTCCACCTAGAAGCAGAAGAGTTCGGCTGCTCATCCTGTTACCAGTCTGCGGGAGAACTGGATCCACCTGAGTCATCATAACATCCCTTGGAGGCGGAGAGCTGGGTGTCAGAAGAGCTTCCAAGGTCTGAGGGGCAGAGAAATGGCTGACAGAACTTTGCAGTGAGATATCAACAGGGTTAAACAGGGAATTGCCAAAAGTAGTGGTCTGACCAGCTGAATTTGGGCTCCGCAAAGAAAAACTGGAATCTCTCTGGATCTGACCACTCGAGGCAGACTGCTGGGTAGATAACACAGATGAGCTGGGAGACATCAAGTTTAAGCCATCAATGAGCTCAAGCTCCTCAGTCACAGTTGGTGGAACATTGCTAGATGCACTGGAGTACACTAAAGAAGGAAGCAACTCTTCATCGTGGAGGTCATCCTGCTCTGTCAGGATAGGAGAAAGTCTGGCACTAATGGTGCTTGCATTGGAACTGGTTCGAGGCCGGAAGGTGTTCCACATGTCAGAGTCCTCATTGCTTCTTGAGGACGGGCTCCCAGGCCACTTAGGGAATTGGGAGCCAGGACTGTCAGCAGTGGATTCTGGAGCAGACTGCAGAGGAGGCTTCTTTTTGGATGCTTTACCTCTGACTTTTGCAAGTTTGCTGCTGTTGTCCATGGAGGCAGCTCTTCTTCTTGGTGCTTTTCCACTTTTACCACCCTCAGGATTGAGCATCCACCAAGAGCTCTTCCCTGTGGCTTCATTATGGACTTTAATAAACTTGCTGTGCAGGGACAGGTTATGTCTAATAGAGTTCTGAAAAAAAAAAACCAAACAAAAAAACAAATCCAAGATATGAGGACCTGACAGTTGACACACCTCCCACCTAGAAACCTCACAAGCATAAACACATTCAGACAGTATCCAGAGAAGAAAGTTATAACAAAGACATACCCATAAAAACCTGCTATTTCTGCTTGCACATGATTGACACCAACTAGTAAGCAGTGCCATGTCTCACTGCAGCACGGAGGGTGAAACTACTGTGACAACTAGCAGCTTCCAACTAGCAAAATACTAACACAAAAGAACTTTTCAAGACCATACAGAATCTGCAAAAAACTAAGCATACCATAAAGCAACTAAGCAAATTCCCAAATACAGCTTGCAACTTCAAAATGAGCCTAACTGAATTTGAGCTAATACTGCTCCCATCCTTCTGCCAACCCTATTAGCCAGCATAAGCCTGGCTGAAGTTTTTAATTTTTATATGACTAGTTTTCAGACTGATTTGAGCACAGCATAGCAGTGAATCAAACAGACTGGGTGAAGAGAAATGGCAAAACACTTCTCATTCAGTACGCCCATTACCATCTTCATCCCAAAACCAGAGAAATGAGAGAAACTTTGTGGAACAAGAGTCCTGTTAATCCTGGACCCTGCCCGCCTCACTCTGCAAGGAGACAGTATGCCTTCCTCTGTGTGTTTCTAATGCGGTAAGATGTTCAGCAGATAGTGCACTCCTACACAGTACATGCCAGTTTTAGCCTATCCGATCTTTCTGTTTGGCAAGGCACACATTCCTTGCCTCTCCCAACTACCTTCTTTTGGTTTAGCTTTGCTGGAAACTGCAAGCTAACATATCTGTACACCATCATCAAACTGAATTTTCATCCTGCAACTGATAAACTCCCTGGTATTTTAGAATCGGCAAGCAATAATCTCATTGTTTGAGCAGATCCTCCATAAACACCCCCTGAGGCCTGTCATGCATTTGTTTGATACTTGCATTTAATTTGTTCAGATGGTCAAATTACACATCATTAAAAGGTGCTACACTGGTAGCATAACAGTGGTCCAAGAACAACATCTTTTTCATATAAACTAAAAAGTATATAGCAGCCTTCAGCTTTCATGCATGCTTTCTTAATTCTGAACAAAGTGAACTCTGCTTTTATCATCCTTTCCCACCACTTCTGAACACAGTTCTTTCCTGCCTGCTGCTTTCCCTCTCCCCACCCTCTTCCTCTCAGACAAGTCCTCAACATGCTAATTTTGGCCACCTCACCAAAATTACTATCCTAGAACAAAGCAGGTGTAGATAAACAATACAGGCAAAGTGGAAAGTTTTCATGGAGAGGGAAGGAGATGTGAGAACCACTCTGCGTTAGCTTCCATTTTAACTTTTGGCTATTGAGGACTTGGAGAAGACTGGCTGCTTGTGATCGGTATCAAAGGATATGTATGCTCTTACTCAGAGAGCACCCCAAGGGTTACTGTGGAGCCAGGGCCTGATAGAACATGTGTCAGTCAATGCTCTGACACAGTTTTATTATTTAAGCTGTTCACAGTAATACCTATACAACACTCCTGCCTGGCCTCTTCTCTAAATAAAGCTTTCTTTTCCTTCAAGTCTCAAAAAAAGTAATTCAGACTGGCCCCCTGTCTCCTGGAAGGTTGCTCCTTTCATTTCCAAAGAACCCCCTCTCTTTCCCCACATAAACGTGCATGACTTTGAATGCATATTGCTGCAGCAGTAAGAACTACTAGGTTTTCACTAATTCTTCATTTAGTCTCCTGAAAGTAATCCCTGAACTCATGATGACACTCAGTCCCATCAGGAATGACCCAGTAGCTTGTACACACAGTACACATTTGGAGTCTCACAACCACCTGATTTTTAGCTTTGTTTACTAAAATGGAACTTTAAACCAATAGGTTCAGGATTTCAAAATTTCACAGCTAACTATATACTTTTTTCTTCTCACACATGGCTATAGCCAGGTTTTAATTCCTGTGTCAGCAAAATCACACTGCACTGGTGCAAGCATTTCAGTAATACTGAAACCCCAAGAAAATCAGAACCACTTCAGGTATCCCAAGTGACAATTTTAGTATCAAGTTTTCTAGTTTTTTGGCTGAAAAGCAGCTTGAAATAAGACATCTTGGAATAAGACTAGGATTCACATGAACACAAATATGCAAAGCCTGGTACCTTTTATGAAACAGTTTCAAAGTGCTTCTACATGTTACTGCTAAACTGTCATAACGGCTAATAGCTGTAGAAACAGGTAACTGCAGTACCACTCCTTCCTTCCTCATCTTCAAACTCTCCTCCTCCCATAAAACAAGCATCTGTGACCCTATGAGCTGGTTCAGAGAGCTAACCCAACCTAAAAGCAGCCCTGTCCTTCCTGAAAATTACTTTTCTTGCCTCTGTTATCTCTGCCTATTTTTTGAACTACCTCACTGTGGGGGTTAAGTGCCGACAACTAAGGAAGAGAACAGAATGTGTGGCTGGAGGCAGAGGAAAAAACCCGAACACTTCTTACATTATGGGTTAACTGCTGTCAAAACTGCAATGCCTAAATTACCACTTTTGCACCTCTCCTGCAGACTTTGTGAGGCAGCTCACCACTGCAGCAGCAGCACCCAGAGCCATAACACACCCACATGACTGAGCTTGCCTGCATACTGGAGACTCAAGTTGATAGAGTCCCAAAATACAACTGAACAAACGCACTTACCAGCCTGGGTGCTGTGAGACAGCGCAAGAGATTCACACTTGCACAATGCATGCTCCCCAGCACAAGCATGCATCTGCTAGAATGATTTAATACACCTAACATATGGAGGGCACCCTCAAATCTCATTGAGAAAGTAAGGGACAAATCAATTACACTAAAATAATCACAGAACTCCAGGTCAAACCTGACAGGAGAGGAAATGACAGAGTTCAGTCACCCAGGCAACCCTGACGTATTTCCTTTCTTGATGTTAAGCAACTCAAACCAGAAACATATAGATGACATTAACTTTTTAGACACTTAACTTCAGCAGTGCATGAGGATCCCAGTTGGTCTGAGCACCTGCAATCCACACAAGGTCTTGGGTCTGCAAAGTCTTTGACCATAAGGAAGCATGATGTGAAAGAAGAGGCACAGGCAGGAATCCTTCAAATCCTTAGGGACCTCTTCAACAACTAGTATAGGGGTGCTTATTGCTGTTTATTCAGATATCTTATAGAGGTTCTTGTGGCTGTACGTTAAGTATTGCAGTGAAAGAAATGCCAGTCTGTGTGTCTAATCCATCACAGATCAAAGATGAGTCCTGTAAACCACACTCAGACAAAACCATTCTGAAATTAATGACATGTTACGCAAAAAAAATCAAAGTTTGGCTAGAGACATTTATTGTACACTGAAGGGTGGACCATTCACTAGGTCCCAACCACTGTGTGTACAAGCTAGGATATATAGACCAGCCACAGAAGTGTGGCTAGCAGCATACACAAAACTATTTCCTAAATCTCAGTTACCACAACATTAAATCTTCTTCTTTGATAAAACCTCCTAGCCCTATTTAAAGGGCAGGAACACACCTCGCCATTGTACCAGGCCTGCCCCCACACTAGCACTAGTGCTGCTGTGGACCCTGCCCAGCACCGAACAGTGCTTTGGTCTCAGGATGGGCAATTAGCCACAGGAGCTGGCAGCACAACCAAGCAATTATCCCACCCTGTCAGCCTTCTGGACAACTGCCGTAGACACCAAGATACTATCAAAAATGCACACGTGGGTCACATAGAAGACAGAATGCCAGTGACATCCTTTCCAGAGGACTACATGGCTTTGTAGGTAAGGCCAAGGTTATCTACCATAAAACTGAAGTTTTACTCAGAGCAGGTCAGAACATTCAGAATGGTTTGTTCAGACTTTAAGGCTCCTCACACTAAAACCAAGCTTAAACTCATGCTCCTGTGATGTACTTTCTTCCAGGCACTGATGTGACAGGAGCAGAAGGAGGCTCTTGTGCCCTGCCCAAAAGAGCTCGTCCACACAGCAGTGGTGGATGATCTGTGCTAACAGGGCACTTGGGGCCAAGCACAACTATGCTGAGAAAGACAGAAGAAACAGTAGCTATCCTTGAAAATTTTGTGCTTGCCCACATTTGCCTGGACTTTCAATCACTGCTCCCTAGGGCCAGGCCCATTCTCCTGGGAAACATCCAGTTTCTACTACAAACCACAGAGGCACCAGATTTCTTAACAAAAAGTCTCACTCAAGAATGAGTGACAGGAAAAACAAAATAATATATGCAATCACTGCAGCTGCCTGTAATACACTCTCACTGCCTCGGAGGCATACAAAGAACATGGTCACATCCCAGCACAGGGCCATGTTCCAAAGCCAGACCTATAATTGTGCCGAATTATCATTTGCCATGGCATTCTTGGGAGGCTGCAAGGGGAGAACGCCCTGCCTGCTGCATTTGTCAGTGCCTGTCTCAGCACTCACCCAGCCACTTGGCTCCAAAGGCTTCAGGAAAGTCTTCGTTGCAGAGATTTTGTAAAGTTACACTCCAGCAAGTAAACAACTGCTCCAGAGCCAGGGAGCTAAAACATTTCCCCAGCAAACTCCATCCAGAAGGCACACGTGAGCACAGATACCAAGCTCTGCAGACAGGGAGCTGTATCTTAGGAAGAACATTTTCCTTCCTGTAATCTTTCAACAGGAGCCCAGAAGAAGAAAATCCTAGCTCTCTACAAAGCAAAGACTGAGGCAATCTACAAGTTTACCAAGACAGGCAGGCATATACAACAAAAGCTGTTCAGGATTAGATAGTGCAGAAGAAACTTGTTGGAACAAGTAATACCAGCAGTCCAGGAGCAGCTTTCTCTGACGACTGCCTGGTAAATAAGCTGTGCTGTAAGGAATAATCTTTCAGCAAAGCAGCTTTCCAGAACAGACTGGCAGGGAGCAGGAAAGAGTAGCAGCAAAATCTTCAGGTAATTTGACTGGCATGGCACAGGGCAGATGGACTTTTGCCAAAAGACAAGCTCTCCCCAACTTCTGAGGGGGACATCTACATTCCATAAGGCTTCAAATGAAAAAAATAAATCTTGCACGTCCATACTTATTCAGGGCATTACACCTTGTTTGGGAGAAGGGGGTGTTAATACCACTTTAACAAGGGCTAAGTATATGCCTCTACATTGTGATGGTAGGCCCTCACCACAGTTGACCACTCATCATTAAGTTTTATCCCACCTGAAAAATAGGACACCTGGTGACCCCACACTTGCACCATCATCCTGCTCCCATGCACTGCCACCAGCCTCATTTTCCACACCCAGCACTTCACCACCCTCCTGTCCACAAGGTTCTGCCATGCCCAGCGGCCTTCCTCCCTCCTCACCAGGCCCTCACCTAGGCCAGACTACTTGCTATGGCCAGACCATTTAAGGATTAATGGGATTATAAGGTAAAAGATTCTGTTAAAAGAAAGACTGATGGACAAAACCTACCCATGCTCCTCAGGTTTCCATGCTAGACTCTTCACTACAGCCTCTGAACAACTGTCTTTCAGCTTCTGTTTGTTATTTTCCTCCCTGCTTTAAGGAAACCCAGCTAGGTTGTCAGCAGCTGGGACAGAGAACACCTCCCTGCTGCCAGGAATAAGCACTAACACCACAGGAATACATTTGGGGGCATATGAGGTAATTGCAAGAGTCCAGCAGTTTCTACCCACCCTCAGCTACTCTGGATTCAAACAGCCAAACCCTCCATCCCCTCGCAGGGCAGCAACTTCCAAGAAACCAAAATAATCCCAACTTAATGGAAAGCAGCACCTACAACATCACTAAAGATTAACTGGACTCAAATTAAGTACCAATAATGACAGCAATACATCACTATTCCATTTATTCCATCACTATTCGATTTAGCAATTCTTCATCTTTAGTGTCAGAAGGTTTCACAGGGAATTGCATAATTTCAGGCATGTGAACTTAGGAGTAAACACTATGGGCTTTCTCAGCGCAATCAACAGAAAGTAACCTTTCTTCACAGACTGAGGTCAATGGCTCTGTGCAGAAGAGAGAGACCCAGACTCTGGACTGAGCCTCCCCTATGCACAAACCTGCACTGGGCTGAAGGTTGCACAGAATCACGCTTTGTTCAGAGCCAAGATGTGGAGTTTAAGTTTTATGTTTCTTTTTGCTTTTTGGCATCAAGTCAGTTATGCCCCAGTGAGCAAAGACAGGGAAATATTTTGAATGTCTTCTCAAACCACCATCTTGAAATTATCATTATCAAAAGTAAACCTGTGTAAAGTGTTCTCACCAGATATTCCTTTCCAGATAAAGGGTTTCTTTGTGAAATTAAAGAAAGCTCTCCTGATAAGTGATTTGGCCCTTACCTGTCTATGTTAAGAAGCTATGATTCTGACAAGTCTGAGCCAAAAAATCTTCAAGGATACAGGCACACTCCAGCACAGCCCAGGTGGATATAAGCAAACAGCTAATGTGACTATTTTAGGAACTCACCATTGCTTTTTTGTAGATCTGACAACAGAAAAAAACCCAAAAGCTGGCTAAACAGCAGTCAACACGCCAATGAACGATAAACTTTTCATCTTTACCAAAACAAGTATTCATATAATTTTGTACCCACTGAACTGGAATTTATTTGCAGGGCCTAAGGATAACATGGCAGAACCTACCAGCTGCAGCACAGCAGAAATAGTCCAGAAGATTGGAAAGGCTTGCTTTTGTCTGCTGGCCTATTACTCTTTCATGGAGGAACTTCAGAGGGCCACAGGATGAGCAGCTGCTCTAACCTGAGGGAGCTCTGCACATGCTTGCCAGGAGGTCAGACACCTTCAGCTCTGGGAGAGGCCGTGGACCTTCAGAGCCAGCACTATGGCACTGGAAGCTGGTGAAGTCACTCTATCATCATAAACTGAATTGCAGGGTACATGCAAGGAAGCACCTGGGAGCCCTCAGCCAGGTCTCCCAATCCATCTGGTCAACGATTAATATCGACTATGGGCAACAGGCATATAACACAAGCACAGAATGGAAGGGTTTAAAGTAAAATGCTGTCCACTGTAATAAAGATTAAGAGCTAGCTGAGTTTGCAGATGGGTGACACCTTCTGTTTCAGACAAGCTGAATGCTTGGTAATTTTTAATTTGTAATACAGCTACTTGAGTTGTTGCACATATGTATGTATATATATACGTACACATTTGAATCAAAGTGAATGAGAAGTACCAGAATGCAGAGGTGTGACTTCAGCCTTCTATAACTAATGCAATACTGCAGAATCATTTGTTCTTTCCTTTACATTGCACGCATAGGAGACGTCTGATTTTTGCTTCAGTGAAGTGTCTTTGGAGGGTGAAAATAATGGTTTTAAAGTTCATTCTGTTCCTACAGAGGGAAAGACAACAGCTTTGGGAGAACACACAGAATGTTTCATGGAGAAAGACTAGTCCTTAACGTTGCTCCTCACTGTGTCAAACTTAACTCATACTCATGGATGTGAGAAATGCAACAACCAGTCCAAACTGCTTCAGCGGGGTTTATGCACTTCTACTTTATTCAAAACCCTCAACACCTTCCTCCCCCAAGTAATCTCAAAGCCAGAAGGAATTATCCTCTTATCCGCAGAGCAGCTTGCAGAGCACCAAGGGGAGGATTACCAAGAAGCCCCACGACACACCCCTGCAAGGACACTTCTGCCTTTCAGGCTGGTTAATTCTTAACTTCAGCTGAATCACTGCAGGGAAAGGACAGACTGCACACCCAGCAAATCCGTCCTTTACAAAGTGCTTGAAGCAGTTCAAGAACAGCAAGTACCACCTTCCTCGAAAACACAGATTCTTCCGGAATTCACAGAGGTTACACCCTGGCAGTCTGTAACAGCTGTATTTCCCCCAATTGTATAGTGGAGTAGGACAGCTGTAAAGTAATTATGAAGCAACAATGAGTTTAACTAAAGTAGATTTTAAAAAAAGTTTTTAAAGACACATTTCTTTTGATTTCCCATTTTAAATTCTCTATTAGAACTACACTACATACAAATAGGACATATTATCAGTATGGCTCTGCCCAAACAACACAGAAATACCAGAACTCTAGGAGCTGTAGTACTATCTTTAACAGGCATCAAAATGCTACATCAGCATTTAGCAGCAGCTCCACATTAATTTCCTTTACCCAAACTCATTCAGTTCAAAACTGAGACGTCAATAAAGCCAAGACAACTCAAGAAGTTTTTCTTTTACTTTACAAATTAAAAAAAATAAAAGGAAAGATTCACAGCTCTAAAAAAACAAAGGAACAGTGAAAACAAAACACCAGGCAGGTCCATTCCTCAACTGAAGGCACATCTTTTGTTTATTCAGTTTGTCTTAAATATAAAACATGTACCTATTAAATTTACTCTAAGTCCACAAAAATCAAATTAAACTGATTTGATTGATTCCACATCTTTAAAACTGTAAATGTCTAACGTGCCTTTATCTAATGCACCTTGATGCAAATAGACTAAAGTAAGTAAAAGAACCCAAACCTGTTGCAAATCTATATAACTGCACGTTAACATAAAGCAAGACTAGAATTCAGAGCTTTATGGTCACACACGATAGGGCACACATCTTGCCAAGCCCTGCCAACAGGATCTGAGAGAGTGAGCAGGGAAGAAAACGGAGCAGAGGGAATATACCACAGCCCCCTTTGCCTCTCCTGGGCATGTACGATTAACCACATATCCCCCCATACCAAGCCAAACTTTGACAATATTTGTTAAAAATGAAAACAAGTTTTAATGAGAATTTTCCCCGGCATTTAAACAGTTCCAACTGTATTTCTATCATTGTTTTGTGTTTGCTGGTTGAAGTCAAGGGTTTTAAACTGCCCTAATCATAAGGCAGACTGATTCCCACCACAGCTGCTGTGGTTCTGCCCTCCCTCATCTTTCCTGGCAAGAAGTTTCTGTTCTCTTCCCCTACTAAAGCCAGCTTGAGTTAGTCCTCTCTCAGGCTGAAAAACTACAAACGAATTTCACGCTGAAAAGTCATCACAGAACAGCTACAGCAACAGCATCTGAGCAGGGACCTCAACCCTCGTATGTGCACAAATTCTCACCTCTGCCTTTCTGCAAGTTAAATCAACTATATGTTTCCCAAAAGTGATACATGATTAAAACACAGAGTAAAACCAAAGACTCATGGTCCCATTACACATGAATGAATGTAACAAAAGAACAGCCATACTCAATCAAGTCAGAAGTCTACCTATTCCAGCACCCAGTCTGGCAGGACACTTCACTATATTCCACCTTTGCCATGATATCTGGGGATGCATTTCAGAAGCCACACTGAACTTTCGTCTCAGGCCAAAGAGATACAGACACATTCCTGAAGAAATGCACCAGTTCCACAAACTGTGTGCCAAAATAATGTGACTCCAACACAGCAGCAGCAGGACCAGGACAGCACGCCTAGCCTGAGGAAGCAAGAACTATCTTCCGGTGAGACCACCAAATCTTCTGAAGAAAATGCACCCAAGTGCTATCCCAAATCAGAACTCAATAAGGAGGATTCAGTGTGCACAAAGAAGAAAAAAAAGTCAGTTTTTGTCAAACTACATGCACTCTCCAGGAACTGTCAGTGAGACAGATAAATGGCAAGGGTGAAAAGTTCTGTATTGACCTCTGCCAGCCTAAGCTGTGACAGCTGCGTCCCTCTCACCATGTTCCTACCCTCATTTGAGCAAACATTCGCACTCATGCAACCACATGGTGTGCCACTTCAGAGAGCTGAGCTAGCTGAAAGCTAACCTACCAGAAAAAGCTATCCATTTTCTTTTTTGCAAAATTAACTCTCTGTGCTGACTTACTGCTTCGTCACATAGGCAGAGGAATGCATGGCTGGAGTCACGGAAGCCCCAAACCACACTGGCTCAAGCTGCCGCAGAACTGCAGCACGGACAAACTGCTAACTAACACCGCAAACGGAGAGGTACACTGCAAACGAGAGTGTGGCATTAAGTGTAATTCCAGTCTGCAGCGAAAGCAATATCACACTCTTTAGACTCCAGTCACCATGGCATCCACTATGATATATCAGGACAGCCTGAGGGACTATTTCGCAATCCAGCTCTCACATCTCCTCTTCTCTTTGCTGGAGTTCCTTTGACTAAAGAGAATGGGACCACCAGGCTGCCACCTGCAGAAGACGGAAATGGAGTTTAGCTCTTTTAATAGAACTTTGCACGTGCCTATTTCCAGAGCGAGAAGACAACGCCGAAACTTTGGAGAAATACGTTGCTTTCCCTTTCCCAAACTCCAGCAGAGGTCCCCAGTCCCTGCACAGCTGCAGCACCGCCGCTGCTCTGGGACACAGCACCCTTTTTAAAGGGAGCCTCTTTAAAGCCAAGAATGCCTGCTATGAAACAGTTATTTATATTGAGCTTTAGCACAGTCAGGTGACAAAGAACTGCGGCCTTGTATTTAAAAACCCTTCAACTGGTGCTTCGTCTTGCACAGAAGCTTAGCTACAGCCTTTTAGCAGACCCTCGCTCCTTTCCTGGAAAACATTCCAAACACAAAGGGCACAAGGAGCAGCCTCACAGGGCCACGCTGCAACCACCCACGCAGAGAAGCCCACTCCTCTCTGCTCCAGCTGCACAGAGCCGCAGCTTGGGCCGGGTCCGAGTCCGAGAGGACCCTACCCCGCACTCGCGGGCGGACAAACCTGCGCCAGCTCAGCGGCTTTCGGCAGCGCTGAGCCCCAGGCCGCCGCGCTGCAGCGAGGGGCGGGGATGAGGCGCTGGCACCGACGTCGAGCGCGCAGAGCCCGCCCGGCGACGAGGAGCAACAGGTGAGCACAGGGCTGCGCGGCGCGGAGGGCGGCTGGCCGGCCGGCGCAGGCGGCAGCACCGGCTCGGCAGCAGGGGAGCGGGACGGCGCCTCGGGCGGCCGCTCCTCGCCCGGCCGCGCAGCCCGCCCCGGCCCCGGCGCCCCGCCGAAGGCCAGGCCCGACCCTCCCGCCCCGGCCCGGCCCGTCGCGCACCTTCCAGCCGGCGGAGCTGTTGCTGTCGCCCTTGTCCTTGAAGTAGGGGACGGAGCGGACCATCCACTCGTAGATCTGCGCCAGCGTGAGCCGCTTCTCGGGGGCGCTCTCGATGGCCTGGCTGATGAGCTCGGCGTAGGACTGGTTGCCCCAGGCGTTGCGCCGGGAGCCGCCCTTCCGCGCCGCCGCGCCGCCCGCCCGCGCCCCCTCGGCCCGCCCGGGCCCCGCCGCCGCGCCACCTGCGCCCTCCTCCGCCGCGCCCGCCGCGCCGCCCGCCTCCGCCGGCGCCGCCGGCAGCTCAGGCCGCGGCAGCGGCCAGGTACAGGAGCGCGGCCGGCTCTGCGGCTCGAAGTCGGGGTCGATGTCCGGCGCCGCCGCGGCGCCGCCCGCCTCCGCCATGGGCGCCCGCCTCAGCGCCGCCACCGCCGGGTCTGAGCCGTTCCGCCGCCGCGCATCGGCCCGGCCCACTACCCCTTTGTGAGACCCGGGCCCCACCACCGCCGCGCCGCTCTGTTTACCAGCGAGCAACGCCGCGCCCTGCGCCTGCGCGCGCGCGGCACACCGGGAGCGGTAGTCCCGGCGGGGCGGAGGCCGGCGGCACGGCGCGGCTGGCGGACTACAACACCCAGCGTCCCTCGCGCTGGAGGGGCGGGGGCGGGGCGGGGCCCCGACGGGTGAGCGTGGCAGGCGGTGCGCCCGCGCGACTACAGCTCCCAGCGGGCACCGCGGCGGCCGCACTTACATAACCTGCCCGGCCTCACCACGGCGGTCTGAGGGCCCGGTGACCCCGCGCAGGTGTGGCCGTGCTGGAAGCCCCACGGTGGGAACAGCTCCTCCGCCGGCACGAGAGCGCGCAGTGGCCCGGGAGTGTTGCTCCCTCGCACCGTCCCGTCACGGGCAGGAGCCCGTTTCCGGGACGTACCCCAGCACAAGGCGTGACGGGCCCGGTCGGTTGGTCAGAACCGTAGCAACCAGGTTCCAGGGCCCCAGCACACCCCGCGCCGTACAGCGCCCGGGGCTGGCTCCGCCCAGGACGCTGTATGGCGCAGTCCCTCTGTAAGTTTTTCGGCCCCGCGCCCCGGTTCCTAGCTCCTAGGCGTTCAGTGCGGCTGGCTCGGGGGCGGGCTCTGCACCGCCCCGTGGTGGCCCGGCCGGGGCGGTGCGGGGCAGCGTCGAGAGCGAGCCCGGCCTGCAGGTTCCGGGGCTGCCCTGTGGCGTCCCCCGCGCCCTGAATACTCGCTCCGTTTATGCAGGTGGCGGCGCTGGCGTGCGCGGGCCGGGCGGCGGCTGAGGGGCCCCGAGACCTGGATACCCGCCGCGTTATGCAGGCGGCGGGCGGGCGACGTCGCGTCGTGCGCGGGCGGGGCAGGCTGCGGCAGCGGGCGGGGCGGGCCGGGCGGGGCGGTGGCGGCACCACCATGTCGGAGGCGGCGGTGGCGGACACCCGGCGCCTGAACGCCAAGCCGCAGGACCTGACGGACGCGTACGGGCCGCCTAGCAACTTCCTCGAGATCGACATCTTCAACCCGCAGACCGTGGGCATGGGCCGCGCCAGATACACCAGCTACGAGCTCCGGATGCGGGTGCGGCCCCTGTGGGGCCTGCGGGCCCGGGGCGGGCGGAGGCGGGGAGCGGCCGGCAGGCCTCGGGGCCCGCCGTGCGCCGCGGAGCCCCGTGTATGCCCTGGCGGGGCTGCGCTGCCCCGTGGCCGGGTGTACGGCCCGGGGAGGGGCGGCGGCGCTTGGTGCGCAGTGCCGGGGTGGCCCGGGGCGGGCGGCCGGGGCAGGGCCGGGGTGGTCTCGCTGCTCTGGCTGAGCGCGGCCTTCGCGGTCGGGGCGGGGAGCGGCGGTGTGTGTGTCGGCGGCCCCGTGCAGCCCGGGCGTAGCTCCTGGGGCTTGGGGTAGCCGGGCAGGGTCCGCGCTTGTCTGCGGCGGTGGGGAGGGGGGGGCTGAGGAGATGAGCTTTGGCCCGCCTGGGGCTGGCAGCTTGCCTGCGGCTCTCCGGCGGGCCCGGGCTCAAGGTCAGAGCGCTCGCAGCTGGTGGGTTTGCCGGGGCCCTTCAGCATCCGACGAGGGCTGGTATGCACAAGGACAAGGAGGGTGCTGCCTCAGCAGGCTTCTGTCCCCTCTCTAGAGCCCCAGCCCTGGCACTTGGGCACCGTGGTTGCTGAGCAGGGCATGACTGCGTGCAGCTGGTTATCTCAAGCAGGAGAGGAAAGCTAGCTAGCTGTATCTTGGGACCTGATCACAGGGCAGTCTAGCTACCCCTTCTGAGTCAGCTTGATCGCTTTACAAAGGGCCCATGATCCAGGAGCGTGCATAGCAGGCTGAGCACTTCTTGCAGGGTTCTCTTCCTTGGTTCTTAACCGAGCTGAACTGGGGACCTCTTCACAGCTCTGCATCTGATAGCTGAAGGAAGTAAAAGTAAAATTGAGCTTCCCCGGAAACAAACTACCTTTAGCGCATGTTAGGGTGCTGGCATTGACTTCTGTTCATAGCATGATTTAACTGCTAAGTCTCCACTGCCTTTCAGAAAAATTGTGTGTTTGATTTTTTTTGTTGTGACACTTGGTTTCCATCAGCCTGCCAAAGTGTGCCTGGCAAGTGGCAATGAGAACCTTTCGGTCCCACTGAAACTAGCTCTTGTGGGGATGCTTTGAAAGCAGCTGGTTTTACTTCACAGACCTTATAAGAATATAGTTAAATGTGTTGCAGCAATACCTGTGTTCATCTGGGTGCTGCTTGTCAGAAGGTTTTGCTACCTCGGTTCCTTCAACGTTTCAGGCTGTGTTGATAGGGTAAAGGTAAAGTTACTATAGCTGTCAGTCTTTAGACTCTAGTGGTGGGGGAGAAGGATGGGGAATTGCTGCATGTTCCTCCAGTGGTACAAGCCGGATAAGAAAAGGCTGCTTGCCTGTTAGGATAGATGATCTGTTCTGAAAGAAGATTGGAGTATGAGTTCTGGCCTTGAACAGTTGCTGGGATGAGATTTCCTCCCTTAGTTCTTCCATGGAAATACCAGTGTCAGGTCAGAGGTTCTTTTCTTCTGCAGGCTGCTGTGAAGCTCTTTTGTAGATCACTTCAAAATGGAGTGAACTCAAGGGAAAAAAAAAAATCAGCCTTCTCTGTGTTGTGAGCCCTGGTTCCAGCGCATGCCCCTGGGAGGGGGTGTGTTCCTGAAATAGTCACTTGAGGGGGAGGGAATGGCTGGCTCTGAGTAGCCTGGCAAGTGCTTGCTTGATTCCAAAGGGCTTCTGTGCTTGTGCTCTGTCCTGAATAAAGAAGCTGGGTGTTCTCATGATACCTCCTTCTCAGGGGGCTTGGTTTTCTAAACGCAGCTTCAGGTTTCAATGACATGTGGAAATACTATCTGGCTTCCAAAGCAACCTGCAGATTAACTACTCTCTTCATTACAGACAAACCTCCCAATCTTCAAATTGAAGGAGTCATGCGTGAGGAGACGATACAGTGACTTTGAATGGCTGAAGAATGAGCTGGAACGAGACAGTAAGGTGAGGCCTGGCTCAGATCTGCCTGTTCCTGAAACCAGGACATACGGGAACAGTTGTAGCAATAATTTTGAGCTGCCCAGAAGAGAGGCTGTGATGGTGGGCAGCTGTTGGGGCTTGATCTCTATCCACACAATGAAGCTGGAGGTGAGTGTCAAATGGTTAAGGATATCCGCTTGCAGGTGGATATTCTGCTGACAGGGTGATTCTGTGCTTTCAGATTGTAGTGCCACCACTGCCTGGAAAAGCCTTGAAACGACAGCTTCCCTTCCGAGGAGACGAAGGCATCTTTGAGGAGTCCTTCATTGAGGAGCGGAGACAGGGACTAGAACAGTTTATTAACAAGTAAGCTTGATGTCCTGGGTTTGCTGTGTGCTGCCTTTCTGGCTACTGCTGGTAGAAGAGGGCTGTGGATTGACTGGGAAGCAGTCTTGATCTGCTGCACACAGGTACCGTGCTAAAGGATGGTGCCTGCAGCCGGGTAACGAAACCATGGTTCTGAAGCAAGTCCTGCCTTGAGCGTGGGTTGTGTTCAGCACTCTCTCCTGAGAGTGAAGGAAATATTAGCAGAATAGCTGTGCTGCAGAGACCCACCGACAGGGTAGTGTTGGTTCAGGATGCTTGTGCCCTGCTGCAGGGCATGGTGTGGGAGGGAACACCCTGTCCTCAAGTACCTCTTGCTGGCCCTGTTGCACACCGATCTGATGACCTTGGGCAGAGCCCGGTGTGGGTGTGCTTGGAGCTGGCTGCCCGTTAACGAGGAGGTCTGCCTTATTAGCTCCCTACAGAGAGCAGAGGTGTCAGGGTCTCGGTGGTGGCTGTGCTAACCTCCACATCTGATTTTCTTCCAGAATTGCTGGACACCCACTGGCACAGAATGAGCGCTGCTTACATATGTTCCTGCAAGAGGAGACTATTGATAGGAATTACGTCCCAGGGAAAGTGCGCCAGTAGGAGCACCTGGCACTGTCTTCCTCCATTCCACCCTCCCTCCTGCAAAAATGACATTTATTTTTACACTAAATCTGTCTTCTCTGAACCAGCTTTTCCTCTCTTGAACCTCCCAGTTTGTTCAGTATTTTCCTGTTTTGTAACTGGCAGCAGCTTGTTCTACTGGGCTGTGGTCTTGGCCTAAAGGTATGAAGATTTATGCAAGTGAGCATGTTATCCCACACCTAGGGGCAGATGTGAATAGGTGTGGAGCAGGAAATTGCTTATGGCGTTATGGTGTAGGAGCTGCCCCTCTCCCTGTACAGGAAGGTATGAGTTGACCTTCAGTCCCCTATCTGTGCAGCCCCAAGCATCTCTGCAGGAGACTCTGAAGAATAGCAGTTGTCATGTTGGTCAGTGATCGCATCAGGTATTAGCGTTTTAGTAAGGCTTATCCAAAACAGTGAGTAGGTGCCTGGGTGTGTTGGTCTCTTGTCCACCCCATTCACCCTGCATGAAACCCCCATTCTTCACTGTCTGGAAGTGCTGAGACCCAAGACCTACTCTAACCCTGCTCTCAGCCTCCTGCATTACAGACCCATTTGGTGTATTCGTGTTAATCCCCCTCCTTTCTGACATGCTGCTGGCAGCTCGAGGGGTTTCCATGACGTGTGCTCTCATGATGCTCTGTGTGGGCAGTTTGACGTGTGGAAGCTGGGATAGCCTGGGCTGTAGCAGTGTGTGCTGCGATGCCTTGGCCCAGGGTTTAAAAAATGCCACAGCTTGCTCTGCTGTGGCCTGGTGTGGTGGTGTTTCCAGCAGCACCCTGCTCAGCTGAGCCATGGTGACCTTATCCTGCACCCCAGCTGCAGAGGGGAGGAGATGGGTCTGGCTGAGGAGGAGCAGGAGAGGACTGGTGAGGGCTGTTGTAGTGTGTGGCCATGACGGCTGCCACAGGAGGAGCCCAGCAGTGGGGCTTGGGGTGAGGCTACCTCTCCAGAAAGGGACAGCAGAATATGGTCGGTCAGTCCTGGGTTAGACATTTGCTTATGAAGCAGGAGAAGTAACAATGGCTTTTTGTGTGTTCTCTCCTGTTCTGTGGTGAGCTAGGCAGTTACTTGTGTGGAAGCGAGGACACAAGACTGGTCAGGGAAGCGTCCAGAGCTTGAGGGTGACCACAAGGCTGTGACTTGCTGCAGAAGGACTGTCCTTTGGAGGCTCCTCCAGCTGCCACAGCTGCAATGAGCGAGGTTGGGCCTTAGCTGGGGGACTCCTCAGGTCAAAGCTGGCTGGTTTATAGGCGCTTGGTCACTTTGTGGTGGCACAGTTGAGTCTTTCTTGGAGCATAGACCTGCAGTGACTGCCCTCCCGTTCCTGCCAAGCACGTTCCCCAAGGGCTCCCTAACGTCTCCTGGGTTTTCTGGTGAAGAACTGGCGCTGCTGGGTAAGAAAGAGGTGGCTCTCGGGGAGAAGTCGCTGAAACCAGGAGGGAACCGCTCCGGGGGCCGGCTCGGCCTGGGAAGGGTGTGTGGGGCAGCGCAGAGGCTGGTGCTGGTGGAGGCGGCTGTGCCTGCAGCAGGGCTCAGCCCGTGCCCCCCGCCGCTGCCGGCTCCCGCTTGGGGCGGCCCCTTCCTCCTGCCTGTCCTGCCGCGGGGCTGCCAGCCACCCAGCTGTCTCCACCCTGTCCAGTGTAACGTCCCGGTTCCGTTCGCATTAAACCACTGTGAAGCCAAGTCTCTGCCTCGTCCTGGGGGCTGGCGGGGCGGGGGCAGCACCGGCCGGGGGCGCTGCGCGGAAGCGGGAGGGAGGCGGGGGACCTCCCCGGCGGCAGGGGGCGCTGCGCGGAGGCGGGAGGGGGGCGGGGGACCTCCCCGGCGGCAGGGGGCGCTGCGCGGAAGCGGGAGGGGGGCGGGGGGGCTTCCCCGGCGGCAGGGGGCGCTGCGCGGATCCGCTGAGGTGGTGGGAGCGGTTGGCGGCGGCGGCTGGGAGGGATGTGGCGGTGGGAGCAGCCGCCGGCGGGGTCCGGCTCGCCGGTCTGCCCCGACCTGCTGCGGCATGTAGACGGCCCGCGCTCGCCGCTCTCCCCGCTGTACCTCAGCTTCTTCGAGGAGGAGTGCCGCACCATCGCCACCCGCCTGCGCCTGGGCGCCGCCGTTGCGGCGGAGCCCTCGCCGGGCCCGGGGGAGGACAGCGCGCTGTGGCCCGACGCCGCCGGACCCATCACCTCCACGCCGCTGCACACCTTGCCGCCCCTTGACGAGAGGGCCCCGGACAGCGCGACGCCCGCCGCCCGCCCGAGCACGGGTGGCTCCGAGGCCGCCGCCGCCCCGGGCCCGGCCCGCGGGGTGCCCCGGCGCCTCCCGCAGCCCGCTGCCGGCGGTGGCCCCGGCGCAGCGCGGCGCGGCTCCGGCCTCGCCCGCCCGCAGGCCCTGTCCCGTAAGGCAGCACGGCGCGGTGCCGGACAGCCCCCCTGCGGCGGGCCGGGCCCCGCGGGCCGCCCCCGCACCCCCGCCCGGTCCCCGGGCCGTGGCGGCAGGCTCTCTGTCTCCCGGGCACGGGCCTCTCTGGGTCTGCAGCTCCCTAAGGCCGGCAAGGAGCTCGGTGGCCTGGGAACAAGGCTCCCGCAGCCCTCAGGTGAGCCTGGTCGCTGGAGAGACCCCCCAGCACGGTGACTGCTTCCCCGGGGCTGCAAAACCCTCTCTCTTCCCCAGGTACCAAGCTGAAGCTGATGCCGGCTGCCAAGTCCAGGCTTCAGCATCCCCATGGGGCCTTGCAGCTGACACAACCTTCTGCCATTCCCAAACCCACCCCCCGGGACACAGAGATGGAAAGTAATTCTGCACCTGCCAGTTGCCTTATGGAAAGCTGGGAAGCTTGGGGGGACTGATGCTGCAGCTAGAAGGGAGAAGGGGGAAGGCCTGGGCTGCAGCATGGGACAGGGACAGAGCCTGGGGAGTGGGGAGTCCCTGTAAGCGGCACAGGTAGGAGCCCAGGAAATGTGCTCATGCCCCAAGTGCTGTATTAATTAGCACTATCTGTCCTCCCGCCAATGTGGCCTAGCAGCCTGTTGGCTTGGAGCCCTCACCCCATGGTCTTGTGGGGTCGTGGGGGTGCTGGTGGCTCTGGGCCTGGGACAGGCAGCCTGACTGAGCCCTGGCCTGCCCTAGGAGAGGTGCGGTGTAGCTGCTTTGGAGTGGCAGCCTGTGCCTTATTGTTTGTCCACTGTAGCTGCTGTCGAGGTTGGGGGTCGCAGACAGCCCTCCCGGAGGCTCTCCACAGCAATTCCTATTGTGGCTTCTCGCTCCCGACTGCAGCCGCTGGGAAAAGTGGCTTCCCCCAAGCGCTTTTGCCTCGGTAAGGGTGAATCTGGGCAGAAGCCCTGGAGGCTCTGGTGTTGTGGGAGGGGGGAGCTGCTGCCCTGGGGAGAGCATTCAGGGGACTGCAGTCAAGGCTGGTCCTGGGGAAAGGACAGGAGGGGGCAGCGTGTGCTCGGGCTCAGAGGAAGAGAAGTGAAATACAGAGGAGTAAGGCTAGGTGACGTCCTTTTCCCTGGAGAGGCACCCTGCAAAGAGGCTGAACAAATCTGGTGCTCTAGCTCATCCATAGGGCAGGGAGTGGCCCTGTTCAGTTCATGTTGCTGTCAGGGCACTCTCTGAGCAGGGGTTGATGCTCTTTATTTTCATTTCCTGGACCCCACTTCAGGATCGACTACGCAGGAGCTGATATGCAATAGAACCCGAGAGCTGAAGGAAGATGGTGAGAGCAAAGAATGGGTGGTTGCAGCAGGGACTGTCTTGGGAGTAGGTGAGCAGTATGGAGGTGTGGTCCTACGCAGGAGTGGGGAGCTGGAGCTTGCTCCCCTGTAGAGAGGAGCCCCTCTGGAGCTTTCCTGGCTCCTAACTGCCAAAGGCCTGCTGAAATCCAAGCGTCCTGTGAGTGTACCATGGTGAGGAGAGTCTACATTTCTGCGTTGGACTCTAGTGGATTTTTGTCTTGTGCTGGGATGAGCACAGGGGAAACATGGACAGCTGGCAGCTGCTTGTTGGGCAGTGCTGCTCCCCAGCAGGGTCCTCGCTGAACAGGCATGCCTGGGGGTCCTCTAGCCTGCTCTGCAGGCAGGGTGTGCTGCCTTCCCTGGGCAGCCTGCAGTCCTGGGCCCCGCAGAGGAAGACGAAGCGAGGAGGCTGTCCCCACTCTGCTGCAACATCCCTGCCCTGCCCAGGGCAGCTGTCTGCCCTCCCTGTGTGAGCAGACTCCTAGCAGGAGCCCAGAGCTGCTAGACCATGCAGGAGCACCTCCCACCAGTACCTGTACAGGCCAGGCCAGCAGCAGCCTTTGGGCTGGAGGGGCTTGAAGACCTCTGGCTCCCTTGGACAGGTTCTGCCCCTGGTCTGGAGCAGCAATGTGGGCTGGTTGTGGGCTGGGGATGGCATTTATGTTTGTAGTGGTGACACTTCTTTTCGCAGGTAAGGCTGACCAGACGTGGGTGTGTGTGGAGTCCTCTTTTTCCAGTGAGTTGGCCCCTGGCCCGACTCCAGGGTGTGGGAATGCAGTCCCTGCTGAGCAGGTAAGAGCCAACTATGTTCTGGCACCACAGACCACCATTCAGGCAGTGGCTTGGGCCATCTGTGCCAGAGGTGGGAGGTGATGGGACCTGGGCTGCCAATTTCTGGGTGGGCACTGGAGCTGTTTTAGCCCTTCCCTGGAGTTTACACAAGATGTGCATTTGCTGCATGATTTTACCACCTCTCCAGTGCTCAGGGGACTGTAGGCATCTATCCAGTTAATTTTATTTTAAGGGGCTTTTGAAAGATGCACACCCCCTTTGGTTTGTGGTGTTGCTTCTATACTTCCTGACATGTTGGACATGCCCCCAGCATGGGGTGAGGAGAGCCTGCAGCAAGGTGAGGCTCCAAGATGTGAAGTCTCCTACCTGCAAAATATGTTTGTGCATTTACCAGCAGTTTTAGGGCTCTTCACTATGTGGCTGTAGCCTGCCAAAGGGATCCTTGTGACCCATGGTTACTGGCAGTTGCTTGCTGACAAGCGAACAGTGGCTCCTTTGCCAGGTGCCGCTGCTGCAATGAACATACCCTGGCAGTGGTCCCGTGGGTGGTAGGCTTGGGGTGTTGGTTGGGCTGCACTGCAACAGCACCAGACTCCTGAAGCAGGGGTGAATGTCAAAACAGGACCCTGCTCTGACATGCTGAGGCATGTGAGCAGGGCTTCCCGAGCCCAAGAACTGCTGGTGTGCATGTGCTGCCTGCAGAGATGCTCCTCCACAGGAAGGGCTGTGCTGGGGCTGGGCTACGGGTCACTGCGTGGGGGTGACCAGCCCCTGTGTCACACTTACACTGTGCCCTTGCCAGTCTGCAGGTGATCAGTTGTCCCAGGAGCTGAAGCATGTAAAGAACGAACTGGAGCGAGTGAAGGGCGAGCTTGGTATGTGGGGCTGGCTGTTTTGGGGGCTGCGGACACCCGCAATCCAGATGACACCCCCTGCACTTGTACCTGGAGCCCAGGCCTGTAGCTCCGTGCGGATGGGGCTTGTTTGGGGGTAGAGCAGGATCCCAGCTGCTGCCCCAAGAGGGTCTGGGGATGAGGTGTTCAGGATGGGCTGAGCACACACCTACTTGCCTCCTGCCTGCAGCTGTCAAGACTGCCCAGTGTGAAGCCTATTGCCAGATGATCTCCTCCTTGCAGGCTCAGCTCAGAGCAGCAGGTATGTTCCCTCTGAAGGGATCCTCCAGTGATCCCTTGCCGGTGTAACTGAGGGCTGCCAGGTGGAAGGGACACGGCTTGTGGCCTTCCCCGTGAGGCAGGTGCTGAGTGCCGGAAGTAGCAAGTGCTTTGATGCTGCTGTTGCTCCCCAGGAATCTGTCTGGAAGATGCAGCAGTGGAGAGTGGTGACTCGGGGAGACACTGATGGTTGGCACATGGGGACAGACTCACAACAGCCACTTGTCTGGCCACCTAAGGTGCTGGGCCAGTGCTATTTGTGCAGCTCTTGAATTAATGAATTTTTAAACTCCTTGTATTTAAAATAAAGGTGTCTTTTCCCAATGATGCTTGCTGTCTTCTGGGGTCGGGCCAGTGCCTGGTGCTGCCCACTGTTCACCAAAGGGCTGGTTAGAAAGGGCAGATCTGTGTCTGGCTGTGGCTGGTTCTGCTCAGCCAGAGACTTGAGGTCTGCTGTTTGGAGGAATTGAGTGCTGGTGGATGGAGGCACAGCATGACTCTGGGGAAGCCTTTCTGGACAAACCTGGTGCTTCCAGGTGGGATGCTTGGACATGTGGTGGTGGCAGGCAGCTGTACAGGCAGGATTCTGCTTTAAACTACCTTCACGCTGGATGTGGGAAGAACCAGTACTGACTGATGGCACATTGGGCTTCTGCAGCTGTTAGCTGCTACTTACCATTTTATTAGCTGGTGGCTTGTGTCAGTGTCTGGGGGCAGGTGGTGGGGAAGCAGCACTTGGGACTCACTCCCTTATTGTTCCTGCCTGCCAGCACTGGAAGCCCTGCCCTGCTGCCTTCTCTCTGTGGTAGGTTGACACAGGTTGACCTTGTCACGCTGCCTCACATCTGGGTGAGGCCCTGGAGAGTCCCACTGTCTGGTGGTGGCAGCACCCTGAGGCTGGGCCGGGAAGGCTGGCCTGCTCCTGCTCCCCTGTTGTCTCCGGCTGGTGTTCCTGGCTGCCCTGGTGTGCTGCAGGCAGGCTGCACCCCTTCCTGGGGTGGCTGCCGTTGACCCTGTGTAGTGGTGGCTGCACAGGGATGCTCCGACTGCTGTCTCGCACCCCTGCTCAGCACTCAGTCGCTGAGGCAAACAGCTCCAGTGCTGGCAAAATCCACAGCGGAACGCTCTAGTGCAGTGTACGGGGGGGTTCCCTGTACATGCATGTTGATGATAACTTCTTGGTGCAGGTGCTAAGGGAGCTGACTAAGAAACGTGCCCTGCTAGATTTGTTGTTTGTAAACAGAGAGGGACTTGTGGGCAAAGTGGTGATTGGTGGCTGTCTTGGTCACAGTGACCACGAAGTAGTTGAGTTTCAAATTGTTGGTGATAGGAGAAAGACTGCCAGCAAAACTTCAGTCCTGCTTATGGGGAGAGTAGATTTTGGGCTGCTGAAGGAGTTAGTTAGTAAGGTCTCCTATGAATCTGCTTCTGAAGGTATTGGGGTCCATGAATGCTGGTCACTTTTTAAAAGCCATCTCTTCAGAGAACAGGAGCAGGCAATTCCGAAGTATTGAAAATCAAGCAAGTGGGGCAGAAGACCAGCTTGGCTGAGCAGGGATCTTCTTCTAGAACTTAGGTTGGAAAAGGAAAATGTATGGACACTGAAAGCAAGGACAGGTGACACAGGAGGACTACAGAGATGCTGTCTGCCACTGTAGGGAAAAAATTAGTGTGGCCAAAGCTCAATTAGACTTCAAGCTGGCCAGCACTCTGAAGGACAACAAAAAGAGCTTTTAAAAATACGTTAATAGCAAAAGGAGAATCAGAGGTAACATTGGTCCATGCTTGACGAGGTCGATCACCTCAGAAATAGGGATGTAAACAAACCAGAGACATTTAATGCCTTCTTCGCTTCTGTCTTCAACACTGATGATGGGCACTGGGACCCCCAGAGCCCTGTGTTGGAAGACTATGACTGGGGGGGATGATAAACTCCCAGCTGACCCTTAACTTCTTTGAGACTTGCTGCTCCAGCTAGATGCGCATAAATCTATGGGGCCCAATAGGATTCAACCCAGGGTACTGAAAGAGCTGGCCAATGTCATTGTGGGACCTCTCTCCATTATTTTTCAATGGTCCTGGGAGGCTGGAGAGGTCCCAGTTGACTGGAAGCTGGCAAATATTGTTCCACTTTTCAAGAAGGGTAAAAAGGAAGACGCTGGTAATTACAGGCCTGTCAGTCTCACTTCAGTGCCTGGTAAAATTATGGAGAGGTTTATTCTGGGAGTTACTGAAAAAACCACTTGAGAGACAATGCAGTCATTGGTCATAGCCAGCACAGGTTCACAAGGGGAAAGTTCTGCTTAACCAACCATCCTGGTTTCGGCTGGGATAGAGTTAATTTTCTTTCTAGTAGCTGGTATAGTGCTATGTCTTGGATTTAGTATGAGAAGAATGTTGATAACACACTGATTTTTCAGTTGTTGCTAATAAGTGTTTAGACTCAGTCAAGGATTTCTCAGCTTCTCATGCACAGCCAGCAAGAAGGCTGGAGGGGCACAAGAAGTTGGGAGGGGACATGGCCAGGACAGCTGACCCAAAGTAGCCAAAGGAATATTCCATACCATGTGATGTCATGTCTAGTATATAAACTGGGGATAGTTGGCTGGGGGCGAGCAGATCACTGCTTGGGAACTAACTGGGCATTGGTCGGAGGGTGGTGAGCAATTGCATCGTGCATCACTTGTTTCGTATATTCCAATTCTTCTTCTTCTTCTTCTTATTCTTATTCTTATTCTTATTATTATTATCATAGTCATTTTATTATTATAACTATTAATTTCTTCCTTTCTGTCCTATTAAACTGTCTTTACCTCAACCCACGAGTTTTACTTTTTTTTTGATTCTCTCCCCCATCCCACTGGGTGGGGGAGAAGTGAGCAAGCGGCTGTGTGGTGCTTAGCTGCTGACTGGTCTTAAACCACAACAGTCCTTTTTGGCACCCAACGTGGGGCATGAAGGGTTGAGATAACAACAGATCTGAGCAGAGCCTGTTAAAATGAATTTGTTACAAGCATTCATTATATTAATTTAATAGTTGCTGGTCACCATGTCGATTTATTAGCTCTTAGAGTTGTGGCACTTGTTCTTAGAGTTGTGTTGCATATCACCTCACTTGCTGTATATGGTCCCTGGGCTGCTGGGAGGTGGATTAAGGTTTTTGCTTTGATGTACTGTGTAACACTGTCTTATGGTATGTTAAAATTATCGGTCATGGAACTAATCTGGTATTTGTACTCAGCATTGTCGTCACCTTTATACTTCAGGAGCCATCTGTGGGAAACCGTTAATAATGACACCCTTTACCTTTTTTCCTTGGAGAGCCAGTCTATGGGTGAGACACCTTTCTTCACCTTGCCAGTCTCTTCCAGGCTAATTACAATAGCATTTGAGAATTTTGAAAATTTTGAATATCCTTGGGATGTTGAAACCAGCATGGTCCTCTTGCTAGGAACTAGCATGTTCCTGAATGTGGTTCAGGTCTTGTTTAGGGTTAAACAACTATTTCAGAATATCACCCAGACATCTGCCCCAAGGCTGAATAATTATGAGTGGCAGGGTGTGTGGGGTAGTACGGACAAGTACCTAGGACAGTGGGCACCTCCAGTGTTTTGGAACTTCTCCCCTGAAAAAGTACAGAATCTAGAAAAACTAGTAAAATATTTGGAAGAAGTGTGCTGTCACCCTGGCAACTCCAGAGAGACACAAATAACTGCAATGTGCTGGGGCCTGGCCCATGCCTTCTGAGCCCTGTTCAACTCTATTCAGTACCCTCAAGGGGAAAAGAAGGTCTCTAGATCTGACAACAAAACAACAGGCACTGCAGCCACTCCAACTCTTGCGACAGGCACTGCAGCCACTCCAGCTCCAGTGACAGGCACTGCAGCTGAACCAGGGTCATCACAAAAACAGGAGGAAGAGGCAGAACCAGAGATAATCACCCCGATCCCTATCCCTGAGTGAACTGTGGGATATGCAAAAAGATTTCAGCCATCGTCCAGGTGAGCACAGTATCTCCTGGCTGCTCCAATGCTGGCACAATGGGGCTAGTAGCCTGGAATTGGAGGGTAGGGAAGCCAAGCAGCTGGGATCACTTTCTAGGGAAGGTGGCATTGACAAGGCAATTGGAAAAGGGACCCAAGCCCTCAACCTCCGGAGGCAACTCTTCTCAAGCGTGAAGGAAAGGTACCCCTTCAAGGAAGATGTTATATGTCAAGCAGGCAAGTGGACCACCATGGACAGAGGTACCCAGTACCTGAGGGAATTAGCAGTGCTAGAGATGATTTATTATGACCTGGACAATGCACAGTTACCCAGAGATCCAGATGAAGTCCAATGCACCCGACTGATGTGGCAGAAGTTTGTGTGGAGCACACCATTGTTGTATGCCAACTCATTGGCAGTACTGACCTGGAAAGACAAAGAGGCACTGACAGTGGGTGAAATGACTCACCAACTCTGGCAATACAAAGAAAATCTCTCTTCCTGCCTATGAGTCTGCTGTGGAAAAACTGCCTGAAAAGTCAAAAAAACTGATCGAACTGATCAAAAAGTCATACTCCCCACCTGTACGGGCCTGCATCTCAGCTATTAGGAGTGAGCATTCCTCTGCTTAAGAGAGAGAATATAGAAGGTACACACAGTAGGGTACCTGGTGGTTTTACTTGTGTGACCATGGAGAGGACATGAGGAAGTGGGATGGAAAACCTACCTCGGTCCTAGATGCATGGGTATGTGAGTTGTGAGGAAAAACAACCCGAAAGGAGATTCTTCCAGGAAAAATGCTGCTCCAGTTTCCAAACAGAGTAGAAGGGCTGATCTTCTTGAAGTCAGTTTTACAAGAAGTGGATAATGGATACTCAGACCAGGATTAGAGATGCCCTGCCTCCAGCCAGGTGGAGGAAAGGAACAACCAGGTTTACTGGACTGTGTGGATTTGATGGCCTGGCATGTTAGACCCACAGGAGTACAAGGCTCTAGTAGACACCAATGCACAGTGTAGTGTACTCTAATGCCATCAAGTTATAAAGGGGCAGAACCCATCTGTGTTTCTGGTGTGTCAGGGGGATCCCAGCAGCTAACTGTATTGGAGGCTGAAGTAAGCCTAACTGGGAATGAGTGGCAGAAACATCCCATTGTGACTGGCCTAGAGGCCCCGTGCATCTTTGGCATAGACTGCCTCAGGAGAAGGTATTTTAAGGACCCAAAGGGGTATCACTGGGCTTTTGGTATAGCTGCCTTAGAGACGGAGGGAATTAAACAGCTGTCTACCCTGCTTTCATGGTTTAACCCCAGCCAGCAACTAAGCACCACGCAGCCTCTCACTCACCTCCCCTCAACCCAGTGGGATGGGGGAGAGAATTGGGAGGGAAAAAGTAAAACTCATGAGTTGAGATAAAGACAGTTTAATAGAACAGAAAGGAAGAAACGAATAATAATAATAACAATAATGATAATGATAATAATAATAATAATAATAGGATTGGAATATACAAGTGATGCACAATGCAATTGCTTACCACCCGCTGACCGATGCCCAGTTAGTTCCCAAGCAGTGATTACCCCCAGCCCCACTCCCCCCAGTTTATATACTAGACATGACATCACATGGTATGGAATACCCCTTTGGCTACTTTGGGTCAGCTGTCCTGGCCGTGTCCCCTCCCAACTTGTTGTGCCCCTCCAGCCTTCTTGCTGGCTGGGCATGAGAAGCTGAAAAATCCTTGACTGAGTCTAAACACTACTCAGCAACAACTGAAAACATCAGTGTGTTATCAACATTCTTCTCATACTGAACCCAAAACATAATACTATACCAGTTACTAGGAAGACAATTAACTCTGTCCTAGCTGAAACCAGGACACCTGCCTGGTCTCTCTCAGGACCCTTTGATTGTGGGGTTGCTGAGGGTTGAAAAACAAGTGCCAATTTCTACCACAACAGTGCACCAGTGGCAATATCGCACTGAGACTTCCTGATCCCCTTCCATGAGTTGATTTGTTGACTAGAGAGCCAAGGAATGATCAGCAAAACTTGCTTACCCTTTAATAGTGCCATATGGCCAGTGTGGAAGTCTAATGGAGAGTGGAGACTAATAGTTGACTATTGTGGCCTGAATGTAGTCATGCCGCCGCTGAGTGCTGCCGTGCCGGACATGCTAGAACTTCAATACGAACTGGAGTCAAAGGCTGCCAAGTGGTATGCCACAACTGATATCGCTAATGCATTTTTCTCAATCCCTGTGGCAGCAGAGTGCTGGCCACAGTTTGATTTTACTTGGAGGGGCGTCCAGTACACCTGGAATTGACTGGCCCAGGGGTGGAAACACAGCCCCACCATTTGCCATGGACTGATCCAGACTGCACTGGAGAAGGGTGAAGCTCCGAAACACCTGCAATGTATTGATGGCATTGTATGGGGCAACACAGCAGAAGAAGTTTTTGAGAAAGGGAAGAAAATAGTCCAAAACCTTCTGAAAGCCAGCTTTGCCATAAAAGAAAGCAAGGTCAGGGGACCTGCACAGGAGATCCAGTTTTTAGGAATAAAATGGCAAGATGGGTGTTGTCAAATCCCCATGGATGTGATCAACAAAACAGCAGCTCGCTCTCCACTGACTAATAAAAAGGAAACACAGGCTTTCTTAGGTGTTGTGGGTTTTTGGAGAATGCATATTCCAAATTACAGTTTGATTGTAAGCGCTGTCTATCAAGTGACCCAGAAGAAGAATGATTTTAAATGGGGCCCAGGGCAACAGCAAGCCTTTGAACAAATTAAATGGGAGATTGTTCATGCAATAGCCCTTGGACCACTCCGGGCAGGACAAGATGTTAAAAATGTGCTCTATACTGCAGCCGGAGAGAATGGCCCTACCTGGGGTCTCTGGCAGAAAGCACCTGGGGGACCCGAGGCTGACCACTGGGGTTTTGGATTCAGGGATAGAGAGGATGTGAGGCCCGCTATACTCCAACTGAAAAAGAGATATTGGCAGCATATGAAGGAGTTCAAGCTGCCTCGGAAGTGTTTGGTACTGAAACAAACAGCTCCTCTTAGGACCCCGACTGCCAGTGCTGGGCTGGATGTTCAAAGGGAGGGTCTCCTCTGCACATCATGCAACTAATGCCACATGGAGTAAGTGGGTCGCACTGATCACACAACGAGCTCACACAGGAAATCCCAGCCGCCTGGGAATTTTGGAATTGATCACGGGCTGGCCAGAAGGCAAAGATTTCAGAATATCGCCAGAGGAGGAGGTGACAAATGCTGAAGAGGCCCCACTGTATAATAAACTGTCAGAAAATAAGAGTCAATATGCCCTGTTCACTGACGGGTCCTGTCGCATTGTGGGAAAACATCTGCGGTGGAAGGCTGCTGTATGGAGTCCTATATGACAAGTTGCAGAAACCACTGAAGGAGAAGGTGAATCGAGTCAGTTGACGGAAGTGAAAGCCATCCAGCTACTGTTAGATATTGCTGAATGAGAGAAGTGGTGTATTGGCTTTGTGTGGCAAGGTTTTGGTAGCGGTGGGGGGGTTACAGGGGTGGCTTCTGTAAGAAGCTGCTGGAAGCTTCCCCTGTGTTCGAGAGATAGCCAATATCAGCCGGCTCTAAGACGAACCCACCGCCGGCCAAGGCCGAGCCAATCAGTGGTAGTGGTAGCGCCTCTGGGAGAACATATTTAAAAAGGAAAAAGAAGTTGCATCTGGCACAGAAACAGCAGCTGGAGAGAGGAGTGAGAACATGTAAGAGAAACAACGCCACAGACCCCAAGGTCAGTGAAGAAGGAGGGGGAGGAGATGCTCCAGGCGCCGGAGCAGAGATTCCCTTGCAGCCCGTGGGGAAGACCCTGGTGAGGCAGGCTGTCCCCCTGCAGCCCAGGGAGGTCCACGGGGGAGCAGATCTCCACCTGCAGCCCGGGGAGGACCCCACGCTGGAGCAGGTGGGTTCCCGAAGGAGGCTGTGACCCCGTGGGAACCCCGCGCTGGAGCAGGTTCCTGGCAGGACCTGCGGATCTGCGGAGAGAGGAGCCCATGGAGCAGGTTTTCTGGCAGGACTTGTGACCCCGTGGGGGACCCATGCTGGAGCAGTGTGCTCCTGAAGGACTGCACGCCGTGGAAAGGACCCATGCTGGAGCAGTTCGTGAAGAACTGCAGCCCATGGGAAGGACCCATGTTGGAGAAGTTCATGGAGGACTGTGTCCTGTGGGTGGGACCCCATGCTGGAGCAGGGGAAGAGTGTGATGAGCCCTCCCCCTGAGGAGGATGAAGCGGCAGAAAATAACGTGTGATGACCGTAAACCCCATCCTCGTCCCCCTGTGCCCCTGGGGGGGTTGGTAGAGAAATCTGGGAGTGAAGTTGTGCCTGGGAAGAAGGGAGGGGTGGAGGGAAGGTGTTCTGAGATTTGGGTTTATTTCTCATTACCTTACTCTGGTTGATTTGTAATAAATTGAGTTAATTTTCCCCAAGTTGAGTCTGTTTTGCCCGTGACAGTAATTGGTGAATGATCTCTTTCCTGTCCTGATCTCGACCTGCAAGCTCTTTGTTATATTTTTCTCTCCCCTGTCCAGCTGAGGAGGTGGGGAGTGATAGAACGGCTTTGGTGGCCACCTGGCATCCAGCCAGGGTTAACCCATCACAAGTGGCCAGTGCTTTGTATCTGTACTGACTCATGGGTGGTGGTGCCGTGTGGGGGTGGTTACAGCAATGGAAGCAGAGCAACTGGCAGCACAGGGGTAAACCCATCTGCGCTGGCACAGTGTGGCAAGATATTGCATCCCGGCTAGAGAATCCAGCTGTAAAAGTACATCACGTAGATGCTCATGTACCCAAGAGTCAGGCCACAGAAGAACATCAGAACGACCAGCGGGTGGATCAGGCTGCTAAGATTGAAGTGGCTCAGGTGGACCTGGACTGGCAACATAAGGGTGAATTATTTATGGCTTGGTGGGCCCATGCTACCTCAGGCCATCAGGGAAGAGATGCAACATAGAGATGGGCTCATGATCGAGGGGTGGACTTGACTATGGACACTATTTCACAAGTTATCCATGAATGTGAATTCTGCTGCAATTAAGCAAGCCAAGTGGTTAAACTCTCTGTGGTATGGAGGGCAATGGCTGAACTATAAATATGGGAAGGCCTGGCACATCGACTGTATCACACTCACACAAACCCACCAAGGCAAGCGCCATGTGCTTACAGTGGTGGAAACAACCACTGGATGGCTGGAAATGTATCCCATGCTCTGTGCCACTGCCCAGAATATCCTGGGCCTTGAAAAACAAGTTTTGTGGTGACATGGCACCCCAGAAAGAATTGAGTCAGACAATGGGATCCATTTCTAAAAAAACTCAGACACCTGGGCCAAAGAGCATGGCATTGAGTGGGTATATCACATCCCCTATCATGCACCAGCCTCCTGGAAAATCGAACAATACAATGGACTGTTAAAGACTACACTGAGAGCAATGGGGGGTGGGACCTTCAAACATTGGGATACACATTTAGCAAAAGCCACCTGGTTAGTCAACACCAGAGGATCTGCCAATCGGGGTGGCCCTGCCCAATCAGAACTTTTATGTACTGTAGAAGGGGATAAAGTCCCTGTAGTGCACATAAAATATATGTTAGGGAAGACAGTCTGGGTTACTCCTGCCTCAGGCGAAGGCAAACCCATTTGTGGGATCACTTTTGCTCGAGGACCTGGGTGCACTTGGTGGGTGATGTGAAAGGATGGGGAATTCCAATGTGTGCCTCAAGGGGATTTGAATTTAGGTGAGAATAGCCAATGAATTAAACTGTATGATGTAAATTGCTGTATAACCCTGTCACTGTATGTCATCTTTACTATAACTGTTATACGCCACATCAATGGTATTACAGTAAGAATCACTTAGATTAAGGAAAAATGAACTTTGATAAAATGGAGCAAAGCGCAGTAGTGATGGAACCAGGACTGCTTTCAGCATGCAACAATCCAACACTACACACCATCCTCCTGCTGCGCCCAATGTCACCCGCCCGCCGTACTGCACCGAAGCCCAATCCTGCTCTGCCAACTGAGCAGACTTTGCACCATCTCTCCTTCCCAGAAAGGCTGTTATGACAGATGGAGCCCAAAGCCATGGGCTAAATGAACTCAGTGGACATTTTATAGGAATGGCCCAGAGACCAAGGGAATGATATCTCTGTGTGTGTATATATATCTCAAAGGACAGGAAAGGTGATGGTGATTAATTGGGATGTATTAGAAAGTATGGGACCTGAGTGTGACGTAAATGGTATAGAATAGGCGATGGATACTGTCCTGGTTTCGGTTGGGATAGAGTTAATTTTCTTTCTAGTAGCTAGTATAGTGTTATGTTTTAGATTTAGTATGAGAATAATGTTGATAACACACTGATGTTTTCAGTTGTTGCTAAATAGTGTTTATACTAAGTCAAGGATTTCTCAGCTTCTCATGCCCAGCCAGCAAGAAGGCTGGAGGGGCACAAGAAACTGGGAGGGGACACAGCCAGGACAGCTGACCTAAACTGGCCAAAGGAATATTCCATACCATGTGACATCATGCCCATTATATATAAACTGGGGACAGTTGACTGGGAGGGGTGGATCACTGCTTGGGAACTAACTGGGCAGCGGTCGGCAAGTGGTGAGCAATTGCATTGTGCATCACTTTTGTGTATTCCAATTCTTTTATTATTGTTATCATTATAATTTTATTATTATTATAATTTTCTTTCTTTCTGTCCTATTAAACTGTTCTTTACCTCAACCTATGAGTTTTACTTTTTTTCCCTGATTCTCTCCCCCATCCCACTGCGTGGGGGGGAGGTGAGCGAGTGGCTGTGTGGTGCCTAGTTGCTGTCTGGGGTTAAACTACCACACCAAGTTAATTTCCTTTTATGAGAAGGTCACCCATCTAGTTGACCAAGGGAAGCCAGTAATGCAGTGGTTTGGGATTTTAGCAAAGCTTTTGATACTGTCTCTCACAGTATCCTTCTGGATACACTGTCCAGTACACTGCTAGACAAGTCCATAATACGTTGGGTGAGCACTTGGCTGACAGGTCAGGCTCAAAGGGTTATAGTAAATGGGGTTACATCAGGCTGGCATCCAGTCACCAGAGGGGTTCCCCAGGGCTCAATTTTAGTGGTAGAGCTCTTTAATGTTTTTATGAATGATCTGGACACAGGAATCGAATGTACATTAAATAAGTTTGCTGACGATACTAAACTGGGAGGAGCTGTGGACTCCCTCGAGGGTAGAAAGGTGTTGCAGAGAGATCTGGACAGACTAAAGAGCTGGGCAATCACCAACTGTATGAAATTTAACAAGAGCAAGAGCCAGATTCGCCACCTGGGACAGAGTAATCCTGGTTATACATATGTCCTGGTTTCAGCTAGGACAGAGTTAATTGTCTTCCTAGTAACTGGTATAGTATTATGTTTTGGGTTCAGTATGAGAAGAATGTTGATAACACACTGATGTTTTCAGTTGTTGCTGAGTAGTGTTTAGACTCAGTCAAGGATTTTTCAGCTTCTCATGCCCAGCCAGCAAGAAGGCTGGAGGGGCACAACAAGTTGGGAGGGGACACGGCCAGAACAGCTGACCCAAAGTAGCCAAAGGGGTATTCCATACCATGTGATGTCATGTCTAGTATATAAACTGGGGGGAGTGGGGCTGGGGGTAATCGCCACTTGGGGACTAACTGGGCATTGGTCGGTGGGTGGTGAGCAATTGCATTGTGCATCACTTGTATATTCCAATCCTTTTATTATTGTCATTTTATTATTATCATTATTAGTTTCTTCTTTTCTGTTCTGCTAAACTGTTCTTATCTCAATCCAGGAGTTTTACTTCTTTTTTCCCCGATTCTCTCCCCCATCCCACTGGGTGGAGGGGAAGTGACTGAGCAGCTGCGTGGTGCTTAGTTGCTGGCTGGGGTTAAACCATGACAACATGCAAATTGGGGGACGAGAGGCTGGAGAGCAGCGTCACAGAAAGAGGTCTGGGGGGTTGTGTTGATGGCAAGTTAAATATGAGTCAACAGTGTGCCCTGGAAGCCAAAAGGACCAACTGTGTCCTGGGTGCATCAAGCACAGCGTAGCTAGCTGGTCGAGGGAGGTGATCATCCCACTCTCCATAGCACTGGTGCAGCCCCACCTCAAGTACTGTGTGCAGTTTTGGGTGCCTCACTCCAAGAAGGACATCAAACTATTAGAGGGTGTCCAGAGGAGGGGGACCAAGATGGTGAAAGGCCTTGAGCGCAAGACTTCTGAGGAGCGGCTGAGGTCACTTGGTTTGTTCATCTTGGAGAAGAGAAGGCTGAGGGGTGACCTCATCGCAGTCGACAACTTCCTCAAGGGGGACAGCAGAGGGGGAGCTGCTGATCTGCTCTGTCTGGTGACCAGTGATGGGACACGAGGAAATGGACTGAAGCTGTGTCAGGGGAAGTTCAGACTGGACATAGAAAAATGTTTTTCACTGGGAGAGTGGTCAGTCACTAGAACAGGCTCCCAGGGCAGTGGTCATGGCACTAAGACTGTCAGACTTCAAGGAGCATCTGGATGATGCTGTTAGTCATATGGTTTAGTTTCAGGTCATCCTGTGAGGAGCAGGGAGTTGGACTTAATGATCCTTATGGGTCCCTTCCAACTTGAGATATTCTGTGATTCTATGCTCCAGTCGTGGAAGATAATGGGGCTCCAAGGGCTGATTCAGATCTGCCTCTGCAGGGCTTTTGGCCCCCTTTCTGCACTGGAGCCTCCTCCTACCCTCCTTGGTGCTGGCTGCACACACCCTGCCACTGTCTGCCTTCCTGGTGCTCCTGCCAGGATGTGCACTTTGCTCGCTCCATGCCTCCGCCTGCTCCTGGCTCTTGGCCTGTGCTGCTGGATCAGGGACCTGAATGGGGACGGAGGGAGAATGGTAGACTGGGAGGTGAGGATGGGGCACTGGGAAGATGGATGTGGAGCTGTGTGTGAGGTCTGGGAGCTGGAGCCATGTTCGGTGCCCCAGTGATGCTCCCTGCCCGAAACTGCCTCCCAACGAAACTTCCTCCCAACGGCTGCTGTTGCAAAAGGCTTTCTGGGAATAGGCGAGTCTTGGCGTCATCTGCCTCTCGCCGCTCTGCATACCCAGCTTCTGCTTGGCTGGGCCTGGGTGGTCCCCCCATGGAGCCCTGCTATGCCTGCGGTGCTGCCGGTCCTGCCCGAGAGCACCCTCAGCGATGGTGCTGCCCGCGGCTGCGCAGGCAGCAGGGCTTTGGCCCAGCCGGGTCCCTGCCTGCTGCAGGCAGCCCAAGAAAGAGCAGGAAGCGCCTGGGCGCTAACAGCGAGGCTGCGGGGGCTTCCTCGATGTTGATCTTGAGCTGACTTCCTTCCCGGTGGGGAGCGGGTGGCCGGGGGGGGGGGGCGGGGGCGTTGCTGAGCCACGGTTCATTCATCCGCAAGGCGGGAAGAGAATCTGCGTCACTGCCCAGCAGCTGCGCTCGCAGGATGCTGCGTTGCTGTTTCCATTGAGGTCATTTTGCCGAGCGGAGCTTTTCTGTCTCCCCGGCCCTTGTGTGTGCACCCACGGGGGAGGCGGGGGGGGGCGGGCAGGCACCCAGCGCGGGGCCTGTAGTGCCCTGCCCGCTGCTCCTGCCTGCTCTGCTGCAAACAGCTGGAAGGCTGTTGGCTATGCATCCTCGGCAGCGGCGCTGGAGCAGAGCCTTGCCTGTGATGCCTGTTTGAATAGGTGCTCACGACACGCGAACGCTGGATTGCATCAGGAGCAGGTTTCTGGGCGGCTGGTCCCAGCCTGGATGCTGGCTTCTGGCTGCCGGCTCGACTGCCAAACAGTTCTCCCGAGACTGGTGCTTCCCATCACTTAGAGCTGCCTGTTGCTCCCGGAGTTGAGGAGACTGTAGCGGAGCAGCGTGGGCGCTGGCCGGGGACTCACTCCCTGCGGAGCTCACGGGTGTCGGGGCAGAGCCCCCCTCCACGCCTCGGGCTGAGCTCCGGCTGCGCTCCCTGTGGCAGGGCCTGCCTCCTCGCTGCGCCCCAGCCCTCGCCTTGCTCCCAGCCCCGGCAGGGCAGGGCCCGGGCAGGCTCTGCCCTCCTGGCACATCGGGGCTCGGGGGACCCTCAGCCGCCCCCTCTGTGGCCTTTCCCGGGGGAGCACAGCTGAAGCTGCCAGCCGCACGGTTCCTTGCCCTGGGCTCGGCGTTGCCGCCCGCACCAGCCGCACTCCCGGGGGCCGAGACGTGCCTGACCTCAGCCCCGCTGCCATTTATGACTTGAATTTATGGATTGGTTGTGTGTTTTTTTTTTTCTTTTTTTCTTTTAAATCTGTGACCTGGGGGGCGGCAGGGCGCGGCGAACCGGGCACGGGTGGGGCTGGGCGGAGACTGGCTTCCCCGCACCGGCCGCGGGGCTGGTCCCGCTCGCCCGTCGCTTCGCGTGGGGCGGGTCTGCGGGAGCGCGGGGGGGCACCCGGGGCATGCGAGGGCTCGGTGCCTGTTTCCGGCGGGCGGAGCCGGTCCGCCCTTCAACCCCTCGGCGGCGGCGACAGCGGCGGCACTCCCGGGACGAGCAGAGCGGAGCTGAACGGGACCGCACCGGAACGAGCCGAGCCGAGCCGAGCCGCGCCGCCGGTGAGTGGCGGCGGGCGCCGTCGCCGGGCCGGGCGGAGCCTGGCGCAACCGGTGCCGCGCTTGCATCAGCCGCCGAGCGCACGTGGGGCCGGTGCGGGCGGCGGCCGGGACCTGCCCCGGCTTCCCGTCCCGGTCCCGCGTTCCCCGGCGGTTCGGAGCGTGGCTGGCGGCTCCCGGGGGCTGGAGTGGGGGTCCCGAGCGGGGGCTGACGGCCCGCGGCTGCTGTCCCGAGCCGCGGCGGGAGGCGGCGGGCGGCGGGAGGCGGCGGGCAGCGGGAGCTGTCGCCCGACGCGTCGCTGCTCCTCTCGTCTGCCCGCCCGTAGCTCGCTGCGCGCTCTCCATCTCGGGTGACAGCGTGGCTGCCTGCGAGGCACCTCGCCGGCCATGGGCTGAGCCTCCCCGGAGCCGGCCGACCCGCCTGAGCAGCTCTCCCTAGGCCGGCTCCGACGGGTGCTGGTGAGGGTCTGGGCACTTCTCGTGTTCCTTTCCCCGGTCACGGCGATTCCCAGCGCAGCAGGGCCCGCGGGGGCTGCGAAGGGGGAGGCTGTCCCACATCTTCTTTCTCGGCACGCTCGTGCTTTTTTCTCTGCGCTGCCCTGGGAATAAGGGCTGAGCACGTTTCTGCTGCCAGCCCCGCGCTTGCAGTTTGCAGAGCTTGCGTCGGGTGTCAGAAATCCTTGGAGCAATTGAGCCCCGCTGGGGAAGGCAGACAGAGCTGCCCAGGCGGTGGCTGGGGAGGGTGCCAGTGCTGGGGCACTTGTTCCCTTGAAACCTGGCCCAGAGGCTGCCCTGGGCTGCAACAGCTCCGTGGGCCAAGGCCAAACATGGCATGTGCCAACTCAGGAGGAGGTTTCTCCAGACATAGGCTGGTTTGCTGGTTATGGGGAAGCAGCCGAGCTGGTGGCTGCCACTGCAACCCTGGTTATCCCCCTTGGTGGAAAAGGGTCACAGTCATCCTCGTGTATACTTGCGCTGATCCATACAGCATGGTGTCGGTGCTGCCCCAGGAGCCTGACTGGAGCATGTTTCATTTCCCGATGAAGGGAGCAGCTGGTGGGGAGAAGGTGCTGGTGGGTGGGTGGTTGAGTGCTGGGCACGGGGTGCCAGCTGCGGCCATGGGCATTGAGAGCCACTCTCCTTGCAGCTCCTCTCACCTTGTGCCGACTGCCTGCTCCACAGGGTGCTCGTCTCCCAGAGCTTTTAGGGGATGGGTAGCAGCTGTGAGGAAGGGAAGTGGGTGTGTTGCACATTTAGGGCAATTGCAGCCTGCAGTTGCAGTGTGCGGGCTGCTTGGCAAGCACTGTCAGCATGCAAGGGATGTGCGCCGGGGGCCCGCGCTGTGTGTCTGGCCATGCATCCCTGCCGAGGGTGTAGTGCAGATGCTGGGAGCAAAGGAGGAATGGCTGTGTCCCAGTGAGTCAGCCCAGCATACCAAATCCTCATTTGGAGGAATGCTTTGTCTTCCTGCCATCACTGCTGTGCACGCCCACACGCCTGGCTGGAGGGATGCGCCAGCAGTCAAGTTTGGGCTGAGGGATCTCCAGGCTGCCAGATCAGTGGGGAGTTGCTGGGAGACAGTGGGCAAGCTCTGGGACATGCCCGGGAGGCCCATGGTGGAGACCACACAGGGCTTGTGCAACGAGCCTATTTCCACCATGGACTTACTGGGTTCATCCCTGGCTCACTCTCCTGGTGCAGGGGCTGTGCAGGTGGGGTATGCACAGCCCCACAGTGCCTTGGAGGGAGCTGCCATGGTCTCTGCCCCACCAGCATGGCAGGGGCTTGGTGCCAACAGGTTGGCCGGGAGCAGGCACAGCTCCTGTGGGCATCGCTGCCTGCCCTGCTTCCTGCAGGACACTGAGCTTCACACTCCTGTGGTCCCTTCTCTTGCAGGGGTTTTAAGCAGCTGAGCACCACCCACGAGAGAACAAGATGTTTGGAGGAAAAATGACCAGTGTTGGGAAGAAGCTGATCCGCCGGCGCATGGTGGATCTGAGCTCCGAGGACACACGTTTTGCTCGCTGCCTCTCCACACTGGATCTCATAGCCCTTGGGGTGGGCAGCACGCTGGGGGCTGGCGTGTATGTGCTGGCTGGGGAGGTGGCCAAGGAGATGGCTGGTCCCTCCATCGTCCTCTGCTTCCTTGTGGCTGCTCTCTCATCGGTACTGGCTGGACTTTGCTATGCAGAGTTTGGGGCCCGTGTCCCCAAGACCGGCTCTGCCTACCTCTACAGCTATGTCACCGTTGGTGAGATCTGGGCTTTCACAACTGGCTGGAACCTCATCCTCTCCTATGTGATAGGTAAGGGGCTGGGCAGGATGCTGGCACATGTGCCCAGGCTCCTTCCAGCACGGCACTGTCGGAGTGGGGGGCTTGTGGGGGCAGTGTGTGGTGCTGTGGGAGCAAGGTGTGGGCTGTAATCAGCAGGGAGGTGGGTGCTGGAGTGGGGGTGGCCAGTACCTCTCTGCCCTGGGCTTGGACTAATGCACAGATTTGCCATCGACCAGGCACAGCCAGCGTGGCTCGAGCCTGGAGCGCAGCATTTGACAACATCATTGGCAACCACATCTCCACCTTCTTCATGAACAAGACCACACTGCACCTGCCAGGGGTGCTGGCTGAGCGCCCAGACTTCTTCGCCCTGATCCTGATTGGGCTGCTCACTGGTGAGTGCGTAGGAGTGGCTCCGTGGCTCTGTGGGTGGTGGCATGGGAGCCCGGTGGGTCCCCACTCACTCCTTTTGTCCCCGCAGCGCTGCTGGCCTTTGGCGTCAGTGAATCTGCCCTCGTGAACAAAATCTTCACAGCAGTGAACCTGGTGGTGCTGGGCTTTGTCATCATCGCGGGCTTCGTGAAGGGAGACATCAAGAACTGGCAGCTCTCAGTGGAGGACTACATCAACCACTCATACCTGGACCCACTGGATGACATCAGGTGAGGAGAGCAACCATGCCAGGCCAGGGTCTGGCACAGGACTGGCACTGGCCCTGCTGTCCTTGCAGCCCGTGGGAACTGCTCTTCTCCCTCCTTTCCAGCAAAAAAGCCTTCGGCTCCGGCGGGTTTGTCCCCTTTGGACTGGAAGGGATCCTGACCGGTGCTGCCACCTGTTTCTATGCCTTCGTGGGCTTTGACTGCATTGCCACCACAGGTACCACCTTGGGCAAGGGTGGCATGGGCATTTCCCCAGCGCAACTGGTGGCTGGCTGGGACCTACTGGAGAGGATGCTCCATGGCGTGGGAAACAGCCCATCCCTCCACTCCTGGGAGGTTTCCCCACGGTGGCTCTGTCCTCAGCTGGGCCAGCACAAAAGGGCTCATAGCCTGCCCTGACCCAGGAAAAGGGGCTCCCTGCAATGAGCAGTGGGAGCGGGGCTGCACCCTGCCTGCACAGGCAGCTTCTGGGACAGCAGGGAGCCTTTCCGCTGCCAAGTTGAGGCTGCAGCAGTGCTGGGAATTGCTAATGCCTCCTGGTTATTTCCCAGCCTCAAGTAACATTTTTCTAAACAACTGAGTTCGTACAGAACTGCCGCTCTCTGAAGCACAGGGAGCTCTCAATTTCCTCTCATTCCCCCAGGAATCTACTTAGTGGGTGGCTGGTACAGGCTGTTCTGCGTGACCTCCCTGCCTGTGCTTCCCCCCCCCCGCCAGGGACTGCCCGACAGCCACCTCCTTCCCTCCTACTCTGGCTGCTGAGCCCCTTGCCAGGGAGTGTGGTGCAGTGGGAGAGCATGCCTTTGCAAAGGCCAGGGGACAGAGGGCATGGTGGTTGCATTGCTGTGCCCACATGCGCAGAAGATCTGCATTCAGCAGGCTCTGCGGGGAGCGGGAGCTGCTGGAGGGGGCAGAGGGCTGGCATGGCCAGAGAGGCTGTGAGCCCAGCTGCCAGGCAGCTGCATGCCTGGAAGCTGGGGCTGCAGCCACACGCTTCTGCTCTTGGCAGTGCCGAAGACTCTGCCAGCGCAGCAGCACGGCTGGGGACCCTTCCTCTCCAACAGCCCCTGCCTGCTGCTGCCCAGCCCCACGCTGCCATGGAAAGTCCCTGCTGTGGCTCGTCCTCTGGGGCCAGCTGCCCTGTGCTGTGCCATGGAGCAGGGATGGATGCTGCCTTTTGTCTCTCCACAGGGGAGGAAGCCAGGAACCCACAGCGCTCAATCCCTATTGGCATCATTGTGTCCCTCCTCATCTGCTTCGTGGCTTATTTCGGGGTCTCTGCAGCCCTGACCCTCATGGTGCCTTACTTCCTCCTGAACAAGGAGAGCCCCCTGCCTGAGGCTTTCAAGGCAGTGGGCTGGGAGCCCGCCCGCTACGCTGTTGCTGTCGGCTCGCTCTGTGCCCTCTCCACCAGGTAGGACTGGCTTCATCCCTGGCACTGCCTGGCACAGCACAGGGACCAGCAGCATGCGTCCTGGCTGGGCTGGGGGTTTGCCCCGTCTGGCTGCTGTCCTGCTCCTGGCACAGAGCTGGTCCCCCTGCTGTCTGGGTGGCAGGTGTGGACAGCTTACCGGGCAGGCCCTGAGCCATCTCTCCCCCAACAGCTTGCTGGGCTCCATGTTCCCCATGCCCCGTGTGATCTATGCCATGGCAGAGGACGGGCTGCTCTTCAAGTTCCTCTCCAGCATCAACAACCGCACGAAGACCCCTCTGTCAGCAACCATCACCTCAGGGCTCCTTGCGGGTAAGGCTCCTGGCCGCCGCCTCACACTTGGCTCTGCGGCAGTCTGGAGCCTTGCTTATGCTGCATGTCCTCGTTGCAGCGGTGATGGCCTTCCTGCTTGACCTGAAGGACCTGGTGGACCTCATGTCGATCGGCACGCTGCTCGCCTACTCCCTGGTGGCGGTGTGCGTGCTCATCCTCCGGTGGGTGCTTCCTCTCACGTGGCAGTGCCCGGGGTTGATGTGCCTTGCATTGAGCCTGGGGCTTGTGGCCACAGCTTTTTCCCAGGGGCCACAGCCTGGGGAAGCATCAAGCCCCCAAGGTGGAGGCTGCTCACAAGAGCCTGCACAGTGTCTCTGGGCACATCTGTGGAGTGGCCGTCACGGGGCCACTGCCAGAGCAGCTTGTGGGGCTTGAGGAGCAGGAGGGATATGAGGGTGCTGCCCACTGTCCCCCTGGGCTGGGAGGTTCCTCGGGCTCTGCTGCAGCTTGTCCTGCCTGCTCAGGTACCAGTCCGGGCAGCTGAACTCCCCAAAGGCCATGGAGATGCTGGAGCTGAACGGGAATGAGGAGGAGAGGGTGATCATGAACCCAGCTGTCACCGCTGCCAGTGCCCAGCAGAAAGAGACACTGTCCCTGGCAACACTCTTCAACCCGCCTGAGGACACCCCTACCATGCTCTCGGGGCGTATTGTCTATGTCTGTGTCTCGGTCATTGGTGAGTGAGTGGGAGCAGGCAGCTGATGTCCCCTCCTGCCAGAGGCCAGAGCATTTTGGCATGTCTCTGCAGAGCTGGGAGGGGATGGTGGACACACTGGGCAGAGGAGAGGGGCTAGGTAGCACAGGCTGCCAGCTGCTGTTGGCAGTGCCAGTGGGTGCTGGACCTGCTCTGCCCTGAGCAGGGTGCCAAGTGCAGGGCATGGTTGGGGTTTGGGGCACACGGTGGCTGATGGAGGACATGGGCACTAAGCCAGCCATGTGGTCATGGGTGGTCACGAGAGCTCCCTGTGACGAGCCTGGCCCAGGCTGGCCACCCGGTGAGAGTGGTCTTCAGCTCCCTGAGAGCACTCGGGTTTGGCCAGCAAGGTTTGATACATCCATCAATGGCTTCATTGTGCAGCCAGAATGGAGTGGCTCAGCCAGCTCTGGGTAAGCATCAGAGCTGGGTTTGAGCCTAGCCGAGTGCAGGCTTCCCACTTCTTGACAGGCTGGCAAGTTCCCCCAGCAAAGCACCTTCCTGAGGCTTCGGGGGGGGGGGTGTTGGAGACAGCACATGCTAGACCCATAACTGACCAAGAGGAGTGGGTGCCTCAGCCCAGCTGTTGGTGAGGCTTGGTGTCCCAGGGGGGCCACATCCTATGCAGCCCCCTGATTGCCCCCTCTCTTGCAGCCACACTGATCACGGTCATCTGCGTGGTCCTCACCCTCAAGGTGACCGCGCTGAAAGATGCCAGTGTGGGCTGGATCGTGGCCCTGGTGCTGCTCCTCATGGCTCTGCTCATTCCCACCATCATCGTTTGGAGGCAGCCACAGAGCAACGCACGGTTGAACTTCAAAGTGAGTGCAGCCCCCAGCAGCTTGGTGTCTGCATCCCTGTGGACCCCCAGCAGGGTCTGGGCCATTGCAGGGTCTGCCAGGGCTTGCTTCTGGACAGTCACTGTCCAGGAAAGTCCAGGGCCCCGAGACGCAGCTCTCCAAGGTGCAGTCCCCAGCGTGGCAGTGCCCAGGTGCTCTCTAGGCTGTGGTGGGGTGGGATCCCTCTGTGGCCGGGAGCATCCTCGAGCCTGGCCGGGTCCCTTAAGGCACAGCTGACATGGCTCCTCCTGTCCCTTGCAGGTACCTTTCCTACCACTCCTGCCGATATTCAGCATCTTTGTTAACATCCTGCTGATGGTACAGCTGAGTGCCGGCACTTGGGTGCGGTTTGCCATCTGGATGGCTGTGGGTAGGTGTCCTGTGGAGGTGAGCACGGTGCCTGCTGTTATGCTGGCAGCCCACCGCTGTGCATTTCATTGCGGAAACTGTCCTGCAGGTTTTATGATTTACTTCGGCTACGGGATTCGGAACAGCGTGGAAGGGAAAAATGCGGAAGAACCCTGTGCCACAGTAGAAAAGCCTCTGCACCACCCCGGACTGGACCTCGGCCCCGGGGCTGCTGCTGTCTGAGGTACCAGGCATTGGCACTCTGTGGATCTTTGCTAGTATTCCTGCTTGGGAATAAGATCATGATCCGCATGGTACATCCATCCCCTCTCCCGCAGGGAGCGAGTCCCAAAGTCAGGACCACAGAACTGGGTCGTGTGCTGCCCTTTCCCCTTGCAGAGCAAAGGTCACGGAGACGAGTCCCCAGGCCAGGTGGGAGTGCTGGTGGCCTGGGGCTGGTCTCTGCCATCCCCCCAACCCTGATGAGGGGCAGTGACACTGGTATGGCCCTCCTGCTGTAAGCTGCTGTCAGAAATGCTGCTTTCCCTGCACATGGAACGCCCTATGTGATGGCACAGCTGTATTCGTTCTGTCTGTCCATGTGGCTGTGGTCACCACCTCCTCTCTGTGCTTTCCAAGCACCAGGCGTGTACATGGCAGCCATGCGATGAGGCTTGGGGTGGTTTGTTCTGGTATTGCCAGCAGTCTGGTGCTGCCCTGGCCATGCTGCTTGGTACGAGCATCTAGCTCGGGTGTCTGTGAAGATGTCCACAGTGTAGCCGTAGCAGTGTCCAACCTCATATGCCTTTGTATAATTGGTGTTTTAATGTTGACTTTTATACCTATTAAACTAAATGTTTTTTAAGTGCTTGGCTCTGTTGGTCCTACTACATCTCATGTTAATGCCCTGTGGTCACAGACCCCCAGGCAGGACCCCACGTGCTACCAGGCCCAGTGCCAGGCTGGTGCCAGCACAGAGCAGGGCTTGGCCACAGCTAGCTGTGCTGGGTGACCTCCTTGTCTGAAACCTGCCGACGAGCCACCAGCCCTTGCACTGTCCCATGGGACAGTGAGCCACGAACCATGGAGCAGTGCTCCAGGCCAGCTCAACCCAGCGCTGCTGGTACTTGTGGGCAGGACACCAGCCTGCTGTGGCCCCACCCTGCAGTCCCTGTGCTCTGTGGGAGCATGTCACCAGGTCCCACAGGGCAGCAGCTGCAGTGAAGACCTTGGAAATACCTCCTGGAGGCTCCCGCAATGGCCTGCAGAGGAAGTGTGGCCAGGAGCTGGGCTGCATCCATGTGAGAACATGATTTCCCAGATTCTGGTCTGGTCTAAATCAGCCCTGACAGATTATTTTGCAAAATAAACTAATTTAGGGCAGATGGATTTTGCATGGTTTTGGCATCTCTCCCTGTTTACTGCATGGTCACTGCATGGTCGGTGGCGAGAGCCCCATACCATCAGCTCTGCTTGGCTCCTGGGCTGGAGCTGTGAGCCCTGCCCCAGGGCTATGCCTGGAGTAAAAGGGGCTGCAGCACATGCTCTGGCCCCATGCTGGGCACTGCCTGCCCCACTGCCCCAGGCTGGGGTGCCCTGCTGGAGCCTCAGGCACAGCTGACTCCCGGCACTGGCTCTTCGCAGGTCCTTCCAGCTCTCCTGGTCATGCTGGTGCCTCAGTGTGCTGTGCTGGGTCCCACCACCCTGCCTTGTGGGTATCTTCTGGCCAGGAGCAGCATGTGGGGCCCTGCTGAGCCATGAGCCTGCAGTTCCCCTGGCACCCATACACCCAGGTTTGGATGCTGAGTGGGCAATGGGCCCATGATACGACTGCAGCCCTCACCCGCTGGCTCAGCACTGCTGCAGCCCCCCCCATGCCTTTGTGCCCGTGTCCCCATGCACATGCCCACGGGCATGTCCATGCCTGGCTCCAGGCCATCCCACTGAGCATGAGCATATCATCCTGGGCACCCATTGGGACTGGCAAAGCTCTGGACATGGAGCAGGGTGCTGGAAGCCCTGGGCAGCTCCCACCATGGCAGCCCAGCAGAGAAGCAGCTGTCTGGCAGCCATCAGTCTGTGCTGGTGCGGTGCACTGGGGCAGTGCCATCTCACTATGGGTGCAGGTGCTGGCAGTAGCGCAGCGGCCCTGTCCAGCCCTGGGCCCCATGCTGGACACCCTGTCCCTGGCTGCCTGGAGGGACCCTGCCTCTCTCTGCCCGTGACCTCCTTCCACCTCATCTGGGCTGGCAGAGCTGCCAGGGATGGCACCGCATCCTTTGCTGGGCAGTGCCTCTGCCTTTCCCGGGCCCCGCTGGCATTACTGTACATCTCGGTGCATCGGCTGTGAATAACACCCAGCCAGGGTCCTAGCCTGTTTTCGGCGCAGGCTGCTCCCACTGCTTTAACTGCTGCTGCGCCAGCCTGTGTGTGGCCTGCTGAGATGCTCTGATTGCAACCTGGGGCTCCATTGTGCAGAGAGGGGCCAGGAGGGAAGCATGTTCCTGGGTGAAGGCTGTCAGGTGTTGGGGGCTCAGGGTGGGCCAGTCTGGAAGGGGCCATTTTCTGCCTTGAGAAAACACAACAAAAGTCAGAGCCTGGCTTTGCTGCTGAGAGGCCCAGTCCCCAACTCTGCACACAACTGCCTGTGGTTTGTGCCAACAGCCGGGGAGTTTCCACCCAGATTGGCAGCAAAGGCTGCGTTCCTGCCTGCCGCCCAGCCGTGGGCCTCCCCAGGGCAGCTCCAGCCCCAGCAGAGTGGCTGGCAGAGCGGCTGGCAGAGCCCTGGAAGGAACCAAACAAGCCTGAAGTTGCCCCCCTGCCTGTGCCTCTGCCACTGCATGGGTGCTGGGCAGACCAGGCACAAGTGGAGGCAGGAGCATGGGTAGGGGAGGCAGGGCTGGCTCCTGTTTCAGTGCTGTCTTGCTGGTTGTAGTGCTGTGCCGGGGGTGGCACTCAGGCAGGACCCCCCCGGGAGCTACAGCCAGGGATTGGTTTGTGATCTCCCTGTTGCCGTTCCCCCTGGAATTAAAGGGGAGCTGGAGGGTTGTGGCTCTGGCTGTGTTTGGCCCAAGCCATGCTGAGGGGTCAGGCAGTTGGGGCACCATTGCAGTGGAGACCCGGCTATGGCCACTGGCTGACAGCGACCTGCTCCGGCAGTGGGCCATGCTGGGGATGCAGCACTGGTGGGTCAGGGTGCAGGGGGTGCAGAGGGCTGGTGGCTCTCAGCCTCCCTCCCCACCTGGCTCCACCCCATCCCCTGCGGCTTTCATAACCGCACACACTGCCATGTGTCTGGTGCAGACCCAGGCTGCCTGTGGGGGACATGGGGCTTTCCCAGCAGAAGCATTGGAGGAGCTCTCTCTTGTACACCAGCTGCTTGCCAAGGAAGAGCCTGTGTGGGTATGCAGGCTTGGGGCAGGATGGAGACGGATCGTTGTGCTGCTGAGCCATTGGAACCTGCCTGCTGCACTGCTCCCCTGCCAGAACAGGGGTGGGCCTGGCACATGGAGATGTAGCAGCTGATTAAATTTTAAATTCTGTACAGTGATCCATTTGGGAGTTAAAATAGGCTGGCTGGGCCACACTGCTCTGTGACACCAAGTACTTCAACCTGAGGAGTTAATGAGCCACCTTCTTCCCTGTAGGACCAGCGAGCAGGTACTGTCAGATCCTCCTCCCTGCAGGTGACTGGCTGGTGGAGTGGAGCTGCAGCAGCTGCTGGGTGGGACGCATCCCTCAGTGGGACTTGAAGCCCTGGAATCCACCCTCGGGCAGACAGGATTACTGGCATGACAGAGCAAACTCCTCAGCTCGTGATATTTCTGCAGTGGCGCTGGGTTGCGCTGCAGGGCCTCACTGTCCAGGAGATCAAAGCTGGTGCCAGGTGAGATTCCTATCACTCCTTACTCACCCGGCTCCAGGCAGGTCCCAACCCTTCTGCTTTCTGTGGTAACAGCTTAAGTATGCACGACCCAGTAGCTGGCATGAGGCTGCATGCATCCGATAATCCTCCCAGCCCCAAGCCGCGGCAGGTGGCCGGCTCTCTAATCGTGCAGGCTTAATGCTCTCCTTGCTTTGCCTTTGCAGGTTTGGCACAATGATTTCCTGCCAGGTGGTTGCTCTTCTCTTGCTCTTCTTCCTTCCCAGTGCTGCTGCTGGTGACCTGGTTCCCACTCTTGTTCCCCAGTCCACACTCCAACTAGCCAAAGGTTCTTGTCACAGCCTGTCCCAGAGCTGACAACATGCTGTGACAATGTCCATGCCCAGCGGGAGGCCGCCCTGGTCCTTCAGGACTTCCAGGAGTACCTCTCTTACGAGACAGTGTATCCCAATGGCACCTGCACCCCCACCACAGTGGAAAGTGAGCCCCCATGCAAGTGGCACGGAGAGGAGACGGTGGAGGCAGCATGTGCGACTGAAGTGGCAGATTATGGCACTGACAGGTGGTTTTCCATCAGTGGGAACCAATTCCTGATGAACTACCCCTTCTCTACCACTGTCAAGATCTCCATGGGCTGCATGGGCATGCTCATGTCCGAGTGGCATCTCCTCACTGCCACCCACTGCATTCACGACAGCAAAGACTGTGTGAAGGGGGCCAAGAAGATCAAGGTGGGTTTCCTGACACTGGTGCAGGGTGCTGGCAACAGAACGGGGATGGGGAGGCTGGTGATGCACTGGGCTTGGGTGCAGAACACGCAGATGCCCGTGGGCTGGATCTGGGGTCCCAACTCAGTCAGTGTGAACTACAACTATGCCCTTTGGGAGCTGTGCAGGCCACGCCGATGCCTGCACATGAAGCTGATGGCAGCTCCAGCAGCAGAGGAGATGGCTGGGAAGAAGATTCATTTCTCAGGGTTTGACAGTGACCAGCCGGGTGAGCTGGTCTACTGGTTCTGTGGGGTGGAGGATGAGATGGTCCGCCTCATCTGCCAGCACTGCGATGCCAGCCTGGTGCATCCAGCTCTGGGGCATATGGCAAAGTGTGGGACCCCATATGACATGAATGGGAGAGGAAGGTGATCAGGGTCTTCTCGGGCCACCAGTGGGTAGAAGTGGCTGGGGAGCACCATGACTAATATTGCCATTCGCCTGACTGCTCTAAAGTTTGCTCAGATTTGTTACTGGATCAAAGGGGACTCTAAAAGCTGTCACACTGAATAAGAACCGCAGCCTGCCTCTTCTCCTCCCCAGTGCAGATGGCTTTGAGTGTGGTGTACCTGAGTGAGAGTGTGGCCAAGAAGCCTGAAGATGAGCAGTGTTTCCTGGCAAAACTGCTCCACTTTTTGTTCTCTCTCATGGAGGTCGAGGGTCTCCACAGATCACAAGGGATCCAGCAGAAACTCACTGGAGTCCAAGTCCTGATTCCACAGGAAGTCTGAAGTGTGGTTTAAGCTCCTTTGGTTGGTGCTGGCATGAACTCAGCATCAGCGTTCTTTACAGAAAGAGCTTGGCCATCAGCTAGGGAAAGTGGCCTCTGCTTCCAGCACGTTAACTGCTCATGAGTTGGAGAGGCAGCCACATGGTTGCTACTAGGCTGTACCTGGTTTCTCTTGGGTCTCATCAGGTCTGTCAGTCTGTTGGCTGCACTGCCCGGCTTGGCACTGCCCCAGCAATATGAGGACAAAGGGTTTTCTCTCCTAATAAGACCTTTGTGTGCTGATGAAAGGTGTCTGAAAGGCAGCCCTGGAGCCTGAGTCTTCTGGGCACACAGTGTGCCACAGCCAGGAGCTCGGCCAGTGCAGGAGGGGCTGCTCCAGGACACTGGCAGCCACCGTGCTTGGGAATGCTCTTGGCAAGGACATCTCTTCTGATTGATGCAGCATGGTGCCATGTGGGTACCTACACGTGGCAGCAGGGGCCAAGAGCTGGGACCACCTACTGACTTGTAAACTTTCTCATGTCTCTTTGGTTCTGTTTGGGATTACAGTAGATGGAAGGGATCCTGACATTTACTGCAGATGTATTATTCGAGGTGGATTATTTTAGGCAAATACATGTATTTGAATAAAAGCATAAATCTCTTTGCAAAGGTTATGTTGGAAGAGGAACAGTGCATAGATTGCTAGCCCTGGTTTGGAACTTGCTGGAGACACTTCCTCCAGACTGAAGTAAGTGGGACAGGGAGATCTGTGTAGAGTTGAAATCACAGTATCTTGCAAAAATAGGGACTGATGCCTTCTGCAGTCAAAAAACAGCCCAGGCACCTGACTGAACACATTTCTGCATGTTCTGTCGCATAGGACTGATGTGCCCAACATGCCACATCAGGCTTTTCCATGAGCAAACTGAAAGCTTGTCTTATGTTTCACTACCTCATACACAAGAGATTCCTTTGCTAATCCTAGAATTTCATGGCTGATACCTCTCCCCATCTTCCTTAAGTTTTCCTATTTCCCTGCTGTGTTTGCCCAGGCAATTATTCCCTCTGTAATTCACATTCTCCACAAGGGACCTCATGCTGATGCTGCTTTGACAGGCTGGACAGATGGCTGCTTGTATTTTTCACTCTTAAGTCAATGTCCTGCTCCTTTTCACTGCATCTCAGGGGCAGCCTGCATCACAGGCTTCTCAATGCTGTCATTGCTTAAACCTGGTGAAGACTAAACATGCAGTTCCTTCAAGACCCATGACAGTTGTACAGGCAGAGCAACCTGCCTTGAAAAACAAACAGGTAGGTGACATTTCAACAAACTAAATGTAACAAACCCTCCAGCTCCATTATCAAGACTTCAGGGTAATGTCAGTGTTAAACTAATTTAAGTCATATGCCTGGTCTGCAGATGGGTGTGCAACAGTTTCTATTATCTTGGATGAGATAATGCATGAAAAATCATGATTACACATTACTGGGCAGAGAGCAGCTGCTATTATTCACATAATACAAACCCAATTTACAGACAGAATTCAACTTGTTCAATGGAATTACCTGCCCTAGCTGAGAGGTTCTTGGGGACAGATCAGAAAGGGTTTTCATCTCTTGTTCAGACCCTAAGAACAGGTTAGAGAGTGTCAGCCATGCTCTTCTTAAAATGGGAAGAAAGCCTGTCATAAACACAGGGGAGGGAGTTCCTGATTCCTTCCTCTCTGAAGTGCACCCTGGGCCTTTGTTTCACTTTATACACTCCTCTGATAGTGGAACAGGTGACAGGATAAGGGAAAGTTCTCCTAGAACCTGCTGATGTGAAAGAGAAGGACTTGTCTTATTCAGAGCAGCCGTACACTTTATAAGCAACTTCCTTCTGACATCAGCCATCAGCTATTGCAAAACAGAAGAGGGAAAAGTCAGCACCAAGACAGAAGCCAAGAGAAACATGGTGAGATTCATGCCCCCTTTTACTATCCATCATTGTGTTTGCAAGTACCAGCAGCTTTAAGACACCAACAGGACATGTTCCCCCCCCAGTTCATGTCATGGAGCAAGTGGTTTTGATGCACAATCTGCATCATGTACAGGACTCACTGTTGTAGTGGGTTGACCTTGGCTGGATGCCAGGTGCCCACCAAGCTGCTCTATCACTCCGCTCCTCAGCAGGGCAGAGGGGAAGACATAAGATGGAAAAGAACTCATGAGTCAAGATAAAGGCAGTTTAATAAAGCAAAAGCAAGGCCACATGAGGAAGCAAAGGAAAACAAAAGATTTATTCTCTACTTCCCATCAGCAGGTGATGTCCAGCCAGTTCCCAGGAAGTAGGGCTTCAGTAGGCATAGTGGTCTCTCCAGAAGACAAATGTTGTAATAACGAATACCCCCCCCCCCCCTTCCATTCTCTTAGCTTTTATTGCTGAGAAGATGTCATATGGTATGGAAATTCCCTTTGGTCAGTTTGGGTCAGCTATCCTGGCTCTGTCCTCTCCCAAGATCTTGCCCACCTTCAGCCTACTGGGGGAGGGGGGGAAATGTTGGAGAGACAGCCTATTCCATACCATTTGCGTCATGCTCAAGTCCCACGTAATATAATACATATATGTATATCTATCTTCTAACCATCTCATTGGATTTAATTCTTATTACTGAAATCCCTTCTTACCAACACTTACAACTTATGCTACATACTTAAACCATCTTTATACCCAACATACAGATTTATACATTGTCATTAACTACTATCCCTTGTCCTTTAACAGATAGATATTATTCTCCCATTCCATGGGCTTTTTCCACTCCTCCAAATGTTCATAAGAACGGGCCATGACTTGGGCCTTATCTGTCAAGATGGGTGCTCGGGACAGGAGAAGCAGTAGGTTTGATTGTTGGGCACCAACACTGGCTTGGTTTGGGTCATCATTGCACTCATCCGGTTCCTTGCAAAACTCACTCTTCATCTGTTCAGGTCATTCCTGCTACATCACTTCCTACAACATACAGCTCACATCACAGATTATTTTTCCCCCCAAGGTTAAATCTCCTTGAGGCACATGCCAGGTCTCCTCATCCTTCTACATTACCCATGAAGTACATCCAGGTCCTTGAGCGAAAACAATCCCATGAACGGGTTTGCCTTTTCCCAAGGGAGAAGCAATCCACACTGCCTTCCCCAGCCAGTTCCCTATGTGCACTACAGGGACCTTATCTCCTCTCACAGTATATAGGGGTTTTGTTTGGGCAGGACCAGGACAGTTAGCAGATCCTTTGGTGTTAACCAGCCAAGTGGCTTCTGCTAAATTTATATCCCAGTGCTTCCATGCCCTGTTGCTCAATGCTTTCAACATAGTCTTTAACAGTCCACTATATCTTTCAATCTTTCCAGAGGCTTGTGGGTGATAGGGGATGTGATGTACCCAGTCAGTGTTGTGTTTCTTGGCCCAGGAGTTTATGAGGTTATTTTGGAAATGAGTTCCATTGTCCGATTTAATTCTTTCTGGGGTATCTTGTCACCACAAAATTTTCCTTTCAAGGCCTAAGATGGTGCTTCAGGCAGTGGCATGGTTTACAGGGTGTATTTCTAGCCAACCAGTAGTTGCTTCCATGATGGTGAGCATGTAGCACTTGCCTTGGCATGTTTGTGGCAGTGGTCTAATATAGTCAATTTGCCAGGCCTCACCATATTGAAAAACCAGCCATTGCCCTCTATTCCAGGGAGACTTTACTCATGTGGCTTGCTTGATTGTGGCATATGTTTCACATTTATGAATGACCTGTGTGATGGTCTCCATGGTCAGATCCACCCCTCAGTCACGAGCCCATCTGTAGGTTACATCTCTCCCTAGATGTCCCTATGTTTTGTTGGCCCATTGAGCTACAAACAGCTCACCCTTATGCTCTCAGTCCAGGTTCACCTCAGCTACTTCAATTTTGACAGCCTTGTCTACCTGTTCACTGTTTTGATGTTCTTCAGTGGCATGGCTTTTGGGCATGTGACCATCTACATGACATACCTTTAGAGCAATGTTTTATACCCCGGCAGTGATGTCCTGCCACAATGCAGCAGCCCAGATGGGTTCACCCCTGTGCTGCCAATTGGTCTTCTTCCACTGCTGTAGCTACCCCCATAGGGCATTAGCCACCATCCAGGATTAAGTATAAAGACAGAGTACAGGCCACTTTTCTCATTCAGCAATCTCTAGGGCTAGTTGGATAGCTTTCACTTCTGCACACTAACTTGACTCACCTTCTCCTTCAGTGGCTTCAACAACTTGTTGTGTGGGACTCCACACAGCAGCTTTCCACTTCTCATGGTTCCTACAACACAACACGATCCATCAGTAAACAAAGCATAATCATCTTCTGATAACTTGTTATATGGTGGTGCCTCTTGGGCACAAGCCACCTCCTTAGGCGATGCTCCAAAATCTCTGCCACCTGGCCAGTCTATGCTCTCTTTCAGGATTCCTCGGTGATTGGGTTTCCCCAGTCAAGCTCATTGCATGATCAACGCTACCCACTTACTCCATGTAGTGCTGGCTGCATGATGTGTAGAGGGGATGTTTCCTTTGAACATCTAGTATAGCATGGGTAATTGTGGTGCCAAGAGGAGATATCCCTCTGTACGAACAACTTCTGAAGCAACTTGAGCCCCCTTATATGCTGCTGGTATCTCTTTTTCAGTTGGGGTGTAGTGGGCTTCTGATCCTCAATACTCCTGGCTCCAAACCCCTAATGGTCAACCTTGAATTTCTGATGATGTTTTCTGCCAGAGGCTCCAGGTTAGACCATGCTCCCCAGCTGCAGTGTGGAGTACATTTTGCACAGCTGGTCCTGTCTGGACAGGCCCAAGAGCTACTGTACAAGCTCTCTCCTGTTTGATATGCTCAAAGGCTTATTGTTGCTCAAGGCCCCACTCAAAATAGTTCTTTCGGGTTACTTGATAGAGTAATGCAAGCTGACTATAACCTGGAATATGCATTCTCCAGAATCCCACAAGGCCTAGGAAAGCTAGTGTTTCCTTCTTGTTAGCTGGTGGACACATAGTTGCTATCTTGTTGATCACATGCATATGGACATGAGGGTGTCCACCCTGCCATTTTATTCCCAAGAACTGAATCTCGTGTGTAGGTCCCTTGATCTTGCTTCTTTTTGTGGCAAAACCAGCTCTCAGAAGAATCTGAATTACTCTTTTTCCCTTCTCAAACATTCTTTGGCCTTGTTGCCCCACACGATGACATCATCAATTTACTGTAGATGTTCAGGGGCATCACCCTTTTCCAGTGCAGTTTTGATTAGTCCATGACAAATGGTAGGCCTGTGCTTCCACCCCTGGGGCAGTCAATTCCAGGTGTATTGAACACCCCTCCATGTGAAAGCAAACTGTGGCCTGCATTCTGCTGCCAAAGGAATTGAAAAAAAATGCGTTGGCAATGTCAATTGCAGCATACCACTTAGCTGCTTTTGACTCCAGTTCATATTGGAGTTCAAATGTGTCTGGTACAGCAGCACTAAGTGGTGGAGTGACTTTGTTCAGGCCACAATAGTCTACTGTTAACCTCCACCATCCGTTAGACTTTTGCACTGGCTCTATGGGACTATTAAAAGGTGAGTGAGTCTTGCTGATCATTCCTTGGCTCTCCAGTTGATGAATCAGCTCATGGATGGAAGCCAGGGAGTCTCAGTTGGTGTGATATTGCCACTGGTGCACTGTCCTGGTAGCAACTGGCACCTGCTGTTCTTCAAGTCACAGCAATCCTACAATGAAAGGATCTTCCGAGAGGCCAGGCAGGGTAGATAGCTGTTTGATCTTCTCTGTGCTCACAATGGCTACACCAAAAGCCCATTGGCACCCTTTTGGGTCCTTGAAGTACCCTCTCCTGAGGTAGTCTATGGCAAGGATACAAGGGGCCTCTGGGCTGGTCACAATGGTGTGCTTTTGCCACTTGTCCCATTAAGCTCACCTCAGCCTCCAATACAGACAATTTTTGGCATCTCCCTGTCAGTCCAGAGATCCCAATGGGTCCTGTGGCCCTATACGCTAATGGCACCAGCATATACTGTGCACCAGTGTCTACCAAAGCCTTATACTTCTGTGGGTCTGATATGCCAGGCCATCAAATCCACAGACTCCAGTAAACCTGGTCATCCCTTTCCACCTCCTGGCCAGAGGCAGGGACCCCCTATTCCTGTTCCTGGTCAGAGTATTCACTGTCTGACCCTTTCAGTGCCAGACCAGAAGACCCCTCACCAGGATCAAAGGAAGTGATTTCAGTCCTTCTATGTCTGGGAGATCACCGATTGCTGCCTTTTGTCTCTATAGCAACTACGCTGACAGTCTTTGTGGGTGACCCCTTCTTAACAGCTGTCTTCCCTCTCAGTTCATGTACATGGGCTTGCAGCTTAAAGGTGGGTTCACCACCCCACTTCCTCATGTCCTCCCGCTGGTCACGCAGGAAGAACCAGAGTGCACCACATGGCACGCTGTGCAATTGCTCACCACCCGCAACCTGACGCTCTGCCACTTCCCCTGCTGTGATACCACCTCCACCCCCAGTCCCAGTTATATACTGAGCATGACATCACATGGTGTGGAATATCTCCTTGGCTAGTTCGGGTCAGCTGTCCTGGCTGTGCCCCCTCCCAGCTTCCTGTGAAAATTAACTCTATCCCAACCAAACCGAGGACACCCTCTGACCGGGGCAGGAGAGGACTGACTTCTTGGGGTGTCCGTGACAGCCAAGGCACTGGCCCATAGGGATGAGGAGAGACAGAGATTTTCTTCAAAGTTTCAGAGCCAAGAAGACACTCTCTCCACAGTTGGTGTATCCATATCCAGGCAAATCATTGCCAAGCTGTTAGAATATGATGCAGGTGCACTTTGATTGCCTTCGTCCACATGGCCCATGTGCACAGGACATCCTCTGGATCTTTGGAGACCTGCTCATTGTCTAGATTACTTCCAGCACCACTAATTCTCTCAGGTACTGGATGCCTTCGTCTGCGGCAGTCCGCTTTCCTGGGGAGTTCACAAGATCTTCCTTGAATGGATCTCTTGCCCTCACACTTGAGAGGAGCCATCTCCAGAGACTGCAAATTGCTGCTGCTTTTCCAATTCCTCTCTCAATTCCCTGGTTTCTAGCAAGGGATTCCAGCTGTTGGGCTTCCTTACCTTCTGATTGCTGACTGTCGGTCCCGTTATCCCAGCATTGGAGCAGCCAGGCAGCAATCCACTGACCTGGCTGGCAGCTGTAATCTTTCTGCCTGTCCCAAAGTTCTGATGAGGTCAGAGACCAGGTAGTTTCTGCTTCATGTCTGAATTCTCTCACTTCTTCCTCCAATTTCTTTGCCAGAGGACCAACTTCTTCATCAAGCCCTTCCTCTTCTTCCTCCTCTCTTACTAATTGATGATATGGACCCAGTGACCTCCTTGTCCACTTTCTTTTTCACTACTGGGCAATTTAGTTGTTGTTGTTTGGGTCCCTATCTCTACTATCACGTCCTCGGATGTAGTTTGCACCCTCATCTCAGTCAAGGTATTCCAAGGTAGCTTGGGTCCCTATCTTAACCACAGTGCTCTGACAGTATTGAACTCTGTCTCAGTAGGCACAGGCCAAGTCCCAGTACAGTGCTGGAAGCTGCTGGTTTTCATTGGGGTAGGCAAGGCACCCCTCTATCAGGTGGCACATGAGTTTGCCAGGGTTGCTTGCCTGTTCAGGTGTAAAGTCCCAGGCTAGGGGAGGTGACAACTGCCCTAGGCACCTGCCCAAATCCTTCCACACACCCTGCCGCCCAGGGACTGGCCACCTCAGGGCACATTTCAGTATTGCCTCACCCAAAAGTTGTCTTCTCTTACACCAGGATGACACCAGATTCCACAAACCCCATAATATGCCAATAATGTTAATTAGTAGTATTAAACAGCTCACACAAGGGTGAGCAAGGACCTTAGGAGCCTGCATAATAAAACCACCCACGTTGGGCCTAGGTAGAAAGAGGGAGATGTATTCCCTCATCCTCTCCACAAGATAGCTCTCCCAGCACAGCAAGGCTACCAATGCCAGGGAAAAGCAGAAAGCCATTGTTCATACAAACATGTTCCCAAGCTCAGTGAAATAAAGAGATAAGCAGCGTAGCCAACAAACTCTGTGATTGGCACAGAAGCTTCCTACTTAATAATTACTATAGCTATAGCATGCTTAATACAATACTGCCATTGTCTTGAGCCCCACATTGGGCACCAAAAAGGATTGTGGTGGGTTGACCTTGGCTGGATGCCAGGTGCCCACCAAGCTGCTCTATCACTCCCCTCCTCAGCAGGATGGGAGGCAGTAAATAAGATGGAAAAGAACTCATGGGTCAAGATAAAGGCAGTTTAATAGAGCAAAAGCAAAGCTGCGTGTCGAAGCAAGGGAAAACAAAAGATTTATTCTCTACTTCCCATCAGCAGGTGATGTCCAGCCAGTTCCCAGGAAGTAGAGCTTTAAGTGAGCAGAGTGGTTGCTCCAGAAGACAAACATCATAATAATGAATGCCTTCCCCCCACCCCCTGCCACCCCTTTCTCTTAGCTTTTATTGCTAAGCGGATGTCATATGGTATGGAAATTCCCTTTGGTCAGTTTGGATCAGCTGTCCTGGCTCTGTCCCCCCCCAGGATCTTGCCCACCCCCAGCCTACTGGGTGAGGGGGGGAAACATTGGAGAGACAGCCTTGATGCTGTGGGAGCACTGCTCAGCAGTAGCCAAAACACCAGTGTTATCAACACCTTTCTAACTACCAATACAAAGCACAGCACTACGAGGGCAGCTAGGGGAAAAATTAACTCCATCTCAGCCAGACCCAATAAAACTGTTTATTTAAAAAATTAAAAGAAATTTTAACAAAATCACATCGAACAGTGAGGATCTGAAAAGCCAGGCAGCACTGGGGGCATCATAAAAAGAAATGCTCTGCAGGCCCCGACCAACCCAAGGGCTAGACGTGCAGACGAGCACCTCCAAGTGGACTGTAAGACCTTGTTCCACTTCCCTCATCCAAACAGTGGTACTGCTTTGTAAGCAGATGAGGTTGTAAATTGGAAACCTGAATCTCTTGTGCATCCCCACAAGGTGCCCAGGCACCTGGAGGGCTCCGATGATGGTAAGCTTTTAAGAAGTTCCATTTGAGAGCAACCGTGGCTGCAGTCGCAGCTTGGAGGAAGCCACCTGCTTAGCTGCAACATAAAGAGTATGTCATAGCACGAGGTGTGTGTGACATACTGCATTTCTTCTTACCCAGAATCCTGCAGAGCTGTCCATTTTTTTTCCCTTGTTGCCCTGTATCAGCACAGAACATCCTCTCTAGCCCAGAAGGAAGGGGGAATGAATACATGTATATCCACAGTCTAAGGAGGGTCACCTTTTGCTGGAACTTGGATCTCACTCCCTACCCCAATCCAAAATGCGAGAACAGGGCTAGCTCTGGAAGGACAGAGCCCTCTATGAGCTAGGACGCATGAGGCAATTAATAGATTGCAGGCTGATGATTTGCCTTCTGCATCTGAATGATCTTGCCAAAGCCACCTCTTCCCACATCGTAGTCTGTCCGGTACTCATCTCGCACCTGGGGCACAGCAGTAACACAGATATTAGTACCCTGCACTGTCTCATGCTAGGCTTCAGAATCATCATCCCCTCCCTGCTCAGGTGGTGGGGAACTGAAGTTCAGATTAGAAGCATTTTGACTCATCTGAAATCTCTTCAAATAATCCACCAAAAAGGTGGTAATGGTGGTGAAAATGACAACTGAGGATATATCTGATGGCTGAAGTCTTTTTAGACAAGAAGCAAAGAAGAGCCCAAAATATTTTGATTCAGCTTTGCAGTCCAGCTTTCTGAATTGCCAGAATGTTGTCTCCCCTCCACCCTCAGAATCTGCAAAGGAACCTCACCTTCGCACTGGGGCAAAATGCTGCGTTATGAGATTGGCCTAGCAGCTATGCTGTCCCCCTCCATTCAAATTCTGCATCATTTTAAGAGTACTAGCTTGGATTAGGGAACATTCTGCTTGCATTGCAGGAAGTTTGGAGTCCTAGACAGAAATGGCCTTAAGTTCTATTTCTAGCTTTTAACGTCAGACATCAGTTACCAAAACAACCTGGGAGTGGCTGAAGTTCATTATCAGGTCTTTACAGTCTGCACATTGTTCTGCATGAGACAAAACTAGCAAAACAGTACACAGTCTTAAGGGGATCAAATTCAAGGTATGAACTGGTATTGCCATTACCTGTCCTCCAGTCTTTCCTCTTCCATACTGTCGCCCCTCCTTAAACCCTGCATCCCAGTCAGTTCGAATGATGCGGTCATCTAGTCGTGTGCCATTGATAAATCGCATTGCGTGTTCAGCGTCTGCTCTTGTGTAGTATCTGAAGCATACTATAAGGAGAACTATGTGTGCTATCTTGTTGGGTACAGGGAAAATAAAAAAGAGAACTATTTTATTTGAGAAGCAGAAAACCCCTGCCTTCCAGCCTTTTCTACTCTTCCTGCTTTTCTCCATGGGATCAAAAACTGCTTATATAAATCCAAGCTAAACCAGCTCCCACTCAGAAAGGATTCTGAACTTTAATGTTAGTACCTGCACAGACAAGAAGTAGCTTTGGATCACTTATTTCACAAGCAGATGAAACAAACACATTAAAGCCTTGCTAAGGGCAAGAAATCTGTAATATGCCTTTTTATACTACATAAACTTGACTGAATTTGAACAAGAGGGGCAGGCCTCACAGGAGTTTGTAAAGACAGCTCACAGTACAACTTGTACAAGCGTGTACCCTGTGCTTGGGAATACTGCCATGGCTTATTCTGCTACTTCATTCAGGTGTAAAGTTAAGGTAAGAAAGTGAACATGTGCTCTGGCCACGATTGTAACAGTCTTCATTTTGGCCCTAAAATAACTAAAGAAATGAACAAATTAAAGCAGCTTTCTGCCAACTCCAGAAAGTACAGCAGTGGTAGCACTTTTCATCCATGGCACCGCTGTACAGTCTGTCTCTCAATTAAGATGGTGGGGAAGTAGCAAGGTTGGAAGGGAAGCACCTGGTAGAAAGCACTTGACTATCACTGCTTTTCAGGTTTTCAACAGCAGTACAACTAAGCTTGCTGTGCAAAAATGAACTAAAAGTGGCAACCACATATGGGCTGACAGTGGCAGGGAACCAGAAAGGATACTCAACAAAGCAAAAGCCACACGGGGTTTTCTTGATCTTGTCCAACCCCATGACAATCCTCTTGACGTCTCCGCATTTGGAGAAGAGCTCCTGGATCTGCTCCTCGGTGGTGTAGAAGGACAAGTTGCCAACATACAGTGTAGAGGAAATTTTCAGGGATTTCTCCTGCAGCTGCCTGCTACCCTGAGGGCAGAGGGAGCACGCAGCAGGGTGAGCACGCCTGCCGCCCTGCTTCCGTCGCCAGGCCCCGGCGGGAACCTCCCGCCGCCCCGGAGATGTTGTGCCCTCCCGCTCGCCGGCTCCTCGCACGGCCTTGCCCCGGCAACAGCCCTCCTCCTCAGGCGCTGCTCCAGCCCGCCGCCCCCCCCTCCCCCGGCCGGGCTCTGCGGCCTCGGGCCCCGCCGCCCTCACCCCCGCGCCTCGGGCCCGGCCGCCGGGCGCACCCGGAAGTGCTGGTCGCGGTACTGGCTGATCTCGCAGTAGGAGTCGCTGTTGAGCCCGCTCAGCGTGGTGTGGAGCAGCCCCGACATCTCGCCTCTGCCCGGCCGGGCCCTGCTCCCGGGATCCTTCCAGAAGCGCCGCGGCGCCCACCGGACGGCAAGCGGGGCAGACGGTCCGCCGCGCCGCCCGACTGGCCCCGGCGCCTGTCGCTCGGGGCGGGGAGGCGGGGCGATAGCCCCGGACAGCCAATCGACGCGCGGAGCCGCCGGCAACACAGGGTTCGGCGCGGCCGTGGCGCTGGGCCCAGCATGCTCCGCGGCGGTGCGCGCGCGGGGCGGTCGGCACGCATGCGCAGCGGCGCCTTTCCCTGCCTGCCGGTCTCGTCACGGTGTGCGGGCGGGGCTGTGGCGGCCATGGTGGGCGCGCGGCTGGCGGCGGTGCAAGGTACCGCCTGCCGCGGGCGAGGGTTCCCTTTCCCATGAGCGCCTGGGATCCGCCGCCTGCTGCTGGGCTGTATCTCACGCCTTCCTCTCGTCCTGTCTTACAGGGCTGGTGCGGGAGCTGCTGAAGGAGGAGGCCCTGTCCCGCATCGCCGCCCTCACCGAGGAGCTCTTCCAGGCGGCGGGGAGCATCTCTGAGGAGGATGGGAGCGCGGCTGAGGTAGAGCCCTGGCCTCCCGGCCCGGCGCCCCTCTCCGGCCCGGCGCCCCTCTCCGGCCCGGCGCCCCTCTCCGGCCCGGCGCCCCTCTCCAGCCCGTCTGAAGAAACGGGGCTTTCGTGTGCTTCACGCCACAGGGCTGCGCTCGCCCAGGTTGGCGGCTGCGGTTCCTGCAGCTCTGTGAGATGTGCTCTTGCTTCCCATCTAATGCAGTGAAGCTAAACGTTTACCTCTAGCGTTATTGGAATGTAAAGAAAATAGTTTATTTTTTCATCTTTCAACCCAATAGCATGAAAGTCCAAAATAAAGTGGAAAATCTTACATTTTAAAAGTTAGTGCAAAATGTTGATCCTAAATGTAGAAGTGTGCATCATAATGGGAAGAGTTACTGGTATCTTAGTGATGTTAAGGTTTTTATTATTTCAGTTTTCTAGTATCTAATTCTAATGTCAGGTAAACATGCAAGCATAGGATGCTGATGCCTTAAAAGTGTGGTACTGGGTCAGAGAAGAGGTCCTTCTCATCCTGTACATGGATTCCGATAATGACAGTAGATACTTGAGGAAGAAGAAAACAAGCATGTAATTTTAACTGCCTGGTAAACTCAGTGCATAATATTAGAGTGGGAAGTACTCATTTTCATACGTTATGAAAGTCAATTAGGTTGTTGTTTATAATGTTTTTAATTTTAGTTTTTTTCCTTCTGAGTATTTCTTCTAGAGGAGTACTTAAAAAGTAGTAAACGTCTACTCTAAAAGGCCTTTTTAAAAAAAAGTCTGAGGAGTAATACATGAATCTGGAATAAAAACAAGACCAGCTGAGATATTGCACAACCTTTTCCTCCAAAATTATGTTTTGAAGAGGGATTTAACACATAGTGATTATCACCTAAGGAAGACTAATTTGGAAAATTGTAAATTTTTGACAAGGAGCAAGATAGGTTAGCAAGTGTCACAACAGGAAGTATGCTTAGTGCAGTCTGTAAAGAAATACAGGAGTATAAAACTGGTATCCTTCAGTTCTTCCTGAATCAGTTGGGCTAAAATATTTCTAAAGAAAGGAGAAATCATTAATTCGTATTTGATCTTTTCCATAAAAGGGGCTATAAAATGTCTCCTGGTTAGGCAAGAGCATATCTGTAGGCAAGATCTGCCATGGAAACTAGGATTTGAAGTGATGGAAAGTGCAACCCTTAAAGGTGGGTTGTTAAGGGAGCTTATTGCCTTTATGTAGGACTGCATCATCTTTTCAGCAAGTGTATATAGTCAGTAGTCTTTGTTCTTTGTTGCTAATATCAGAAGTTTCCTGATGTAGGTATTTAAAGTAATTGAGCTATTTAGTTTTCTTTTTGGTAGGCAAAAGAGGTGAAGCCTTACTATAGATACGTTTTCAAACTTGATACAATTCTTACAGCTCTTTTCCAATCCCTTCAAATTTTTCAACGTCTGTTTAAAATGTACATAATGTATTCTGAAGGCTGCCAGTGAATCAGTTGTATTTTGGATATGGTGATGTGCTGTTGCACAAATTTTGTATCTGAGTGTTTTTAAGAAAACTTCATCCCAGATGGGTAGGGTAAGTGAGGTCACGTTTTGCTAAGTTTGGAAAAGGACTTGATGGAAGCATAGGTTAGGACATTTCAGTAATATGGCAGGTAATGGGTTTTGTTTAGGAACATATTTGAATGTTTTTTAAGTCCACCACTTCACTTGCAGAATTTGCCATTATGCATAATTTCAAATTGGAGCTGAAGGCACTGATGGATGGTATGACACATGTGTGCAATTGGTCATATGATTAATTAGTTCATTTTAGCTTCAGGTCTTGTCAGCCTTGGCTTTACACAGTCATGTTCTTTATTACCTTGCTTCGTCATAGAAGTGCTCTCATGGTTTTAGAAGATGTGAAATAGTCTTTATAAGAATATATCTTATGACATATACTTATGAAAAGAGTATGTGCTTCCTGCCAGCTGCTTATAATTCTTCTGAAATGATGGATCTATAGAAAGGAATGATCCGTACTTTTAGCTGAAAAAATGTGATGTAGTCCATTCAGCATGCCTGTTTTCAGGTCGCTATCCCAGATCTCCCTGTGGGATCATGTAACAGTTTCATGGAAAACTCAGTCCTTTGACTCCAGTGTAAAAGGAAGTTGCACAAATATGTGGACAGGTCATTACTGTGATACACATGAAAGACGGTTCCTTTTCCAGAAGTAAATTTCAATGCTACCCAAATCCAGGACAAAATTAAATCTAATGGAATTCTCCTGCTCAGGTTGAAGAGGATGCAGTAAGCCTGTGGAACTGGACTGTGACCAAACACACAGGTTCCATTGTCAATGATGAGCAAAGAGCTAAACGTACGTATGTGTTCTGTACCTTCTTATATGTGTTGTGTGCTGTAGCACGAAAAGGAAAAACTCTCTGCTGACAGGCATATACACAGTGCTGTAGATTTGTTTGGATCTTTGTAGATGGGGTGCAGACAGAGGAAAAATATACCGCTGGGCTTGTATAAACAGTTCAGGAAGGAGCATCCTGGTGTAACAGTAGTCTCCTTGTGACACAGAATCATTGTAGGCGTTATTATCACTCCCCCTTTCCGTGCCAGAGCATCAGTAAAGAGGTGATGTGACCAAAGGAAGCTGTAATGTGCTTTCTAATGCTATGTTTTTAATCTAGAAATGTGTGGAAATAACATAGATGTAAATTTTAGACTGTTGGTCACTTAATTTATATCAAGTGAGATAGTTATATTAAAGGAAACAATCTCATCAATGTTTACATACAGAAAAACTCTAAATCCTCTTTTTACTTCCCTGCTTTAGCCAGGTACACAGCTGGTGGGTTTGCTTGGAGCCAGGAGCAGGGCTGGGATAAAGCAGAAGTGAGCTTTTTGTCTTTTCCCTCAACCTGTTCTTTATGTGGTTCTGCAGGATTGCAATATCTGGCCTACATTTTTGTCTTGAGGGATTATAGTCAAAATTATATATAATCTGCATCATATAAATTATATCAGGTAAAGGGAAAAGGGTAAGTTTACAGAAAATAAGCAGTAATTGTAGAGTGTAATGTTCTCAGATCTTGTATCACAGCTGAAGGGCCAGGGAGAGGCTATTTTAAATACATTAAGTGGTGTCTTTTCCATCCCTGATGTATAAGGAAGGCCTGAAAATATTTTTGCTTTTTACTTTGAAAATGTAAAGATTATTAAACTTCATTTCCCTGTTTTGCTGAAGGCTATTTTGAGGCTCTCAAGACATGTTACTGTAAGCACCTGCAATGTAATTAAGTCTTTGAATACCATGTATTTAACTTAAACTCTCTCTAAAGTGTTTAATAGGTATTTTGATGAGAGTATGTTTTGTTTTCTTACTGCCTGAAAAGCAGTTTTAAGCAGCTTGGCTAAAATTCAGACTGCTTTGACTCCTGAAGTTGTCAAATTTTTCTCTCTTATAATTTAAAATGGCAAGCAGTCTCTCAGATATGGCAGGGTCTGACTTTCATAAAAAAAAAAAAAAAGAACAGGGAACTTAGGAATGTCTGCACTGTTTTCTTGCAGTACGGTTTGTTGCTTGCAGACTGGTGTGCCTTTGTGATGGCAGTGATCCTCCGGAGGGAACTATTCGAAGACAAATTTTGGTAAGGCTAATGGTGGGTGAGCAATGAAGTACAGTTGATCACCAAGGGAAACCTTTAAACTCTTTGCTTTGGAAAGGGAGTAAAATATACCTGTAGTTCTGGGGAATACACACGCTGAAGGGGGACCTGTATTATCACAGGGATACCTTGCTGAGCCAGTGCAGTTCGGAATTTCCAGACAGTGCAGTAAACATCACATCTTTGTCATACGGTAAAATGTTATATGAGGAGCATATTCATTTATTTCAGTATCTTACATTATTATCTAGTATAGCACTGTAAGTCTCTTGCTGCATCTAAGTGTTAAGGACTTCAGACATGAGAGGTGCTTGTCAGAAATTGAAGAGCTGAAATACCGTTCCCCTACATTAGATATGTGCATCAAAGAGATGAGATCGAACATTGTCTTTCTTGAAAGTGACTATATTTTCACGAAAAACTTTCATTTTCTCCTTCAGATGTCTATGAAAACTGGGAAAGGATGGATAGATATTGGAAAAGCTGATCTTGCTGATGGATTTCTAGAGATTGCCATGAGTGTAAGTTCTTTTCCAGTTCTAATTTCTTATAAACGCACCTATTTGTAAGTTCCATGGGCGATGCCTACGCTTTGTTTTCCAGAGTATAGAAAAACTGTATGCGAAGTTACTTAAAGGGAGCGATGGTGAAGCAGATATCCATGTGCACAAAGCTGATGTGGAGAAGAACCTCTTCAAAGTACTCTCTTATCAGGCTGAATCAGTATGTGTTCTTCCCAGTTTACCTTATAAGTCACTAAGGGTATAGAGGGAAACTCTGCCCCAGTTGTTAGATGTATGAATGCTCGGCATTGAGGACTTGCTGAAGGATATATTTTCATTGCTTAGATGTGAGATAGTAGATCTCGTGTTTGCATTCAGTGTTGCAATCATTTAATGATTTTTAATTTGCCTAATTTATCACAGTCATTTCTGCTGTGATGTTTATATCTTCTAGTTCAGATTTGTTGCTCTATGATTTGACTAGCATGGCTGTTTATAAAACAAACAGCTGCCTTTCTGAATCATAAATGCGTCAGTTCCAAAGGTGTCCTGTGCTTCACTGAAGAAGGGCGATAGGGCTAGTGTAGAGCCTAGGTCCCCCAAACTGCATTCGTGTAACAGGTACACAGTAAGACTAGGCACTTTGAAATGCTCATCGTACTGCACTAGTATTTGCAGCTAGGCTGGTTGAAAGTATATGAAGGTAGTATTTGTCATGGCTGCAGATGGCCCAGGTTCGTATCTAACAAGTAGATGTTATAAGCCACATGTGTAAAGTCTTCTGGGACTTAAAACTTTCATGACTCTGCAAATTCATGAACATCATCAAAGCTATTAATATTATATGCTGTCAGACAAAGATCTTTCTATACGTGAATACCCTCTCTTCCATGGCTTCATATATCCTGCTTTCCACATATAAAGGCTTTAAACAGTGGGAGAATCAGTATGAAATTACAAGATCTGGAAATGGTGAGTTCCATGACATTTGATATTTTCTTTAAAGTTTCAACCTCTGGCATCATACAATGAAGTAAAAGTCATGGTGATAATTACAAAAAAAAAAAAAAAAAGCCTAGCACAATATGAAAGAAGTCTGAAAAAGTGCTAAAGGTTTTCTAGGGGATCAACAACACCAATTACAATAATTTGAAGTATGTAATTTAGAAATTCTAAGTTTTGTGAGGCATTAGTGTGCCTGACTGAAGTTTCTGAGTACTTTATCAATGCTATAGACTATTACAGACATATGACTATAAATATAAGAAAATGTAGTTGCCTGTATTTGTTGATAACACCACTGATCTCAGTATCTGGAAGGGGAGTACTATCTCCAAAATTCTCAAGAGCTTCCCTGAACAGGCCAAAGCAGTGGCCAAAATTTTTAATTTGATCATGGAGACAAAAGAGGACCTTAAATTATTGGAGAGAAGGTTTAAGATTTGCTGAACTGTTGTATCATCTTAACATCTGAATTAACTTGTCCCATGCATCTGGCCTTTTCACACTACCTAAGGACTGCAGTGTTTTTCTGGATGTCTTTATCATCTGGCAATATATAGAAATACACAGAATTATTGTAGCAGTGTAAGGACAGATATCTAATCCCAAACCTAGCTTTACTGAGTGTGAAAAACCCAAGTCCTCTTTTAGAGAATCAGTCTTTTAATGAATTTTAAAAACACGTTGCTCAGTAACAGTTTGTTGGCATGCTCTACTGCTTTCTTAGGCAGTTGCTCAAGGGGATTTTCAGAAAGCAGTGATGTGCGTGCAGCGCTGCAAAGATATGTTGATGAAATTGCCAAAAGAGGTAAGTAAAATCATCCCTTCTTTATCACTCCAAACTTTGAAAATCTGCTTTCCTCTCTCTAAGTTAAAGAATGACATATGCTGTGTAACATTTTGAAAAGTACTCTGAGCTGTGTATCTCTTCTGTGCTTGGTTGCTTCTTTGAGATTTTCTTACTAAAAATTTTGCATGAAAACGGCAGTTTTTTTCTTCAAAGTTTGGGGTTTTTTTTCTTGTTTCTCATAGTTTATCATTTGAAATAGAATGATAAACTCTTCTTAAAGAATGAGCAAAGACAAATCAGCAAGGAAGGCAAAAAGATTTCTAACTGAATATGCCACCGGCTCTTCTACAGAACCAGCTACGTATTACATCTTGATCTTGTATATTGCTACTTTAGTTGTACTCATGTGAACTTTTGTCTGGAAACAGATGGGACAAGAGAAGAGCTGACTTACTAAGTTTTTGATATGCCAGTCTGTCACTACCCTCAGTACTAATCTTCATCTTCATGAAGCTGTAGAGCTATGAATGGAGGCTTCCCATTGCACTAAATTGTGTTTTTTGTAGTTCTTGTGTCACAGAACAATGTCCAGAGAAAACAAACTCTAGCATATGCAGGCTAGTTCTTTGTTTGCAAAGATAAAAGTCTAATATGTTTATATCAGAATAAACTTCCCTACATTTATTTTAATTTGCTTACTTTACTGTTTTCCCAATATTTAGGAAACATTTTGTTCCTGTCTCTGTGGTACAGGTAATAAAATTCAAAACGGTTGATGTGAATTCTGAAAGGGAAATACGGGAAATATGGTTGGAGTTTAATTGGGTTTTTAACCAATTAAACTCCAGCCAATTTTAAATTGGTTTTTTATGATCTGCAGGCCTTGTTCAGTGCATCTGAGTGCCTAAGTCAGTTGCAGGGGTCTAGCTTTGATTTGAATCATAAGAGCCAAACTGCTCACTGTGAATTGTTGAGAATGCTCATTGCGATCTTTGCATTACTGTTCCTCATTTCATTTTTAATGAATTTCATGCTTTCCGCTTAAACTCCTCCATTAAATAATATTAAACTTCTCATGATGAATACTCTTCACAAACCAGGAGCACTGATGCAGACAAGGAAAAGGTTTCTGATCATGAGAGATACAATTTACTTCTGGTTTGAAGAGTGGTATTCAAAGAGTGAGAAAAAAGGAAAGAGCTAGGGATTGCTGAGTGACTTTGAAACTTTTGGATCACTAGGTAGCTGTCAGTCCTTAACTATTCCAGGCTCCCATTGTACCAGAGAGAACTTGCGGAGTATCACAAGGAGATGTTGCATTATGGTAATGTATGGTACCACAGATCAGCTGGAGGGGATTTGCAGCTTGTGGGTCATCAGTGGTCTATGAACCATAACTGGGAACTCTTGCTGTACAGGGTGGAATGCCAGAATTGTTCATAACACTTGTTATTCAGAGAGGTGCCAGGTATATGGGGATATTTAGTGTTACGCTTGATTCCTGGAACACAATCATTCACTGAAATATTATTATAGTTATCCTTTGAAATACTTCTTTTCCAAGTATGCAAGTAAATGACTAGGGCATGCCACAGTATGCCTACAGCATTATGCTAAACACTTTGCATGAAACCCTCTCAATACAGCAAACTTTCTGTTCTGGAAAGAAAATGTTCACAGAGGAACTTATGAAAAATAAGGGTTTCACATCTGAGAGTGATCGTTTTTCTGGTTCATGCATACTGAATCTGTGCTGCTGTCTCTGGATTGCAATGAGATCAACGTAAATTTGAAGCAAGATGTTGTGCTACCTCTCTCATTCTTGCCTAAGGATTTGAAATCTCTAGTTGCTTGCAAGAAACATCATCTGTACTTGGAAAAGAAAGCTACTGCAGAGGCAGAATGGATGTAAATATTGGCAGCCTGTTAGCATATAAAATTACTTTTCTGTCTCTTTGGATGACATATGACAGCTGCAAATCATTTCAAAGGAAAGACAAGTTGTTATGAACAGACATTGTCAGGGCTGACTGATAAAGCAGAAGGCAACAGTGCTCTGAATAACCAAGCATTCAAAAACAGTTTTCTCCTAAAACTTGTAATGTGCGTGATCCTTTTTCTAACCTCAAAAGGGGCATACTGGGAAGAAGCCTACTGTCGAAGAGGTAGAGTTCTCATCACTTAACTATGTAAAATTTTTTTGTCATTTTAAAAAATGAAGTTGTAGTATTCCAGTTTTTCTTCTCAAGTTTTAGTTTTTATTGTTTACTTGACACAGTTCTAGTGCTTTCAGCATGATTTCTTAAAGAACTGTTCTAGCTCATGTGTTTCAAGAATCCTGCTGTTTTGCATGTCCTGGACTGGTTAATAATTCTTCACTTTCCCACACAATTATGATTCCATTTGAGTCATGTTCAATATCCCCTTGTATAAGGTCAGAAGTGATAACAGTAGATATATCTTTAAAGTAAAATGCATTTTAAAGAACGTGAGACTGGAGTGCCATAGATCTAATGATGTTTCTACAAGAACATGATAGAAGCAGAAGTCTTTTATTGTAGACCTGTTACCTGTCAATCCTCTGTTACAATTTTGGAGTGGAAACCTATGAATGGAAGAGGTATGAACAGAGCTCCTTCTGGCTCAGGTAATGTGCAAAGGCTAACAAAATAAAATCCTGCTTTTGAGATGTAAAAATATGTGTGAAGGACAGGGGGAGGAGCAAGGGAAAGTAGAGGTTTAATTAAAAAAGTGAGAACACGAGATTTTAGCTGAACCAAATTAGCTGAGCAGATAGTTAGTGACTGTTTTACTCTGTTGCCTAACATTTGTGACTGCGTTCCGCATTGATTTTCATGTCATTAGAATGAAAGTATCCTTTCCAGCTTCTCTGCCAAACACTTCTTCCAAAGAGACTATTTTTATGAAGAGGCTGTTCCCAGTTCTTGTGCCGTTCATAAATGATAGTCAAGGGATTTGAAAACTTTGGGAAAGAGTAGGTGAATTCTGACTGGTTTTAATGGATTTGTTTTAAACAGTATTTGAATTTCTCATAAAGGAGGGGCTTCATTGAGGGCAAGTCCTTGACTGATGAAAGACACAAACATCAAGGTGAAAAGAGAGTAATTAGAGATGGTTTGGGTAGGATCCAAATAAGTAATGTGGTACTAAGGAAGAAAAAATGTAGGCTGTTGGGAAGAGTATCTTCATGCCAAGGTCACAGCCTCAGCTCAAAAAATTTGTTTTTATTTCTTCTTTTTTTTTCTTTTAAATAGTCAGAAGAAAATGAATGGCAACATATGAAAGTCAAAATAGTTATGGTCATATATGTTGTCAAAGAGGATTTGTAGAAATACTTAGAATTAATTACAGCTGGTGCTTTGGAGATGATTTTATATTTTATTCTTGTGGAAAATTAAATACCGAGTCCTGATGACAAAATTTGAGGAGGAAATAAACCTTTGCAAAGTGCAAATAATTATATGGAGAAAGAGGTGTAGCTCCATCTAGTGGGTTAATATTTCCCTGTGCTGAGAATATATTAGGTTAGGAAACAAATGCCCAGTTACTGTTTTTCTTTCTAAGAGTTCTTCATTCATAGCATTTGCAATTGAATCTGGTTTTGTGGAATTACCACTGTGTTTTCTTCTGGGTGGTCCTTTGTGCTGTCATTTAACGTTTAGAAAAAGGATGGGGAATCATGACTCCCAGGTTCTGTTAATGTGATTTGCTGTGATCTTGAAACCCGGTCCTGTATAACTTTTGTGTATGACTATATTATGTGTCAGGTGAGAATGAGAACACTTGCTTCTTCAAAACTGCTATGGTTAAAACTGATAAAGCCTACTGAAATGGTTGAATAGAAGATGTTACAGAAGGTGGTGCGATAGGTTAAAGAAAGTGATCGAGTACAATTTTTAATGTGAGGATTTAAAAAGAAAAAATTTTCTATTCTCTAGTAAGAGAGACTATTGAGATTAGTTTGTATGATTTATGTGGTTTCTAACTGATTAAGAAGTGGGAAAGGATAGGAATGTTGCACATATCAGAAGACTGGCTGAATTTTTCTCTGTCATCCCATTTAATTCTAACTTTTGCTTATCACTGATAGCCAGAGTTATGACATTGGGAAGATGGATATGAAATATTCTGTTGGCAAAGAAATGCAGGTAAGAAATAGAGACATTGCTGCTCACAAATAAGAGGATTTTGTTAACCTGACTCCACTGTATCATCTGCCTCTGCTGTGCCAAACCTGACCAGTGATTCTTTGGCCTCCTCTTTAGTACTGTCTGCTATGAAGTTTGGCAAAGTTGCAAGTTCAGTTCCTATGAGCATCAGTCTGAGAGTTCAGTCACTGATGGGTGCCCTTAAATCACATTTGGATTGTACTATTTCACAGAAATTAAATTGTAGGAAGTAAGGCTGAAGTTGACCCTGAAAGGCCATCTCTTCTTCCCTTCCTTCTCTTCTTTCAAGGCATCATCAGTTATATCTGTGTAATTTCTGATAGATGTTCATCTGTTTAATTCGTAAGCCTATTACTCCTTTTACTACCCACAGTGGATATGGAGAATATTTTAATATCTTCCTCTTTATATAAATCATTTATATACTTGAAGGCTATTAGCATGTGTGTCTCTGTGTTTTGTTTTTTTCTCTCAGTGAAGTCTGTACCTCCTGTTCCTTCAATTTCTTCTTTCATTCTGTTTTTTTCCAGATTTCCTTGCTATTCTTCTGTTCTCTGAACTCTAGTTGATTCATGTCCCGTGTGAATTGCAGTGCTGAAGACTGGATATACTTCAGAACTGAGCAATCACTTTATATGTCTGATACCAGGCAGGCATTCTTTTGACTCAAAGAGCTTTTATTTTTCATGACCTTAACTGTTAAGTCTTTTGTATTCATATGTATGTTCATGTGTGGCTATTTTTTTTCCTGCTCTTTAGATGGCATTTAAACTTCCAGTTTGTTTTTATTTCCAGGCTAAAGTGCTGCGATTGTTAGCTACAGCCTATTTTGAGTGGGATTGCAATCTGTATCTTGACAAGGCATTGAAAGCTGTAAGCTTGGCAAATCAGGTAGTAATGTGTTACTGTATTTATGGTGTGCAGTAGTCAAAACTCGAGCATTTATTAACATAATAATATGGACCACATTAATCACTGGTGTGTTATCCTTGACATCAGACAGAGGTGTGTTTGCTTTGCTTTGCTTTTCATACTCATAAGTATGTTTTGGTGTTCCCAGCTTTTTTATAGAGAAATAATTCTTTGCATGTAGATGTAGAGCTGTCTTGCTGCCTCATATCTATTAATAGTGAGGTCCTTTGATAATGATATGACTAAAATTTCTCTGGCATGTGTTCGTGAAAACTGTACAAACAGAATAAACTACGATGTGCTCCACCTGAGATTTGTAGCAGTTGGCTTTTTATGCACCAGACCATTTGTCTTGCTTTGGGTTATAATGGCTATGTCCATAGTATGTTTTGGGTACCCATCTCATTTCCTGTACAAATATTTGAGCAAGCATGAAACAGCGTTCAGTTTTGAAAGCTGTGTAGCCATGCTACATCAGTCTTATTTCAAACAACTAATGAAGCTATTGCATTTTACTAACATGACTGTATTTCTTCTGGAACCTGAAAAATGAGCTGTATAAACATACCAGCTACCCTGAAGAAAGTTCATATATCTCTAAGCAGTCACTACAGTGAGGTCTCTTGCTCTTGTAAAAATTCTGTTTCCCATATAAAGACTTGAATTAATTTTGTGCTTCTATCTTTTCAGGTTAGAGTAAATTAAATTTGAAGAATTTATATTTGTCTTTGGTTGGCCATTTTAAAATTTCCATTAGCTGTTTCATACAAAACAAGTTTTAAGTATAAAGTCCTGTTTTAAATGAAAGCTCAAATTCAGTTTTCTACATGCTGTTAAAACTTGCAGATGATGATGCACATATTTGTGAGATCAGGATAAAAGGCAGTGTGTTTTAATCATTCAAATAACATGCTACTGCAGTATCTAAGACCTCTGCAGTTTTTATTGTATTTACTTCTGCAAAACCTTTTGAGGTGGAGAGTGTTTTTATAATAATTTTTTTATTATGTTTTGGTATGGAAAAATAGAAGAAAATTTTTATTCTAGAGTATGAAATGTGCAGTGTTTTAGTGAGAGCTGTAGTATACAGTCTTTGTTATTTCCATTTGCTCCCATTGTTGTTCTGTCCTAAATTTTGTGTTATTATAAGCTACTTTGAGTTCTGCTCATATTAATTCTGGAGAATTAATCCAGCCAATTTACACATAGAAAAGCAGCCAGTTCACATATAGAAAAGCAGTAAATGTTTCTATCATTAAGTATTTTTCAGCTTCTATTTAAAAGTATCAGAAATGGGCCACAGCAAAATGAGAATCATGTATCGCTTGCTTTCATTGTCCTCATGGTCTTTTGGCAGTATAAGAATAAGTAATAAAGATGCACATTGCGTTTAAGAAGAAAATACTACCTATTGCTTCAGTCATTAAAATGGAACTGAAGAATACAGTGGCGTGTATGTGATTTCCTGCTATTTGTCTGTGTTAATGTGCTGGATTCTCACGGGATCTGTATTCTACAAACAGCTGTCCAAGTAATGTATTGTTTTTCATTGTGCAGGAGAATTTGCATCCAGCAGGGGTTTTTTTGAAAGTTAAAATTCTTCTTAAAAGTGGAGCATCAGATGAAGATATCAACTCAGGTATCACAGCTCTGTATAGGTCTCATAGTAAGGTCACACTACTCTATATCCAAGAAGACTGCCTGAATTGTAGATAGGGATGTTTTTTTTTTTTTTTTTTTTCTTTCTCATGTGTTTTGGAGGAATCTTCATTAGCTAAATGTCATTCTGGTTTTGGAGTGTGAGACATAGTAGTCAGTGTTCACAAAAGAGTTACCCAGGTGATAATGTAAGTTTGAATTCAGCATGATTTTATTTTTATTGAGAATTTAAATAGACTTGCTGGAAATAGGGGAGGGGGAGGACTCTGAAGCCTGTTGAAATGAACACAGTGAAAATATAGCAATGTAAAAGTATGGTTCATTTTAGACACGTGCCTAAGGTAACTCAGAAAGTTTGAAGGTGGATTGTCTCTTATGTAGTCAAGCATAGAAGAAAAGGCTTGTGAAACACTGCTATTCTCTGTGTGTGATTTTGCAGATTCTGGCCAAGAGACATCAAGTGCTGATCAGTATCTTGTGTTATAAACCTGTGTTACCAGAGTTTTTAGTTTATCTAGGGCATATAAACTCTTTTCTCCTTATTCCTCAAACTAGTCATTTGAAGAGAACTGATTTTTCTATTGGCATGAGAGGAGAAGAAGGTTTTCGGGGGGACTTCAATATAGGAAGGGTAATGTATCAGGAGAAATTTATTTCCATAAATAATGAAATCTTAAGGAGGAAAGCCTTTGTAATCTTCATGGTTGGAAAGCATCAGATGTATAATGAATGCTCTGAGAAATATTTGTAGGATGAGATGAGGAATTTCTTGCAGAAAGCTGGATGGTTTGAATGCTGCCAGACTAGCAGGAATGGAAACTCTACTTCAGATTGCTCCTGGGGAATTTCAGTCAGCTTTCAAGTGGACAGTTACTCAAAACTTAGGATTGCAATAGTTGGCTTCTGTTCTGCAGTTTGAATTGTGAAGCTATAGTGTTGCCTATCAAAACACGCTCTGCTTATATTTAGTAGCACTAAGACTCGAGTCAGTTTTTCAAGCGAGTTTATTAATAAGTGGATGTCTGTCTTCTCTTGTATGGCTGGCAGAAAAGTATTGTGACCATGCACTGCAACTTCTCTGTCTTTTGAGTGAAGGTTCCTGCTAAGTTTTAGGCATTTGACTAAAATCTTGTATTGTGCACAGGTGCCTTAGAAATGCTTCCTTTAACAACTGTTACAGTCATGTCCCTATGTGTTCCTTGTCTGATCTCATCCAAGCTATGAATGTATAAATCTTGTTATTAACCACCCAGTACAGTCTAGCAATTTTTAAACTTTATCTGAGTGATCTAAAACTGATACCTACTTATCAGCGCCAGTCAACTGAACAGCTGATGCTAAAGGCATTAGGCTTAAGTAGTTCCCATCACAATGTGATATCACCACACAGGCTGAGCACTGACCTCAGTCTTAAGTGGTTCCTGCAGGATTAAGGATGAGACATTTTGATGGAAAGCAGCTTGAGGCACAAGTTTCTGCTACTAATGCCTATGCTGTTTCTGCTTAAAGAGATAGAGGACCAGAATTCCAAGGCCTATCAGTCTGTCACCTTTCTGTAGTACTACATTAATTGTACAGCAAAAGGAAAGTCAAAGCACAATAGACATACTTTACTCTTTCTTTGTTTTAGAACTACTAGGGTAGGGTTGGTTTTTTTGTTGTTGTTTTTTTTTTTTTCCAAAGAAGCTGTAAGAGGTAAATGGTAAATTGAGCAGTTAAGGGTCTAAATTGAATATATAATCTCAACTGCTTTGTGTTCTGTCTAGCTGTTGCAGAATTCCTGCACCATGAGATGTCTTTAGACTTTTGTTTGAATACTGCCAAACTGCTGCTGGAGCATGGAAGGTATGAAAGCATCACTAAGTGGGGTGAACACAATATTTGGGCTTTGTAAGTGTTCTTTTATAAGAAAATAAAATCTGTTGTACAATGATGCTTTACTTTAAATAAAAGCTCACAGAGGTAGGTAAACAGTTTTGAGAGGGAGCCTTTCTTTTCCATAGCAAGGTGATACAGATTATGGCAGCAGCAGAACAGGGTGTGAAATAATGTTGAGTGGCAATTTGGAATGCTGTAGCCTACTTTGGAATGATTAAAATTCTCCCTATGTAGTTTTAATATATATATTATCAATATATATATAGGAATAATGTATTTATGAGTCTGGAATTATCTGACTGAAATCTTTCTTCCATATTAACTAACCAACCCTCAGAATGAAAGAGTTTGGAGTCCTAGAATCATTCTTGTGAAAAACAATCTAAGGATGAACAAGTTACTGCAAAATAAATTGAGGCATGCAATTTCACACTGTTGAATGCTCCATCATAATTACCTATGTATATGCTTCTATCTTGCAGTAAATTCTTACTTTTTCATTGTGAGGAGTAAACTCTCTTGTGAATACTGTGCAATAAGCATGTGCTAATAGGAAGTTACTACTGAATAGATGAACTGCTGTAAATTCATACCTTGACTCACTTTGTCAGTGTGATTATGTGCCAGTAGTATTAATGAGAAACATGCTGTACGGTGTGAATATGTTATTCTTTAGAATGGAAAATTAACAGCTCTTCTTGTGCAGCCTCTTAAAAATGCATCTGTATGAATAGGGAATCAGTTGGTTTTGATTTTCTGAAATCTGTTCCTGAACGATTTGAATCTTCACCTGACCTTGGAAAAATTGCCCTGCTCCACATTGAGTTCCTGTTGCAGAATAAGAGGGAGCTGCTTGCTAAGCAAAAGGTTGAAGAAATTATTATAGGTCTGTATCCATCTTCTGCTGCTGTTTACTGAAACCTGGATTTAGTTGGCTAGTCTTTAATTCTGATTTTCACTTTTTCGCTTATTCTCATCTTTATTTCTATTTGTGTCTGTTTTCCCTTATGTTTCTTTTGCATGGCAACTCTCAACTTCCATAATGAATGACAGTTGTGATAAAGCTCAGGGTTAAATTGACTTGCTAGAACAATTCCTTCTTCTTAGTGTAGAGTGGGTGTGACTGATAGATGTGGGATTAGAAATATTTATAAGAAGTTCTGTGTAATGTTAATACTTTGTCCATCCAGCCCAGTGTGGTTTTGTTTGTCAGTATTAAAACAGGTGCATATCCTTGTTTGAGCAGCTCAATAACAGTTTCTTTTTCAGGTCTATTGCACCTGTAGCACTGTATTTTTTGATTGTCAGATCTGCTGGAAATCAGATTGTATTTTATGTAGCATCAAGCTAGGTGCAAGAGCCTTTATATGTTGTTCAAGCATGAAAATATTTATTCTGTTACCTACTGTTTTGGGGGTTTTTTGCTTGTTTGGTTTTGGGTTTTTTTTGTTTGTTTGGGTTTTTTTGTTTTGTTTTTTTTTCAGAAGCAGGCTATGAAACACTGGCTGAACCTATTGCTGTGTCAGTGTTTTTTGTTGTAGGCTATGGGACAGCCTTTCTCAGATAGTTCTTAGGTGCTTCTCAGTGTGCTTCTTATAAAAGTTCTTGTAAACTGATGATTTGCAGTATCTTTTCAGGACATTATACTGGGAAGCAGCTGTTGCCTGAAGCCTTGAACCAGCTGCACATCATCTTGTGGGACAGAGCTGCCAAACATTATGAGGTTTGGGACCAAACAGTAGTGTTGTTATTTGTATCAGTGAAAATGAAGATCTGCTTTTTCTGACCTCTTTGGTATATCTATTTTTGGTTAGAGTGCAAGCTGTTATTAAGATCCTTGTTCCGGTTGGTGCTAGTTTTATTTTCATCCAGCTGGGTGCTGTTTTCCATTACAACATCAAGTTTCAGGTAGCCTCATCTCAAGGTTTGTACGCGGGAAGAGTTATGGCCAGAATTGATCAGCCAAGGAAAGTGTGCAGCCCATCATTCTGGTTCTGTCCTGGGAAGGGTACAAAGACCTGAAAATATTCTTTACATTGGGCTGTTTATTTTACAATTCCTACCCTCAGACGGTCCGTTGTTGCTTTAAGGAACATGGAGTGTTATCATTTGTACCTTGATTTTCTTTTTAGCCTATATAAAGTAGCTTCGGATGCTTACATTGTATCTTAGTTCGTATATATTTGTACTGTGAGTATATAGAAGTTCTGTTATTCAAAACCAGATACCTTCTTATTCTTTCAGGATTTGGAGAAGATGAGCTCATCTTCTACTCTTGTATTTCTGTCATGTGCTCATTTCTTGTATACATAAAGGAAAACACGTGCCATTTTATTACCTCTCATCTGTGTAGTCAAGAAGGAATTTTGCTAATGACACAGCTACCTTCCTTCTCATTTTAAAATAAATTCTCTGCCCAAACTGGAACTATATTTAGGAGTACCATTTTCAGCATAGTATCATCAAGGTTCATAGTCTAAATGGGATAAATACTTCTGTCTTTTTCTCTTAGTTTCAGTTGCTTTGTATCATGAAGAGAGAGGTTTTTTGAAATAATATTTCTGCTTTGTATTTAGTCATAAGAATGTCCTTTCTGGGTCAGATGAATGACCCATCTAGTCCAGTGTCCTGTCTTTGATAATGGCTGTAAGAATAAGGGAAGAGTATGAGTAGGTAAAGCATCAGTTCTCCTAATGATTATTACCTGCATTGTGGGACCAATGATTGCTCTTCTGAGGGAAAGGTTACACTGGAATATACTTGATTATCTAAATCTTTCATTTTCTTTGAACTTTTTTTGTAAAAAATTTGGGAAAACATAGGCAGTTTAATCACACAAATAAAGATTTTTTGTTGTTGTTTTGTTTTGGTTTTTTTAAATTTCCTAGGCAAAAAGCTATTCTGAAGCTCTTCATTGGTACAATTATTCTGTCAGTTTCTACACACCTGGACAGATAGATCAGAACTTGGCTAAGCTGCAGAGGAACATGGCTTCTTGCTATCTTCATCTGAAACAAGTTGACAAGGTATATATAATATATATGTATATGTATTTATTTATTTGCATTGTTTTTATTTTTGTAGCTATGTCATTGGGACTTAATTTAGATCTTTGTTACTATACCTCTCTTGCTTTGAGAGAGGGATCTGTCTTTGCCTATCTTGCATCATCTGGCAGAGAGATGTTGTTCATCATCTTAGCTGCTATGGGGGCCTCTTGTATCACCTATCATTCTAATGGGGGAAACAGTCTACAAGTCGTGTCACCATGCCTCAGTATGTCAGGTTTCTTCTCAGATTAGAAGTCCTCCTCTCTTCAAGACAGATGAGCCCTGGCAGGAAAAATGTTTGATGTGTCTCACTAGAACTTCCCACAACAGTGTGTTAGTCCTCACCTCTGCAGAGAAGTGCACCTGCTTTACCTATCTAGGCCTTCTGGTTTGGGGGGTGTTAAACTTTACGGTTCGAAGTGGCAGAAGGGAGTTTAATTTTTCAGCATTCCCAGGGCTTCTCTTGCTTTCTGATTCTATAGCTCTAATTTTGAGGAATTGGCTTTTTCCTTAGTCTGGTCATTGTCAGCCTTTGGTGCCATGTTCTGCTCTAGTCACTTTACTTTTCTTTCCAGGAAAGATGTTGCCAAACCAAACTTCTTAAGTAATTTTATAAATATCAGCAATGTAACCATTAACATTTTGTCTATCTTTTTAGCTCTCTTTTATTGCAAATTATATTACTGATTTCAAGATGTCATTGTATTGATTTCCTTTAATCTCTCTTGTGAATAGGCTAAAGAGGCAGTTAAAGAAGCAGAGAGGTGTGATCCAAACAGCATCTTTACTAAATTCTGTGTCTATAAGATTGCAGTGATGGAGAAAGATACTGATAAAGGTAGAACCTGAAGGATAAAGGGTTCACTACAAGGAGCAGAAGTGCTGAATGTGTTAGAAAATACTAAGCAGATTTGGACTGTTCATCTTGAGAAAGACACAGTAGAGGGTAGCTACAAGAAGGGTCTATAAAGTCATTGAAACTGTGAGGCTGTAGATTTAAACTGTCAGAGTGGGATGCTTTTTGCACACAGTATGTAAGATGTGGAGTCCATTGCCATATCTGATACTGTATGGAGCCTGTAGCTATGAAGTCTCTAATCTTGTCATGGGCAGAAGCTATAGTAACGTCCCTGGGTGAGAATCATTGTATGCTTACTGTTTCTAATATCCTTTTGTATGCATATACAATATAAAAAAAGGATACTGAGCTAAATGAACTTTAACAGAACCATTATTGCTGCTCTTAATTTCTCTGGACAGGTAGAGCCTGAAGTTACCAGAAAATACATGAATTACTGATGTGACTTACAGAATGACATATCTCTGTAGACTCTTTCTCCTTTATAATGAGTTCTGCCATTGCATATTTTAATGAGAATCTTAGCTCAAGAAATGGAAATTGAGAAATATAGTCTACATTTACTTAGAATACAGAGTAACATGCAGAGCTTATTTTCCGATGAGTTCCGATGAGTTGCCAATAAATTGTTCTCTATACATCTTTTTAATGACAGCATAATTTGTTCGCATAATATAGAGTGGGAACCACAGCACAGTGTGAACATAAAACCAGCAGCACCCTTAGCACAAGCCAAGATGTGGGAGCTTGGAATCACGCCCAGACAATGTATTAGAGAAAGTCTTCTGTCTTTGGTGACAAACAGTTATTTAGCAGAACAAAATTAAGGATGTGAGATAGTTTCATTTGTATGGCATCCTTGTTCCCTTAGATTAGTAGCTTGGAAAGCCTTTTGGCACCTCTCTAGGAAGAAATGCGTAATTGTTGAGAAGTGCTGGTGTGGTCAGGTTTTCTTGTCTTGGTTTTTCATATTAAAAAAATAAATACAGCCTTTCATAAGTTGTTTTAAAGCCTCATTAAAACAGTAGAACTTTTCACCTTCCAATTGCTTCTGTTAAAAAAAAAATTAATTTTTCCCTATGTATATTTCAGCTGTGGAAGCAGTTATTGAAATGGGGAAGCTAGCAGAAAAGTTATCTCAACATGAAGACAAGCTGAGAGTGGATGAAAATACAGGCACTAACCTCCTGAGTTTAGCTGCCCAAATTGCTTTAGAGGTAGAGCAGATAACATTGTCTTTACTTTGCAATATTGATATAAGTAGGACAGCTGTAAGCTCTGTAACCTGGCCTACTTTTAATATTTCTATGTATTTCATGCATTTCTAAGTATTCCATGCTTCTGTGACCAAGGTCTCACTGAAATGTGTTGTGTAATGCAAAGTAGAAATTTATTTCACATATAAAGAAATTGTATTTTTAACATTTCTTCAGGAAAATAAAGGATTCTGAGTTATAAATGTTGGTATCTGGAAATGACATGGTGTATTTCTGTAAAATTCTCCTTAGCACAATGTTACGTCTTTTTCTGCCCCCGGGACTTGATCTTTCACGTGCTAGGGGGAAGCTGTGTACAAAATACACATAAGTCAACCATGAAAAGACTAAAAAGTCACTTGTCCCTCCTATTTGCCGCTTGGTTGGTGACTCGAGTGATGTCTGAACTGGCTGATTACATTGGCATAATTAGAAGAGGGTTTTGGTTGCCTTTTCAGGCTTTGTTCATACCACTGTAAGGCATGACAGCCTTGCCAGTCTGTACTGATCCTGTTCTTGCCATAGGCTCTTTGTGCATGAAATTGTGTGATCTCTCCTTGTGGTTTTCTCTTGATTCTGAGGGTCTTCTGTGCAGAGTCCTTTGTTCTTTTTCCTGCTAGTAAATGGCATGGACTTTTAGAATATGCTGTTGCTTTAAGGTTAGGGGGGTTTTTTGGTGGTAACCAAGGTACTGCAGTTTATACAAAATATGTTTTAATTTATTTTCAGAATGAACAACAACTTGTGGCTATCAAAGCTTTGGAGTATTTGTCTGAACATTTACAAGACTGCCGACAATTATTTGCAGCTTTAAAGTGAGAATTCAATACATTTATAAGGAAAGAGAAATTTTTGTGGTTTCTTTTTCAAAAGGAATTTATTATATTGAGGAAGGTGGAAAACAGGTTAGATGAAAGATTAGTTAGCAGTCTTTTTGGTGCTGCAGATGTACCTCAGGCCTGAACTCTTAATATCTACAGATGTTCCAAGTCTCTCCCAAGCAAATAGTATTAGTTGCTCTGAATTTTATGATTACATTGTGATTTGAACAGATGACCAACAGTGACTCTAATGAGATTGCAACAATATATTTGGTGAAAATAACAGTTTGTTTGTATCCTCTCATGAAGCAATATCTTCTTATTGAAATACTCCATCATGTTTATAAAAACAAATATTGTGAGACAGATGTATTTATTCCAATATTTGCTTAAAGCCTTTGTTAAAGTACCTTTATTTACTTACTGTTACATGATTTAACAAAGTGATATACGAAATAAGGCAATAGGGTGGGAAATAGTATAATCTTATTCTCAGTTTGACACTTCAAATTCTTCTGTGAGTTCCATGGGCTGATAGCATAAGGAAGAAAAGTGAGATCCTTTCTGGAAAATTAGGGCAAAGTACACAGTGAGAAAAAAATTTCTTCTTTCTTCATTGCTTGTTTTTCTCATATTTAGATGTTTGGTTCGTCTTATGTTGTCAAAGTTCATGGCAGAAAATGAAGAGAAAAGGTGAGTCTATTTGCAAAACCATTTTCTTACAGTGGATATATTGTACAAATGGTTTAATATTTTCTTGCTGGGCTTATTTTCTTGCGGAGTAATCAAGAGATTGGTTTCTCTGCTAGTAAAAAGTCCACCCAGATGACTTCCAAACTTGACCTAATGACATCACATAGGAACATCTTTTCTACTTGTATAATCTTTCCTTTAATTATTTGTGTTTTGCCTTCCTCTTTTATTAATGCGTAAGACTGTGAGCTGTTTTTGATGGGGAACGTAAACTAAGCAACCTCTTTAACTTTGATGCTAGGATGTGATATCTTTCAGAAGTTCTGAGTGAGAACTTCAGAGTGGGACCTCCCTTGCTGAAGACTAGCCACTTTGCAAATGGTGTGTTGGCTTAGAAGTAGGAGAACTGTACTGCTGGATTTTGACTGTCAAGAAAACAGCGTAGTGTCAGTGGGGTTTGAAGTTTAACCTGCAGCCCCAACAACTGGGAAAATCTCCCGCTGCACTTCTACAATGACCTTCACTGCTGTAGATCAACAGAACTTCTTGCAGGCCTTCAGTATTCTTTCTGCATCTTCAAATGCCAGACGTTTCTAATGCCTGAGATGTTTGTCAGGGGAGGAATGATGACATCCATAATTACGGAGATGTTGTATTTCAACATAAATAATGTGTTCTGTTGTAAGAAAGTTAATCAAACATTTTCTAAAACTTAGTTTTTCCTCCATTCCAGAGATGAAGATATCAACTCAATGCTGACTTACTTGACCTTGGGTATGCTTTTTTTTGTTTACATTTTCTGTAGTTCTTCCATCTGTGAACATTTTGTGATATGATTAGGTCTAAACCAACCAAATGTTTAGACTCTTTATTTCAGTCTAGGTTCCCAACTTGCCACTGAAATCAGTGAAAATTAAAACTGGAGATTCAACAGTGTTGTGAAGTTGGGTATGTGGTGTGAAGTGCTACAGGTTTTTGCTGTGGAAAGCTTGCAGGCTAGTGTTGGGAAACCTGTTTCTAGTAAAGCCTGTACTTGGGAGCTTCTCTCAGACAAAGGGGCAGTCTCTTCTAGGCAGTTTTCCTTTAATCCTTCATAAGGCCATGCATGCAAATAACAGATATTTGGGTACAAGCCACAGCCTGGGTGGCCTCAAGTGACAGTCTCCTACTTTGCATTGGCAGGAACAAAGTATCTTTAGTAGCAGAGCTACCACAAAACGAAGAAGTTTGGTTTTGTAAACTCAATTACCAGCGTAACTTTCTAGTGGCATTAATTAAATGCCAATGGTGGTCTTTGCTGTTCTAGCTGTTCAAAAAGGAACATTTTTTAAATGAAGTTAATGCTTCATTTTTTTGCCCTGGAAGGCTTAGAAAACTACAAGAAGTAATAGTAAATTGCTGAAAGACAGGAGAGGCTTGTCAAAATTGGTTCCCACTGTTAAGTTGTGCTGTCCTTTGAAAAAGAATTGTCTTGTTTGCACTGGAAAAGGTACAGGAGTTTTACAGAGGACTTTTCTCTGTCAGAAGAAATACTTAACTTTCACTAAATCTTTTTTATCCCTCTCTTCCTATCTTGGACAAGAAAGTGAATGAGATTGTAGAACTTTTCCTACACTAGCCATTCTTACTGCAACCAGGAGAAGAGAATAAAGACTAGAATTAAATTAATTAAAGGTTCCTTGAAGAAAGGCCTCAAACCTGTTATTAAATTTTAAAACCCTCAACTTTTTGTGAAATAAAGTAAAACTCATCTGCATTAGACTTCGGTGTCAGTAAACTTTGAAGAGGCAGTACTTGTTGGCAGCCTTATATATCTTATCTAAAATGCTGTTTGAGGCACCTTTTGATGTTTTTTATAAGCCTCTCTGGTCAAGGATATTACATGTAAGTTGTGAGAATAACTCTTCATCAGGAATTATATGGGAGGTTTGGAAACCTCTGTTTTGTAGTGTAGTTATTAGATTTGGAAATGGTTTTATTCTGCTCAAAAAGTGTTACTTACATATTGAACAACATATTTTCTGCAGCTCACAAGAGACTTGCTGAGTCTTTCACAGAAGAGAAATTTTCAGGGGACATGAGGATCCTTGAAGCTCACTGGTTTAGAAAAGTTGGTAGGTTGCACTCTCAAAATCTAAACTGAATCCCCTCCATCTCCACTTAGCCAGGCCTTAAGGAAGAAAGAAGTGTTTAAAGATGTAGTAGTTTTATAAAACTTGTCACCTTTGGCAGTTGCTGCCTTAACTAGTCTTAAAGTTCTGCTGCATTTTCTGTCTTCTGAAACTCTCTGATATGACTCATGTTTTAAGTCAGTTATCAAGACAAATACTCACACAAGCTCTATTTGACTGATGGCACAGCTGATAATTATTCCTTTCACCACAGGAATTTTTGTATGTGTCTGTGATACAACTCTTCATAGTTCACTATTTTTCTCTTAGCCCTTTGCTACCAAGACTCTGTTACAGAAGTAAAATTTAAGATCAGGCAAATAGAAAGGATAATGGTTTTCTTCAATATCTGAAAACAAATGCTGCTAAGAGCAATAAAAAAAACTTACTGCCAATCCTGAGTATGCATATCCTCATGTAGGCAAAATAAGAGTTAGGAAGTTCAGATGAGTGTACTGGTGTGATTGGTGCAGGATGAGCTTACCTCTGCCACCCAGATAGACTGTCTTAATTAGTCCCTTAAATCAGCAGTCCTGGAGTTTGCCTTGAACTACAGTATATGAAATCTAAATGGCAACCATTATCATAGATAAAGTGTTTCCTAGTGGGAAATGCAGCTCCCATGGAGCTGTCCTAAGACCTATCCTAGTTGTCTCTGGATTCTCGCTTAGTAGTCTTTGTTACACTGTTTTGGTAAAGGAGTCAGTGCATTTGCTATCTACAAATAAAAATATAAGTATAGGGTAATGGGTTGAAGCAGTTTTTCAGATTCTTGCTTCTGCCAGAGCATACAGGAGAGAAAATAGTTGAAATCAATAATAGAAGACATCTGCCATGATGAGCTTTTGCACACATCCTCACAATGTAGCCATGCTCCAATAAAGAGGAGTGAAGGAGAGTGAGAAGCAGCAGAGGTCAAATACAGTAACATCAGTGTGAATGGAATCTGTGCTGACCATGACCTTTCCAAGGCAACAGTCTCACAGAATAAACAATTCAGACACTACAAAAACATGTCCTAGGGAATAAATTAACATGAAAGTTAGGATCTGCAAAGTCACTGTAGAATCTAAACATTTAATTGGGTCAGATTCTCACACATAAATCATTTGATTGTCTTTAGATGTCTCATCCATTTACTAATTGGAATTGTGTGTTTAATTGCCATGTACTTGACCCTGCTGGGGTAAAATGGAGAATGTTTCAGAATGTGGGGTTTTTTTTCCTTTTTTTTAATTTGTCTTGGGAATATTGTTCAACACTTACTCAGATACTAGTTTTGTTTACTGACATAAGAAAATGCTTCTTCCAGTTCATGCTCTTGTGGGTAGGGTATATGGTAGAATGGATAATGGGTTATGATGAAATTAAGACAAAATTTGAAAGCATGAATAAATTGTTTTAACAAATCACTAATAATGGTGTTTCCTACTGTTGTTAAATGAGCTGTTGATGATATTTTGATTAAGAAAGTGAATTTTAGAATGTGAACTGCCTATTACTGGAGATTAGATGAGCATGCCTGTAATGTTGAAGACTTTTATTCTAGTCTCCATTTTTTTATGTCTTTGCTAGCTTGGAACTTAGCTGTACAGTTCAGGGGCTGCCCTGAAAAGATGAGGGATTTTTTTCTACTGTCTTTCAAGGTACGTACTTTTGCTAGTACTATCTCTGATTGAGGAATACTGTCATCTGTCTAGTTCTGTTAGAAGTTACATCCATGTATAAAGTATCTACTTGGAGACATGCTTGTGTGCTCTGAAGATGGTGCACTTGTGTCAGAAGGAGATTGACTTGTAATACAAAATGTAAGCGTTATTGTCATACTTTATATTCTGTTGCTTAAAAATGTAATAAGAAACTGAGACTTCAGTGAGAACTTTCTAAAATAAATGATGTTTGGAAACTGTATCATTAATACAAACATGTTAAGTACTGAAGTCCTGATCTCCATACAGAACTTCTACCAACATGTCAATTTTGTATGTGTTTGTAGAGAGGGGGACTCCAACACTGCTTTACACTTAAATATAAAGTAATCTTGTGTAATTGTATAAGTAAAATTGCAAAATGAATATATACTATTCATGACTGATTACTAAAAGTGTCATAGAGGAAACTCAGCAATCATCTGTTCATGAGCAAATTGCTTTATATGGGCAGAATTCTCATTACCTTTTCCTATTTTTGGTGTCAGTTGTCCCAGTTTTGTCCTTCAGACAAAGCTGTTCTAATTGCTCAGAAGACATGCCTGTTAATGGCAGCTGCAGTTGATCTGGAAATGGGGAGACAACAAGTAACACCTTCTGAACAGGTAGGGTGTTGCTGTGTTAACTGATTCTGTATGCATCAGTGTAGCATTTTTTCTTTTGATTTTGAAGTCTTAGTTTTTTTCACTCAGAACAGGATATTGAGAATGTAAGCATGAGAACCTTTCATAGTTAATTGGAATCAATGCACCTAGTGCTTTCCAGACAATTGTAAATGTTGGATTTCTGTAAATTAGTTCTCTTGACTTCAGTGGATTTGAACAAATTTATATCAGCAAAGGGCAGTACTTTTTGTTAGCAGAATTTCAGTCTACCTTACATATTATGTAAGGAGTCTGCTGCTAAACATTGGTTGGTCAGGCAGATAATTACTGCATCTTTAGGATTATGCCATTGCTGAAAGTAGTTACCAGTATGGTTGTAATAAAGCTCACAATTTTTTTTTGTTTTTTTATGCATACATCCTTTTTTGGGGGTGTTGTACTTACTGTGGTAAGAAGATTAAGGAAAATGTACAGTAGTTTTGAAGGAAGTACGGAAGTCTGCTGCACAGTGATTGTTGTAGAAACTTACTTTTGTGAAGACCAATGCACAGCAATTTGTGTTGTGGGATTTAGTGGTTTGTCAGTCTCAATAGTACTATTTTATGCTTGGGAGCTAAAATAAATGATGTCCCACAGGAACCCGTATGGTTCTTTCTGGGCCAATGGAACATTCAGTGTGAGGAGGCTTTGTCTGAGGTGTGGAGGTCTTTGAAAAAAGAGAACCACCCCACCCCCACCCTGCCCCCCCCCCCCCCAAAACAGTAACTGATGTAGATTATGTTAATTAGGTTGATTCTTAACTTATTTTATAGTTAGGTATAAAGATCCTGTTAGTTGTGACATATATATTCCTTTCACTTTTAAAACTATGACAAAAATAACATCTTAAATTTTGTAAAATAGACAGAGCTTTTGACTCAGGCCCTTCAACATCTCCAGGCATGCAAGGAGATATGGAAAGTTCTGAAATTAACAGGTAAGCTACAAAGTGTGCCTGTTCAGCACAAGAAACTCTTAGACTTAGTCACTACATTAATGGAAAATACAGGGCATATGGAATTGCTGTCTCAGCTGAAGGGTGTTGAAGCAGATATATGGCAATATGATAAAAGAGCTGGCAAAGCTAACTACTGTTTTTTGTATGTTGTTGCAGGCTTTTTATTGTATAGGTGCTGTGAAGTGTGGAACAGTCTTTCAGAGTGAAGTTGGGTTGGCTGTTCTGTCTTAAAAAACGCCAAGCTTTTTGATCTAGAGTGGAGTTGCTCTTAGTTTTATTAGCCTCTTTCCATATAAGGCATTGCAGAATACAGAAAGTCTTGCTACCACCCTTTGAAGTGTCAAAACCTATCCTCTGTTCCCTGACTATTCCATGTCAATTTAGATCAGATATTACGTGGAGACTGGCATGTTTTCAGCTGACAGCTGAGATGCTGAGTGACTGTTAGCCTAGAGGATGCATGCTTCACTTTTTGGGTAGTATATTAGTAGAAAAATTCCATTAGACATTCCTTGTCTGGCCTGTGGTCTGCTTTCTTTTCAGTTATAGGTTTGGGACACTGTGGAGTTTCCATTGTAAGATGCATTAGTATTTAACTTTTGTCAAGAAATTTACTTGCTGGTTTTTTCCCCCTTAAAATTTCAGAATGAAAGGTTCATTATATGGCCTGGATTTGGGATTCTCTTTGCTCTTTTGCACTGAAGGAAAGGTAGCTCAGGAAGACTTCTTCCCTTTTAAATTTCCATCTTTAAAATCCCAAGGGGTTGATTATCTCAGTACAGGAACATATTGGAGTTTCTCCTGCAAAGCTTTGTGGAACGGTAGCCTGGTGCTTCCTTCACTCGTCCACGCGTTGGCTAAGGTCTAGTGAAAAGCCTGTTGCCCTGGAGGAATCGGAGAATGTCTTTTAGATGTAAAAACAAAGGTCTTTGTGATAGTTCAGTAAAGGATTGTTTGGCATTTGTATCAGGTTGACACCTTCCTAGCAGTTCTGCTGTTCTCCCACCCTTGTTCTGTGTTTAAGGATTTCCTGAGGGCTTTCCTACCAGAAAGGGGACAAGTCCTATAGAAAAATTTGAAGCTGATGATAACTTCTTTCATAAGCTGGCCTTCTGGTACCTCTTTTACCTATCTATGAAAATGGCTTCCCTAGTAGCTATTACCTTGCCTAGGAGGGTTGCATGAATTTAGCCAATTACAGACAATCCAGGTTTTTTGGGGGGCGAGGCATGGTGGTTGGTGGGGTTGTGCTTTGGACATCTGAGGTTTCTGTCCAAGGCTACTTCAGAGTTCCACTTACTCTCCTGTTAAATCTGAGTACCTTGATGGTTTTCCTGCCTGTTGGAAGCAAAATTTATACCTTATGGTACACCATGTGGCTTTAAGAAAATAAATCATTACATATAGGCAGTTCTGTCTCTTCTGTAGGAGATTTTGCTAAAGACCCAACGGACACTTTGTTGCTGCTTTATGAATTTGAAGCAAGATCCAAACTGAATGATCCAACACTCCACAACCTTATGGAGTCAGTATGGGAGCAACCACAAACAGAGGTCAAGACGCTAGAAATCATTGCATGTAAGGACTGCATAGTTCTTCAAGTCATGAAAAACAGTTTTTGTTGCTCTTTCTTGGTCATTTAGGGTGAACAGGATTATCATGCATTGTGCAGCATGCAGAAAATGGGTCTAACCATATATATTTTGTCCTGAAGCAAAGATGCTTAGGATCTCAGCAACATTAGGAGATCGGTATTTTGAAATACCGTATTACGTGGATGATGAACCAGAAATTTGTGACATCCTTCCATTTCTAGGCCCTGAGACATTTGTATAGATTGTGAGTCTGGAAAAGATTATTCAGATAAACTTTTACAAGCTCCAAACTGGCAAAGGCCAGAGAATGACCCTAGCAGATTCACACCCCAATACAGAAGTTTTAGGATGTGGACTTTGGATAGATACACAGTTTCCACTTAAAGTTAGTGTAGTTAATTTTTAAATAGCACTTCTTTATACTGTACCATACTTCCATCACAAAGTTCTAGTCATGCCTCCTTGAGAATCTAGAGTAGGATCCAAGGAAGATGAGTAAAATTTAGAGCTACTATGGCAAATCTTTGCAGGGGATTCTATGGATTGCATAAACACCTCCTTATCTCCCTTGTCTGAGGGAGTATGCACCTGGGCTTAGAAACACCATACTGACATCCTGCTCCTGCCTAATTTTCCCATCCAGATTCTTAGGCTCAAGGAGACAAACAAAACAATACTCTTTATTTTAGAAACCTCCCCCCAATATTTTTGGGTTGCTGCACCAGAAGTAAACAGTAGTGTGTACATGTAAATTATGAAACCTACTGTGCTTCTGCCTTGTAGTCCTCATTGATGAAGTGCACAGTAGAAAAGTAGTAGAGAAGCACTAGCTTGTGACCAGCCCAGGCATTAAGCAAATCTCATTTCAGTTGTTTATCACAAGGAATCTGGCAACATGCTATCATTTATTTTAGTGAGCAATGAGATTAAAGTCTGGCTCCAGTCATTTCTTTCTTCTCTATTTTCTTTTGCATTTAAGCATTAGCAATGGAATCTCCAGCTCGGTATCCTGTACTGTGTAAGAAAGCTCTCAAGAGTGCACTAAATCTTCACAGAAAGCAGCCTGTCATTGATGCTGTGAAATTTAGGTTAGTGTTATCACATAGCTTTGCCATGAGCCTGTGACTGGAAATGCTGACAGAGAATAAAACCTGCAATTTGAAAAAAGTGGATTTTAGTTTCTGTGCAAGGTTCCATTTCTTGCTGGCTAACCAATGTGCCTCTTAAGTATGACTGTCTAATGGTTGTGTTAACTGCAATTTGTTTACCTGGCATATTTTCTGAAACATTCATATTTCCAATAAATGAATCAATTGAGGAACAAAAATGAAAATTGGATCCAGAAGAGGTCTGTGGCTGTTTCTTGTGAGGAAGGTGTTCATTTCAAATGTTACCCTGCAGTATTGAACTAGGTATTTCAAAGACAATGAAGTGAAGAGGAATTAAGGGCTGAGAAGAAAGCCATGAGTTGTAGTTAGTGATATGATGCCATAGTACATACATGATTTATTTTGCTGGGTAACTGGCTCTCTAACAGCTGTACCTTATGGAATCTGAAAAACAACCTGGTATGTGTCCTTCTTTCTCATTTGTGTCCCATGAAGGATTTTTTTTCCTCCTTTTCAAGTTCCTTGCAGTAGCCACTGGGCAAAGGCAACAGTTAATACTGCCTTTCTCACTTCAGCTGAGAAAGACAGATCTGTTTTCAGAAACCATGTATTTGTTACTGGTTTTCTGTGGATGCTGACTACTTAGTTCTTGTTGGTGAAGTTAGAAAAGGTACTTTTTCCTCACTGTCATGTGTACCACCCTAGAAAATATTATGTCTGTCTTTCTGTGTTACTTTAGAGCCCAGCAATGAAAATAATGAAATACTTGCTGCTCTTGGCTCTCTTTTTACATAGTTTGTACAAGTGAGATCCGATACTAGGAAAAGATATGTTTCTGCTATAAGAATGTGAGTGTAGTAAGCACCAAGGTGGACATGTCTGTCTGACAATCATAGAGACGTAAGTTAGTGTGCTGCTGATACTAAAAAGAAGCTGTTTGTGCACTTGGTATTTATTGTTTCCTCTTTTGCTCTGTTTCAATTCTCAGCAAATGCCTACATAGTTTGATTAATCTTTCTTTGCCGACTGGACTAACAGACTTGGATGCCTGTGTACTGCAGGAGGTGTGGCACTACTTTGAAGATGCTCTGAGTGTAGTTAGCAGCACAGTAAGTAGAATAGGAAAACAAGGGATTAGGAGATGATTCTGAGCACATTTTAAAAAAATTCTCTCCAGAATGAGAATCATTAGTAGACTGAACATTGCATAGTGTTATATATGGAGCAGCTAAGACTTCTTCAGTAAAAGATACACTGAAATTACCTCAAAAGAAATGCCTCTTGGATACTTATGACTGAATTATGAATTTCCTGGATTTTGTAAGGGCTTTTTTAGAGACATCTAAGACCAAATTTACAGTGCCTATTTTAGAAACATCTTTAGCTAGAACGTCCATCTTTCTTCCTCTTGCTTTCTACATTCTTATGCTGAATATAGTTTTTTAAATGCAGATTACTTTTCCAGATCAGTTTAAAGCCAGCTAAAATTTGGATACTGGTCCTGCTTTTTTCTCAGCTCTGTTTTGTTAAATGTATTTGGGAACTTACTATGTTACTATTTTTTCCAAATGACCTAGAACTAGATTCCTGTGCTGTCAGTACTTGTGGCACCACGTGTCTTTTTTCTGTGAGGACAGGTATATGGAGAGTAAAATCTTTCAGTAAGCATTTCTGCTGCTCCTTTCAGGCCTGAAGCATAATGCTGTACAGTGAAGGCAGTTGTACTGAGGAAGTCAGACATTTCTACTTAGAATTTCATAGCTAAAAATCAGTTAAGGAGGGAGCATTCCTGTTCAGGATTAATGAAACCAATACTATGATTCATAGCTTCATTCTGTTGCATGGCTGTTTCTTTAGTCAGGTTTGAATGTGTCTTCTTTTATAGAAGTGGCATAAATATATGCTGTTCCTGACTTCCCCAAAAACGTGTCCACATTTGTGCCTGCCTTTCACCAAGTTTCTCATCTATAACTTTGATAATGTTCTTGTTGAGGGATATGAATGAAGTGTTAATGTGGACTGATACTCATAACAGCAAAACTTCACAGTACTAGAAGGCCTTCTTTTGCAGTCTTGCTTATGGCAGCAGGTACTAATTGGTACCATGCTAGGAGGTGGACACTGGGGCATTACATCAGTTCATTATCAGTTAGAAAGCTGGTACACCACTCATGATTTATACCTCCTGTTCAGAAATGCATGTTGCAGTTAAAAAATTCACTCTGTGCCCTCTTACTTAGGATGAGAAGTATCTATCAAAGAGGGAAAAGAAGTCCTTCCAGCCTCCCCTTAAGGATTTGCATGGCAAATAATTGCTTCTGCTTCCCTTCCCCAACTGAATCAGTTCCCCACCAGGTTCAAAGTATTGTTGGGTACTCTGGCTTCCGTTCTGCAGTTATAAGGGCAGCTTTCACTCTGGCAAGCCATTGCCACAGTGCATAGAGAAATTCTGAAGACGTAAGAACTGCTGCTTCTCATCTGTAGTGACCAACTATGTCCTGCCATTCAGTACTATTTGGATAAACTGGAAAGTACTGCGGCAGCAAGCTCAGCCTGTCTGCAGACAGGCTGTTGGAAAGCATAATTCCATTCTAGGATCATTCCCAGTCCCACAGGGTTGTATTTACTGACCTACCAGTAGGTAATTGCAACATGACTTACCCGCGTTAGAAACAAGCTGTTTGAGAGTAGTGCAGATGAGCTGTGAAGTACAGGATGGCTCTGAAGGAATTGCCCTTTGCTTAGGAAGAAAAAAAACCCCCAAACCCAACTGTTTTCCCACTTTAAAACTGAACTCTGATGCGCTCTTCACTTGTCAGGTTTGAAGTAAGAGTATTTTCTGATGAGCTGCTGCTTCTTTGCTACTCCAGGATGCTTACCCAGAGACGGAGATCCTTTGGTTGATGACAAGAGCCTGGAATACAGGAATATTTCAGTATACTGTTGGTAAATATAAGGAAGCTGAGCAGTGGTGTGGATTAGGAATGCGTTTGCTCAATCACTTAGGGTCTCTGAAGAAAAGCTACGAAGGCCACGTAAGTGTAAGCAGATGGATTTGAGGATGGGGGATTGGATGTCTGGCCTGAATTTGAGATATGGATCTGGGTGAAGAAACCACTACAGATGATCTTTAAAGAGTTTCAGGAGAAGCATGGTACTTAAATATTTTGGGAGAGCTTGATGCCAAAAGATTTTTTCAAAATGAGGCCAGAAGAGTTTTGATAGACAATAGAAAAAGTAATGTAGTGTCCTTTTACTGGAAGGATCATTTAAATGGCTGACTGGAAATAAACTTCTGACTATTTGTGGCCATGGGAGAACCCTTGTACCTTGCCTGCTTTCACTAAAGTCAAAGTGCTGTACCAGTTTACTTAAATCAGCTGTTGTATGAATACTTTCAGGCTTGGTTTCTGGTATAATCTAGTGTCTTATGAATAGGGTTTAAGCTGATGTGAATAAAATTATTAAAGCTCATCTTTTCAGTTGTAGCTTAGCCACTTCCTGTGAGGGAGAAATTTCAGGGCTAGTACCTCTGCAGAAAGCATTGACACTTTGTCTTATTCTGTCACAAGTAAGCTTCTCTCTATGGTTTTTGGCTGGTGCTCCTACCTTGATTGCAACACAGTGCAGCCTGGCTGGTGTATGCGGTCATCATTCATTGTCTTACGCACGAGCTGGGCAATCAAGAGCTGGTTGCAGCTTTTATACCATTTTAAGTACATCAGTTAAGACAATAAGAATTGAGGTCACTCCCTTCCAACCTCAACCATTCTGTGATTCTGTGAATAGGTTTATTCACTGATATAAGACTCAGCAATAAACTATGCTTTATGTCAGTATAAATGAAACCACCTTTGTTAGGTTGCACTGATTTAACTATTTTTTCTTAAACCACTGTATTTAAATCTGTGCCAAAGTCTTTACATCAATCTGAAATTTTAGGTTTAGAAGCTGGTGATAATCTCCCACCTATTCCCTTGCTTCTGTTCCCTGTCACTTTGTTGTAATATCTAGTTGAATGGTACAACTTTATCCATCCTTGTTGACAACTATGGTGCTTATGTTCTCCAGATGATTGGTCTTTATAGTGAGGTTCTGGACAAATTGGACAGAGCAAAACGGTTTCTTCCAAATGAATAAGAATAATGACAGCCACAACTGCAAAAAAGGAGGACAGCAGTTTCTCTTGGAAACGTTCTGCTGAATGAAAGAGGCTGTTAGCTCTGTGAAGGCATGGGGTCATGGGAGCAGTGGAGAAGAAACCAGGATCTCCTTCTTGTTGGCAGTTAAGTTATGTACTTTTTAGGAAGTGTTTGTTGAATAAATTGTTTTCCTCTAGAGAATAATTTTCATTCTCTGGAGCTATATAACAGTTAGAAATAAATACTTAACTTTTTCATGAGATGTGTCTGCTGTTGTGTAACAGGTTGGTTTAAATACCTGATTTTAGTAGTAAGTGGCAATGAGAACAATAAAAGTATTCCAAGACCAGGCATCTCCTCTGGATGTCATAGCTGCCTTGCTACATAAATATTTATCAGATTGTTTAGTTCTCAGTCCATTTCAGTGTGGACAAGAATTCAGAGCTGTTTGCCAGTTTCACAATTTAGAATAAAAAAGAGCAGGTACTATTTAGCTCGCAGAAAAAGCTAAAACTTTGACTAGGTACTGCTGTTTATAGACTACTCCAGGCAGATGCTCAGCAAGTAGGCCTAATCAAAGTTAATTCTATTGGATGAGGCTATTGGTGAGAACTCAGCACCAAACCCCAAAAAAACAGTTTGGCTGGAGACCGGGCTGATAAGCAGCTGAAACTGCATTAACACAGCAGAAAATCTGACTACAAATCAACCACTTCACACTATAAATATCTGCAGCCATCAGCTCCATAGGAGCTGGCTGCACTGGGGTGATCTCCCCTTGAGTAGGGACGCCTCTCAAGGTTACCCCTTGGGGCTGAGAGATCCCTTACCTGACATCAGGCATCAATGGGTTGGTAAGTGACATTTTTTGCATGTATGTAATGTTTAAGATATGTATAGTAAGCTTAAGTGATAACCTTTTTATCCCATACTAACTTTAACTGTAGTAAATAGTATTGACTGCCAATCCATCTGTACTTATTAAGTATTTTACATACCCAAATTTACTGATTAAAACTCAATAAACTAAGTACTAGATCAGATCTGTCTGAGTGATCCCTCACTCTTCTTGTGCAACAACTACTACCTGTAACACGCCAGTCACAGTTCAGCATTGTGGTGGGTTGACCCTGGCTGAACAACAGGTGCCCACCAAAGCTGCTCTATCACTTCCCCCTCCTCAGCTGGACAGGGGAGAGAAAATATAACAAAGGGCTTGTGGGTTGAGATAAGGACAGGAGAGATCACTCGCCAATTACTGTCACGGGCAAAACAGACTCAACTTGGGGAAAATTAACTCAGTTTATTACCAATCAACCAGAGTGGGGTAATGAGAAATGAAACCAAATCTCACCTGCTCTCCTCCTCCCTTCTTCCCGGGCACAACTTCACTCCCGGATTCTCCACCTACCCCCCGCAGCGGCACAGAGGGATGGGGAATGGGGTTTATGGTCAGTTCATCACATGTTATTTCTGCCACTTCATCCTCCTCAGGGGCAGGACCCATCACACTCTTCCACTGCTCCAGTGTGGGGTCCCACCCACGGGAGACAGTCCTCCATGAACTTCTCCAACGTGGGTCCTTCCCAAGGGCTGCAGTTCTTCATGAACTGCTCCAGCATGGGTCCTTTCCACGGCGTGCAGTCCTTCAGGAGCACACTGCTCCAGCGTGGGTCCCCCACGGGGTCACAAGTCCTGCCAGAAAACCTGCTCCGTGGGCTCCTCTCTCCACAGATCTGCAGGTCCTGCCAGGAGCCGGCTCCAGCGCGGGGTTCCCACGGGGTCACAGCCTCCTTCGGGAACCCACCTGCTCCAGCATGGGGTCCTCCCTGGGCTGCAGGTGGAGATCTGCTCCACCGTGGACCTCCGTGGACTGCAGGGGGACAGCCTGCCTCACCATGGTCTTCCCCACGGGCTGCAGGGGAATCTGCTCTGGCGCCTGGAGCATCTCCTCCCCCTCCTTCTTCACTGACCTTGGTGTCCGCAGGGTTGTTTCTCTTACATGTTCTCACTCCTCTCTCCAGCTGCCGTTTTCCATCTGTCCCAACTTTTTTTTCCTTCTTAAAAATGTTATCACAGAGGCATTGCCACTATCGCTGATTGGCTCGGCCTTGGCCGGTGGTGGGTCCGTCTTAGAGCCGGCTGGTATTGGCTCTGTTGTACACAGGGGAAGCTTCCAGCACCTTCTTATGGAAGTCACTCCTGTAACCCCCCCCCCCCCCGCAAAACCTTGCCACACAAAGCCAATACAAGCATGAAATGCCCCCAAATCCATATAAAAACACAGACTAGTAAATGGATGGATCTTACTGCAACTGAGTTGGAGAGATACTCCCACCTGAAATTCAATGTGGATAGTGAGGAATGTGAAGAGGTGGAGTAGCGTTAAGAAACATAATTAGGTCTGTACAACTGTTGCTCTTTCACTGGCAGGTTTGGAAATCAGAAAACACATGGCCTGAGTGTTGTCTTCTGTACCATAGCACAGATGTGCTCCATGACACGTCATGGTGTCCTGACTCTGGGGGACAAATTGCGGTTGCATTCTACCTGCATATGAGCACAAGGCATTTTCCAATGTGCCCAGCTCTTCTCTGGAAGGAAATGAAGGTGACTGGAGTGGCAGGAGCAACAGTGCACTCCAATAAAGCCCTTTGAGTGCTTGGGGACTAATACTGTGAGTTCTAGCAGAGCCTAGATATACTTAGTATAGGAGTTTTTGGGTTCTAGCAGAGCCTAGATATACTTAGTATAGGAATTTTTCCTTTCTTTTTTTTTTTTTTTTTAAAAAAAGGCTGACAGGGTGCTTGAGTGAAAAACACAGATTCAGGCTGTTGGTTGCCTAGAAGATGAAGTAGGTATCATAGCTGATGGGTAAGGGCTGCTGCACTATAGTAAGCAGGTACAACGCAGGTCAAAGCAAAGATGGTATATTGTATCTTTGTGTAACAGACCATGTATACATTTGCATGATGCATAACTGGGCATACATCCTATAAGTGGATTCTTTTCTTTAAGAGGATATTCAAGCACCCTGAGGAACACTGCAACAGTCATCTCAGGTCCTCTGGTTTGCTTACTAGAGAGCTAAAAGTGCTTTGCTGCTTACTCTACAAACATTACACAGAAGGCAGGGCTGATGGACAGCAGTATCTTTCAGCTGTAAGATCATCTGGTTTGAGATTAAGACTTATTTAATTTTGTTTTTAAGATTTAAAAATACATTTTACTTAGAACCAGATTATTAAAGCCTATTCAGACAGAGGACATGGCCACTAACAGCAGGATGGTGGCTACAGAAAAGAAGAAACTGCATTAGTCATGGTTCATTCTGAAAGCCATGCTCTGAAAGAAGAGTTTAGTAGTGTGCTTAGTGTAGTGGTCAAAGCCAAGTAATTAAAAAAGCCAGCTGCATTGCAGTCTCTTCTCAATGCTCCATGTCTGTCTTCTTTTCATAGTCTGAGTAAACCAAGTATTAGTGCTTTCTGGTTTTTTGTGTGCACCAAGCACTGCTTTGCATCCTACAGCTGAAGCTAGTTAGCAGCCCTTAGCATAGTTGCCACATCCTCATGTCTGTTGTGCAGCTGGATACAGGGTCATCTCCTGAAGGCAGGTACATGCAGACACATAAGTAAGTCAGTGCGGCATTTGCAGCAACATTGAGTAGAAACATACTGTACTAGATGCGTTGCAGTACTGCACAGGTTAGTATCAGCTTCTGGATAATAGTGCAGGAATGGGACTCCCTAAAGGAATGAGTTACATTGAAGGTGGCAACCAGGGAAGTATTGGGATGTTTATAGGATCTGGTGCCTGTGACAGCAAGATACTGGATGCCATAGCTGAGACTGGTGCTGCCTGCTAGAGAGTTTGTTGGGAAGTGTCTTGTTGCTCTTCAGGCTCAGCTAGATAGAACTATGTATTGGTAGGAACAGGAAGGTACCTTGGTGGAAATAGTCAAGCAGGATGCAAAGATGAAAGCAAAAAATAATTATGTTCAACTGGAGGTTACGTACGTGTTCTTATTCCTGAGGTCTACCACAGGGCCTTTGTTCTTCAGGCTGAGGTAGTATAAGCAGTGAAGCCACTTCCGCTGAACGAACTTACTTCAAACCATTCCATTTATGGTACCCAGACAAATCACCCAGGGTGCCTGATGCAGATGCCTCCTGTGAGACACACATAGGAAGGATGGATCTGTTTAGAGTAAATTCTCCACCTAGTGTGCTCAGTTCACCAGGTCTAATTTGGATCTCTGTAAGCTGTTGCTTTCAGATCTTTAATGCACAATGTGTTGTCTGTTTAATAAGAAACACCTCTGAACCTATAAAAAAAAACAGGCCTCAAATGCCACAGAAAATTCTTTTGGAGTCACAGTTTCGGAGATGTATGCTACATCACATTAATGCAGGGACTGCAAATGATGCCATGGAGTCAAAGGTATCCATTGCTGCCTGTAGTATCTCCTTGATGCTTGCCAGGCTGGCTTTAATTATTGTTCTCTGTTCTGACTTACTTACACAAACACATAAACAGGTAGAGGTGTCACACTGTACCAGATGAGAAGGTCACATTTGTCCAGTAAGTGTAGCAGGTAATTACATACAGCCATAGTAGAGGGTAGCAAGCATTAAATGCATTTTTGCCTATGGCCAGAATCGTTTGAATTTTTTCCTTGGAGATGCTCAGTTTGTTTCTTTTATGCTACAGACTTTAGTAAGGAGTCCAGATCAGATCAGTTACAGACTCTGCTGGTAGTACTTTTCACTTCTTTGCACGTTTTTACATTGTACATTTTATTCCAGGCTATTTACTGTAGGTTTTAAGTAGGGCAAGAATTCTTCTCCTAGTTGAATCAGACCTTAATTAGCTGGATTTCCAGGGACCATTCCCAATAGGTAGTTTGCATGCAGTCACTCTGCTTTGCACTGCGTTTGGTAGTGTAGATGCAGGCTGGCCCGGTGTTTATTTTACTAGGCTAAATGTTGCTTTATAGTTCAGTGGCCCAGCTAGGATGACTCTGGGATATAAATCTTTTTAAGCCAGCAACAGCCAATCTGAAAAAAAAAAAAAAAAAAAAAGAAAATTCAGTGCTGCTCATTCTTCCCCCAGTCGTCTATATTGATCACTGTTTTGTTGCAGCATCATTTCAGCTTAGTGACTCTGGCTTCTCGTCCTGAGATGTTCACAGATTGCTCCGGAGGGTGGCATTGCAGCAGTAGTTTCTGATTTACACATCATTGTAGAAGTTACAGGGTGTGCTGGACCCTTGCTCTGTAACTGCAGAGTCCCTCCTTGCTTCTGAGAACACAAATGTATCCTCTAGGGCAGTAGTTCACAAATTTCCCCCCTTTCCCTAGCCTGTATTTGATGCCCTTTCTTTTTTCCTAATCTGATAATTTCTTAACTGTTTGGGGAGCAGCAACAGTCTAGAGGTACAAGGGAAATACAATGTGACTGGGAGAACGGGTCCAGGGAGAGGGTATTTTTACCACCAACCCCCTAGGAATGTGGCTGCAGGGAACCTGCCCAGGAGAAAAATTTCCTTGCTGAGAAGAGTCCAGGAGTGGGGCAGGGCGGAGAAGATGGAGCCACAGCTGCTGAACCCTGGAGCCCCTTCTGCCACCTCTCACCCAGAGGCACCTGCAGTGGGAGCCCTGGCTCTCCAGCCGCTTTCCACTCGGGGTGCACCTCGGGCTTACCTGCCAGCATAGTCTGAGAAGAGCTTCACTGCTGTTGATGTCAGGCTGCACTGAGCATTCTGGAGAGGCAGGAAGGAAGATGATCTGGTCTGGCCAGTAGCACTTAGAACTGAAGTGATCACAATAATCAGAAATTGGGGTAATCGGAAGAGGGCTGAAGCTCATCAGAGGATTGGGCAGAAGCTTTTGTCAAGTAGCACTGGAACTAAGGGAGGAAATACCACCATCACCCCTGTGGTGAGCCAAGTGTGGCCCCAATGAGGGGGCTAGTCCCACAGTGCTCCTGTGTGCTTGCACCATTAACAGATGCTGCACTGACTGACCCAAACAACTTCATGTTTTTCCTTGGGATTAAAAAAACTAAAACAACATGACCCTCATTTTGGAGGCAAGGGATATAAATAAACACATAAGGTCAGGGGCTACCTAAGGATTCTTCAAGGAAAGAGACACCTTTAACATGATGGTAACTTTTCCTGCTTCACAGCAGATGCTTTAGTGCCATGAATCCTGCTGTGACAGCTTGAGGGAAGCAGAGAATAGCAGTCCTTGAACGTTATGCTGCCAAGCATCATTAGCAAGAAAAGCTGTATCTAAGACAGCTACCCAGGTGCCTGCATCTCAGGCACTGATGGGGAGAAAATTTTTGAGAAAACTATTAAATTCTGTTTAAACACCTCTTCCAGTAGCCTCACAGATCCCATGCTCATCTGCTTAACAAGGGCCAAGACAGTTAACTAACCAGAGCTGCACACAGAGGCATGGACATGTTTCTCTATAGCACAAGCAGCTTATGGTCTAATTTTCTAGAAGTGTCTTAGGGCAGATTAGTTTCATGCCTGTTGTAGACATCTGTAGCAGGACATCTTGGGAGAGAAAAGAACCACCCCACCCCCATTTCACAGTGAGACAGGACCATTATCAGGACAATGCTCTGCTATTGTATAGTCCAGGACATTAGCAAAGTCCTGGTAGGTTTCGCCCTTAGCCAGAAAAACAGCTCGTTAAAAAGCTTCAAAAGAACAAGTTTTTCTTTCCCTTCATGCCACCCTCATTCTCTTAGCATGTGGGTTACTCTTCCAGTGGTTGTCTCCACCTTACAGGAGTGGCATGATCTATTTAAGAACATAACCCCACATTCCTCTCCCCACTGGAACCTTAACGTTTCACTGTCAGAGCAGATCAAGATGACACATTAGCTCAGGACACATCATGGATTGTCTAGGGAGGAATGTTTGCAGATCCACATACTGCAACTTGGGAGTTACTGGAACTAACTCTGCAGACTGGAGAAGCCTGGCAGCTACTGTGGCAGCCATTAATGGACGTTCCTGTGATGCTTTAGATCAACTCCATCATTCCAAATCCATCACTATGTAAGGAAACAGTTTTTTTGGGGGGGTGGTAATGCTAGCATAAGATCTGCTTAGCAACTGTTTAATCTTCCAGTGTTTTATGGACAACCACCACTACAAGACTGTTGATCTGATCAGTTAAAGGAGTTTTTAAACTGTGTTTTATTTGTCCAATGAGCTTTATAAACTGTGAACTGATTGCAAAATGTATGTCCATGCTCAGTACAACACCCCTGTTCCCCTGAAATCTCACTTCTCGTGTGCAGTTTGAAAGGAAAAAAAATATTCAAGATTTAAAAAACAAAACCCTCTCACCTTTCAATTAGCTCAGCTAGATGACAAAGCAGATTCAGGCAGGAATGTATAATGATACCCCATGAACCACATTTGTCTTCCAGTGAACACTCCTGGTCTCTGCGCTTAAAGGTACTAGATGAAGATACTAGTCTTTACAACTTTCTTCTCTCTGATGTCTAAACAGCATGTTAAACTGTAAAAAGATATTCTATATTATCCGGACTAGGTATTTACTTTGCTGTCTTTATATCCAATACAGGAATAATTATGTAGCAGCGTGTAAACCCTACTATTTGATCAGCATTTGTAAAGCAAACTCCCCACAATTCAAAGTGTGACCCAAAATACATTTATGGTGTCAATTCATCAGAGCAGAGTCAACCTGTGTTACAACAATCCAACCAAAAGAGCTTTTCAGTGGCCTGGTTTCAGCTGTAAATAAGCCCACTTCCTTTCTTCTTCTTTTTTTTTTTTTTTTTTTTGGGGGGGGGGGGGGCAACTTCTCAGTGACCACCTTGTACTAAAAAAAGCAATTTTTTCCTGTTTTTTAAAACCTCCGTCAACAGTTAAGTTTGCTTTGGAGAGACCATATCAATAGTTGCCAAGATCAGTGCCAAAAATACCAGATCTAGCACACAATGAAGGACTCTACAAGAAGGTCTCAAAGCCAGGGTTCTTTGCAACTCTCTGTTTATTAAAAATATATGTCTCCTTGGAAGAAACACTGGTAACCAACTAGTGTTGTCATGATCGATTCGATACTGTCAGCTATGCCATGGAGTACATCATCTTTTTCTCCATGTGACTTGATGAGAGGGAGACAGGCTATTAGGGGAAAAAAAAAAAAAGACAAAAAAAAAAAAAAGACAGGAACAGTGTGACTAGCATCTTAAGGACTTTTGTTTCACTTACTCCACTTCTCCAGGGACCACCGTTTATAGCAGCCAGAGCAGGACCAGCGGGGCAGGGGGCTAGACACCGAACAGGAATCCATTGCCAAAGTTCACTCCTTTAGGGTCAGTCCCACTGACAGCAGAATCCTTCCTGCCCTCCACTGCACTAGCAGCTGCATCTCTTCTGCAGCACTTTCTGTCCCAGGAAGCTGCTCGGTCCCCGCAGGGCTCCTTGTGATGCAGGATGAGTAAAGACAGCTTCTCACCAGACAGTACATGTACAGTCTTAAAGCAGTTCTTGTTCACGCTGAAAACCGGGGCCTGTGCGCACCATGTACTGACTGACACACTAATAACCGTTACCTTCAGGAAAGGGGACCAGCACCCCGCACGTTCACTTACCCCTATAAAATAGGGGAGAGAGAATGGGCCAAGACTTACCTGCTCGTGCTCGTATGGTGACCTCCTTTCTTCTGGTGCTTGGCACTGTGTCCGAGAAACAGCATTCACCAATTCTTTGTAAGGTGGGAGCGCTCTGCTACCTGTATTATGAGTACCCAGCAACATAGCTCCTTCTCAAAGGCTGTGCAAGTTTCCCCCCAGCTTCACACACGGCTCTGTTCCCATGATGGAGTCCCATTCACACGTGGAAGCCAAAGTGTCCTCAAAGACATTTCTCAGCTTAGGGCCAACTGTCTCAGCACCAACGGTTGCCTCATTTGAAAAATCCCAGTGCACAGCAGATGGGTGCAACTCTGCATCCCCCCACCCCACAGACCTGCGAGCACAGGGCACCCAATTTGCTTTTCTAAGGTGACCTTGAGAGAGGGAGCAGAGCCCAATTTCAGAAAGAGGATTTATGCAGAGATGTCAGAGACAGAACCGGGCGAGGCGACAGCCCATTAACCTGCCAAGCCCCAGCTCCCAGAGCAGCAGGCGACGTCCCTGCTGTGCTGGAAGGATGGCCCTTCCACTGGGAAGGCCACCACCACCACCTGCATGCAGCAGAGCCAGGCATTTGGCATGGAGCAGGGAAGAGGGAGGAAGTTCTTCAATTCTGTTACTGATTTGGAAAAGTTGAGTGTCCATCCAAGGCACAGTGTGGGGCTTTTCCTGCCAGTGGCCAACGCAGAAAGGAATGCGAGCGTGCTGCCACAAGCTAAAATGGGTCATTTCACCTGCGCCCACAGGTACTGGGCCAGCCCAATGTCCCAAGTTTTCCACAGCAACACAGGTCAGCAAATACATTTGTTCCATGTGACCGGTAGAGTATTTCCTAACTAAACACTGCAGATCTAGATTCTAGATTCTATTTACAATAGAGCCAGCTTAAAAAATAAGTTAAAAAACTGGATTTTATACCCATTCAGTTCATTATTAACAAGAGAAAAATGGAATAATGAAAAAAAAAAGCCAACACACCAACACAATATGGTTTTGGTTTAAAATCAGCTTAAAAAAATAGAACCAAAAGGAAACCTCTCATGCAAACACATAAGGTGGTGTGTAAAACAATGTGCAATTTAATATGTAGTATCATCCATTCTCTTGTTCTGCAGCCTCCTGCTCAGTCTATCTCCCAGCCTCACTCAGATCAGCTGCTGCTCCTTGCTGTGTTACTCTGGACCTCTGGTCCCTTCTGCACAGGCAGTGTACCAGTCTCTGCTCTGCCTCATAGGCCTGGGGCAGCTGGCAGGAGGCTGGCCCCAACAGGAGACGCTTCCGAAGCACCTGGTACCGTTTTGAGCTCTTCTTGCCCAAGTGGACTCCCTACGCCCAGCGGTTGGGACAGAGAAACTGAAAGATCCTTGCAATAATACAATACCTTTTGAGAGAGGTCCCTCAGGTTTCCTAGTCCACATACACATATATATATATAATATATATATAATATCTCTCTATATATTATATATAAATTACATATACAGATAAATAAAATGCTTTCTACTGCCTTTCTGTCACACTGTTCAGAGCTGCTAGACAGTCACACTTGGAAAAATGCCCCTGGAGCTCTGATACTAGCTCATGTGCTCAGAGTCCATTGTTTCACTTGTTTCTTATGTTAGTCCTTAGCCACCTCCTCCCATCTTGATTCTCAGTTTAGTTAATAATAATAATATAATAATAATAATAATAATAATAATAATAATAAAAAACGACCTTGAATGGGTTCTCATCTGTCTCTAATGGAGCAGTGGGAAGGTCCATGCAGGAATGGTGGGAACAGTCACGTGATGAATGAGATGAGTTCATCCCAACAAAAGAACAGGACTAGAAAACTCAATTTTGCGACGATCTAAAAAAGGGGGCAGGAATAGTTTTCATATCCCTCCCCCTTGGGGCAGAGGGCTTGGGTGGGGTGGGACTTCGGAGATCTTCTGCTCACAGGGAAGCAGGTGGGGGACATCTTCAGAGTTTCTCTGGGGACGGGACCCAGATGTAGTGCCCGGACTGGTCCTCAATGATCTGTTTGATTTTGCTGTAAATCTCTTCAAGAGAGTCTCCTTGTACGATGGCTGGAAGAGGAGAGAACAAGCAAGACCCTGAGCATCAGGCAGTGCTGTGCCTCCATCACCACAAGCTATGGGAACGGCCTTCACTCTGCACCAAAGGGGCCGGCGTGGCATGGCCAACAATTAACGAACGAGACAACCTGTGTCAAAGGAGCTGTAACAGGCACATGATGACACAGAGGGTTAACCCAGTGTGTCCAAGGAGATTAGCAAGAGCTGATCCCGAGCTGGCAGAGCTCCTCAGGCGTGTGTAGTGCCAGCCAGGTTCTCCACAATGGGCTGCTAATCAGCTTTGCAAACTGTGTCACGCCACCACGCTGAGGCTGTGGGCAGCTGGCCCCGGCACTGCAGCTACTCCGCCACGGTGAATGGGAGGGCCTCAGAGATTAGCCAGTGTGCACTGCGCACACACCCCAAGGTGCCGGATTTGTCCCCTCTGGTTGGCTGCTGAGGGGTCCTTGTGTTTATTGCTTCCTCTGCTGTGGAGTGGGAATCGCAGCACCGTCAGGCTGGAGAAGGCCAGCTTAAGGCTGTCACTCCCAGCAGTAACTCTTGCCCGAAGACAAGCGACAGTCTCGCTGCTTAGTACAGACACAACATGAAGCACTTCACTGTGCTTCCTACATTGCCGGGGGAAGATGCACATGGAGGGCCAAAGCTTTCTGGAAATTCAGCCTGCCTCTGTAGCTCAGCCAGTACCATCCTCCAGCATCTCTGTTCCCTCATTGTAAGCTCCTGGCACAGAACGTGCTACAGTGACCATCCCTCTGCCCGTTGCCCGCTTCTTTCGACACTGGGTTTTAGCCAAGAGCATTCCTTCCCCAGGTCAACTTCAAATTCACCGTCCAAGTACACAATGGCATGCCAAGGGTCTGGCAAAACCGTGGCATGTGCTTCCTTTGCGCTCTTCCTGGAAGAGCAACTGGCAGCTCTGGAACTGCTGCCTGGGACAGGAGGTCTGGGGAAAGCTTTTACCCTATTTGTACCCACACATTTGCTCAGCTGAGGTCCATTTTTGGAAAATGTTCTGCTTGGGATTTTTCCCAATAGCTGTTAGGTGGGTAATACGGGGTTTGGTAGGATTGTCAATCCTCAACTTTAGAAGAAAGTTAGAGGAAAGTTAGAGACAGCTTCTCTGTCTCTTCATGTGCCCATGATTTTCCAGACTTAATCATGTTACAAACATTAGTTCCTTAATGCACAAGGATGCCTGTGTCATGAGCAGTTCATCTCTGCAGGCACAAAGTGCCAGGCAGCCCCTGACTGGCTCTTCAGCAAAGACTACTTAGGAAGCCAGCCAAACTTCCAGTCTTTTTTTGGGAGATGTTTTGTAATAACTCAGGACAGTCTCCACCATTTAGGTCACTAATTTTTTATCATTCCTCTTTAAAATTTTCTCTTTTTGAAAATGCTCCCCTTTCCCCCATGCAGGGAGTTTTATTTCCTGTAGCCTTGCAGCACCCTGAATCTATACTGTGCTTCCCCTGCCTGGGGATTTTTTCTTTTTTTTTATTATTATTAAAGTTGGCAATAACCTTTCACAAACTCTGAAAATCCTGCCTGACAGCTTGTCTCCTTCTCTAGAGCTGGTTTACTCTTATCTACTGATCTTGAAGCAGTCCCTTTGCAGAGCCCTGCTGGCAAAGTGCCATTTCTTCTTTGCTTTGATGAAGCTGGACATTTTCCCATGACCCTGCAGTAAGACAGTGCTGGCAGAGAGGTCACAGCTGCCAGTGAGAAAAATAAAATAAATCAGATACAAGCCTGCTCAGGACACTCACCTGTAAAATACTCTCCAAACTCTTGCTCAAGTTTCATGGCTTTGTCAAAGACCTTGTTGGCCTGTTCGTATGTCTGTCTCCGGTTCATCTCCCTGCCATGTACAAAAAATAGAAACTTAGCTCTTTTTCTTAGCAAGGAGCAGAAGCAAAAATAGCCCACGGAGCCAGGGTGCCTGGGAAGCCTCTGCACACCAGGAATGGAAGCTGTGCAGGACCAGGCTCTCAAAGGCAGGACCCTTCCCCACATGCTCTTTGCTGCCTTGGTACTTCATCTCAACTCCCAACAGTTCTTCCCATCACCATCCCCACCTTCTTCACCATAGCACAGAGGTGGACTCAAATCCAGACAATCCTCTGAATTTGCAAGACCACTGCAGAATTCTCCCTGCTTTTCCAGAGTCTGTCACCACCCTCCTTGCCTAGGTTCCCTCATCTTTATACAACACTCAAATTAAGCAATTCGACCCCTTCTGGCTTGAGAAGGGGTTTTCCCAGTCCCCTCAGTGCCAGCAGAGTCTCTTCTGATCTCAGAGTCCATCTGAGCTACTGAATCTCCTCAGAGACAATATTCTCTGTCACTGCTCGGAAGAGATGCAAGCTATCTCCTTTCCAGCCTGTGCTCCCCAGGGCCAGGAGCAACAGGACAAGCAGAAGGTCTGCCTTAGGCACACAGGAAACATCTCCTCCCTGCTCCCCAGGCTCAGCCACCATCCAGCTGTGATCCACTGCTACAGGCTTCTGGCTGGACTCAGGGCCCAGGTGAGCAGGTTACATCAGGCACATTTGGGAGCATTTTTAGATTTCCCATGGATAATCCTCTTTGGGGTGAACGAAGGGCTTTAAGCCAGAGCAATCCATGGAACCTGGATGCACCATGGCATTAGACGTGGAGGGACACTACAGAGACAGCAATGGGCCCACCTTCTCTTAACAAGGGACTTCAGCACCTGCAGCAACCTCTGCTGCTTTCTAAAAAGCAGAGGCAGCACACATAAAAACCCCAAACATGCCAGAGCTGCTCACCCTGGAGAGGCACAGAACACGGCGTTGCACTTACATGAGAGCTTCAATGGATTTTGGTTTGATGAAAATGGCAATGGGATAAAGTTGTGCTTGTTGCAACCTCTTGATAGCATTGCCAGACACATCCAGTATGCAGTGTTTCCCCTGGAAAGGAGATGATCGGGATCAGACCTACCCACACAGTCTACTCTGTGAAGAAAACAGCTTGCTCATACAGATGTGCTTACAAAAGAGAGGAGCCACAGAGCTGAAACAGCAGTCCTGAGACACAAGCCAACTCCCAGTGGCCTTATGTTCCTGCCTGCTTAGGGGAGGACAGCAGCAATGTAAAGGGACTGAATCTTTCTCTGAACATGTGAAACAATTTACAAGCCATCGGTACACTCCAGTACTCCTGCGGAGGAAACGCCACTGCTTTGCAGAGGGCAGCTGGGCACCTTTGCCCTGAGAGCTCCTGAGCACGAGGCTGGTGCCACCAGTGCTAGGCTTTCGGGTGGAGTTTGGATGACAGGTACGACACTGAGGTGGAGTAACGTGGCTGAGAAAAGCAGCCACATGGCTTGGTAGGACTTTGGAGGGAGGAGAGGCTCGTGCCACGCTTGCTTAGCGTGGTTACAGCCCTTCGTTAACAACACAAGGAGAGGAGGGGAACTGCTGAATGCGTCCAGGTTTGGGCTGGATGTGTCCCAGTCCGAGGAATGCCACCTGACACTCACCCTCTCTGCCACTGCCCGCACTGACTGAATGCTGGTCCCATAGAGATTGTCATTGAACTGCCCAGCTTCTATGAACTTGTTGTCCTGGATGTCTTTCTCCATCTGTTCACGGGATACGACGAAGTGGTAGTCTTGTCCGTCCACCTCGTTCTCACGCCGAGGCCTGGTAGTGTCTGGAGGAGAGCGGGCATCATGAGCCAACCCAGAGCGCTGTATGCCAAACCTCCTGGGAGGGAGAAAACCCACCCGTGCTCCCAGCCGTGTCCCCACGCCACGGGCTAGACCCTGCAAGTAGCAGAGCCGCCACTTTCCCCTCCCTCCAGCAAAGGCATCGAGTGCCAGCTGGGACTTACGGGGCACGCAGGAACCAAACTTGTGTGGGAATTCGGAGATGAGGTCGTCGTTAATTCGGTCCTTCGTTGGCCCCAGGATGATCACTGGCCTCGCATAGTGAACTGCGAACAAGAGGCACAACCTGAGGCCCCGTCTGCGTTGTGGGCAGCTGACCCTACTGCCACTTTTGGCATCAGACTGCCCTTGTCCTGCTGGCAGTGGGTGCTCCTGCTCACATGGGCACCCAAAGGTGCCTCCTCCACATGACTTTCTCTCTTCCTGGTAACAGTTGACATCTCCTTCCCATCTGACCCAAACCATCTGCACAGACCCGGGGAAGGTGCTGCAGGTCTCCGGAGTCACGGATCAGCAAAGATGCTCCCTTGCTCAGGTCAGGAGCCAGACAACCAGGACAGCTGGGCAAGGATGCCACAAAGCTGGGGGAGTGACAGAAGCCCAAGAGTCTGATCCAGCTTCTGGCAAGGGGACACCACCAAGGCTGGGACTATTCAGCCTGTGAAAGGGTCTGCAAGGATTGAGCATCAAGCAGGGTTAAATGCTGAGGGCTGGGGCGGGGGTTGCTCTGCATCAGGGACCTGGCCAGGGGCAGGGAGGGATAATGCTGTCCTCAGCTAGGGACTAAAGCCTAGCTTGGTTTTAGCTCTGGCTCTCTCCCTTGGTCTTGCAGACCAGGTCACAAGTCTTTTCTGTTGATTAAAAAGGGGTGACCAAGGCCAGGGAAAGCCCCACAAGGCGGCTTGCACACCTAGCTCCCCTGCTGCACGCAACAGACAAGAAACTCCACTTGTGTTCACCCGGCGTCACGCTGGTACAGCAGAGAAGGGGAGGAGGTCGCACCGGTCACCTTGGCTGTGCCAAGGACACAGGTGTCCACACTGGAGTGGGCACAGACCAGCTCAGTGCCAGGACTTACTTTCTTGCCGCGTCACCGGCTCATATGACAGGATGGTGTCCTCTTGTCCTTCTGCAACAGAGCCAGGGAGAGGCAGGTGAGCGCTCGCAGCAGCTTCCCAGCCCCTCTGCACTCACGAGGAGCTAGTTCCTGCCCCTGCCAGCCTCCCGCAGCCCTGGGGACACCTCCAGGCTGCCCCCGTCACTCTGCCAGCTGACACAGAGCATGACAGGCATACAGTTACCAGCCCTTGATCCACATCATTAATTATTCATGTCCCAGCTCTGGGTCAAGCCTCCTCTTTCCCTCCCTGCTGCTGCAGGCTCAGGGCCCACTGGGACGCACTGTCCTCCCTGCAGGGTGGACAGCGGATGTGCTGCAGATATTTAGAGGCCCCGCTGGGGATAAAGGGAGCATTTGCTGCAGCTGGACCCACATGTTCTTGTCCAGGCTTGGGCTTCAAGAGCCACCTATGCTACAGACCGGGCCTTGGCCCACTGCTTCCTGCAGCTGGTACTCAGGATGGGGGACCACTGTGGACTGGGAACCCACAACCCAGCCTTGGAGCAGAGCCCTGCAGCCAGGACAGAGCAGGGAAGCAGGCAGGCTTGCTCCTGCCCCCCAGGCCCTGCTCCCCCAGGCCCCGAGGGGGGAGCAGCAGCATCTTGGTGTCACCAGCAGGAAGGACCAACCTCTGAACAGAACCACCACCAGGACAAGACAAGATGGAAGTGCCAAAACATGCACACACATACACACATGCACAGGGGAGGGAGAGCAGGCGAGACGCACACTTACTGGAACTGCTCTCGCTGTCACTGGTGTTTGATGTCACGCCCTCTGCAAAGCAACCAGAGAGACCCCCTTCAGAAGGGGCACGGGTGGAAGGCACAGGGGCAGCCCAGCTGTCACCCAGCGCTACTGACCCATGGCAGGGTAGCACCAGCCTCCCGAAAAACCCACGGCCCAGCACCTGCTGGGACGAGCCTGTGTTGCATGGGCAGGGCAGCATCTCTCGCCCTTTGCTGGGAAACCAAGGACGTGCAGGGGGATGCTTGGCTACTCTGGCGAAGGCAGGGGTGCCAGGAGGGGGCTGCCTGGCAAGCATGGGCAGACGTGCAGGTGCTGGGCTTCCCAGGCCGAGGGCGCGAAGATGGAGTGCATGGGGAGGAGGGCGCTGGCGGGAGGGACGGGTGCAGCATGCACATGGGGGGCAGGGGAGGGCACGGCTCAATGCCAGCACTGGGATGGGGGACCCTGCCTCTAGGGATGGGGGTCAGACTCACAGAGACAAGACAGTGACAGGATGGGACAGAGTTTGGGGCTTTGCTTGCTCAGGCTGATCCCAGTGCTGCAACTGCCCCACAGAGGCTTGCTGGCGGCTGCTGCCTGCGCCTGGTCGGGCTCTGCACCGGTCAGGGGGCTGCGGAGCTTGGCGGAGGTCTCACACCCAGCTGGGAGGGCTGAGGGGCTCCTGCCATCATTGTTTTGCAGCTCTGGGTACATGGTGCCCCAGAAGAAGGTGGCAACACTTCAAAACACTGCCACCCGCCCCACTCAGAGCAGACCCATCATGGTCATGGCCACCTCCCACCCACACCGGCAGTGGCTCCAAGTCTCTGAGCACTAAACCAGTAGCCAGCTCAGCTAGGAGCAGGAGGGAGAGGAGGATGAGGAGGTACAGCTCACCCCAGGTGCAGTGGGCAGCCCTCAGCTAGGCGCACTTAGGGCACGACCAACATCCCCAAGCAAACTCCGCCGTTCCCTCCCACGTGCAGCAGCAGCACCTCCTCAAGCCCAGTAGCCTCCGCCGGCAGACACGACATTCCCCGGCAGAGGAGCAGCGCCCGTGGGGCTCCTCTTCCCTGCACCCAGAGAAGCGCAGCTGCCCCGGCTGGAGCCCAGCTGTTCCCCCGGCACCACCAGGCATGCCAGCGACGGAAAGTGAACAATGTGCATTGAAATTCGACTTACTCAGGTTCTTTGCTCCATAATAATCGTCACTTAACCCAGGGAAGTCCTGATTTCACAGACAGCGAGAAGAGGGAGAGGGGGAGAGAAGAGAGCGCGGGAGAGGGCAGTCAGAGGGATGGGGGAGACAGAGCCAGACCAGCATTAGTGACAGGAGTGCAGAACGGCCCAGAGCTGCAACTGCAAGTGAGGTTAAATGTTTTCAGAGCTGATGCCATCAGCCCACTACCAACATCTCACCTTGTGCGGCTGGACCCCCCCACCAAGCTCATCCTCTCTGTCAAAGAGCCCCCAAAGGCCACCCTGGGTCTGGGGACAGCAGGGCGACCACAGCAGTGTCCGCTGGCACTGAGTGGTTGCAGCCCCAAGCTGCTGGCAAGCGGGGCTGAGGTGTTTCTCCGTGATGCCTCATGGGCTGTACTGGCAGGGCACAGCGGCTCTGCGCTCCCCTGGAACAGCCCGGCCGCTCTGGGGGCAAACACAGCACAGCCAGTCCTCTTAACACGCAGCAGGGGGGCACATTTTTCCCCACCTGCATGTGTTAGCTGCCCATGCCCCAGTGCTTGCACAGGCTGTGGAAACATGGGGCAAGGACCCGCCACTGCAAGCTGGGATGGACAGCGGCAGAGCACAGGGAGGGAGCTGGTTGCAGGTCTGTGACGCGGGCTGGCAAAGAGCGTTGCCTGCCCCATCCCCATGCTGTACATCACTGCGCTGCAGGGCTGGCCGAGAGCAGCGTTGCAGTGAGCCCCCAGCTCCAGCATGGAGCTGATTGGAGCCCAGCCACATCCAGGCACTACGAGAGATACCCAGACACACAGATTTAACCTTCACTGCAGGCCAGAGGCTTGTGCTGGCTGCTAAGCTCACTGGAAGCCAGCGCCAGCCTGGCATGGGCAGCAGAGGGATGTGGGCAACCCCTGGAGCAGCCCAGCATCAACCTCCTGCCTCTGCATCATGCCCAGGACAGCGACCGGAGGGGAGGGGATGCGCTTGCTGTGCTGGCACTGGGGCAGAGACACTGCTCTGCCTTCCCACCTCCTCCTCCCCAAGGTGTGAGGACTGCGGCTATCTGTCTGGAGGCTTGCTGAAGGAGTGGATACAATTTAGCACCTGGAAGGAGAAGGGGCTGGGTTTGGCGAGCAGCTCCAGTGCTGCCCACATCAGGATTTGGGGCAACAAGCTGAATGCCCTGCCTTTACTGGGAGCCCCAGGGTGCTGCCAGGTGAGAGCTGGGGACCTCCCAGTCTGCAGCCAGCTACCAAAGATGTGCCTCAGTCACGGGTGGGCAGCTCTTCCACCAGTGAGGGCATGGCTCCCCCATGCCCACAGGGTTTAACCCACAGGAAGGGTTCTTGGACGGGAATACATAGCTGCGAGTCACTTCTAGGGGAGATGGGGAGGGCAGCTGGGACCTCCCCAGCCTGTCAGCCCTCATGGGGACAGGAGAAGCTCTGCAGGAGGTGGCCAGCCCCTCGCTTGGAGGGGAGCAGCCCTTGGCAGGCAGAGGGAGGGAGCAAAGCCCGCAGCAGAGGGTAGAGAGCAGGGGGAGACAGAACAGGAGGTCAGGCAGGTGTAAAGTTGGATGAAAGGATGAAGACATTGAACATGAGAGAGAAAGAGAGCGCCAGCCCGCAGCCGTTGCTTTCGTTTCAAGCTCTGGTTTCTCCCTAGCTGCTGGCACGACTGTGGAGCACAGACCCAAACACGGGCAGATGCCAGGACCCCTGTCTATGGAAACGTGCCGAATCTCTCCCCACAAGGCAGGGGACCTGAGGGTCGCACGCTTGCCCCCTCTGGCCAGCTGCTACTTACGTTCCTGTCCGCTGCTCTCCTGGGCCAGGTTCTCTTTGCTCTTGTAAAATGGAAACTTTCGAGAGAGGCGGAAACTCTTTTTACGTTTCGTTTTGATCGACTGAAGAACATGGAGATGGAAGGGAGGACAGAAAAAACATGTGGGAAAAATTAAAATGAAGAGGCAATGAGGAGCTGTGTCAGGGCAGTTACCCTCAAATGAAATCATGGAGATTACATGAAAACTGTAATGCAGGAAAAAAATTAAGCATGGAGAAAAACGTGGTAGGGATGTTGGGAAGCTGACAGGGCAATCAGCAGCTCTGCAGGGGTAGAGGTCCTTTCCTTGTCCGCTTGCTAAGTGCTCCGCACAAGGGGTGAGGGCAGCTGCCTTCACCTGCAGAAGCTGCCTGCAGTCCACTCCCAGCCACAGACCTTGGTGGGACGTGCTCTGCTTCCCCACCACTCCAAACAGGGGTCCTTCCCCAGCACTTTCGCACCATCCCAGGCGCCTCTGCTCTCCCCTTGCACAGTCACAGAGGATACGTGCTGAGCAGATCCAGGCCTGGGGCAGGTCCAGTCACACTGTTCTTTGCTTTGGCGTTGCTCTGGCTGCCCCACTGGCAGCTCTGGCTGCTGGGATTCATCCTGCCCCCGCTAGCTACTGGCTCCGGGCACCCCGCTGAGCCCCAGCTCAGCACTTACCCTGTTGGACTCAATCATGCCAGTCCTGGCGTGGAACTTCACTGTTTTCAACCGCGCTCTCTCCTTCTTTTCCACCCTGATCGGAAGTTAAAGGGGAGAAAGAGCAGCTAGTCCCATGCGTGCACCCTCCGTGCCACCCATGTGGCTCCGTGCACCCTTGGGTGGTGGCCCCATTGGCAGAGGGCAGCTCTTTCCCAGAGAGGGATGGAGGTGGAGCCACCTGCCCAGGGTCTGGCCAAAGCCAGTGTCTGCAGGAACAGGAGGGGGGACAAGCCAGCCTTCCTGAGAGGGGTGGGATGGAGGACAGAGATTGCCTTCAGGTCTGCAGAGCCAGCCCAGTGGCAGCCAGCTCCTCTGCTCCCTGTGACTTCCCATCTCATGGGACCTGGCTCACAGAGCTGGGCAGGCTGTCAGAGGACACAGGGAGCAGCCTGCAGTCACTGCTATGACTCTGCTCTCACTTGGAGCCCCAGGCTGGCTAACACTAGCTTTCCATCCCCACAGGAACCACAGAGGGGCCAAGTGCTCCTCTCCTCACCTGGAGTCTCACCCAGCTTTGAAGAACATCTCCCCAAGGAGACCCACACACAGCCCCAGCTTGCAACCAGGTTGCCCTTCATGCTGCAGAGCCACAGAGGAGCTGGTGGGCTGGGACCACAGGGAGATCCCACTCTGAGCTGCAGGGCTCTCGGAGGCTGGGGAGCTCCAGGAGGTACCACATGTGACAGCTCCTGCTGATGGACACTCACCTTTTCTTGCTGGGTATGACCCCGATCTGCTCACTCTCGCCGTGGGGTGTGACAAGCCTGGCTTGCCACCACTCATCGTCAGAGGCGTTGATAACATGTAGGATGTCCCCGTAGGAGAAGCTGAGCCCCTGGCTGGGCAAGCAACTGTCCCGGGTCCGGTCGTAGTCAAACAGGGCTCTGCAGAGGAGCAGAGAGAGGAGTGATGCCTTCCCTGAGCACGGCCAGGCAGCGAGAACAGCAGCACTGCCAACCTCCTGCAGCACTGCCACCTTCATACCTTAAAGGATTTAAGCCCAAGCTTTGGGGAAGCCTCCTGATGAGGCGAGTGGCACTGTGCAGCCACCAGCACACCTGTCCCACTGGCAAGCTCAGCACAAGCCCTGAAGCATACAACGCAGGAGTAACAGTGCTGGACCAAAACAACTCGCTCTTGACCTTAGCTGCGAGAGACATGCGAACCACAGACACATTGAAGGCGGCTGTGGTTAGCGAACAGGTGGAGCTCATGCAGCCTCAAGAAAGCAGCAGTGTACAGGAGGGCAGTGGGGAGCTGGGGTGCAGGGCTACTCCCCACCATCCCTCCCCAGCGGCTGTGAGGCCAAGGAGCGGGACAGGTTCCATCAGACTCCACTACTGGTGAGCGGTTGCACAGGCAGAGACCATGGGACACTGAGCACGCACTTTATTTACGTACAGGGGTACGTTAGTCCAGAGCCTGTGAATTAGGAATGCATCTGAGGGTATTGCATCTGCAATACCCATGAGAATGCATCTGCTTCTACAACTGCTCCTTTTCAGACTCCTAAATACTTCCCAAGAACAGTTTGTTTAGTTTAAAATTATCTTCAATATTAAACTAACCAGCTACAGAAAAGATATATTTTTTTTTAAACTAGGAGTGCTAATATCCTTCCTGCGCACACTTTATCACACACAGCATTGCAGCCTGTACCCACAAACTGCTCTCAGTGGCTTCATGTGCAACTCCTTTTACTAGTGTCAGATCTCAAACCATGTCTGCTTTGGTATATCCACTTTGCAACAAACCAAACCAAGGGAACAGTCACTAAAAGCACCACTGCCAGCAGCACAACCCCTGTGTTTGCTCCTGGGACATCAGCCCCACCCACACCCCAGCCTGACATGAGCCCACGCACCACAAACACTCGCTGGCTGCTGGTTTAATCCTGGCACTAATGAGCCTTCCTCAACCAGGAGAGACACCCTCTGCCCCATCATTACCCCCTTCCACTGCGGGAACTCCTAAGGGGGTCTGAAAGCACATGGTGCAAATGGCAAGGCCAAGGGACCACACAGCAGGTCCCTGTGAAGTAGCAGGGCTGGGAAGGCACTTCTTCAGCCAAGTCCCTGCTCCAGCGCTGCCAGGGGAGCACCGGGCGATGAAACCTTTCAGGTCACTTGGAACTGGGTCAAGGCAGTGGGTCTCAAATGGGGAGGAGGAGAAGAGGGGCTGCCCTGTGGCTCCGGGAGGGCTCTTTGGGATGAGACCTGATGCAGCCCTATGCATCCAGGTACTTCCAGCTACCAGGTTGCTCCCCTTTCCCAGCTTGCTCAGGGATGGGGCAGCTCTCGTGCTCAGTCCCTCTGCACCCAAGCGTGGCCCCCGGCACGCTGGAGCTGGCAGCAAAGCACCACAGGGTGTTTTGGCTAGAGGAAAGCAACCCTCACAGGCAGCTCCTGGCCAAAAGATAAGGCTGTGTGTGGCCAGCAGGCCCCTGCGAGACCAGCGCCGTCGGGAGCAAAGCACAAGCCAAGGCCCCAGGGAACTGGTCAGGCCGGTTCCCGAACTGAGGCAGGCTGCACGGTGCCCTGCCCACACCCTGCACCCTGCCCTGCAGAGCAGCCCTGGCCCCACAGCTCCCTGCCTCCTCCCGCAGCAGCCACTGGCATCCCAGGTTAGGCACAGCAAGATTTGTGCAAGGGCCGGACACCTGCAAAGCAGAGGCGGGAGGCATCTGCTTCCCCAAGACGCGATGCTCCTGGAGACCAGACCCCGGCTGTGTCGGCACCCAGGGCCCACCGTGGCTGGGTGCTCTCCGAGGCGCACAGCGTGCAGGGGCCACACGGCAGCACGGTCACTCTGCTCTGCCCCTGGGCCAGCTTGCAGCACGCGGGCACGGGCAGCCAGGAGAGCAGATGGTTTGGCTGGAGGGCAGGGGAGCAGTGCCAGGGACTCGGCATGGCCTCCTCCCAGCGCCCAGGCACAACGCTTGCCTGACCCCCATCCCCGCCCGGCACAGCCCCAGTGCCGGCGGACTTTGCCCTGCGGCAGCGGAGGCAGGCAGAAGGCAGCGCGCAAACCTGCTTCGCTCCTGCCCATGCTGCGCAGCCGCAGCTCCAAAACACCCCCAGATTGGCTCCGGCAGGCACTCGGGTGCCCGGTTCCGGCCCTATAGACAGCACACAGGCTGCAACACAGCCTCACAGGGCTGACTCAAGCAGTTGGGTAGCAAGTCCTGTAATTGATGTCCTGTCCACAACGCAGCAGTTGAGCTGGTTTCGGGTAAACTGTGCTCGAAACTACCCCGCCCAGAAGGGCTGGGGCAGCCCAGATGCCTGGCAGCTCTCACAAGCACGTTTGCAGGTGTGCGGCCACCAGAGCCACAGAGGGTCGGGAAGGGCCATGCTGGGGAAAAGCTCTTCCCTGGGATCACCCTCTCAGCAAGGCACTGCCCAGCTCCCGTCTGAAGCCACATGGTTGCATGCGAGGGGACATAGCGCCGCAGAGGCCACCAAAGCCACGTGGAGGGATGCAGCAAGAGATGAGAGATGCTACAAGCAGCCCGGAGGCAGCGGGGAGCTCTCTGGCTCACAGGCATGCCCCAATAGGTGCAGCACCTATTCAGGCAGGGAACAGGAGACTCACAGGCTCAACTCAAGCTGGACTCAGCCTAAACCCTGCTCTACCCACGAGTGTGTCCATGGGACAGCAGAGGAGTGAGGGCAGGACTAGCAAGTAGATGTTTAATCAACACAGTGCCCAGCTTGTTGCACACCCCCGGCACACAGCCCCGAGGTGCTAAATCAAGCAAGATGCCTGCAGAGCCTCACAGGAAGGTGTGAATTGCAGAAACCCAGAGCTGCAGCTCTCCCCTCCTGCAAGGTCGGGCTTGCACCAGGTCCAGCAACAGCCTGAAGCCTCTCTGCATGGAGCAGACAGGCAGTGGGAGATGCAGGCTGAGGCTGATGCAGCCTTGGTCCTTGTCATCCTTCCCACAGGGAAGGAGAAGCATCCCCTGCTCCTGCCAGGCCCCACCTGCAACAGGCTGTGCAGGGCGAGGATTTACAGGATTATTTTAATTACCAAGTTAAAATTACTCATTAGCTGTCACCCCACTCACACTGTGGCAGGCAGTAAGCAGGGGCTGCCCTGGTGGCACAGGACTCGAAGCAGTTAGAGCTGCATGGCTGCTTAACCCCTGCCTGCCCCGTGCCTGGCTCTGAACCAAAAGTGCATCGAGGGCTCAGAGTCATAATCCTCCTAAGAGCTCATCTCCCCTCCAGCCAGATCCTGCCACAGCAGTGGCGGGAGGAGACAGGGAGAAGCCTGTTACAGGGAGCGGTTCGAGGAGAGCATCCTGAATGCTGCCTTGAGCTGTCCGGGGCGGAAGCAGCGCTGGGTGCCCAGCATTTCCCTGTTTCCCAGTGGTCCCCAGTGGGTTGGTCTGGCCAGCAGTCAACCAGGGCTCTGCAGAGACACCAATACTTTCTCGAGCGGAGCAGCCCTTGAAAGAGACGCTCAAGTGCAGAGCACCCAGCCCCGGCGAACCAGTGCAAAAGCACCACTCTCCCTGCTGTGCCCTCTGGGCTTCATGATGCATCTATCACACTCGCTTCCCTGGCCTCCAAAACACCCATCCACAGAGGTGCTACACGGCCCAGGCTGAACCGTCCCACGCTGCATCCCGCCCTGTGGGGATATACCCATCCCACTCACCTCCAGCTGCCTGGAGCAAGGGGGCAGCAGGGGAGGCTGAGCCTTACCGGACATAGAGAGATCTCTTCTCGCTTGTCCGGAGGGAGCCGGAGCCGGAGCTCATGCTGCTGTTCATCATCTGCTCTCTCAGGTCGTGGATCTTTGACTCGAAGCGGCTGTACTCTGCAGGGAGAGAGGTGGTCAGTGCAGGCAGGAGCTGCCGCCAAGCCACCCCCGCCCCCGCCCTGCACCAAGCCGGGCCCCACTGGTAAGTGCTGAGAGAGGCAATGACAGCCCGTCTGTGGGGCATCTTGCCCGTGAGGCTGTCCATCCCTACACACGAGGGAGGATGAAACCAAAGAGGCTGCAGCACCCTGCAGGAGTCCAGTGGGCATCTGGAGCAGGCAGGGCACTTAGCTGCTCCCAAACCCCTGCACAGGCAGCTTGGGCAAGGGCTGTTGAGACCCCCACTGCTACTGAGCTGCAGCTCAGCAAGGGCACAGCTGGGCAGGGCAACAAGCCGCGGACCTACAGAGCAGTTCAAAATGTGCAGAGAGTGAGCCCCCCCGGGAGACCGTCACCCACCGGCTGGAGCAGCAAGGCACCCCTGCAGCCATGGGGGGGTCCCCACCCACCGCTCTGCAGGCAGCGGAGCCCCTCTCCCCAGCAGGCGTGGAGAAGGGGGAGGAAAAAGCACGGCCCCCGCCCACAGAAGGGGAGTGGGGAGGAGGAATTCGCCTTTTACTCCTACCTCCAGTGGCAGACACCCGCAGGAGGAGCCGGGGGACCCTCCAAAAGCCGCCGCCGCTGCCACCTCCCTGCCAGGCAGCTGGACGGGAGCAGCCGCCACCCCGGCGCCTGCCGCCGCGCCAGCCCGACCTTCAGCTGGGTGTAAAGGTCGGGCCGGCAAGCAGAGGGTGGAGGCACCGGCCCTGCTTACCCAGGGCCAACCGGGGAAGGTTTGAGGGGTGGCGAGCAACTGTGGCACCGTGGCACCAGGGAAGCTGCCGGCACGGCCACAGCCCACCCTGGCAGTTCTCACCAGGTACCCTTGATTTTGTCCCCTGGGCACACCCTGCAGTTACATCCCTGCCTCCCGGCGAGAGGAGACCAGCCTCACCTCTACTGCAAGACTTGCCTAGAAAGCCTCGTCCACAACCCAACAGTTCAGATATGGTTTGGGTTTTTTGTGTGTGAACTGGAGCTCAGCAGCGGAGGCAAGTGCTCACTGCAGAGTGGAGCCCCAGCAGTGTGGGGGATTGTGCAGGCTGCTGCCTAGCCCGCAGAGGGGTATCGCACAGGGGTAGTGGGAATAACACACTGCTAAGAAAGGCACTGCAGGCTGCGTTTGAGAGCCAGCCCCTCACTGTGCAAAGGGAGAGGCGACTCTCGGTGCAGACGCACAGGGGGCTGGGGTTATGCAGCTGCAGCTCAGCATTTCCTGACCCTCCAGCTCTTCACTCTGCAGCCAGACCCTCCTGGGCATCCCCTTCCTGCACCCAGCTGCCAAAGATGCATTTTTACTTAAAGACTGAAAATAAAGGTAATACACACTAAAACCGCCAAGGGGCACACAGAAACTCCACACAAGGCCCCTTCCCCTGCCATGGGACATCAAGAGGTGCCACATGCCAGGCAGGGTCAGTCACTTAATGTGGAGGTCACCAGACCCCCGCTGACCCTGCCTGCCCCATGCCAAGGGGCACCCACAGCCCCTGCCTACCTTCATGCTAGTAGAGGGAAACAGAGAAGCAGCCAGGCGTGGGCAAGGCTTATTTTATAAGAAAACTCAATTCTGACACCAAAGCAGCACTTTTGCACTCGCCAACCTGCATCGAGGTGTTGCAGAGCTCCTGGCAGAGGGAGGTGAGCTTCATCCTGCTCCACACCTCTTACCCCACACCGGGGTGGACCACAGCATCTGTGGCGCTACTCATCTGCCCCAGGATGCCCATGAGCTCTTATATCGCAGAGGAGCATCTGTCAGAAGCAGGTACAGCTGCTCTGTAAACCGTTTGGTATGGAAGGACTCTTTCCCCCAGAAAGCTGCTGAGCTGGGTGCTGCAACCTCTGTCCCCAGTTGAATTGTCCCAAACCCCACTGGGGGCACAGACTCTCCGCACACCCCGCACCAAAAGAACCGCTGCTCCCCATCACGCGGGCTCGCATCCCTCCCATAACACCCTTCTCCACAAGAAGACCAGTGTGGAGGATGCACTGCCTGGGACTGGACAGGCAGAGAAGGGCAAAAGCAGGTTTAGTCGCCACTGGCATCAAGGCGGGGATGTCGGGAGGGCAACCTTTGGGTGCCACCGCGCTGCCAGCGACTGTGTCCCCTGCATGTAACCCAAGGGCAGGGCTCTCAAACACCCCTGCCTCAGCCGGGACGCTCCATGGAAAGGAACTTTCCAAATTTTGCTGGAGTGGCCACACTGCTTGGAGGGGCTGGGAAAAGCCCACTGGCACAACAAGAAGCACAAGCCAGGCTGGATGCAGCAAACTGAAGGACACAGGGGCTGCTCTGGCTTTATCCCCCAGAGAGCAAACACAGTCACATCCTAGGATGGGTCTCCCAAGGAGCCACCAACCTGTGCTCGATATGACTGGGGGAGGGCACAGGCCAGAGGAGCAGCCAGCCCCAAAAGGAAACCCGCCACCTCCCTCCCAGCACAGGGGAGGCAAGGTTACTCCAGGAGTGAGCACGGGATGCTCCCAGCTGCAACCGGCCCCCCCTTATCTTCATGCTGGAGCAGCCTCTGAGACAATTACCAGTGGATAACCCCCAGCAAGCAGTGCTCCCGCCTTTGCTCCCTGGCTCATAGCCATCTTGCCTCTGCATCCTGGAAGGAGATCTCCCACATAGCCAAAACTCACCGGGAAGCTTGCCCACAGCACAGTGGGGAGGTGAGCCATGGCTGATGCCCACCTCCCCGGCATTCCCACGGGACCCGGGTGCCAGACATGTTCAGGACACACTTACCAAGACTGAAAAATATGCAACAGGTGACCTGGCACCTCTTACCGCAAGTGCCACCGCGGTGCTGCGCCATGCACCAGGAGGGGCAGGACTTTTGCTATTCCCACTCAGCAATTCGATAAAAACACCATTCCACCCTCCTGCCACTCTTCCCTTCCCAGGGTGCAGGTGCCCCTGGAGCTGGGCCTGATCCTGCACCACAGGGTGAGCTCAGTGCTGGGAGCAAGATACAGCCCTGCACGCCTGAGCGCACACAGGTCACACACCATTAAGATCAGGCAGGGATTGCCTGCCTGCACCCAGGATCCCCAGCACATGCTCATGTGGTGTGCCTGCAAATATAACCAGCGGAACCAACAAGACGGTGGGTCTGCAGCTGATTTCTGGGCTCCAGGGGACAGTGCAAGGGGAAAAGGTGCTGGCAGAGAGGGGAGCTGCATTGGAAAGCAACCCCGGAGCACGCATAAAGCCTCGTGCCCATGCCCTGCTCTCTCTGGCATGCAAACCTGCCTGCTCAGGGCCAGGCTGGCTCTGCCAGGCCATCAGCAGAGCCCAGGGATGCTCAGCCACAGGCTCCAGCCCAGCCACCTGCAAAAACTACCTCCAGCTCCATCCTTCCCCTCCAGCCTGGCATCTTATCGCCCTGACCCCACACACCTTCCAGCTGTGGGGTTAAAGTACAGACACCTCCTTGCACAGGGCGCAAGTGCCGCAGGCCCAGGGGAGTGGAGGGGAGCATGGCCATAGGGAAAGCTTGGAGGCTTTTAAAAGTGATCGCACAGCCCAGTCACTTCCCTTTGAGCGGCCAGCTTGGAAAAATGCAATCACGTGAGTTTTTGTATTTTCAGGGGAGGAATATCAAGGCTTTGTTGTGTGGGGCAGGAGGAGGGGGAATTGCCAAATGCAAGTGCTGGTGATAGCGGCAGGCAAAGGTCAGGGGGAGAAGTGCTCAAAGGGAAGGTACCATCACAGGGAGCAGCCTCCTCCTCATTGACAGCATGCAGCAGTGGTCAGAGGTGCTGCACCAGGTGCAGGTGCTCAGAAGAAAGGCAGGATGGCAGCTCTTATTTCTATCCTTCCCTGGTTTTGTCTTTGATTCTTTCCACTCCTAGTGGCTTGCAGGACCCCACAGAGAGGGCACATCATCCCCCAAGACCTGCGCAAGCAGCCTCTCTGCTCCCTCGGAGCCCCAGCGAGGTCAGATGCAAAGCACACATGCACTCATCCAGCAACCCCTGGGCAAGCCCTCCTGCGCTCACGTACAAGAGACATGTGCCATCCCCCGCCTCTACGAGCGGAGAAGAACTTCTCAAAGCCCCCTTCCATCAGCATCTCCTCCTTTGGACATCCTACGATCCAGCTTTCTTGCTCTTTCCAGAGCCATGACACACATAGAAAAGGCAAACATTTCGAAGCACACATCCCCTGGAGGGGACCCAGCCTCACCTGCACCTGGGGCTCATGCCAAGGAGAGCTTTCTCCTTGGCTCCCAGGCCTTCAAGCCTCCGGAGCACTGAGGTCAACTCCCAAGGTACAACAGCCTGTGTTTCAGAGCAGCAACCCTACCTCCTAGGAAAGACGGCTGCAGCCTGTGTGCCAAGTGCTGCTGGCTGCATGTGCCAGGAGCCATCACGGACCCGGAAAGCCACCGGCTACAAAGCACCGATATTTCAGCCTTGGTCTAAAGGGGTTTCAAAACATTTTGTCCTGTTTGACATTTAGGAACCGCTCTTGGTTGGCGTCTTTGCCAAATCTCAAGTGGCAAAGGGAGCCAGATATACAAGAACATTAAGTGCTTCCTGGAAAGAAAGAAAAAAAAAAAAAAAAACCAGCCAAAACAAACAAACCCCACACCCACAGCACGCCCCTGAGCGGCACTAACGGCTCTGCACCCCAATGGCCTCTGCCATGGGACAGAGGAGAAACAGCGGGCACAGGGACCCACAGGGCACTGCCCAGCAATGCCACTGAGGAACAACAAGGCGACGCACAGGCAAGGGGCGGCACGTTGGCCTCGGTGGAGAGGACCAGAGCTGCTGGAGAAAAAAACCAGCAGGGCCCAGGAGAGACACCTTCATTTGGGGACGTGAATTGCTGCATCCCGCCACTCGGGATACGGCAACAGCATGGCAGCAGCCCTGGGAGCAGCTCCCGGCCCCTTGCCTGCTGGTGGGATGCCCTCCCCGGTGCTCACCCTTCCAACCCACGGGTGACACTTCGGCCCTGCCAGCCCGGGGAGGGTTTTGGCAGGCAGCTGCCAGCTCCCTTCCCACAGCCACTGGCTGCCCCACGCGGGACCACCAGCCCCCCACACCTTTGCCGAGGAAATTGAAGGCCAGCGCTAAGGAAAGGCAGTCGTCGGGGTAGCGCGGCGGGCGGGATGCTCAGAGTTGAGGACGAGCCCGCACCCAGCACCGAGGCCTCGGCTCCAGCCCCGCGGGCCCGGTGGTCGCAGGGGGGGTCCCCGGAGCCTACCGCGCTGGGGGGTGGCGGGGGGAAGGGAGCCGTCCCCCAGGACGAAGGGCGGTCGCCACACCCGCGACCCCGTCCGGAGCGCCCCCGGGCGCGCCAGCAGAGGCCCACGGGACCCCACGGAGCGGGGCCTCCTGGCGACGCCCTCCGGTGAAGAGACACCCCCTGCCCCCTCCCCACCGGAGACGACCCCCCTCCCGGCGAGGCCCCCCCGCCGGCCCAGGCCCGGAGAGGGCGGCCCGGCCCGTGTCGCCGGGCCAGCCGCGGGGCCGGGGAGGCGCGGGCGAGGTCGGCGGAGCCCCGCTCACCTGCAGGCCGGTGGGGGGCGGCGGCGCCCCCGGCAGCAGCCCCGGAGCCGCCCGGCCCGCACACAAAGCCGCGCAGGCACCGCCGGCGGGACGCCGCCGCCCCGCCCCCCTCCTGCCGCGCCGGCCAATCGGCGCCCGCACCTCCCCCCCGGGCCCCGCCCTGCGCCAATGGGCGCTTCGCCGGCCGCCCCCCGGCCTCCCGGCCCGCCCGCTCCGCGCGCCAGCCGACGCCCCGCCCCCAGCCCGGTCCCGGTCCCGTTCCCGTTCCCGCCCCCGTTCCCGGTTCCCGCTGGCGGTACCTTCGGGCCGGTACTGCGCGACGATGGTCACCGTCTGCCCCGCCCGCTTCAGCGCCGCCGCCGCCTGCTCGTGGGTGGCGTTGCGGAGGTTCACGCCGTTCACCTGCCGGGACAGAGCGGCTCCGCTGGACCGGACTGACCGGGGCTCGCCCCCACCGGGTCTGCCCTGCGCCCCGGCCCTCGGCACCGCTGCCCCTGTCCCTGTCCCGGTACTCGCGGTGCCCACACTCTCAGCCCCACATCACCCAGCCCCTGTGCCCCCCCAGTACCACAGCTGCTACCGACACCCCCAGTACCGGCATCCCCAGTACCCGCCCCCGGCCGGCCCGGTCATCGGGGGTGCCCTCCGCCGGCAGGCGGGCAAGGACCCGGCCGGCCCCTGCTCCGCTGCAGGATAGATACCGGGCAGACTGCTTCTCTGATTCTACGCACCCAGGGGCCACGTCCACGCCGGCACTGGGGTTGGACCCTGCCAACCGTGTCCCGGGTGGCAGGGGACAGGTGTCCTGTGGGCGCCCGCCCGGGGCTGTGGGAGGCCGTGGAGGGACAGCGGGCGGCCCCGCCGACTCACCGAGAGGATGCGGTCTCCCCTCCGCAGCTCACCGCTGAGGTCAGCAGGGCCTCCAGCCAGGATGAAGGACACGAAGATCCCCTCGCCATCTTCCCCTCCAACAATGTTGAAGCCCAGGCCGGTGGAGCCTTTGTGCAGGATGATTTTCCGGGGCTCCCTGGAAGGACAGACACAGGACAGGGAGACATCAGGGTGAAGAGCAGCGAAGCTGATGACAGGGTCGGCTGTGCCTCGGCTTCCCGGCACACCGGCGGGGCTGGAGTCACCCCAAGTGCGACCTGGCGTGACTCAGCCCTCTGCCACCAAGGACGCTGATAAAACGGGAGAGGTGCAGGCAGTTGCACGAGTAACGAGACAGAGCACGGATGGAGACAGAGCATCTGCCATGAAATCACGCACCTAAACATCGGACTGTGAGGCGCCATCAGATGCCACAAGCCTGGGCATCAAGGATGGCATGGCCGTGCCAGGAGAGGGAGATCCAGCCCCTCTGCACCCGTGCAGCATGGCAAGTGTGCCTGCAACTCCACGCACCCCCATGCCACAGGCCCTGCACGGCTCAACAGAAGTCCTAAATTTTTTGATGATGACTTAATTCTTTCACAGCTCAAACAATAGGCAGGCAAAGGCAGAAAGACTGCCTAGCATCGCAAAAATCCTGCATCAGTTTTCATCTGGAAAAAAAAATGAAGTCTGATGGGAATAAAAGCAGCTCCCAGCTCAAGCACTGGATTAAAATAAGAAGGAATAAACGATGCCAGACAATTAGCACAGGCTGGCAGTGATTGTCAGCCAACATGACACTGTGGACCATCAATGTATCCGCTGTGGTGACTGGCTGGATCCCGGGTGCTCCAGCAGGTACTGCAATGACCAAGGACCTGCCAGTGAGCTCAGCAGCCTGATCAACCCTGCGCCTGCTGGGGAGCAGAGGGAGATCTCTGGGGTGCAGCAGGAGAGATGCTGGAGCCCCAGACATGGCACTGTCCGAGAGCACCCATGGTGGACCCTAAAACGCCAGCAGACTTCTGCTAAGAGGACCCTGGGGCACCAGTGGGGGCTGGGCCAGCTGGCCCCCCCGGCTGCCAGCGACAGCGGGGGAAGGAGTGGGGCTCATGTGGCATGAGTGGAGCAGGGACCCAGGGGAATAAAGTTTGGCTGAGCAGTCAGCACAAAGCCCTGCAGCCTGGCAGCGTGCTCCCAGGCCACTCTCGCAAGAAAACATCTTATTCAGCCTCCAGGGCCAACCTGGAGCATCACAGCCATCACCTGGGCGGATGGGGGAAGGTTTTGATGCTTTCATGGATGCAGGTGGCAGAATTTACCTCCAGGGACACGTGCCAGCACCCCAGGAAAAGTGTCCCACCATCCTTTCCTGTGGGGGAGTCCTGATGGGCTGAATGTCGCTTAGCTTCAGGCAACCACCTTATAAGGAGCAATAGGAACAGGAGATGGACAGACAGAAGTGCAGGATGCCTTGCAAGAAGGTCTTGGTGGGCTCCTGCCCTGTCCAGACCCTGGGCTCAGCACAGCCTGACCCTCCCGGCTCTCCCAACTGCTCCTCTCCCTGTCCCCATGCCTCCCACTAGGCACAGCAGCATCCCAGTCCCCTACCTCTGGTCACACTTGCTCCTCTGGCCTCGCTGCTGCCTGGAAGGGGACAGGGACGGCTGTCCCCTGTAGGACATGGATGATGAGACATTGACGGTGAACATTGTGGCATGGCAGGCTCTGCTGGCAGCGCTGGCCGGGAGGCGTGAGGGGCAGGAATGTTCTGAATGCATCGCACCACAGCCCGCCTGTGCTGCCTGTCTTTGCCTCTCACTGGCTTCAGGGCCCAGCTTCCCTGACCCACACACAGTTTTTTTTTTTATAGAAGCACTGAAAGAACACAGCCTTTGCTCTGCTAGACTTAACTCCTTCCTGCCCCTGGAGGCATGGACAGCATGGCCCTGACTGAGGGGAGAACCCAAGCAAGGACAAATTCGCAGCCCAGCTCCCCATGCCTGCAGCTCCACACACATCATGCATTGCCACAGCCCCTTGCCTTCAGATGCAGAGGTACAGCAGAGTCATAACTCCAGCTACGCATTTCTGATGGGCCAGAGGCTGAATCTACCTTGTGACCTTCAGAAAATACCTGCTTTATCCTTATGGCCTTTGGATACATTTGAGCTTTGAGCTAAGCAGAGCTCAGGACTTGGCTGGACCATAGTGCAGGGCTGGGATGCACCAGGACCAGGAGGAGGCCAGGGAAACACCATGGAAATGCCATTGGGGTCAAAAAAGGCTCAACCCCAAGTCCTCAGATTGCCACCAGCGCTTGGCTCTGGGGTGGCTGTGAGGGGGCTGGCAGGGCTGCAGCCATCAGTCCCTCTGCAGCAAAGCTATGCCTGGGGCTAGAGCTCTCCCAGGGGAAGAAATAGGTCAGACTTCTGGGTCTGCAAACCCTACCTCCAACCAGTTGATGAACTTGCTCTGCCCCTTGTGTTTTGCTGCTGCCCAAGCAAAGTGCAGCAATGACCACCCCAGCTTGGCCTGGGGGAAGCATCCCCAGCATTCATGAGGACCAGACGGTTTGGTGAAAGGTAGAGAGACGCTACAGGAACCAAGGAGAGGATATGAAGCCCCAGACAGTTACATTTCAGGTCTCAGTTATAACACGCACTCTCCGCTTCCATCCTCATCCCAGGAGGCAGGACATAGATCCTGAAGGCAGATCCCACACTGGACGTTGCAGGGTTAACACTGGGATATCGGCACAGAGTGACTGCAGGGATCCTGTGGGGCTGTGCCGGGTCTGGGTTGCAGTGGTGGAGCTTATTGGAAAACAGATGCTCTGGTCCCCAGCCCTAGGTGCTGCGGGACATGAGGGTCACCGGAGCCACGTCCACATCTGCAGCAGCACTTGTGGCCACAGAAGGGGAAGTGGCATGATACTGGGTCCAGGCCAGGACCTCTGCTTCTCCTGGGGAACGGCTGGCAGGAGCCTCCTGGGAGACAGCTGCTTTTTCAGGGGAGTCGATGCCTTTCCCACACCAGCAAGATGCATTTGGACCACACTGGTCCTAGTACACAATCTTGGTGACGCACAAGCCAAAAGATCCACAGCGATGAAGCTGTCCTGGGGGGGTCGGTGGTCCACATGAGGTTTTCAGTGCTGCCCTGGGATGGATGAGGGAGGTGCTGAGCCCACCTCAGACTGCGAATCTGGTGGGGAGCAGGGAGCTGTGGCTGGGGACAGTGGCTGAGAGGGGCCAGCCTGCCTGCAGCGGGGACCTCCGCAAGGCAGCACCATCCTCTAGCGGCCACCAGCACGTGCTGCACCAGGGCCACTGCCAAGTCACCGCCGAGCCACTGCCGAGCCATCGCTATGCCATGGTCACCGGGCTGTGTCCAGCCCGGGCTGGGCTGCTCTCTCTACTCTCTGGCCCGCAAATGAGGACGTTGGTGCGTGTAGGAAAGGACACCGTGATGGGACCGGAGTCCCTGGTGAGAGGCAGGTGGAGCGTTTTCTGAGTGCTGGGACTCAGTCCCTTCTGTGGTGCAATGTAATGGCAGAAAGCACTACTCCTGCGTGTGGCATTATCTCCCAGTGCCCTGACAGCACAGGAGTTGCTACACCTGGCTCAGGCAGAGGCCAGTGCTGCACAGGTCATGGTGTGCTGAGGCACCTGGCTGCGGCCAAGCACCAGGAAGCAAGAAATCCCCGTGACGAAGGTGAGTGCAGCCACTCTCCAGGAGGACAGCGGACCTGATGCCGGATGGCAAGTCAGGGTCTCCTGCTCTGGCATCTGCCAGCACCCTGCAGAATGGGACAATTCCAGCCAAGGCTATGGCATCTTCCACTGCAAACGCAACCCCGAAATCAGCCTGTGACCTTCCTCCTAACCACAGAGCCAGCACTAAGCCTAAACCCGAGTGTCAGTCCTAAGAATACAGCCTGAGCCCTACAGCCCTGGCCCTGTGGATACTAAACCCATTGCAGGCTCAGCACTGGCCCCGAGGCTTTGCAAGCAGAGGGAAAGCTGTGAGCTCAGGCAAGCAGAGCAGGACCAACCAGGTTTTGCTCTCCCATCCTCAGCATGAGGCTTTGGAGAAGTTTTACACCATGTTCAGGCTCAGAGCATCTCATTTGCGCTCCTCTTTATTTCCTGGGTTCAGGAAAGAAACCTGCTCATGCAGCATAAATGATGCTAGTGGGGAAAAGGGGGCCGTGCAGGAGGCTGTCAAGCCCAGGGCTGGGGGCCGCTGAAATGACACCTGTGTGCAGGTGGTTCGTGATGCTGGGCTTGGGGAGTGTGGGAGGAGAAGCCCCACTTGTACCCAGAGCTGTGCCCCCCCGCCTCACTCCCAGCACAGCTCTGCTCGGGATCAACCAGCTCACAGCCTGGGAGGCTGTGGCAGTGCTGGCACCAGATGGCACCGTAAAGGCAGGGAACACCTTGTATTCCAGGTATTGTAAAACAGGTAAGAGAACAAAGCAAGGCTCAGGGAGGAGCAGGAGGGAGAACAGGGAAGGGGGGGATGCAGCGAGCCAGGGAGCGACACAGCAGGGCTGGTCTCAGGTGGGGGTGAGCAGGGAGCTCACTGTGGGGGCCCCAGGCTTTGCACCATGCACCCACAAACGGGCTTCGGCCGAGGCTCTGCACTGGCAGTGGGGATGAGGTCAAGCAGCCAGGGACGGAAAGAGAGGGAAGGAGAAGGAGCAGGGATTAAGGATGCTCATGCCTGGTACTCACCTGGTGAAGTCCTCGTCCCCAAGCATGTGCCGAGGGATGGGCGAGTACCGCGATGGAGTCACCTGGGGAGGGACGGGGTAGGCAGGCTTGCTCTCAACACTGCCCAGGTAGCCCAGACTGGAGTTATGGCTTATGTGGTTGTCAGCCAAGGCTGAGAAGGCTGCAGGAGAGGAGAAGGGTATCAGGAGCAGAAATCCGTTTGCAACATGGACATGGAGACCAGCCTAGCATTGCTGGCCGCCCCAGCACGCTCTGTTCCCCCCAGCCCTGCGGTGCGGGCTGCTGCGCCAGTGGCCGGCGGCGTACGTACTGCTGGCGTAGTCGGGGGGCGCGTACATGTCGTTGAGGTGGATGTTGCCGGGCTTGGCCACTTTCAGGTACACCATGTCAGAGGTGTTCTTCAGGGCTGCCACTGCCTCCTCGTGCCGCACGTCCTGCAGGTTCGTGTTATTCACCTGCCGGAGGGAAGGGGCTGGGTAATATGGCTGCAGGCAGGAGGGCAGGCAGGAGGGCAGGCAGGAGGGCAGAGGCCAATGCAGCCCTGCAGGAGCGGAGCAGTTTCCTGCAGGGCAGGTGCTGCAGAAGCTCTGGAGACAGGGTCCCATCTCCATGGGTTTGGCCCTCCCGCCTGCAGCTGGTGCTGCGCCTGTCCCTGCCACAGCACTGTCCCAGAGGGGACCCCAGAGAAGGGGCATGGGGCTGCCAGCAGGAGGGGTGCTGGGGTTCAGGATCGGCACCGCTGCATGGTGGAGACTGCCCAGCTTCACCTCACAGCCAGCTGCGGGCATGGGGCTTACCGCAAGCAGCCGGTCCCCGATCTGCAGGCGCCCGTCCTTCTGGGCAGCACCTCCCTCGATGATCTTGGTGATGTAGATGCTGTTGTCCCCGGGGATGTGCTGGTTCCCGATGCCCCCTGCGATGCTGAACCCCAGGCCTGAGGAGGAGTGAGAGCACAGGTGAGGGGTGAGGGACAGACGGATGGATGGAGCCCCAGGCTGGCAACACAGTCCCTCTGCCTCACTGGGCTTCCCACCCTGCCCCAAACCTGGCAGGCAATGGGCTACCCCACTGCCGTGCAGGGACAGCCCAGCCACCGCGCCCTGCACCATGGAGCTCTCCGACACCCTGTGCCCCATAGCATCCCATGCTGCTGGGCCACTTTGCAGCATTCTGCACCATGGCAGTGCCAACTTGCATCTCACATCCCCGTGATGCTGCCATGCACCCTGTGGCATCCCACACTGAGGGGTCACCCCACACCATCCCGTGGGGCAGCGGGGCACCCTGGTCCTGCAATCAGAGTGAAGGGTTCACCTTTGGGGCCCTTCATCAGGTTGACCTCCATGATGGTCTCTGGCGGGGGCTGCCGGCGGCGCACCACAAGCCGCACCACGGGGCCCGCTTCCTTCAGGGCCTCCACAGCTTTGCTGTGCACCACCTCGGAGACGTCCACGTCGTTCACCCGCAGCACGCAGTCATTCACCCTGTGGGCACAGGGTGGCCCTGAGCTCCCCTCGGAAATCACCAGCTTGTACCACCCTCCTCTGGACACCTCTGCCACCCTCCTCCAGCCACGCGGACCCTTGTGTGAAGGAAAACTGCTCAAGCTGGCCAGATCCTGCCCTGCTAGGGTGAGAGCAGGGTCCCTTCTGAAGAGAGAGGCAGTGGGGTTGGTCCCCACCGTGTGAACCTGGTGGAAATGGGAGATGAGGGGAAAGGGTGGATTGTGCCCCAGGCTGCAGGTGGAAGCATGGGAGCTGGAGCCTGGCATAGGGAAGGGAGGAGGGGTGGCTGCAGACAGGAGGCTGGTGGCTGGGGACCGTGGGCATCCCTGCATTGAGGGGACCTGGCTGGGGGGAAGGGACCGGGGAGGGCCAGGGACCATGGCAGGGTAGGGGGGCAGGAGCTGCCTAGAGGGTCTCTGGGGAGATTCTGGGTAACACCCTGATGGGGCTGCTGCCCTGGCTGGGTACTCACCCCAGACGGCCATCCATGGCTGCTGCTCCCCCGGGGATGATTTTGGTGATGAAGATACCCGGGTCATCTGGAATGTGGGGGTTGTCGATTCCTCCTGCTATACTGAAGCCAAGGCCGGAGTTACCCTGCAGAAAATCAAACCCTGCGTCTTTTCCCCATGGGCAACCACTTGCTGCTGGACCTCCCAAAGCAGTTCCCCCTCTAGCCACGGCTGCCCGGGCCGTGGGAGCCCTTACAGCATCTGTTGCACCCCAGGGTGCCCGGCTCAGGGGGCAGAGGGATGCATGGCCAGAGAGGAGGCCAGTGCTCATCAGCCGAGGCGCTCGGTGCAGCAGCACAGAGCACTGAACAGATGGAGCGGGAGAGTGGGAGCCGCTGAGGACCTCCCTCGCCGCCGCGTCTGCACCGAGAGACTCTGAGGCAGGCGGCAAGCTGGGGGAATAGGGGGTGGTCCTTGGTGGAGAAAACCTCCCCTTGCTGGCTGCTCCCCAGGAGGAGACACTGATGCTGCAGCCCACACAGAACAGCCAGTCTTGTGCCAGTCACCAGCATCCCACCCCTGCCCCCTGGGATGCAGCCCCTGGCAAGGAGCCAAGCCAGGAACCAGCAGTGCTGATGCCAAAATTTGCAGGATTGGGTGGAGGGGACTGTCGTAATGGAGCAGGGTATCCAGTTCTGCCTCCTCTTTCTCCCAGACATGCTTTGAGCATCACTTGAGCTTCATCCTGCTGAAGTCTACCCGGGGCAAATGCAGGGGCTGTGCCACATCTCCAGCTCCATCTCGGCAGCATCCCAGGATGAGTAGCCGTGGCCCCGCACCGCCTCTCCCGCTTGTAGGATCCCCATTAGTGGCACACTCACAGGTGCTGCTTCCAGCTCCGTGCTTGATGCAAGTGGACAATTCCTGCTTTTTCTGCTCTGCCTTGAAAATCAGATGGCTCCTTGCCTTGTTTTCTCATGCGGAAGAGCTGACACTTAGTCACATCCTATTGCGCCCGCCTCTTTCGTACACAAACAGGCTCGGGCCAAGCGCTCTCACGGCTGCCCACGGCCCCAGTGCTCAGTGTTAGGTGATGGGGAGCTCTGCCCTTCTGGGGGACCTGTGGCCAGGAGGGCCACACCAGAGGTCAGGCTCCCTGGGACCATCCAGCACCGCAGCCAGCTGGGGCTTGTGCTTCTCCCCAGCAGTTTGGGATCAGCATCAGCTCTTGCAGCAAAGCAGAGGTCTCTGCTCTGACTTTATGCCATTCATGACACAGCAGGTGGTATCTCTGGGAGCCACCAATGCCTCTCACTATGCAATGCTTCCAGATGCTCTCCTGCTGGCTGGGATTTGGCCGGCGTGTGACAAGGAGGCACTACATGGTGAAAGGTCTGAGGCCGCTCTCCTTTCTCTAAGCTGGATTCTGGTGTACCCTGTGCCCAGCTCAAACAAGCTGCTTACTGTCACCAGAGACCCAGCCAGGCCCCAGCAAGGCAGGTGACACTGTGCAAAATGGTCTCCAGCCATTCATTGTGCCTGTCTGGAAGAGTATGCTCTGATGCTAGCTACAAAACCTGGAAATGATCCAGGAGGTCTTTAATTTTATTTTGATAAACCTTGAAATGGAGTTCAAGGGATTTCTTAGCTGGCATCAGGGTTGATATAGACACAGGGGCAGCTCCTGCTGTGGACATATGTATGGTGGGTAAACCCAAAGCCATGTCCCTCTGCAGACAGTGTTTCCTCAATTACTGCCCCCAAAACACTGCTGCATTTGCCCTTGTCTTTACAATGAGGATTAATAACAGTGACAGATCAGCAATTCTGGGGTACACTGAGGTCATCTCTGGGAGCCAAACACCCCAGCAAGGAGACAGCCTCACCCACAGGCACCAGGGTGCTTCTCCTGCAGTAAGACAGGGCTGTTGGATCCCACTGGGGAGCAGATGAAGGCGAAGGACATGGGTATGGCCCATGCTGGCCCTGGCTGCTAAGCACTGAAATTCCCTCATGGTTTCTCACTGCTGGAGAGGGAATAGCTGCCTGAGGCTTTGAAATGGGGGCAGCAATGAGTGCTGCCTCTCCGTGCAACCCTGCCAGCTCCCCCCGACTCCCGCTGTGGGCCGAGGACAGAGGATGCTCTGAAGAATCCCTGAAAACAAGGCTTTTGCCTCTAAATTGGGCCTGGAGTGAGAAGCGCTCAGCTCAAAAAGGAAGCATCTCCTGGGCTGGTTTCGTCAGCCACGCTGGGGAAGCGGTGGGTGAGGCGGCAGCCCCAGATAACCTTCCGTCCACCCACCTCCATGATGCAGAGCCAAGGGGAGGAGGGAGATGACTAAAGGCAGAGAGGAACAGAAAAACGAGTGATGCGTCTTCCCCTGCGATGCTGGCCACGTGGCGAGGCCGAGCAACCCGGCACGTCAGCGAGGAGGAGGCAAGGTGTGCCACGGAATGCTGCAGCCATCACCCCACCCCAGCCATCCCCACTCAGCAAGGCTGTGCCCACCTCTTGGGGTAAATCTTGGGCCAGCTTCTCCCACTCCTTTGCCATCCTTCCATCCCTGCTGCTCCCTGGGCACCAGAGGAAAGCCCTCCTTGCCCTGTGTGGTGCTGGCTCACCCCTGGATAAGCCTCATCCACGGGAGGAGCTAATTTTAGCCATGGCCAGTGTGGTGCACACCATTCAGCTCTGTGTTGCCAACAGACAAGAAAAGGCTTGAGCAGCAACACCCCCCATTGCGGTCTGGTTTACCAGAAAACCGTCCTTGCTGCTTAGCATCTCCGGGTTGTGTACCTGGGAGTGATGGGGAGCCCGGTGGTGGAGACGCATCGCTCCCCCATGCCCGGCTGTGGGGTGCACCTGCTCACGTGCCTGCATGAGCAGAGCTCCCTGCACCTCCATTTTCCGGCAAAGGCAGTGACAAAGAGCCTCCCTCCCAGCTCCGTGCTGGTGGGTTTGTGGGGGCGAGGGTGTGAATGAGGGAGGCGAGGGAGAAGCCCCTCCTCCCTCCCTTCTGGAGGGGTCTGCGGGGGTGGGGGGGGCAGCAAGCCCACCTCTCCCTGTGCTGTGGGGGCCATGCAGGGAAGGCAAGCGCGACACCCCCAGAAGCCTCTGGAGAGAGCGAGGAGCAGAGACCAACCTCTCCCATCAGCTGGCGTGGGGATGCAGAGGGTGCCAGCTGCACCGGTGGGAGGGCGAGTGGGAAGAAGCAGCAAAGGCTGCTGGCGGGTGAGTAAAGAGCACTTACCCTTTCCAAGACGATCTCCTCGTATTTGAACATCCCATCACTGCCGTTCACCTGGGGAGAGGGAGACAGCAGGTTATGGCTCTGTGCCAGTCCCGGGGGGATTTGCTTTTCCCCTCTGATAGCTAAATATTGAGAATGCAACCTAAAAGCTGCACCATCACTGCTGAAAAAAACTTAAACGCAATCGCTCAAGCCTGCCCTGAAATTAAACTGTGCACTGCTTTGCTTTTCTTTCTGGGCATGAGCCAAAGCCCACTGACTTTAATGCACTTCAGCGCAAAGCCTTTATTCTCCCGGCTCATTTCTTCAGCCATGAAAAGGAACACAACCAAAGGCACAAAAAGAAATAATGCTTTTGTTACACAGCATGTAATTAACCTTGGGAATTCACTGCTGCAGGAAGGGGTCGGTCCATTTAAAGCAAAAAAAAGTCTGTACATAATAACATAATAAACACCTTTAGCAGCTTATATCTTTTAAATCTTTTAGTAGCATGACTGTGTTAACAGGGAATTCAGAATAATGTATTCTACCAAATTAGTTGGGTGTATAGGAAAAGAGGTGCGAGTGTGGGCCACAGTAAGAGGGGAAAACATTGTGATGCCCTTATATAAAAAGAATGGTGTAGCCTGTCTCAATGCTGTAAACCATACTGATCCCCACGGTTAAAAATCTCCCATACCCAGAGTGTCAAAACAGGGCTCTGGGAAACAAAATATCTTGAAACAAAAGGGCTGCAACTGTAGGCTCAAAAATAAGAAAAGGTAAATGTACAGGTCAAAAACTTCCATTTTCCCCATAAGCAACAAGGCACAGGAAAATCAGGCAGCAGTTTCACTCCAGGTCATCAGGATCAGGCCATAAACAGCTGCCAAGGTTTAAAATTTAGCAAGATTTGCAAAGCAATTGGATATTGGAACATCCAGAGCTGTTACACTCAACAGCAACAATTTTAGAGAGGACTGGACTCAACCTACAATTTGAGTCACTCTGGGAAACAAGGGACAGGATGCAGCAAGGTCTGCACGGCACGGCAGAGGCGGCGGGACCAGGGTGGCGGGGCTCAGCAGGCAAACGCCTCTCCCATCATGCAGCCCTGCCTCTGCCTGCGGCCCCTGGACAACATGCAGGGCTCCTCATGTGGATTTTACATCCACCATTAATTGGTGGCTTGTGGATTGTATGGAGCCACTTTCTGTACACACTCTGTAACCCAAACTGGAGCTGCTGTGGCTTCGTTTGGACACAGGTCCCCTTCTCTGGCATCAGCGTGCCGGTTGTGTCCTGCTTGCCCAGCTCCCTGCTATCCGCTCCTGTGGAGGCACAGCCCAGCCATCCTCCAAAACCCCACAGTGCTGGGTTGTTAGATGTAGAGGACAGGAAACATCATTTATGCTAAAGCCATCATCTGACACCACGGAAGGAAACTCAGTGAGATAGCTGTAAGGCCCTATTTATAGGTAGGAAGAGGAAACAGGAGTTTTTCTAAGTGGGAATAATCACGTGCCCAGGTGGAAGAGCAGTTCTGCATGCCAGGATCTAGGATGGGGCTGTGCCACCTGTGACACTCACATCCTTACCCCCTGCCTGGTTCAGCCCTGGTGAGGCCAAAGCAATCCCACACCCTCTTGTGGGTACCGTGCTTCAAGAAGGATGATGTTGGGGAGAGTCTGGAGTGGAGAGACAGGATGGAGCCTCCAGGGAACACAGGCTGAGAGGGTTGTCCCTCCTCAGATGTGCTCCATGCCTGGTGCCTCTCAACCGTGGGAAGATTTCAGGGCACATTTTGGGGTTGAGACATCCAGATGCTCTAATATTAGGATGCTCTGATCCTCCCAGCACATTGGGAAAGGCTTTGGTCAGCTCTTGAACAGGACCCCTCTGCAGAAAAGCACCAGGAGTGGTGGGATTAACCCACAGCAGGATCCCCGACAGCCTTGTCGGGAAAGGGACATGTGGCTGATGCCACCTCCTGCCACAGCACCGCTCTGGGCCATGCTCCCACAGGCAGGTGGGGCATCGCTTCCCTCACCACAGGCTCCCCCTCTGCTACGGATTGCCCTTCCCTCTTCGTGTCCTACCGTACTGACTAATCCCGAGGGGAGCTGGCTTACTGGTCCGTGCCGCCCTCACAGCCTCCCTCGCCACAGCCTCCGGGCTCATCTCGTCTCCGCAGTTGGTAGCCTGGTGCGTGGGGCGCGGCGTCGCCTCTCCCCGGCTTTCCAGCAACTCGGATTCCTGGCACCCTTCGCTACTACACACATTGTCCTCTCTGCTTTGGCATTCAACACAGTTGCCACACAGCCAGCCATATGCACACCCACGGCCGCAGAGGAACAGCACATACATACCTACAGGATGGGGATGTGCAGAAAACTTTGACAATCTGTGAGCCGCGGAGAGAGCCAGCAGTGCGCGAGCCCCGCCAAGCAAGCGGCCGCTGCTGGCAAGCACCCGGGGCTCAGAGACACCCCGGCATGCAACCCCATCAGGCACCCTGCTGCCAGGCAGGTGAGTTTGGGGTATCCCTGCTCTGCAAATCTCAGGGCTGCCAATGCTGAGCAGTGTTTTGCATTGCTCCCTGAAAGCAAGCGGTGTTGGTTCGCGCCCAGCGTGGTGTGTGCTGGGAGCAGCCTGCTCTGGCCGTGCACGCCGGGGTCAGCCAGGCCTGACCATGAAGTTTTAGATCTGATTATGTTTCCAAAATCCATGCAACAGAACGCCAGTTAATTGCATAAGGAAGCCAAATGGAGAACTTAATATATACCACGTAACCAAGGGAACAAGCCAACAAAGCAAACGTTCCAGCGTCGGAAAATTGAATACCAGTCACTCACTGACGGCAAAACCTCCCCGTGGTACCCACTGGAGCTGCTGTGACCTGGCTTTGCTGTAGGCTGTTCCCACTCTCCTTCACCAGTGCCCTGTGCTCCTCCCCAGCTCCTGTTTGGGACCATCTCAGTGCTACGGGCTTGGTGGGGAGATGCCTGGCTCCACCACACCTGGGCAAGGAGAGCACACCCCACCCTGCTCCTGCCTCTCCATGTAATGCCTGCAGAGCCAATGGGGGTGTCGGGCGTTAATTAGCTGTTCCTAGCTTATCTGATCCTAAGCACTGTCTGATTTCTCATGGAAAAGAGTAAGGGTATTTTTTTTCCAAGCCCTTCCCACACAATAAGCTCACCTGAGAGCTCAGGAAGAGACCCCCTTCACTGGCCTTCACTTCCTTTTTGTGTTTTGAGCAGCAAGGAAATAGTTAGTGATGATGACATTTAAATCATCAACAGAAGGCTGCAGAGTTAACACTCATTTGATAAACAGAAGAGCACACACCTTCCAGAGCTACTGCAAGCTGTCTGCCGGCTCCGCCGGCCAACACCGCACCAGCGCACGTGGAACGGACTTTGCAACTTGCTAGAGAGTCAGGATTTGGGGTTTTTGAATTTTTTAAAATAAAAAAAGGGGGGCAATTTAGGAGACTGAGATGGGGTTCCTCAAACTCAACCCAAATAGCCCACCAGACTGCAAGAGGAACTAACCTACAGGAAGGATAATACTGCCTGCAGCCACTTTTGGAGGAGGATCTAGGACATATCTTGTGGTTAGGACGCGATGGGGACAGGCACTGGGACTTGGTGGTGGAGCAGCCGTGTACTGACATAATGAAAAGAGTGAAGGCTGGAGAGTCAGCCCTCGGCGGTGCCAGCCGGACCAGGGGGAGGAGGGCGCCTGGCAATGCCCCACACCTGCCCCAGCAAGGGGAAAGGAGAGCAGCCCCTGCTGGGGCAGCGGGTGTGATGGGCACCTCCCCGCTGGCACAGGCACGGGTAGTGCTGGCAAGGGAGAGCTGTCTCTGCCTGCACATGGCAGGGGGCCCGGAGAAAATAGGTCAAGAGCTCCCTCCCTTCACCTCCCTGCATCCACGCTGTCTTGACGCAGCACCAAGAGCTAACAACTCGCTTCCAGCTAACCCCTGGCCTCAACCCCCTTGCATGAGTTGCCCACGGTGTTGGCCCTGTGCTCAGAGTAAATAAATGCCATATTTCTGGCCAGCCTTTTGCCAGAGGGTCACAGAGATGAGTCTGCTGAGCTTGGGCAGAGGGAAGGGGTTTGAAGCCTGACAGCCCCAGCACACAGCTGGGAGGGCTCCGCAGCCACGCCATCTGTGGGAACTGGCAGTGGGACATTCCACCACCAGCGCTTGGGACCAAAGTGGCAGTTTAGTTTTGATTTTTTCTGGTTCTTTTCAGGCTTAAAAGCAAGTTTTGCCCTGCTCAAAGGCACTGGACCATGGTGGCCATCTCTGCTGCACTCCACCAGTGACCGTGGCTGGGGCCCCTGGCAGCAGAGTCAGCGCTGCACAAGGAGGTTGCCTCTGTGCTCACTGGTGGCAGAGCCCGGAGCTCCCATGGTGCTTACTGACCAGGATCAGGGCTGGGAAGCACTTGCCTTCCTCAGACCTGGCTTCTAGAGGCTGAGGAGGTGGTGGCACCTCACTGCCAGGCAGTGGGGCACCAAAGGAAGGCTCCAAGGACCCAGGCTATGAAATCTTCCACTCCTCAAGGACTTCGGAGTGACCCACCCTGCTCACTTTGTGACTGCCTGGCAGTAGTCGCCTGTGCCTTGGACAGCAAGAAGTTGTTTCAGCTTCAGAGACACAGCTCTGAAACGCAGAGACCCCATCTGCCATGGGAACTGTGCTTTGGATGCTCCATCTCCCTGCTATGGACCTGCTGGGCAAAATACACCAAGGGGTGAAACTGTGAGCAACAACCTGGAGCTGGCATGGGTGATCCCCCCTGGCTCCTGTCCTTACCTTTCAAGGGATGCTTTTACTACAGCAGGAATTTTATAAGGATTTATTTGGGGTTTTACACCCTGGGGGTGCTGGGCTCTGCACAAGCTGCAGGCAGCAGAGCTGAGCCCTGGCCCTGGTGGTGAGCGGGACCCGGTGCTGCAGCTCGTACTTTACAGTGCTGCTGGTGCCACATGCTCTTGGGGATGGAGGTGGGTGGACAGAGAGATTGAAATGTGGAGCAGACTTCTTGATAAACAGCCGGGGCCAAATTCAGCCCAGCAGCTAGTCCAATGCAATCAATGGAGCTAGAACAGGAAGGAACTAGACTACATCCATCTGTTTATCATTAAGGAAAGCATTGAATAGTTAAGTAATTAAAGACTGGAAGATGTGACTTTAACCCTTCCAAATACATACTGTACCAACAGGCTTCAGCTTTCAGGTTTGTAAAAAACCATGCTTCCAGATTTGCCATTTTGGTGTGCTCTTCTGCAGCAAGCCCTGGTGTGGCTCCTTTGCTGATCTGGGAAACAGCCAAATGGGAGGTTTTGGGGTGTTTTCCCTGGAGTGTGAGGAGCCCAGCGCCCCAGAGAAGGAAAGGACGAAGCAGGGCTCGTTTCTGTGCTGGTATGATATGAAGTAGAAGGCAAGAGGGTTTCCAGACTGGAGGCTGAGAGGAACCAAAGTCAGGTGTCTCCCCTGCCCTGGGCACAGGCCCCTCTGGGCACCCCGCTGGTGGCACATGCCTGGGCATGGGGCTGGTGGTCCTTGCTCCACCCAGCAGACAATAGCCACAACCTGCACCTTCCTTTTGACCGCCACAGGGCATTCCCCCCCCTGCATGTGCTGCTGGGCTTGGTTGGATGGATAGACTGCCATCCCCAGGGTGATGCTGGTGGCTGGCAGGGGTACAAAGCACCCCACAAAACCCAGCCAAACCCACCCCAGGGGCTGCAGGAAGGGATCTCCCACCCAGCACAGCAAGAAGGAGCTGCAGCCAAGGCACAGGGAGAAGGGGCAGATGGGGATGTGGAGCTAATGAGGTGGAAGGAAAGGGGCGGGAGGGATATGGAGTTAATGAGATGGGGTAGGGGGAGGCAGCCAGGAGGGCAGGAAAGTGTCATGCACTGTAATGGGAGGAGGCGGCCGCTGGCCCCATGGGTGGGCTCCCTGCTGCTGGCTTCTGCAGGGCTTGGGAGCCTGCCTGGGGTAACAGAGCCTGTCCTTGGCCCTTGGGCTCACCTCTCACTGCCCTTGGGCACACAGGCAGGGAGGAGTGACAGGCACGGCTGGAGCCTGGCAAAGGATGTGGCGCTGGTGGCTGCAATGGTGAGCAGGCAATGTTCCTCCAAGGGAGGGAGGGTACAAAACAGATGTGAAAGCAGACTTTCTATCCAGGAATACCTCCCTGCCCTGCCCACAGCACACCCCTCACTTGCCTCAGTCCAACTTTGCGGTGTGTCCTTCCCTTCCAGGAGACATCGCCCTTTTTCCAGTTCCCTGTAGAACGGCACCAGGCGGGTGAGTGCAGAGAGCAGGCTGCAACATGGCACTGCCTTGCAGCTGTGGTGCCCAGCACACTGCGAGAAGCCTCCAACCCCACAAACACCCTGCCATGCCATGCATTTGGAGAAGGAAACCTTTGGGGACAGCAACTGTCTTCTGCCACGTTCATACAAGGCTGCTGGACCCAGGACCACCACACAGAGAGGCACCACCTCCTTCCTCCCCAGTGCCAGGTGGCTTTGGTTCAGCACCCAAGGCATCATTAAACCATACAGCCAAGGTGGCAGAGGTCTCAGCTGGTCTTCCCTTCCTTTTCATAGCTCTGCTCAACCAGCCCAGCACAGCTCTGATGCACACTGACCCCACCACAGGCTGTGGGCTGAGATCTAAGGAAGGTTCAACCACCAGAAGTCACCTGCAGCCCTCCACCACGACTCCAAAGACAAACCAACCCCACCTCTGAGTCCTGGTGCCGCTTCATTAATATGTAAGGCAGCTGAAATTTGCTGCATCAGAAGAAAACCAGGTGCAAAGCACCCAGCCCTGGCAAGCTGTCAACTGAGCTCCCTTTGGGGGAAAAAAAGGGGAGCACCCCACAAGCACAGAGCCAGTGCTGCAGAAATCAACGCTGGCCACCCTGCTCAGTCCATCCCCCCCAGCAGGAATGATTTGCAAATGTTCTGGGAAAGGATGCAGCAGCGCGCAAACCCTCTCTGCAACAAACCAAGGAGGATTAGCTTTATACTACACCAAGAGTGCCAAATGCACTGTGGCTGCAAACACTCACGGTTACCAAGCACTGCTCAGCTGCTGGCAGCCTTCACTGGGAGAGGAGCAGCATCTGATGGGTCCTGCTGCCCTGAGGACCAGCAGGTGCAATGCCAGCAAGGGCCTGGAGAGCCCGGCCTCCCTCCTGAGGGGCCAGGGCTGCCAAAGGGGGCTGAGGCAGCGCAGGAAGGTAAAGGGATGCCCCAGCAGAGCCTCACAGCCACTCTGCATGGGACACTGAGGAAATGGCTGTGTTGGTAATGCTGAACACAGACAGCCCAGCTCCCCCTGCTCCTCTGATGCCTGCTTACCCCACAGTGTGACCCTCTGAGTGCCTCCTGCCTTGTACCCTTCCTGTGCTGGAGTCCCCAGCATCACTTGCTGCTAGCCTTGGCTCTGCTCGGCATCACCCAGCCCCAGTGAGGTTTGGGGGCGAGATGTGCTGTGGGGACATGGCACAGGAATCAGGCTCCTCTGCCACCTCACCAGGGCCTTCTTGGGCTGGAGGAGCCTCTCCTGCACTGCCAGGCAGGGAAAATGCACCACTTGTTCAAAGGAAGCAAAACAAAACCAGGAGACTTACAGAGAGCCCTTGTTCCAGCGAGTCTGTGTTCACGATAATGGGAGCAGGGTTGGCCTGTGAGGAGACAAAAGTGGGATGTCACCAAGTTAAGCAATGAACCCAGCCCTTCGTGGTGCACTGTCTCTCCCCTGGCTATGCCACCACAGGCCCTCCGGGCCAGGCAGAAGAGAGTAATTCAGGAAGGGCTCTGCTTTTGTCCCTCCTCCAGGTGCACAACAGCCCTAGGACAGGAGCAGGGCCACAGCATGGCTCTTGGCATTGGTCCCCTCCTCAGGCCTGGTGTGTCCCAAACACCCCATGGCCTCAGCTACTGGGAAGGAGACAGGGAAGGCGGAAACTCTCCCAGCCTCGGGCCAGAATTCCACCAGCACCAAAATTTACTTGCAATTCGCATTACTGAGGGGTTAGGAAATAGAAGGAGGGATATATTGCCAGCAGGCCAGCCCTGAGGCCTTCAGGCACATTCCAGTAGCTGCTGCCGCCCCTCCTGAGCATGGGGCCACCACGCCCCGGGGGAGGCGGCAGCGTTTGACCCCTCATCCTCATTACCTCTGGGGTAAACCCTCTGCTCGGCAGCCTCAGCTCATCCCCCGCGCCACCACAAGCATCCCCCCTCTCTCGCAGGGCCCCCCATAAACCTCTCTCCGGGTGCCCCTCTTCCTGGACTGCCCTCTGCCCATTACCTCGTTGCACACGGTAGGAGGGACACACGCGCAGCGGGCAAGCGCAGGCAGGACGAGGCCGGGACGAGGCCCTAAAGGGAGGGGGGCTCTCCCGGGAGAAGCTGCAGCGCCGGTGGCCGAAGGGCCGGGGGCGGCCGGGGGCTCCGACCGCCGCCCGCGGGGTCCCGCCGCGCCGGAGCTGTCCAGCGCCGCAACCTCCTGAAGGCGCGGTGCCCCGCGGAGCGCGCAGCGCAGCCCCTGCCCCCGGGAGCAACCCCTGCGGGCGCGGCTGCTGCGGCAAGGCACACGGGGAAGGCGTTTGTCTCTGAGCGGGAGCGTGAGGGAGAAGCGGCAAAGAGCGAGAAATTTCAGATTAATTACAAGGCCGACGTTCCTCGCCCGCACGTGGCAGCGAGTGGCGCAGAAGTGGAAGGTCAGGGGCGAGTCGGGATTTGCATCATCGTTCCAAGGCTCGTGTGGAGAACAACAGCCAGAGCGAGGTAGGGAAACGCTAAGAGACACGAACTACAAGGGGAGGTGAACAGGTGAACGCTCCGCCTTAGGGCATCAGAAACATCAGTCAGGGTCAGGAGCAAGCAAGTCAAGGTGTGGGCTGGTGCAGCAATTAACAGGAACCACTGTCTGTCCAGTAACGTGGGTGGCTGGATTGCACAGCCCAATGGCCTCTGTGAGGCTGTGATATCTTCACAGGAGCAGGCTACCTCCTCATTGCCCTCCTCTGGGTTTATATGCCCCCGACAGAAACCAACCTCCTCTCATAACCCAGCATGGCAGTCCCCACCACCTCCTGTTTCAGTTGATCGTATTTCTCGACTTTCCACTCTCCTCATTTTGTAGGTGGGAGAGTTAGGGGTCAACTGGATTGCGGTTTAAATCTTGCCCTGAAATGTTCTGCTCTCCTATGGATGGAGCAGGAGGTAGTTAATTTGATTTATTCAGCTGCTTTCTGATCTTTCCTGCAGCTGTAACTATTGGTTACAAAACCATAGTTTTTATGGCAATTAATTTTCTAGCTCAGGCAAATATGACCACTTCCAAGCACTCCTGCCAAACCCTTCCCCCACACATAAGAGAATCGCAATTTTCAGGTCCAGTGTCTTGGGATCTCCATAGCCCAGAAGCAATGTTAAGCTGGGAATATCCCCTCTCTGGCAGTACACAGTCCTTGTATTTAATCCAGATAATTTGTGAGATAGCATATATTAAACCTGGCACTGGCTTTTATTAGTCCCCAGTGCAATTCTAGGAAGGGATTCCACATTTCAAGGCAAAAAAGAAGCACTTCTACTGCCAGCAATTAACAAACGATGGATGTTTGAACCTTGATGTGCCAGAGGCCAGCTGTTATTAGATGAGTTTCCAGGAAGGATGCAGAAGAGGCAGCCTAAGTGAATGTAGCCCATCACGTGCCCCATGATTTATCACATGAATTCAACCCCACAAATGATGCTTTGGATCCCACCCAGGGAGAAGTGCTGTGTATGATAATGTTATAGAGGCTTTTGCAGGTCCAGCCTGAGTCCTCCACTGAGCCCCACTGCAGTCTCTTTGTTGAATTACTAATAGCCCACAAATCACACATCACATTGCCTCGCTCACACAGTGGTGAGGCCTAAGGACATATTTTGTCTAGCCTGCTCACTGTGCACTGAGCATCCTTCACAGCCATTCCACACTAGTGATTTTTACATCTCAAAATACTGCTAGGAGCACAATTTCCCACTCAGGCTCCAGATGGGACCCAAGAGATGCCGAATGTGAGTGGCTGCTTAAAACAAAGTCACACGTGGTCAGGAGGAATTCAGACCAGGAAATCCCCGCTTGCCTCCTGTGGCCAGCTATTCCAGCTACTACAAGAAATGTGTTTGGACATTAGCTCCGACTTCTACTTGCAAACATTCCAACATTTGCATCTTGCCTGTTCTACTGCAGAGTCACACAAGATCTAAGACTCAGAAATAAGCAGAGGGCCTGAAAATGAAAAGCCTCTGCTTCCCTCTGTCAGGCAGGTACATGTACCAAGCCCTCTGCTAGCCAAGGGAGAAGAGAGAACTTCATCATTTTTTGCTGGGCAGCAGGAGCGTGCTGGTGAATTAACCATGCCCTCAATTCTATAGGGAACAGTAAGTAATTTATGCCCTAAGGAGCAGGGGGTTGCTGCATGCATGGAGGAGAAGGAACAGGGCTGTGCATTCAGGTCACATTCAATGGAGGCTGTCAGATCTCTTCCATCTAAGCCGCTTCATCACACTATTGTTATTTACCAAGCCCTGTTTGTGCTTGAGGGGTTTACAAATGGAAAGAGAAGAGGTCCAAGCCCTACGGTGCTCATCCTATGGCAGCAGGACCACCAAAGCCCAGCAGAGCTGGAGGTGTCCTGAACTCTCTCCATCAGGCAGAGGCGCAAGGGGCTGCACAGATCCTTGGGCTCAGCGGCTGGAGGCTGCAGGGAAGGTAGGACTCAAGGAGGACCTTGGGGAGTGAGGGGGGTTGCTGCACACATGCAGAGATTGATCTAGGCACAAAGCCAGCGAGGCAGAGGACAGCTGTTGGGAAAATCTGGGCAGCAACAGGAGTCAAAGGAAATAGCGGTGAAGGGGGATGAGGTTTGAACGTCAGGATTCAAGAGCTCTCTGGTCTCACAGGGGCTGAGAGAAGCAGAGCCTCGCATTCCCCTGTGTTGAGGCACCAGTGCTCAAGCACTACACGACGGTCCCAGTGGCAGCCACAGCCCAGGTGCTAAAGGAGAGGGCAGCAACCTGCCCCATGCAGTCCCCAGTGAGGGCCTGGCTCCCTGCAGAGGCCTGAGGAGAGCCTAGAGCCTGTCTGGGGGCAACTGCCTCCGGGGCTAAAGCCAGAAGGAGGCTGCGGGTCTGCACACAGGGCAGGAGGGACGTCTCCTCCCCAACAGCCCGCAGCCTCCCCCGGCCTGGAGCAATTCCCCTGCAGCATGTGCAGGGAGCAGCAAAACAGCCAGCAGCACTCAGACACACCTCAGGTGTAGGATGCGGCCTTTCAGAAACACCTTTAGATATCACCTCTGGGCAGTCATCTGAGAGGGACCGCCACAGTTTGGGCTGTATTTCTAGTGGGTGACTGGCCTCAGCAGCCCAGGGGCACTAACACAGTCACCTGGGGTCAGCCAAGCCCCAGACATCTATAGGTATCACCCTTCACCTCCATTTCTGTTGTCATCTGCTGGGCCAAAGGTAGGAATTGCAAAACATGACGATTTTCCAAAACTTCCAACCAAAAGAAAAGCTGCAATTAAATGCAAACAGAGGAGGTTCGTTAGCTTGCTTCCGAGGGTCTAGCCTTGCCCTGTGGCATTTCCCCAAGGACTGCTCTCAAGGCTGGCACAGGGGAGCTGAGTGGGGAGACTGAACTGAAAGTTCAAGATATTCTCTCCAGAGCCGAATTCCTGAAGCTTTGCAACAGCTCCACATCCTCCACAGAGTCAGCATGGGGGCCAGCCCACAGAGGTCAGGACTTAGGTACCTCCTCCAGACAGAATAAATGCGCTGCAGACATCCCAGGCCAATGGCAACAGGATTGAGCCCACATATAAACCCATTTGCATCTTAACTAGCAACAGGACTCAAACAGGAGCCTCCAGACCTGACAAATACCAGGCCTAACACACAGAACTGGTCTCCGCAGGAGGCCAGTGTGCCCTACGTGTCATGGAGTGAGGGATGCACAGCACAGGGTGACTATTTGTGACTCTGGACTAGCGCATGAGAAGCAAAGTACTAACTTAACTCCATTGTTTCTGCAACTTTCCCAGATTGGATCAGAGTGAAAAGTCAATTTGCCTTTTAATAACCTTTGCTTTGTACCATCCGAGATATAATAGTAACACTCAAAAGGAAATGGCTCTGGAAATAAGTGAAATTTAGTCTTTACATCCTTTTAAAAGCTCTCAGGGCCAGAGGCCAAGCAGGGAGATGCCCAACAGAAGCATCTAAACAGGGTGGACACAGTGGGCTGCTTGTAGCCTGGCTCCATCTGCTTTGATATTATTTTTTTTTAAAGAGTATTAAACTGTGGAGAAAGCTGTGCATTTACAGCTATGAAAGCAGCTGCTCTGTGGCAGGATCCCACAGTGCTGGGCGCTAGCTGTGAACATGCAGGTACCAGCTCAGGGACGCCAAGGAGTGGTGCAATGCTGCTGTGGCAGCGGTGTCGGCTGCAGGATGCCTGGGCACCAACAGGGTCCCACTGACGGGGCAGGGAGTGGGTTTGCACCAAGCCAGTGATTTAATTTCACAGGAGTGAGCCCAGGTCCTGCCAGTGTAGCACACATGGCAAGCCTGTGCTCACCGCCACTCACCCTGATAATCACCGACACTCTCATCTGCTTCACACCAGACTTCCCTGCCCTTCGCACAGACACTGGTTTTCCCAGCGCCGGGGCTGCCTCCTGCACCAACGCAGATCCCAACAAATAGCTGCCAAAAACATCACCTCCCAAAGCAGCTCAGATGACACAGCTCCTCCACAGCAACCTGTGGGCAGTTTTGAGGTCAAGGCAGGACAGAAACCTGCTCCTGAGGCTCCCTGCACCGAAGGCAAGGGAGGGGATGAGCCCCAACTCTGCCCCTGCCAGAGGGCTGGTGCATGGAGTAGAGAGGTGCTGGCAGTGTCCCTCCAGGCTGCTCTGAGCCCCCACTCCTGATGCCTGCACACCTACAGACCCCTTCAGCTTTCACCTGGCCATGTGCAGGGAAGCCACCTCACAGACTTCCCATTAAGAAATTATGCACGGCACATCCCTTCCCAGATTGAAGCCTGGCTCCCAGCTGGCCCACAAGATGTAGGGCTTTTCCTACAGCTTAATACCAAATCCATGCTTTGGCCTTCCTATCCCTTCCCTTCTCAAGGGGAGAGGTACCACACTGCTGCCAGAGGCTGGTCCCCTTCTCGCAGCTCCCTGCGCTCACCTCTTTTTGCCTTCACAGGCTCTTTACACGGTGGCCAGAGCGGAAGATACTTGGGAACATCAGAGGGCTGCAGAGTCCCAAGGGAGAGCTGCATTCCTCAGGGCTCCCACAGGCTGGGATGGGGAAAGGGAGCAAAAGAAAACTGAGGCTGGAAACTTCTGGAAGCTGAAGAATTTCATGGCCAGAGATGAGTCTCCCTTCCCTTTAACTGGCTGGACAAAGTAACTCTCTTTGCATGTTTTCTTAGCCACTGCAAGAGTGACCTGGTGGCTGACACTGTTTGGGCAGGGGGAGGCACACACCACCCAACAGCGTGCCTGCATGAAGGGGAGCGACAGGCTGAGCCTGACCCCATGCCTTCCTTTTGCACACCTCAAAACATGGCATAAACAACATAGGAAATGCTGCCAGGGCGGACTATGGAGCTTGCAGGTGCCCAGACACCCCGTGTCGGTCCTGACTAGCCAGGCAGGGCTACTGCCCGTGCCCCTGTGCTTGGCACCCAGCCAATGTGGTGGCCCGTGGGCCAAAGCAGCCCTCCTCTCCAGGCTGCCTCTGGGAGACATCAGAACTGGGCCCTTTTGGTGGTGTGAGCAGGCTCTGGGGCCACGGCGGCAGAGCCCCTGCCCCTCAGCTGTGCCTCGGCACTGGCTCAAAGCACCACAGCCATCCGGAAACAGGGAACGCAGGATTTGAAAGGTCCCTGGTCACAAGGATCTTTGGCAAAGCTGCTGAAGTGCCCAAAGTGTAATGTGAACACAAGCAGCTACTGAGGGTTTAATCTTTGTTTTGGTGCCTTTTTTTTTTTAAAGAGTAAGCTTAAATAGGGACTGGAAAAAGCCTTCACTCAGTGGAGAAGGAAGAAAGCTTCCCCAAACAGAAGCTCTGTGGAGTCTAAGTTTCCATTTAGAAACCATTAAGGCCAGTGTGTTCATACTTGAAAGTTAGACATCCTGTTCCAGGCTCAGCCCACTAAAATAAGTGACCCAATTTGCAGAGGTGCTGGGCTCCGGTAGCTTCCCTCTGACCTGGTGGTACCAAATAAAATTGACTCAATTCCTTTTTTCACAGGAAGAGTTATTATCATCTGAAAGACGCACACGCTTTTTTTCCCCCCTCTCAGACAAATATATATGTACAGAGAAAAAAAAGAGTGAATAATGGACAGTGTTAAAATAAAGATTTCTTTGGTCCCTGGGATTCAAATATCCTATTTTCTTCTATTCAGTAAGTTCCAGTGCACACCAAGTTACAAAGTGTTAAGAAACATGTTTCTGTGGGACAAAAGCAAACCAAGATCCATCAACAGAGCCTCATACTAAATTCCAGTTAATGCAAAGGTGACAAGAGGGTATTTAGGGCCTGGTCGAGGGAGCCCGGAAGCACAACGTGTCCCCAAAAATAATTACACCCTCTGAGCAGTCCTTCAGCAAGACCCATCCAAGTGAGCTTCTGCAGACTGAACTGTGAACTTCATTTCAAATTCACGTATTCTGAACTTGTTAAACACTGTATTAAAAGTTTTCATCCCCAAGTTGCCGATATATGTCCATAGCATATTGTTGGATTTGCAATGAGGGCCCTTGAGGGATCCCTGTACCATCCCATCTTTGCATGTGTTAAAACCAGCTGTGAGCATTAGCACAGCCCATTGCACCTGCAGCACTGGCATGACCTTACAGCAAGCATTAAGCCCATTCCCAAATCACAGCTGCAATGCCGAGCCAGAGACGCACCGTCCCTCCTGCCAGTGTGTGGGGATTGGGATGGCAGGCAGAGCCCCCATGCCCCAACCACACCAAGCTCCTCATGCCCCAGTGCAGACTGGTGCTGGACCTGCTCTCTCCCAGGACCCAGAGACCACGGTCTCCTCGGAGAGCATCCTGCATGGGCCTGTGCACCGCAGGCACCCGGCACATAGCCATGGCTGTGGCTGATTACGGCCTGATTAGTCTTAATGACTTCCTCTCTCTAAATGAGCATTCACAGCTAAAGAAGGAGTGGAAGATCCTCTGCTCCCATCACTGCATACAAAGCGTCGAGGGGCTTACCTGAACGAGGCAACCCTCCAGGGACAATGACAGCTTCTCCTTTGCTTCCACCTCCCACCCACCTCTACATCCAGGGTACCCAGACAGGACCTCTGGTACGGCCATCCCCTGGGTTTCCTTCTCATGCAATGTCCCATGGGACCCTCCTACCTCGAGCACACCCTGAGGACGGCTGGCAGATCCCCACCGAATCCCCAGTACTGGTCAGGACAGGTCCCAGCCATGTGACACCCAAAATCATGGGGGAAGAGCCAGGTGGAAAGTGCAGCCATGGGGGCACTGAGAGCATCCCTCCAGCAGGGGCGAGGGCAAGTGCTGCTGTGGTGGAGGCTGAAGGTCTTCCTGCCACCCCCAGGTTCTTCAGGAGGAGCCAACTCCTGCACATGGCTACATCCCTGCTGAAACCTGCCCATGCTTGGCCCTGGCTGCCTCACCAACGCGCTCTCCTCCTTCGGCAATGTGGCAGGGCCACGTCGTCCCATTTTTGGTGGGTACTTTCCTCTTCTTACACACGTTGCATTGATGGGGTCTCTCCCACCTATGTGGCTTCACACGCTGCCTTTACAGCAGGGGCTACTTCTCTACTACGGCCAGTTTGGACATGAGCTACAGTGCCTCTCCATGTACTGCTCCTGGGGTCCCTCCAGCAGCTCAACACCCCAAAACCAGCAGCAGGGTGCAGTTCTAGGGCTGCAGTCTGCGCATCTGGGCTGGCTGGCAGGCAGCAGTTGGTAATCCGGCTGGAGAGGAGCTAAGCTCAGTCCTTCAACTCCCCTCTCTAATTCCAATGTTATCCCTTACCATATTAATGGGATGTGTTGGAAGGGTCAGCAAGCACAAGCGCACAGCCCCTGTCTGAGGAATTCACATGCTCAAGGGAAGGGGGAAAAGTCTTACAGGTGAATAAAGAAACCAAGGAGACAAACGTCCTCAGCTGTCCACTCCTAAATGAACTTGAAATGTTTTGGGAAGGAGCACTAACAACATCTGACCCTCCTCAGCCTGGTCCAGGGGATGGGTGACAGCAGGACATGGGATGCCTCAGGGTGGGCAAGGGGAACTGGCTCACCCAGCATCTGGGTGTTAAGGCATAAGTTTCCCCAGGAGATGCACAGGGAGGAGAAATGACTTTATAAAGCATTAACTGGGCCCTGGTTCCAGCTGGCAGTAGGAAACGAAGGTCAAGACCATCAGAAACATCAGCTACCTCCCAGGTCTGTGGGGCAAGGGGCCGAGGGCAGGTGTGAGGCTGGGTTTGGGGGAAGGAGAGCAGCTCAGCGCCTGGTTATAGCAACTCAACTGGGTGATGACGGCAGGATCACCAGACAGAGATGCCCAAGAAACAAGCTGAGAGGTGAAATCAGATGGAGGGAGATATATTAGGAACAGACACGCAGATTTACACATCGTGAGTGAGGAGGTGACAAACAGGTCTGTGGGATGGGAATCAAACTCTCACAACGAGGGCGTGGAGTGCGATGAGGAATGGTGGAGAGGGAAGACCCTCCCGGGACTCCGGCTGGCAGAGGGACATGCTGGAAGAGATGCTGGAGGTGGAGGGAAGGCAGAGGGGCCACCAGTGACCGGAGAGCAGGGACCAAGCAGATCTGGGACAGACAAGCACTGCGTTCAGCGACAGAGCCAGACACAAAGGGCAAGTTTCACTACAGTTGTATCTACATTTAGGTTGCCAGAAATACCTTTCACAGATTGGCTGTCTTTAATTAAAAGGATGTCTCCTGTGCTCCTGGCACGATACAGAGCTCGCCCTGCCATGCGGGGCTCTGCGTGGATGCTCTGCGTGGGGGGGTTTCCCATGGGGTGGCTTCTCTCTGCCCATGCCCTCCTGCGCCCTGCCAGCACTAGGCAGGTCAGGCAGCGGTGCTTCCCCTAAATGCCCCTCCACAGCACAGGCACAGAGGAAAGGAGGAAAACTTCACCCCCTTCCTGTTTTGGCTTCTCCCCTTCCCTCCAAACACAGAGAACACCTTCCTCCTCTCTCCTCCTCCACCTTTCAGTGCAAAGATTTAGCTAATTTCTTCTATGAATAGCACAGGAGTAGCCATAGCAACATCACCCTGCCAACCTCACCACCTCCACTGCCTCCGTGTCCCCGGCACCCTGTTCCTCTCACCCTCCCTCGCACCTCCCCAGGGAACATCTGGGGCTTCAGCCATTTCCCACGAAGCAACCCGCGTTTGGCTTCCCACCTGCCCCATTGGCTTTCTCCCTCCTTCCTTCCAGCCATGCCTGCCTGTCACTCAGAAACACAGCCCGGACCCACCACGGCCTCCCCAAGCTCTTTCCTCCTCCCCCCTGCCCCTCCATGCCCCAAGAGTCAGGACCCCCAAATCCAGCAGCATCCAAAGGCTCGGCAAAGGCTGGTGCTTCCACCAAGACATGCTGCCCTGTGTCCACCTACTCCAGGTAATTCCCTAGTGCACGGGAGGAACTATAACAAGCAATGTTTGTGCATGGAAAAACACCACCTTCAGTGAAATACTCACTGCTGAAGACAGGCAGGGAGGACCTGTCCCCTTCTTCCACCTGCTTGGCCATGAAATGCTTCTCCTGGGGGGGGCCGCACAAGCCCAGCATGCTCTGGGCACTTGCAGGTGGTCAGGGACTCATTGTGATGCTGGTCTAACCCCCCTCTGCATCCTCCTGACTCCCCAAGAGGGAGAAAGGGGGCACAGGAAGGGGGGACAGCAGGACAACACATTTCTGGCCAAGCAGAACCAGCCAACGTGGGGCAGCCCCAGGGGTGAAGGGCACTTCTGAACCACATGCCTGGGAACTGCACTGCCCCGGGCCTCTTCCCCAGCCACCCCAAACGCACATGAAAACACTGGTGAGGCCCTTGGGACCCTCATGGGGGGCCCCACTCTGGCCACCATGCTCAGCACCAGGGACCTCGGGGTGAACTAAGCCACAAGGCTAGACCTTCCCTGCGGGAGGGAAAGGTGCTGGCTGCTGCTGGATCCTCAGCGCAGGGAGCAGCGCTGGAGAAGGGACTCAGGCACGGCCGGGAAGCTCAGCACTCCTCTCCTGAGAGCCCGTGGGCGTCACTGTGCAGGGGAGAGGAGGGGGTTGAGCGCTCTGCTCCTCTAGTGCTGCGCATCAGGGATGCTTCCCTGGATCGTGCTGCCATTCCTCCCCCAAAGCCGGGAGTCCTCCTCTCACCCCAGTCTGGCAGGGGAGGACTCAAGTCCTCCACCAGCAAGCAATGGGGGATGAGGAGAGCGCAGGGCCAGCCGGAGGGACGGTGATGGGAACAATGAAGGACAGAAGTGACAACAAGTGCAGGGAACGGGCACTAACGAACAGGGAACATGGATAGATAAGGGAGAAGAAATGGAAGAAATCTCAAAGGGGAGAAGAAAAGCAAAGCAAAAAGAAATGAGAAACCCAGAGCTCAGAGATTTCCTCCCTCCCTATGGTCTGGATTAGGGGTTCTCAGTTACTGGCATTGCCTGAGCAAGCTAATTTGTGTCCTAGAGAAGGGGATAGGGAAGAGAAGAGAATTGACAGGGCACCGGAGCTGGGAGGAGGTACAGGTTGATGTTGGGACCATGCCATGTGTTGGGCAGCACATGTGGGCATGTCTCACATGCCACGGAGCTGCACACAGGGTCTGTAAGTACATGTGATGTCAGAGAACATACACCACCATATACAGCTGTAAGCACATTTCCGATGTCAGAGCATCCACACATGGCAGCCACACCAGCACATGCAGGTGGTGCACGCTCTCCTCTGCTTGTGTGAAGAAGCAAGGGGAGTAAAAAGGCTTAAATGAGAGGTGGTGAAGCTCCTCAAGAGGTGAACAGATCCCTGCTTTCCCGGGGAAGCCTCCTGGCCTGCACACCCCTTCCCACCTCTGCTGCTGGAAGTGCTTCCAGGGACAGGGAGCTCATTTAAAGGGGCAGCCCTGAAAAATGGCAGCCCTGCCTCTAGCCGAGGCTCTCGAGGACGCAGAGGCTGCCTCCTCAGCTCCTGCGAAGGAGACTAGCTTCACACCCACAGCATCCAGCCAAATCTACTCAAAGTCCACCATCTCCCAGCCTCCCAGAGCCAAACCCATCTGCCTGGGCACAAGCCATGCCCAGCTGTTTCCATTATACCACCTTTTGTCCCTCTGCCCACCACCGGGCTGGGAAGAACATGGATTCCTGACGGTTCAGGCACTTTGCACCCTTGGATCAGAAGGGGAGCATTGCTGAGGTATTTGATGCAAAGCTTTACTCATTGCATACGTTTGCTACACACCACGGAGCAATCCTGCCTGCTCTGATACAGGCAGTGCACATACCACACATGTCATATTCTACATGTGGACCCTGTTATGCTCACGTAGCCTCACACACTGGCATCCTCTGTTGCTTGCAATGCCGCGAGAAGCTTTTGATTCCCCCCCCCCATCTTCAGAAAGGCTAAGGCTGAGCAGAGGCTTCCAATGTGGACTTTCAGAGCAGCCCAAGCCCTGGGGCTTCATGGCAGCACCACAAAGACACAATGATTTCTCTTCCACCATTGTAAAAACGTAAAAGGCTCCCCTGCCCAGCCTGCCACGGCAGCAATGCAGCTGGCATCGCTTCCTTCCCAGCCTGCTTGCAATCATCTTATCAGGAACCCTGGGCTGGACCTTTCATGCAAGTAGGAGTGGAAAGGAGGGAGCAGACATGCTTCAATTCCCTGCTCCTACCCAGCTCCCCGAGCTTGCTGCTCTGAATGCAGGGAAGGAAAGAGATAGCAGAGGAAAGATGGGAGAATGCTTGCCAGGAATCAGCAGGCGAGAGAGAGCCGAGGCTGATTTTGATGCAAAGAGTGGCGGAGAAAGAGACAGAAAGCAGGACCAGGCTAATAGCAAGGTGGCTGGGTTTTTGGGTCCTTTCTGTAAACATCATCTGAGCATATCAGCTTTGAATCTAATTATTTCAACCAGAGCTACAGACTGAGACAGTAATGAAGAAAAAACGGGAAGGGAAGAAGAGGGTTGTGTTTTCCGAGGGGAAAGGAGGAGAGAATTCCCATTGATTCCCATGTGTCTGCCTGCTACAGTGCCTTGAAATAATAATTAGAAGGATCAATAAGAAATCATGTGAGGTTTGGAGATAATGAATGAAAGAGGCAGAAGAAGCAAATTGAAATGCCTTTCTCTAAAGCAGGGTAAATTGTTTTTCAGGCAGGGTCTAGCCTCCATTTTAATGCTTTGCAAACAGATCCAACCATTTTCTAAGCTGGCTTGTGGGTTCAAAACAAGACTGGTCTCTCCATTCAGGGGAGAAAGAGAGAGACAGCCTGAGAATGGGTCCTGGAGGAGAACACTAACAAAATGAATGTGTGTGGGAAGAAATGGAAGCAGTGAAATGGGGCAGAATGCACACAGCATGCCAGTGACCAGAGCAGGGTTACGTAATAATTTGGGGGAGCAGGGACATAGCAGCAGAGCAAGGAAACCACAACTCAAGGGAGAGTGGGTGCCAGTTGGGGAACGCTGGCAAGTGGCACCGCGAGCCCACGAGGCTGCCCGGCAGGCAGCGTGCCCCACGCCTGCTGAACACAGTATGATGGGATGCCCTCAACACTGCTGGGGCTTCAGGCAACGGCATCGTAAGTGGCGAGGACCTTGGGTGGGGTGTCTGAAAAACATCATGCCTGACACCCGCCTTGTGTCGAGCGAGACCCAGCTGGCCCCGGGGAGGCTGCTCCGCTGCAGAGCTCCTGCCCTGGGCAAGACCACGGCACCCAGCCCGAGCGACGGCGATGCCAACCCGAGCGACGCCGGCAGCCAGCCCGAGCGACGATGATGGCCAACCGCAACGACGCTGGCGTCCAGCCCCAGCAACGCCAGCGTCCACCCCGGCCGCCCCTGCTGCCCCAGGGGTGACGCTGCACCCTGCCACGACCCCGCCGCTCTCCCTGGGTTACCCCCCGTCAGCCACCAGCCCCGTCCCACCCCATCCCGCACCGGGGAGCCGCTGCCCGGGGCTGGCCCGTACCTGCTCGTACCAGTCGCGGCTCGAACACGTGCACTCGGGCCACCAGCCCGGGCCGCTCCCGTTCACCTTGGGCGCGCTCTTCCCCGGCGGCGGCGGCTTCAACGCGGCGGGGTCGCGGGCGGGGGGCCCCAGCTTGGCCTTGCCGCGGGCAGCGGGCGCGGCCCCCCCGGGCGCGGGCAGGGTCTGCGAGCCGTAGCCGCCGTAGCCGTACTGCTCGTGCTGCCACTCGCCGTAGGAGGGGGGCTCCATGCGCCGCAGGGCCGCCATCCGCGTCACCTCGTAGCACTCGGGGCACTTGCAGCAGTGGTGGTGCTTGTGCATCGCTGCCCTCACACCATAGAGCCGGCAGGGAGGGAGGGAGGGAGGGAGGGAGGCGGCGCGGAGGGAGGGAGGGATGCTCGGGGGGCGGCAGCAGCCCCCGCCCCGCGCAAGGCGCGCCTGCCGCCTCCTCGCCCGCTCGGCGCCCCCGGCCCCGCGGGCGGGAGCGGGAGGAGGAGGAGGAGGAAGGGGCGGCGGCGGCGGCGGCGGGGGGGGGGGTTACAGCGCGGTAGTCTCCGCGGGGGTGCACCACGGCATCGCCCGCAGGGCCGCTCAGTCCCGCGGCCGCTCCCGGCGCGGGGCACGGGCTCGGCTCGGCTCGGCTCCGCTGCACGGGGCGGCTCAGCCCGGTCCGGCGCGGCTCGGCTCGGGAACGCGGAGCGCGGCACCTGCGGCGGCGCGAAGCATCCCCCGCCCCCGCCGCCCCGCCTGCGGCCAATCCGCGCCGGCGGAACCTCCGCGCCCCGCCCCGCCCCGGCGAGGAGCGCGGGGGCGGGGGGCACCGCTCGGCGAGCGCCGCGGCCGCGCTCACCCCCGCCGGCCGGGGCAGTTCCCGGGCGGGCGGTCCACAACGCGCCTGCCAGCAGCGGGCCCCGAGGAGTGCCCGCGCTGTCGCCGCCGCTCCCCGGCAGCCCGCGCTGGCGGCATCCAGAAGGAGCAGAAATCCTCCGCTCGGCAGCCTCACGCATCACCTGCGGCTCCCGCACCCCGTCCCCATGCCCAGACGCACCAGGCGGCTCTTGAGCAGCTCCGTTCCTCTAGCCCCTGCGCGGCGGTGGGCAGCCCTGCCGGCTTCGTGGTTGACACCGAGAGGGGTTCACTTCGCACCAGCTGAGGTCCACGCTGGAGTGTGAAATCATTTTTCCGGACCTGAACCGCGGTCACTAGCCCGGCAGCAGCATCTCTGCTGCATCCCCACGTCAGCTCTCACCCTGCTTTGCTAGAGATGTTGCCACACGCTCCAGCACGCTAGCACCCTGGGAATGCTGCCGTTGCCCAGTGAGCCACGGGTGCATTGGGGGTGTAGAAACACCAAGGGCCTTTGCTGGGCCTTCCACCTACTGCCATCAGGGGATGGTAAAAGCAGAGCTGAAATGCCTGCTGGTGCAGCAGGGCAAGGGCGCTGCTCCCAGTGCAGCTCAGGCAGCCCCTCACCTCTTGCACTGAAGTGCCAGACTGGAAGAAGTTCAGAAGAGAGTCACCCAGACAAATTGAAGGGTAGAAAGAAAAACCGTTACAAAAACCCACATCTGACCAGTTAGAACCTGAAACCGGCCTCCTAATGTTTAAGGGTTGTAATAAACACCAGGGTGGGTGAAGAATTATTTGAAGAAATGGTATATAAATATGTAGAAGAGCAACGAAAGGGGCACAATAGGGCTGCCGCAGGATATGGGTAAAGTAATGAGACAGAAGCGGGAGGGGGCCACAAGCTGAGCCACAAGATGAGGTGGTTCAACACCCCAATTCAAGCTGCAAGATCTGCAGGGTCCTACTGGCCTCATGCAGCCTGCGCAATATGGCTCTGCTCACAAGCAGGGCTCTGGGAGCAAGAAGCGCATGACGGCCGGTCAGACAAATGCCCCTGTCCACTCACTCCTTGTTTCTTTAGCTCTTTAAATCACAATACAAAATTACTTCTACACTTGACCACCACAGGCAGAGGTGCTCCTGCAGTGTTTGCTCCAAAGTGGTCAAATCAAACAGTTCCTTCTGGGTGAAGGGGCTGGGGGGGGGGGGGCAGAAGACACCCCGTAATTGGGATCCACATTGTCCCCAAGCCCCGTGGTCCCCACTACAGGCTGCAGAGCCTGTCCTCTCCAGCACTGCCTGCGCTTCATTGCCTCTGGGCCACTCAGGTTTCCTCTGTCGCAGGATGGATGCTACGATCATGTGCTGCTCTGTGCTTAATGCTATGCAGAGGTGTTGTGGCTGAGATACATTACACTGAAATCTCCCCAGCTGCAAGCTTAGGACAGTCATAACGTTCCCAGACGAGCAAGTCTAGAAATCCTGTCCCCACCATACTGGCCTCAAGCAGCTGAGGAGAGCAGTGCTGCTGAGCCCTTGGAAACAGCTTCACAGGTCAGCCTCACCCTGCTGCTCTCAGGGGCTCTTGCTGACGAACAGTCAGTTATGGGACCTGGCTGCACTGTGGCACTGACCCAAAGACCCAGAAGTGCAGCAAGATGAAGCCGACGGCTGCATATAAGAAAGGGCTTCTACCCTGCAGAGCTCAGTGCCACTGGACACTGCAGACCCCAGGAGCTCACAAGGCAAGGCAGGATTGGATGCCTCCATGCAAAGCAAGCTTGTTCAGAGTTATTTTAATCAATGAAAAACTGTGCTTGTGTGCATGGAAGGAAAGCATGCAGTGTTGGCATTAACAGAGAACTTTACACTTCAGGCTTTAAGACATTAGGATCGTCTCCACATCTTCTACTGCTCCTTGTGCCATCTCCCAGAGCACACCGTGCTGGCCCAGCAATAGGATGCTGGGCTGAGAAGTGCTGTGCTCCGGGAGATGCTGTACCTCCTCAACAGCCAGGGTGGACCAGGGGTCTGGGGGATATCACCCGTGCAGAGAAGGCATCTTGCAGCAATGAGAGCAGAGGTGGGAATGAGGGGAGGGACTGGGGCAGGAATGAAGCTGAGGTAGGGGATTTCTGCACCAAAGCAGAGCGATAAGCCTTGTACAAACACGCAGGTGGCCAGTGTCTCCTGCATGAGAGCAAACGGACATTAACTCCATCTTGGCTACCCACCATCTCCCACACTGTGGCACCTCTGAGATCTGAGTCACTTCATCAACGAGAAGTGCCCAGAACTTGTAACATAACCATAACTAATTACTGCTCCAGCCCAGCTGCAAACTTCCCACCCCAGGATCGCACAGTTTGGCTGCAGGGACCATGCAGTGTGCAGAGCTGCACTGACCACCCAGTGAGGCCCCCTCCACCACCATGAGCCTCCTCCAAAGCCATCTTTGGGCCAAGAATGGGCGGGAGACCAGTGTCTGGATGAGGCTGACTTGGGTGGGAGGAGAGCACATGCGGAGCTTGTAATTCCAACTGCTCACATGTGCCTGGCTCCCTTTTCCCTCTCCTCCTTCCACTCAGTCCTGTGGTGGGGACAGGCAGGGACACGGGGATTCACTTAGGGGGGAAGTGCAAAAGCAAAGGACAAGACCTGTTCAGGAAAAACACTTTAATGAGCTGAGTGAAAAATTAAGAAAAGCATTTGATTTCCACACTGCCCTCCCCACCCCCAGTGGCAGACGGGAGTGTGTCCTCCACAAGGAAGGTCTCTGGTCCTCTCCCTGCTTGGTCACTGGCAGCCCCACAGATGGGCAGCCATGCATGCAATGGGCAGCCACGGATGCAATGGACATCCCCACATGGGAGACACCCTTGCTGCCAGCCCTGGTGTGCCAGCATTGCTGCCTCCACCGCACCCTGCCTGCCAGCTTGCAAACTCAGGGACAGCTCCACGATCTAAAACCTGCTGCTGCTTCCCCCAGCTCCCTTAGCTGTTAGTGCCTCATCGCCACCTGCAAATGGAGGTGCCTTGAGCCTCAGCTGCTGCAGCTCTGATGGAGCCCTTCCCTACCCACTTGCAGCTCCCCACTTGAAAACCCACATGTCCTGTTTTAGCTGCCACAAGAGTTGTTTAATTCCTACTCATTTGTAGTGAACTGCATGTGCTGCCTGCTAGCCCCAATTAAAAGGGGAAAAAAAAAAATCCCTGGTTGCTGCTGCCTGCTTGCAATGGTCCCTAATGCTGCGTAGGGCTTGGGACACATTATCAAGCTCAAGAGGAGGCCAGGGGCATCTGCATCCTGCACTCCTCCAGCTTGCTTCAGTGAGTAGCAGCATTTTGGCTACTGGGAGTGGCATTGCCAGAGCCCAAACAGTGTGGACACCTGCATGGGGGTGCCCAGACCTGGGTCTGGCCGGGCAGGCACAGTGCCCAGTGCCTTCAGGCAGCTGTGGGCATCTTGCCCCAGTGATGTGGGCACTGAGCAGGGCTAAAGGAGCTGGGAGCTGATTTCCAGGCAGATGCCTTCATGGAGGGAAGCGATTCAAGGAAACCAAGAGCTCTCTCATCCTCTACCCTCTTCCTACCAGAAGCCTGCCCATCTTATTTAAATTCAGCTTTGGCAGCTGCTCTTTTTACAGGTGCTAATTTCAGTAAAGTGTTAAGAAACCTCTGGAGATGGAGCTATTTACATGGCACGAAGATAGCAGGGAGCTAGGTTTTATTTGGTGTTGCTGGCATTTCAGCCCCTGTTGTCGCTTCCTTCCTTTCACATGAAGTCCCGCGGGAAGAGGAAGGCAAGCGTGAGGGACCAGGAGCTGGGGGTTTGGTGCACCTACAGCCTTTCTAGGAGCAGAAGATGGGGCAGGCTGAAGGCAGCCAACTCCTTGCAGAGACAACAGTCACATGATCACTGTCACGCTGCTCCTTGACTTCAGCCCAAGCAGGAGCTGGGTCCTGCTGGGCGAATCGAAGCCACGTGTTAGCTCTGAGCCCGGGTGCAGATGGGGAAGGTGTCATCTTTGTAATGCTGGGGGAGGAGGTAGGGGACAGTCTTGCATGGGGGAGGTGCTTTTCTTGACCACAACCACCTGCAAAAAGCCACCCAATGTCCAAAGCCCAGGGGAGGCAGCAGGGTCTGCAGCCACCCAGCTGAGAACAGGGGGCAGGGAGCACCAGGAGGTAAATGTGTGTGGGGGAGCAGGCCATGGGGAGATGGGCAGAAAAGAGAGGAACCAACTCAACTCAGCTCAGTCTGTCAGTCAGTTCCTTAGCACTACCACAGACCCCCATCCAGCAGGGATTTCCAATTTGCTGTGTCTGGGGCTTGTCAAATGAAACTTGAACAGGCGCTCTGCAGAGCTGGCTGCACAGCTAGTGGGCAAACGGGGCCGGCGGTTCCTGTGAGCGTTGGAGGGTTTGCACAGTCATGGGTGAGTGGGAAGGGGCAGGATAACGAACATCTCATGCTGAGACTGTTCCTCCCTGCCACCAGCAGCGATTCACGCCAGGAAATGTGCAGCTGGGATAATAATAACCAGGCATACCAAGGGACCGATAGCTATAGCTCTCAGCGCTCTCGGGGCAGTTGCCAAAGAAATTATTCTCCTCCCCAGCAAAACCATTTTCATTCTATTAATGATCCCTGATACGTTGCCCAGTGCCACTACGCAGTTCCCATATCCTCACTTGTGGAGGCAACAGCATGAGGGTCTTCAATAAACACCATTGGCTGCTTTCTGCAATTGAAATTACGGCCAACTAAATGTCTTCCATGGCTGCGCTGCTGGGGGAGAGGAGTGATGGAGACCTGTGGCAGGTCCCTGCAGCACAGCCCAGGCTCCCTTCCTGTAAAGGAGAGCCTGGAGGCTCTATTTAATAGCAAACAACTGCAGCAGGCTTTATGGATTTCCTGACAGCCTCACAACGCCCACAGCCACTCTCCCCATCACCCAGCAGAGAGGCTCCTGCCTTGTGCTGGAGCACTTGAAGCATGGGCTGGCCCTGGGCTGCCTTCCCATGGCACCTCCCTGGGCGCAAGAGGGGAGCCTTGCTGCTGTGTGGGCATGGCAATTACAGCACTAACATATCTTGCAGTCTGTGGGTGCTCCGTCCTTGTGTGTGCCTCATTTCCTTTAGAACAAAGCACATTTCTAGCCTGATGGGAGAGAGAAGGTTTGAAAACGTGGCCAGGGCACAACTTCACCACTCCAAGGCAGAGTCAGAGCAAGGTATATTGGAAGTCTCACATTTTTAAGAGAATTGGTTGATATTTTTTTAGTCCTGTACCTTGATCTCCTGCCAGTTGTGACTAGTGTGACCCCACCAGTCATCCTGTTTCCCTGCATCTTTCACTAGTCCCAAGCTGTCCCTGGGTGTGCTTACACACTCAGACTTAGCAGCAGCCGAACACACCCCACTTGTGCTGTACAAGGCTGTTGGGGGTCTTGTGGCTGGCCCTGCCTAAGCCGATGTGACCTTGTGGCCACAAAGCCCCATGAGTCAGCTCTCGGGGCCTCCCCACCAGGAGCCATCCCTGCAGGAACCAGTCCCATCCTCAGAGTGGGTCAAGATGTAGCTCTGGAAGTGCTGCAAGAGCTCAGCACTGCTCTGTTCAGATCTGGGGCTGCCCTGGGCAGCACAGACCTGCCCGGAGGGACTTTTCCCCACATCCAGGGGAAAGGGATGCCCTTTCCTCTACTATTCCCACCCTGCATGGGGGATGAGAAGGGGAGCTCTGTGGGCCCATACTTTCTCTCTTTTGCTTGGCCAGCCCTGCTCTGATCTGCCCCTTCCAGATGGAGCAAAGCCCATTCAGCAGCTCCCGCTGTCCCCAGCCAGCAGCTCGCAGAGGTACTGGTGCCTTGTCCAGGCTGTGCTGCCCCAGGACACGCTTTCCAGCGTGGGAACCTGCCCAGCCTCGGGGATAAAAATGAATGCTGGTGTCCCTGGGAGCCCCGGGCACCCGCGGTGGACCGGAGATGGTCGGCCGGCTGGCTCTGGCCCTCCCTGCCGCCACTGCCCTGGCCCCTTTAAGGCAGAAAGTACGGCTCAGAAATTTCTGAATGGTTGGCCCCGCCCCCGGCCCGCCTGCCGGCCGCTCGGCCAATCAGCGCCCGTACCGCAGGGCCTCAGCCGGCTCACGGGCCGCTCTTAAAGGCGCGCTGTCGACAGCCGCCCGTCTCCTGCACGCCAGGGTATGACTCGACCGTTTCGGAAGCCCTGAAGTGACCTTCAAACCGGGTCCCAGCCGTGGGGTGAGGAGGTGTTCCCGAGGCACAGGCGCAGGCACACCCGTACACATGTGTTCCTCAGAGCGATATACCAGCAACACAAGCCCTGGGGACGGATGATGTCAAGGGATGACGTGCCACTTCCCTCACCCTGGCTTCAGGGCTTGGTTTGGATATGGGATGGTCAAGTCCCAGGGACTGGATATCCACAGGGGCCAGAGCACACAGCTGGGTTGAGTTTCACCCCAAAGGAAGCCAGGCCATGAGCTCTGCCACCGAGCCACAGTGTGGTGAGAGCAGGCAGCTGGGAGAGCGGTTTCATCACCACACTCTTGTTCTTAACCAGAGCAGTAATGCGGGAGTGCTCCTACAGCGGCAGAGCCCCAAAGCTTACAAAATCTCCCTGCGGAAACCCCCTGTGAGATTCAGCTATGCAAAATCTATCACCGCACACAGGGGAAATAGCTGCGCCCTAAGTGCCAAGGGAGCGGGAATGAACAGTGTAGCAACGGGACTGCAACATGCTGGTGAAGCAGTGGGCACAGCTTGCCCCTGGCTTCAGCAACGAACCCAGCTCTAGGCCCAGCCTGGGTCTCCCCCTTGCACCGCAGAGCAGTACCCCCATGCTTGCTCTGCCGCGGCTCCTCCCACAGTCTGCTGTAGCCCGGGTTGCAAAATGATCTGGTCTACAAATACCCCTTAAAAGAGAGGGACAGCCTGGCAGGACATTGCCACGTTTCCTGGACATGTGCAGGTGGGAAGCTGGTTGTGATGCTGGGGAAGCGACGCCGGCCAGGCATGATGCTCTTCATGCCAGTGCTTTGGGCACAGACGCTAGTGTGCCTAAGCCGTGCCAGCCCTGAGAGCTATCTAGGCCACAGACCACAGGAGGCCTTTCCCTGAGCCTCAATACTTGGAACAGTTTTTAGGTGCAACGCCAGCAAGGCTCCTGCAAGGTGCTTTGTACCTGCAGGCTGCAGAGCTCTGGTGGGCGCTGCCCTGGAGCAAACCCTCACTTCCTGCAGCAGGGCATGAGGTTGGCTTGAAATGCTTGCGCTGCTGCAGCCACACGTGGTCTAACCCCCCACAGCAGGCAGAGCAAAGCAAGAGGAGGCAGCACACAGCAGAGAGCACCTTTCAAAGGGCTCACACTTGGATTCACAAGAGGGACGATTCCCAAACCCACACTCATCCACTATCCTCCTTCCACTGCAATTTCCCTACTAGTGCCGAGGATAATGGATCTCTCGCCGTAGCTTGATACTGATCCTTCTAAAGACTAAAAACCTTCATGAGCAGTTATTGTGGTTGCTCTATTTATAACAGTGCCGGTATTGCCTCTGCCACCAGAATCCTGATTTCCGTCCAGCCCAATGCCATTAAGATGCACTGACGTTCCCCCAGCTCCAGGGCTCCAGAAAAAAAGCAGCTGGCCTGCCAGGCTCTGCCTTCAAGCTTGGTTTGTTCCTTTAAAAAATGGTGAGGAGAGCCTGTTTGTTTTGCAGAAGTGCACCCAGATTTGTCCTCAGCCTCCTGAGATGCTGGGGTAGCTGCGAGGGGGAGCAGAGCATGGATAGGTGGAGGTCAGGGTGCCACATCCTGTGCTGTGGGCATGGAGGCTCTGCACTTTGAGAGCCTGGGTTGGTTTGTGCGATGAGAGATGGGCTCCAACATTTCATTTCAGTTGCAGCAGGAATGTGGTCAGTCACCCAACAAGGCAAAGCAGGAAAGAAGGGACCTGGGTGCTGCTGTGGGGACCCTGCACCAAGGCTGCACCAGCTTGTTTTGGAAACTTGGTGAGCAAAGCAGACAGACCCAGCAGGGCCAGTGTGGTATGATGCTCCTGGCCAAGGCACTGATGTGTGTGGCCCCTGTTCAGTCCCCATCCCACTGAGGTGCCTGTGAATGGTCTCAATTCTTGCTTCCAGAGCTATGCCTGAAACCCATCAACGTGAATCTCAGTGTGTGAGTCGCCCCAGCAGCTGTGCTCCCCTGGGGACGGGCAGACACGTGCACTAGACAGAGGCAAACAAAGCTAGAGCATGAATCCAGAGGGAGGATGGATGGACTCCAGACTTGTCTGGATGACTCTGGAGCGTGGCTGTCTGCGGGAGACTCCCCAAAGCCTCTCCCTTACTGTCCCCTTTCCACCACTGCACAGGGAGCACTGCATGCACTCACACCATCACAAAATAACTTCAAAACAGTGATGATGATGTGGATGAACAGACAGACCAATGGCCCTATGTCCAGCAAGGCTCTCCCATGCCGCACAGCCAGAAAAGCCTTGGGGTCTGCCAAGGATCTTCCTTTTGCTGCTGATTTTAGACAGAAAGTCCCCAAGTAGAGTAGGAACAGGTGGCCTTTGGTTTGACAGCCTGGTGGCTCTACTGGCTTCTTCATCCTTTGTTGAAGCTGTACATTGAACTGGGAGAACTGAGGTCTGAGCATCTCCCTGTTTATCTCCGCAGCAGGAATAGCAAGAGCCTCTAGTAAAGCTGAGGCCATTCAACCCCAAAATGTCCACTGAAGTGACAGCTTTTACTGACACAGCCTGTGCTGACCTCCCTTTGAGCAGCAGCATCCTTGGGACACAGACAGCCGGCTGCCCAGCCGGGTGTCCGTGCTGTGCAGGGCTGATGTACAGTTCAGTCTGAGTGCGTTACTGCAGACAGACACCCTCTTGGCTTCAGCACTTTGGCTTTTGAGTCTGCAATGTCGAAACACAGAACTGCTGGGGAGTGTTTGAATGCAGAGCCCTCAAGCGACCTCCGGGCACAAAGAGGCTCAGGTGACGGTGACAGGGGGGCTGCAGCCAGAGCCTCTGGGCTGTGGGTTGCTGCTTTTCTTCTCTGCTTCTCCTAAAATTAAACATGCTCTCAAAGGTGCATGTGGATGCAATGGGGAGGGGATATCCTTCTGGGAGCTGTTTGCTTCTCTGCTCTCATTGCTTGAGTGTTAGCCACTTCCCAGGATTTTGGGATCACAGGGTGGATGCTGCCAGGCTCAAGCTGCGATAAAGCAGTGGCCAGTCTGGCCTGCAGTGATGTCTTCTGCTGCCTGCCCAGCCAGCCCACAGAGAGGACACGGGGTAGCGGGGACAGCAGGGCATGTGCAACCAAGCAACCTCATGGGGGGCTTTTTGGGAGGGCTGCATTCATTGTCAGACATTCACCCTCATCAGGGACCCACTTAATTTCCCTGATGCTCCTTGCAATAGCAAACAGCTGCTTCGTGCTTCCACTCTCACACACCTTGCAGAGAAAATGAAGAGCGGTGGGGTTGCAGCCAGGGCAGGGGGGAGCTCGCATCAGGCATTTCTGCAGCCGAAGCATCCGCCACACGCCGGTCTCATCCCGACCTGCTGCAAGTGCCCAGAGCTCTAGAGCTGCTCCTGCCAGGCAAAGGGGCAGAGCATGGGAACGCCCTTCTCTTTGGCCAAAGGCAAATCAGGAAAGAGGAAAAAGCACTTGAGAGAAGGATGGGGAAAGCAGACAGCCGGTCGCCACGCTGGCGGCACAGCCTGCCTTTCTTTGCCAAATTCCCTGGGGAGCTCCACGAACCTTTTTGGCACTTGAGTTGTGGGTTATCGGGCAGACGGATGCATCTTCTTCAGTGGCAGGTGCAGCAGGGAGGGCTCCTAACAACCTGCCAGGGCATTTCTGCAGAGCTGGGCTGTGTCCTCCCTGGGACGCAGGGAGGGAAGGGGACATTTCTGGCCTCAGCCCAGCAGGACTGAAGCACAGCCTGCACCTGGCACGCTGTGGGCACGCTCTGCGGCGTCCCACACACCCACAGCCTGCGGGAGCGGCAGCACACCCTGCCAGCAAGGTTTCCTATTCACTGGTGATTTCAAAGTACGTGCAGAATGTCGGTCCTCTGAAGCAGTCTCGCACTCTCTCTCCATCACGTTAAGACCTGCTGTAGCTCAGTGTCAGCTGTTGGGCTAAGCAAGGACAGAGCTGTGGCGTTGGCGTCAGGCAGCGAAGCCTTGGCAGGCAGGAGGGAGAGAGGGAGGGATGCACGGGCAGGCGACCGTGGGAGGAGAGGCACCGCACCAGCGCGATGACAGGGATGAAGTCAGAGAGGCTACAGAGCCATGCTGGGAGGCAGGGGAGGGTGGCAGAGGAAGAGCAGCGCTTCCTCGCAGGCGCAGAGTTTCTGCTCATCAGCGGCATTGTTCATCTTTCATTTATCTTTACAGCTGGCTGCTCTCTGCTCCCTGCACAGAGGATGAGAACATCGTTTACTCAGAGAAGCAGCCTTCCTACCAGTCTGTGAGAGCAGGCAAGTGGCACCGGCCATGGGAGCATCCTCGTGGGTCTTCCCATTGCAGACGCACGCAAGCCCTGAGCAGCCTTGCTAAGGCCACCACAGGGCTCAGGGAAAGCTTGAAATGGAGGATTCAGCAAATAAAACCCCACAAACCCCAGATCTCAGGCAGGATTTGGCCTCTGAGTGCCTCAACAGGGCATTTCAGCTGGCCGAGTCACTTTGCTCTTGCCCTGTTGAAGGCTGAACATCCACTTTCCCATGGAGGGCTGGTTTCAGCCCACTAAGCCTCGCCATCAGGAAGCACATGTTGCTGCTGTCTTTACTGGTCCCACTTCCTTTGCAGCAGTCATTTGCACACTGCAGGGCCACTTGAGTGCACACAAGTCCTTGCCAGCAGACAGAAAATTTCCTGTTCCTGGAAGCATTTGTGCGGAGAGGCAATTTATTTCTCATGCGTCTTCCTGGCTAAAGCAGGTTACGGTGGCTTTTGCTCTACTATCACTGCCAGGGAGAGCTGCAGGCAGGGGAGAGGACAAAGCCAGGACTACAGAAAACTTATTCACATTGATGGATGCAATAAGAGAATTGCACTTACTTCCAGCAGGACAAGCCAGTTCATCGTCTTGCCTTTTACCAGTGGCAGGGTGTCCGCTAGAGCTCTTGTTCCTGGGCTGATAGCACCAGGAGGGCAGCTGCTTTGCCCTGCAGCTGGTGCTGTCTTGCCCTAGCATTAAACATCACCCATTATAAATGTTTCCCCAGTTCTTCCAAGTGCCATTTGCCATCTCAAGTGTTTTCCTGAAACCCACTTTGGAAATGTCAGTGGCAAAAAGCACGCACCGAAGGTTGGGAAGCAAGAAGTCACTGTGGAGGTGGGCAGGAGCTGGGTCTGTAGGTGTTATCCAGCCCCAATGCAGTCCTGCACACTGCAGATGTTGAGAACCGACACGGGGAGTGATGCTGGGCAGGAGCTGAGGTGTCCTCAGTGCCTTCATGCAGGAGCGAGGGATGCAAAGCAGGGCCCGTGCTGTGGTCCATTGGCACAGCCCGCACCCAGGCATGGCCGATCCCATGTCATGGTCTGGATCACTGACATGGGGCAGTGCTGGAAATGCTCCCGCTCTGCTGGGGCAAGGCCTGTGCTCAGCGATGAAGATGACATCTCAGGGAACATGCTCACTGCTGTGTCAGAGGCCCCTGTATCCCAGCATGGGGGCTGCTGCAGAGAAGCAGTGCTGGAGCCTGCAAGTCTCCAGCACTGCTTGGTCCCAGTTTCCAGGAAAGCTGCTGGGTCTCCACAGAAAGCTGAGTTTCAGGCAGGACTACGGGCATGGCTAAGCCCAGCACTGAACACTACCACCCTGATGTTTTTTCCCCTCCAGGTCCCTGCTTTGCCTGTGGCCAGGCTGTGACGTGGCCATCCTCTGGGATGAAAGAGGCTGCAGATGAGAGAGCCCTGCCAGAGCACAGCCTTCCCAGAGCCCTGTCCTGCCCACCCGGGTCCCCATTGCCCCCTCCCTCTTGGGGCAGTGATGCCCTGCTCCAGGCTGGCAGCTGTGGTCCCTGCGGATGGGTGACCCCAAAAGCGCCAGCGCTTGTCAATGAGGACTGGCTCCTGACCCATACCAACACAGGCTAGGAAAGGAGGAGGCTGAAAATAAAAAAAGCTTCAGAAAAGAATGACAGGAATTATTTCAGGGCTGGAACAACCTGCCTCACACTGAGTGAGTGAAGAAGCCAATCTGTTTAGTTTATCTAAGGGAAAGTTAAGAGGGAACTTAGATGCATCTATAAATACCTACATGTTGGGAACATTTCTGATTGCCATGGTCCTTTATCCTAGCAAACAAAGGCAGCAAAATTTCCTGGGGCTGGGAGCTAAAGCGAGAGAAATCCAGGCTCACAGCAAAGTGCAGATTTTTAATGGGAAGGATAAATAACCATCAGGCCAGCCAGGCTATGGACACAGCAGATTCCCCGTTGCATGAAGTTTTAAAATCAAAGCTAGGTGGCTGCTGCTAAAGGAGACATTGCAACTCAGCCAGACATTTGGGGCTAGATGCAAGAGCTGCTGCACTCCACAGCCTGGGACAGTTAGGAGGAAAATCCCTTAAGATCTGACTGTTCCTGACTGATCATGCTCTCAGCCCTCCTGGGTTTTGCCCCATGACTCCCCCATCTGCAGTTGTGGTTCCCTCCCACTGGTGAATAGAGACCAGCAGCTGAGCTCATCCTCCTGTCGTGTTCAGAAAACCACCATCCCGCCCTTCCAAAACTGGTAAAGATTTGGTGAATGTTTGAAAATGTAGAGAGTAGCAAGAGGAAAAGGAGAAATTAAACAGTAAGGGAAAAAAATGGGGCATTACCCATTTTATTGCAGTCCAGAATAAGAAGGGAAACATTTAAAAAGGAGAGAAAAGAAGCAGTGCAATTTTCTTATATAAAATATTTTGGAAGAAGACTTTGACTTAGTAAACAAGCATTATTTCAAACTATGCCAAGGAAAACAACATTTTTATATCATTTTAAATCTGCAGTGAGCTCCATCCATCCTGGCCACTTCATCCCTCCCAAAAGTGCATTTTGCCCTTCACTTGTCCCTAAAACTCCCCTCAAACATGTAGCCCAAACGATGCACTCGCACCAGGAGGAAGCTGAGATTTACGATGCACATCCAAATAAACGGCGTTTCCAAGTAAATAAGACAGCAGAGAAAAGCTCCCGGTAAGCTGAGGAATGGACCTGCCATTTAAGAGCTCAGAGAAAAAAATACGGAAATCTGCAATGTGGGAGTGTGCCAGCGCTGGGGGCGAGGGGGACAGGGCTGGGAGGATTTCCAGCTCCACGCAGCCTCTTTATTTCTGCACCATATCCACCTGCCCTCCAAGACCCGAGGGCTGACACCGGGCCACGGTAAAGGCTAACGCGAGGGGATGATTTTGGTGTTGTCTAGCCCCCGGCACAGGTGACTGCTAGATTTCCTAGCCAGAGCATCACCAGAATAGCCATGAGGAAACACTGCCAGCCCCGGGGGAGGAAAACACCTCCCCGGCACCGTCCCTGCGGTGCTACGGGCACATGGCACCAGTGCTGTCCCCTCAGTGCCAGCTGCCATCCGGGCTGGTAGGGTGGGACACGGCGTGGGGTGTACGGAGGCTCACCTGGGGCAGGGTGCTGCGAGAGCCAAGCACCAGGCTGCAGACACTGGCTGGTGCCTCCGTCCTCCGTGCCGTCACCCTCACCAGCCGCGGCGGCGTCCCCGGCGTGCTGTCCCCAGCCCCTGCGGGAAGCCTCCGCTCACCGTCCCGGGACGGATCCTGAAACAAGACAGGGGGTACATGCAGGTAGGGCAGGCCAGCTGCCTCGAGACCCCACCACCACTTCTGGATAGGCCAAAATGAGCTTGCCCACATGCAAGGGGCTCATACTGCCTTTGGTAAGCATCCCATTGCCCATGACAGCCTGCCCCAGCACAGGCTCCATGGGCAGCAGGGTCACTGCAGGCAACGGTGGAGGCTTGCAGGCAGGGGCCTCTGGGGCTGTGCTGCTGCTGGTGGGGGCAGCTCCCTGTTGCATTTCATGTTTCAGAGGATGTCTCAAACACATTTTTTTGGACAAAGGAGGAGAGATTTGGGCTTGGGCTGTGTTCGGTGCAGGGAAGCCCTGAGACCGGCTGCTTTGCTCATCCCCCCTGCATGCAGGGCACTGCGGGGGGAGTAGAGTGCACCTCACGCCAGCTGCACCAGGCCCACGGCTGCTTCCCCACTTGTTTCCACATTGATTTTTAAATGCCCTTATTGACTGTCACATCTACTTGGGGCCCCATGCACTGGCCTGGCCAAAAAGACCAGTGGCTGTTGCCAGCAGACCTCACCGGTGGGTAGATCAAGGCTACAGGAGACCCCAAAAAAACCAAAGCAGGATCCCACTGCATATGGTGTAAGACCACTAAAAATTTGTTCATAAACACAGACTGGATCTGCAGGTTTACCTCTAACTAGAGGGACTGTCAATGTCAAGGGGTCAAGAAAAAAATGGAACTAAAATGGTTCCTGAGTCAGAGGGACACAGATATTTCCTGCACTGATTGTGGGCAGTTTTGTCCCCCCTGTTCTTGATGATCAAACTCCTTTAAAGCGCACCTCCTTAGGAGACATCGTTCAGCTTCATCATCCCTGCGTGCCACTCAAATTTGGCGTCCCCACAGGTATATGATGGGAAGCCAATTCAGCCTGTGAGGCTGAAATACTGTGTTTATCTGATAGGATTATTTCAGTGAAAGGAGGAATCCCTGAATTTTTGCATTTCAGCATGGATGTTTCTGTATCCCCAGTTCAGGGGGATCCCACTGCATCCCTTGGCAGGGCACGAGACAGTGAGAGGGGGACGCAAAGAGGGTCTGCAAAGGCACCAGGCAATTTTATTTACCTTGGTGCCTTTGAGATAATTGAGACCCTATTGCTCAATTCCTGCCTCCCCGCCTGGTGCTGTATCTTTTAAAAGGCTGTTGAAAATTCAAGAGAATGCAAGTAAGAGAGACAGAAGTTATGTGAGAGCTAGGAAAAAAATCCTGAAAAGGGAAACTTGAAAGACTCAACCTACTTCACTTATTAAAAGCAGCCTGCAAAGTGGCTAGATCATCAGAGGGCTGAAACGCCTCCATGGGAGACAGCGTCAGACGGGAGCAACTAATCCAGCTGCAACAGCAGAGCAGGAACCAGAGTGGAGCTGAAGCTATTTGCATTAGGAGTAATTCAATTAACACTTGTGAACCAGACAAGTTGCCTCATTAATGAGACATGCCATGACAGGGGAGGTGTGGAAACATGCTGGGTGTGAGCTGGCTGGGCTGCAGTGGTCAGCAGCCTCCCGCGCCGCCTGCCTCCCCCTCGGTGCAGGAGTGTGCAAGGTCTGGCCCCACAGCATCGTGCCGGAGCGACTCTTACCTCAGGTAGGTTTTGGGGCTCTCCGGGTGTGACTGCAGAGCTGGGGTCACTGGCCCCATGCTGCTGCCTGGCTGTGCTGCGACATGCGTCCAGGCTGGGAGGCTGCAGGGGTGCAGAGCGCAGCGTGAAATCGTAGAATTCATGGATATCTGCAAAACAGCACGAGAAACATCCACAGGACCGGGGAGGCAGCCTGGTGCCAGCATCCTGCATGCGGCACAGCACCTGTGCCCACTCATGCTGCCCCCAGAGCATCATAATTCTGAGCCCTCTGTGAGAGGCTGGCACCTGGGTGATGAGCTGGGGCAGGGCTCTGCTGGCTCCCCACCCTTGCTGCGCTGCCCATGATGACCCTCCTCAAGACAAGAGCTATAGTGGGGTGCCTGGCTCAGTGCACAGTGCCCCATGGCTCAGGAAGGCATGGGCATTTCCACGGAGCAATGACCACATGCTCCATGGGGACTAAGAGCAAACCGTGTTCAGCAGTGTCAATCTGAAACTCACCCCATCCCGCTCTCCTCCAGGCTGTGCCAGCCCCATGTGTGGTCCCATGTCCCTTCTGCTCCGAGAAGCCTCCTGCGCCAGGCAGCCCCTGCCTACCTGCCTGCCCTGACGCCGCCAGGCTTTTCCCTCCCCATCACTGGTCCCCAGTGCCCCTGGCCTGTGGAGGGGCTCCCTTCCCATGGGGACAGGCAGGGAGAGCACAGGGCACTAGGAGAGCAGGCTCACGGTGTACAAGCTCTAAAGCTGATGACTACAGCTGTGTTACCTCCAGCTCCTTCCCCAATAAATTCCCTCTTCCCACCTGGCATGATACTACCTGTGCATTGCCACAAGCAGATCCTGGATATCCTCACTCTGGGCTCCAAGGACCTGAGCTTGCTGCTGTACATCATAGTGGCTCCAGAGAGAGGCATGAGAATGGGGTGTCCCAGCTCTCGCCGCTCCAGAGACAGTTACGGGATGACAGCAGGACCTGATGCCAGCTGCTGCCCGGGTGTAGCTCCAGAGGGGCTGTGGGAGCCCAGACCCTCTCCTACTCCTACCAGGAGCATTTTACCCTCTCCCAGTCACAGGTGGAGGATTGCAGGGAGCAGCAGGGCTGCAGTGGGCTTCGCTCCTCCCTAAGGAAGCCCCCACTGCTGCACACTCAGGTACCTGCTGGCCCCCAGCTCAACTCCAGAGCCAGGTCAGACATGGACCTCCAGATCCATTGCCTCCATAGGAGCAACAAAAGCCAATATACCCATTGCAGAAGTTTTTAATTTCAGAAAGTGAACTACGTCGAAAGTGGGAAACTTTTTTACGAAGAAACTGAAAGGGGTAACAAAGAGGGTAAAACATTTGTGGGAGGCACTGAGCCTATTTAGAGAGACCCCACCGGGACATCAGAGCAAACGGACAGTGCCTGGCTGGAGGATACTGTAAAGGCAAAAGGGAGGAAAGCAAGGCTGGACTGCAGGGAAAGGGAAGCTATTAAAAGTGAGAAGACATTCATCTAAACAGCTGAAGCTGCGTGCAAATGAGAAAACCAGAAAGGATGGTAAATGCTGCCAGGTTAAAGGTAAAGCTCCAAAAGGTCGGCCAAAAAAGTTTTGTAAACGCCTTGCAAAATGCATAAAAAAAAGTAATAAATCCCTTCAAGCACCTGGGAAACAGGAAGCCTGGTGGAGTCGGCAGGGCCAAAAAGTCACAGCAGCATAAACAAGCACTTGGAGCGGGGAAAGATACAGTGGGAACCTGAGTTCATTTTCTGTACCTGTGTCTGCTGCAGAGGAGGCTGGAGAGCCCCTCTTCTGTGACCAACCCCAAGGGCAAGCAGTGGGTCTCAGCTCGAGGGGGCTGTGGCCATTCCCCTGGCACTCCCTAGGAGCTCAGGGATGAAGTGGCTGCGCCAGCCCTTCAGTGTGCAATTTCTCACCTGAAACTATGCCACACTGAGACATCACAGGGTATTAAATGCCCACTTTATAAAGATTTCCAGAGGAAATCTGGTGAGTACTGGGCAGTGTAAGCAGGGACATGCTGAGCACTGCCCGATGCTTTTTCCCAGGGAGGCTTTCACAAAGCAGAATTGCACCCCCAGACACAAGTCCCCATTCTCTCCCTGTGCTTAACCATACGCCCATGCACCACAGCGGCACATCCATGTTGCATATGGGACAGGGAGCAGCATTGATCCCCATCATCCAGCTCCTAGGGGCTGCCTGGTGACCTACAAGCCACAGGGAAAAAGCTGCTATAAATCTCGGCTGCAAGCAGAACAGCTTTGTGCCCACAGGGAGCACAGCCAGGCCATGTGGCTGCCCGAGTCCGGGGAGCACCGTCCCACTCCCCAGTGTCGATGCTGCCTTTGGAGCTACTGCTTCACGCTGCATTGTTGCCAGGGTCTGTCCTGTGCCCTGGGAGAAATGGGGCAGCCAGCAACAATGGGAAGAGCGGGAGTCCCCAGATCCACCCACCGCACCTGGGGCATCCGCTCCACAGTGCCCCAGGTGCCGAGTGCACTGCTGGCAGCCCCCAAAGCCCTCCCAAATCAGACATGAGGTCACAGCAAGCAGTCATTGCACAGCCAGACAAATGGGACTTTGTTTTTGTGCAAAAACATCTCTCCCTCTGGTTATAAAAATAATCATTGCGTAACAGGATAGCAGGAGCTCCTGGCTGCATGGATTACGCTTGGAACACACAAAACTTCACAAAAATGAAAACAGGGTTTGAACAGCCCTGTCGTGAGGATGCACCACTGCCAGCGTCCCCGTTTGTCACCCATCTGCTGCAGGAACGCAGCCTTGGGCAGCCAAGCTGGCAAGGCGCCTTATGGAGTGGGAAGCTTGACCTCCAAAGCAGCCGCTCTCCACCTCCGAAACCCTCGGCCCATTTTAGATGCTTGCCAGGAGAGGGAATCGCTGTTGGGACCATGATCAGAGGAGTTTCAGGACTGTGGGATGTGGTTCAGGCAGTGAAGGGTGTGGCCATGACATTTTAGAAGACATGCATGTGGCATTAAAGGTAATTTAAATATATGCTCATTTCCTTCATTTCTTATGGGCATCACAAGTTGCACACAAGTCTGCCTCACCTGCACACTTTAAGAGCAGCACTACCTGAAAAGCCTCAGTAAGAAGACATTGTGGTAGCAAAAGATGATGCTGCATGTTCTGTCTTATAGCCCAATTTCTGCTTGATGACAGTGTAAATCCACTCTGGATCTAATAAGGAAGAGTAACTCAAGATTTACAGAGATTAGAACTTGTCTATCAATTTCCTCCTGGGATCAATATGTCAAATAAATGTCATTAAATATTTCTATAGCACCAGCACCTGAGGGCTAACGCAGCACCCTTGTGCCAGCCAGTGCACTTCCAGAAAATGACATTTCTTCCCCAATGCATGCACCATCATCAGCTGCATCACCACAGATTTACCCCAAGCCTCGCACCAGCCTCCCAGCCATGGCCCCACTGCTGTAGGGAGGATTCACACCTATGGCAACCACAGCAGATCTTTCAAGCAAGCTATGAATTTCCATCCTTGGCTATAGGCTAATTTGCAAGAGGAGGAGTCCTCAGGGCTGTGAATCCTACAGATTCCTCTAGTTTTCCACCCTGGCTCCTGCAGCCACCTGGTGAAGCCGCAACCGCCATCCCCAGCAGTGCTGCTGGAGAGCTGATGTCCTGGCTGGAGTTTTGCATCCAGGGAAGTACCACAGGTCGGCAACAGCCTGCCTCTCCTCATGCCTCCGCAGCAGCAGGGCTCTCAGGGAGGAATCTTTTTTGGGGTAAGAGGAGCTGCAAGGGAGGGTTGGGGGCCCGAGCAGCTGATAGGACCTCGTTGGGGTCTGCATCAGCCACTGCTCAGGCACAGGAGAGGAGCCGAGCCCCAAAGGGCTTTTGGGAGGAGTGCTGCCCTTTGGGCTGCTGGCAGCCAGGGTGGCTGAGCGCACACAAACCCTGACTATCCACCCAGCTTCGCCCGCTGCAAAGGGCACAACGGGCCCTTTCAGCCCTGGTTCCGGGAAGGAAAGGTCAGGGAGCTGCTTCTGCGTGCGAGCCCCTTCCTGCCCGGTGACACAAGATGAGGCCAAGCATCTCCCCAAGGGGCTCCGGGGAGCAGAGGGAAAGCAGGGCCATGATCGCTCCAGCCCAGCCACAGCGTCCCTGAGTGCAGGCTCCTCGAGCGCCCGTTTGCCGGGCTGTTTCCCTGCAAATCACGCGCTTGGCTCCATGGCCTCAGACGCAGGGAGAGAGGGGCCAGGAGGAGGGAGCCAGCACAGCCTGTTTTCCCTCTGCGCAGCCAAGGAATTTCTTTTGTGCGGAGCAGGGGTTGGCGCATTCCAGCGCAGAGCAGCTCCCGCATCACTGCGCTGCGCTGAGCCAGCTGTCGTGGCACCCACTGGGGCAGGAACCGTCCTGGCAGAGTCAGCATGCCCCAGGGCATGGGCAGCTCCTGGGAGAGGGAGTTGAGTCTGGCACGGCGGTCACAAGGATTTAAGGGGCTGGGCTGTGCTCAGAGGAGTCTGGCAGAAAACGGTGCACGTGCAGAGCAACACTGGGCATGTTCACAGAGACAGATACATCCAGCCCTGGACATCACACAGGCTTTATCTGAACATCCCAACAGATCATATCCTGGAGCTGGGAAAACTGAGGCCTCTGGGGTCCACAAAACAGCTTATTCTTAAAAAAAAGAGGCATATGGGAAGCCATATCCCTGGCATTTTTCATGTGGACCAACTTGGAAAACTCCATGATGTTTGGCACTTCTCGTATCTCTACTATCATTAATGCATTTTGGTGTTCAAACTCAAGCCGGCCAATGCATGCCTTAAGAGAGCATTTCCTGTAGGAGCATGCGATCTGAGGACAGGGATGTACCATGCTCATGCATTTGTGTTCCCCAAGGGTTGAAAAAAAAGCAGGCCCATATTGCTGAAAGGCTGCAAGAGGAGGCAGCTCTGAAGGCTGAGACCCCTCTGGAGCCAGAAGCACCTGGCATGGCATGGGGCAGTGAGATGGGAGCCTCTGCATGGGGAGGTATACCCGCTGCTCTCCTGCAAATCCTCTTCCCTCACATAAACTCTGAACCAACTCTGTGACTCCAAACAAACTTCAGAGAGACACAGCAGCCCACTGGGAAAAAGGGTGTGTGTGTGAAAAGCAAATAAAATAGAAATGCTCCACCACCCTCCCAGAGCTGTCACCGTGCTCCAGCAGGTCTGGACTATGGGCACCAAGTGACCCCACTGCATGCCAGCTGTGTGCAGGCACAGCGAGCACACAGCCAGACACAGCATCACACGTGTCCATGCAGGGATGGAGAAATTCACAAACCCACATTCCGGGGGGGGGCGGAAGTAATTAATGCAAATTCCTAGTTAGGTAAACACATCTAGAGAAAGCTCGCTCTGGCACGGGGAACTAATATCCTGTTAAACCACTTGAAAAGGTCACCAGCAATCAAGTGACACTCCCTCGTGCCAGTGTTGACAGGACACCAAGACAGACGGCTTAGAGCAGGGAGCTGGGAAGTCTGTGCAGCGTCCGCGTGCCAGCGTGCAAATCGCAGCCAGCTCGGTGTGCATGTGGACGTGCTCTCTCTAGCCACACTCTCTCCAGAACACTTTTGCACTAATATGAACAGCCCTGGGCTTTGGGAAAGCTGCTTCACTGCCTTCACACAGCCCCAGGGAGGGCTGTGGGAGCACACAAAAGCAGCCAGAGGTATTGGGCTTGTGGCAGGTTTGCCAAGGCAATCACAGCCCTGCTGGGGACCACCACCTCCAGCGTGGGGCTAACCGTGAGCTGAGGACCATTTTTGAGAGCAGGTTGTATAAATGAAGAGGCAAGAAAAGAGATGCATGCTGGTTCCTTCGGCATGGGGGTTCACTGCCCCCAGAAGCCCTCCCTTGCCATGTGTCTGCTGCCAATGGCGCACATGTCCCAGTGCAGGCCCTGCACAAGGACACAGGCTGAAAGCCTCCAGGTGATGCTCCAACAGCAAGAACAAGGAAAGGAGAGAATATCTATCTCAGGACACCGTGCTTATCCCATAGTTGTATTTCGTTTTCAAAGGATAACCTGAAGCACAGAGTTGCTGCTGGCAACTTGGGGCCCTGTGGGCACAGAAATGGGTCTCTGGCTGCAGAAGTGCGAAGAAAAGATGAAAGCTGCCAAGAGAGGAGAGCAATGGTGAGGGAGAGTGCCAGGGCTGAGATAGCCTTGGGTCAAAACTGAGAATGAGGCACAGACCATGCATGGAGCTCTGCACCCCGGGGCCCGGGTCCTCCTCTGGGATGCAGAGCTTCTGGGGTGCTTTCCCTCCCTTCCCAGCAGGGAAACTTGGCTTCTCTCCCAGGACACCCGGGAACAAAAACTGCCAAGGCTGCGCATGCTTCCCCAAGCCCCACAGCAAGTGGGACTTAAGGAGAGGAGCTGAGAGGGAGCTCCTGCCCCTCTCGGCACACTGCAGCTTCTGCAAATGGTTCTCTGGGATTACCTTCAAAATTAGTGCCCTAAGTGAACCTGCACAGCCAGGATCTGCTCTGCTCTGGCAGGAAATGGAGCCGACCAACTTCAGAGCCCAAACCCATCAAATTTTGTTTTTCTAAAAAAAAATACTTTGCAGAGAAAGTGCATTTTCAAATGACCTTGTTCACTAAGATAGCTGCGCATCTTGCACGGAGAAGCTGTGTAGTCCGGCAAGACTCCAGCTCTGTTTGCGTAAATCCACATACAGAACTTTACATTGTGCTCAAAATGGCCTTTTCTGGTGCCCAGCCCCAAGACGAGCCTCGCTGTCAAGTCCGTTTCTTGTGTGAAATGGAGCTGCTTGCACAGTGTGTTACTTGCAAGTGCTCATGGATCTAAGCATAAGAAAGGCCAGGATACCCCAAAAGGAGCTGGGTATGTGTGGATTCTCTCTCAAAGATAGAAAAATTTAGTTTCCCTTCGGGTCGGCAGAAGGAATAGAAAGTAGCAGGTCGTGATGAAGCTGAGGGGCACAGGGAAGAGCGAGGCCCTGTGGCGGGGTGTCCTTGGTACAGCAGCAGAGCTGGAAACCAGCAGTGGCTGCAGACACACCACGCCTGCACTGTGCAGAGGGTGCTCACAGCATTGCAGCAGCCTTTAGTGGGTGCTGGATAGCTCTGGCATAGCCTGATGAAGAAGGCTTTACCCCTTGTCCACAATCACCCAACTGAGGAATCCTGTTCATGTCATGACCACCCAGCAAACTGCAGCTCCAACCCCCAGTATCTCCTGCCCAAGCCCTGCTCTCCCACAGGATTAGGCCCCCAGGAGAGCCCGCTGACCACAAAGCCCCAAGGACCACAAGGCAGGGGCTTACCCAGCAGAGCCTGGAAGAGTTCACTTTGGAAGATGTGCGAGACTTTTCCAATGGAGGCTTTTAGCTCCTGCTCCTCCGGGGACCGCAGGGTGCTTTGATATCTGGTCAGAATTTCCACTGCCCGTTCAGTGTCTGCAGAGATGACACAGGAGTAACAAGGCATTAACACCGAAGGATGGACAGACATTGTCAGGGAAGGTGTGAGTGCAGCCTTGGAGTGGTGCAAAGGGCTCACCTGGATAATGCCTCAAGCTGCCTTCCAGCTCTGTTTTTTTTAAGAGTCAGACAGCCACAAAAGCAGCCTCCTTACACTAACCCTGCTGTGAGGTGCAGAGGGGCCACAGCAGAGATCAAGGCAGGGGCTGGAGGAGGGGTGGTTCTGCCTGCTGGCCCTCCTGAACTGTGAAAATCAGGGGCTAAACCCAGGTTGACTCAGCTCTGAACCCCATGGCACTGGTCAGCCTGTGCACCTCTGCCACCTCCCAGGCAGAGAAGCCATTCAGGAGCTGGACACGTCCTGGTTGCACAGGGCTATGAGTACTACCGCAGGAGCTGCAGTCTCCCACGCGTGGCCAGATGGCTGCAGCAAAGCTGAGCGTAGCCTCACTCATGTAATGCAAGATATTGCAAACCGCAGCTATACGTATAGCAAAACTTGGGTTTCTGCAGGGTGAAGTGTACGAATTGCTTCACGCAAGCAGCCTTGGGTGAGCAGGCAACACGGTGGGAAAGGAACAGGATGTCGTGGGTTCAGGGAAGGAGGGGTGCTGGAGACCGCCATGAAGCAATGCTTTGGTTAAAGACTGGGCTCACCATAGCTGTGAGACAACCTTGGACCTAAAATAGTGTAGCTGTGAGCTCTCTGTGCCAGGACACCTCTATGCTTCTCTGGGCAGATGTCCAGAGCTGCCAGTCCAGCTCCAGCCCCAGAAGGGACCCATCCCTCAGGAGGGTGGGGAGCTCCCATGGACCTTGAGCCCATCCCAGCACTATCAGTGAATATTTCCCTTTGTCACCCAGGCAGCCCACAGACAAAGAGTGTCTGTGTGAGGAGGCGGGGGAGCTGTTCCGCCACTGCTGGGGACTCGTCTTTTAACCCAGGAACTCATGCAGAAAGGATGACCCTGCTCATCCCAGGGCTCTCGGCGGGGAATTCAGGTCATGGAACAAGGAGGCCTGTGTCTGCTAGGGTGCATACCACCTGCTGTACCCGCTCGCCCGGCCGGCTCCCCTCCTGGCTCCTCCTCGGCTGAAAAAAGAAGGGGGGTCCTGCCTGTGTCACTGGTCCACACTGACTCATCTTGGGAGCAGAACAGAGAAAGGAGCCTGGGGAGGCATGAATACCTCCTGCTCAGAGCTGGGCTCCCTGCTGGCTCCAGGAAAAGCAGAGAATTCCCCAAGCTCCAGACTTATTTGGCTTTATGGGCATCCCAGCCCTGTGTTATCACTAAGGGCTTCCTTTTCTGCAGGATCAGACAGTGGTTTCAGACACTGCCCAGCATCCTGCGAGCAGGGTTGAGTCATCTCTGCCTGGTCATTCCTGACCTTAACAGCAGAAGCTAAAGGAAGCAGGTGGAGAACAGGGACCACCTCACCATGACACAAATAACTGTAAATGTGGTGTTAACATCCCACCCCAGTCCAGGCTGCACAGAAAGAGTGGCATGCACCCTATGTTGACCCCTGTGCTCCTGGCCACCAGCACTGGGTGACAGCCAGCTGCAGCAGGGGAGCGCTGGCCCTGGACCACCACCCCCAGGGAAGTCCTGTGCCCCCAGCACAGGGGAGAGACCAGAGGACCCTACCTGCAGCACCAAAGAGCACATGGTGTCCAGGGCCAATCTCGCCCTGCCTCAAGGTGCAAATCCCACTTACAGGAGATCCTTCCTCGCAGAGCCCACACCCCCACACCTGCCCTCCCCACGGCACCCAAGGGTGCCGCAGGCAACAGCGTCCTACGGCCACCCGTTCCAAGCCACGGTGGCACGAGGACGTGTCCCACAGCCCGGGGAGGGCACGAAGCCAGGGCACCCCGTCCTCCGGTCTCAGCCCCGGGGCTGCGCCGGGCAGGGCCGCCCGGCTCCGTGGCGGGGAGAGCGGGAAGGAGGGCGCGAGCAGCCCGGCAGGAGCGCGGGGCACCGGGCGCAACCCCGGTGCCGGTACCGGCAGGGCAGACACTTGTTGAGCGCGGTGGGCCGCGGCGCCCGGCGCCGCGGGCAGAGCACGGCAGGGCAGGGCACGGCAGGGCGCTCCTTACCTTCCCGGCGGATCATCGCTCCGCCGTGGCCGGCGGCCGCTCCGGTCGGTGCCAGCCCGCGAGCGGCCGAGCCGCCGCCCGCCCCGCCCCGCGGGAACCGGCCGAGGAGCCGCCCCCGCCCGCCTCCCGCCGGCGCCGCCTCCGGGAGCGCCTCGACACCCGGAGCGCGCCCGCAGCCGGGCGCACCCCGCGGCTCTGCCCCGGGGCGCGGCTGCTCGGAGCCCGCCGGGCCGGCTCGGCGTGCGCGCCCCGCCCCGGGAACCCCGGCGGGCACGCCCGGCGCGGCCTCCCCTCCCTCCCCGCTGCGGAGGGCCCGGCCCGGAGGAGCCGCTCGGCCCCCGGCACCGCTTCCCCGCGCTGTCACTAGATGGCACGGACGCGCCGCGGATCGCCGCCTGCCCCGGGCCGGCACCGGCTGCGCTGCGCCCGGCCGGCGCCGGCAGCGGTCCAGGCAGCCGGGACCCCGCGGGTAAAGGTAGGGGGGTGCAGGGGAGCGGGAGAGGGGAAAGAAGCGCTTACGCCCAAGTCACCCCTTCGGGGTCTGTCTACCGCTCCGCTGATTTATTGACATAAATAGGCAGGAACACGTTAAACTGACCCGACGCCCCTGTCCGAGGTCAAGGCCCTGCTGCAAAGTGCCCGACGCCGCGTCCACCGCTCCCCGCCCCCGCACACCTCCGCAGCCTTGCAGCAGCGGGAGGAGCTTGACCGTGGTCCTGCCAACCCCAGATACCCTCCACCCCCAGCCCCCTGCTCCCTTTCCCCACCAGAGCAACAGGCACTAACTGCTGCATGGGGTGCCAGCACCCTGGCCTGTAAGCATGAAGCCAACAGCAGGGCAGGGGTAGGACTTGTGTCCAGCATGGGGGTGGGAAGAATTCAGCTCCCCCTTCATCTTGTGAAAAGCCACCCCCCTTTACCCCCCTTCCTATTCCTCAAGCCGTAGGGCTGGGTAGCCCCCAGGGGAGCAGCACTTTAAACAGGGTTTCCCATCGCTAGCTGCAGAGCTGCTGATGACAGACAGAGGCTGCCCTTCCCCTGCACCGAACAGCAGCTCAAGTCCCTACTAGTCACCAAAGCCCAGGGCAGAGGCCTTGGCCCCAGCACCGCTGGGTAAGTACTCAGCCCCCAGGCACAAGCCTGCCTCAGGAAACCCCTGGCAAAGGCTCCAGTTCCTCCAGTGGGAACTGGGAACCCAGTTCCAGGTCTTTTCAGCTGAGGGCAGTTGTGTACCACACAAGGAGCCAGGGAAGGCTATGGGGGACAGGAGGCTCAGGAAGGAGTCTGCAAAGGAAAGGAGCCTCAAAGCTGGCCTGAGGAGCGCTCCCCACTTGAGCTGTGCAGGGCTCTGGCTGCCCCATGGCTGATGCAGGCTGGAGAGGTCACTCTTGCATCAAGCTGTTGATCTTTGTGAGCAGCACATCCGTCTCAGACTCTGCGGAGATGGAGAGATAAAACAGTCACCACAGACAGCCACCATGCCACAGCAACAGGTGAAGCGGCCTGAAAAGCAGGTTTGAGGAGACTGGGGGAATGTGGGATTCCCCAGCGCTGTCCCACAGGGCTGTTTGCTAAGTGCAGGACAGGAACTCCCTGGGCTGGGATTCCCCTCCCTCCCCCAGCCATCCCAAACCACTCTGTCATGTTCTGCTGGAGAAAGCTGACTGCCTGCCAGGGAGAGTCCCACAGGCGCAGCGTGGCTCTGAGGGCAGGGAGCTCACATCTGTGCACACTCACCTGCTGGCCGTCTTCTCTGGGAGCATTTCCTAGGAGATGGAATAGAATTGATGTTAGTATGTCAGTCTGGCCTCCCCCTTCCCTCCCCCGAGCTCCCAGCTGGAGACTGTGGGGCCCCACAGGATGCACAGTCCCACAGGGATCTGCTCTCTGTGGTTGCAGCACTGGTAAAGGAGCAGGGCCAAGATCCCCCAGCCTCAGCCCACCAAGCCCTGGGGTGCAGAATGAGCTAGTAAGTGTGAACTAAGGCATCCAGCAGCTCAAGGAAGGGTCAGGCCAGATTTTTAGCCTCAGTCTGGTGACAAAAGCTGCCTCCACACACTGCTGTTTCACTTAGCCAGACAGGAGAGGACCCCCCAGGATCTGAGTCCAGAGAGGGGTGGCAGCAGATACGACTGGGTTTGGGTATCTACCAGACACCCAGGGCACACTCCAGACTCCCCCACCAGACCTGCCCCAGAAAGCAAATGAGATCAAACGTACTTCACCAAGAGGAAGGCCCAGAGGATGGCAAGGAAGGAAGTGCAGTCTACAACAATCCAGATCATGAGATACGTACTGCTGGGCTGCAAGGCAACAAGACAAGCCATGAACACCAGCCAGGGGTGGTGTGCTGGTGGCACAGCCCAGCCTGCTGTGCCAGCAGTCCCTTCTGCAGGGCCACATGTTCCCATGCTAGTACAGCACTGGGCAAAAGCCGCCCTCCAGGCAGAACCCTGCAGGGCTGCTGCAGAAAGTGACCCACAAATGGCTGGGGCACAGGGCTGTGGGGCAGGGTGAAGGATGGAGGGGTCACTTACGAGCAGCCAGATGGGGTGTTTCATCTCCTTCAGCACCTGGCAGGCATTGGTGGTGACAGAGCTCACCCCAGAGCACCACAGCACAGAGAAGAGCCAAGGCTCGTTCACCACATACAAGTTGACAGAGATGTTGTCCTGGCGGTACTGCCTGCATAGGGACAGCCACGGTCAGAGCAGCAGACAGCAGGGTGTTGGCACACTTAGCGTACAGCCAGAGAGGACTGTATATCTGGGATGAGATCCAGCATTTGCAGCCACATGGAGCAACTGTCTGGAGAGCCAGACCCAGGGCAGATTTGCTGGCAAGGCAAAGGACTGCAGCCAGCTCCATCCCCTGCACCAGCCCTGCCTGATAAGGCACGCTTGTCCGCAAGGCTGCAGCACACACCCTGCCCTTCCCAGCAGTGCGCCAGCAACTCAGCCTCCGCTGGCCCTCACTTCTGCTGGCCCCTGGGAGAGAGCTGGGACAGTGTCCAGGCCCCACAGCTGCCAGGCTCCTGGGCACAGGGCTCTCACCTGATCTCCTCAGAGCTCATGTCCTGGTAGGGCAGATTGACACGTAGCAGTGGCTCCTTCTCATTCTGGAGTCTCTTCCGGCCGTAAACTTGCTGAATGCCTGGGGCTTGCTGTTTGACCTGTTCCCTGAACCCATCCGGCAGCCAGAGGACCTAGGTGAGAGCCAGAGAGGACATGCAGAGGAGAAGTGCTCCAGAGACCTTGCTCTCTTCTAGTATTTTCTTGCAGGTCCAGGCACACATGGCCTGCTCAGACAGCTGCTTCCTCTCCCCTTCTTCCATGCTTAGCTCCTCCATGAGGATCTCAGCCAGGACAGTCTCCTACGAGCTTGCCCCAGCCAAGAAGTAAGCACAACAGGCTCCACTGAGGGGAGAAAGCAGTTCCAGCCTAAGGAAGCTGCAGCAGTTGTGTCCTTTCTGGGTCCTTGAATGGATCAAGCAGTGCATCCTTTTGGCCCCAACTCTGCAGCAAGAATGCACCTTGGATCAGCACTACAGTACAAGTCTTTGATGTGTCCCCTCGTGCTCTACATTCCCAAAAAGTCAAGAAAGGAAAGCGATTTGGGTGCTAATTCATCCCCTCAGGGCAGCACGTGTCCTGTGCTGCAGAGGTTGGATGAAGTGCAAAGGCAACACAGGAGGTTGCAGCAGGAGGTGCAAGGAGAGGTGTGGCGCAGTGTGGGGACGTGAAGGCCTGAGCACTGTTTTCCTGCTCTTGCTAGCAATGTTGGTCCCCTCCCTAGACTGAGTCACTGTTTACACACCAGGGTGGCCAGTGCTGGGGAACCAGAGTATTTGGAGCGGTCTGAAGCTGTAGGCATTAACCCCTAATTATTGGCAACTTCTCCCAGCTAGAGAACCCCATGCCTGGGCAGGGTTCCCCAGCAGGGATCACATATGGGGATGTGCTGTATGGGGTGGCAGGGATTCTCAGTGGGGTTGGTGAGGCACGTCCCACCATGGCAGGGGTGTGACAGCAGGGCGGCGGCCAGCTCACCTGCTGTAGTGGGATGCCTGACTGTAAGATCACTTCCAGGGTGGCATTGACGAAGCTCTGGTAGTCACTGTGGTTCTCAGGCCGGAGGTCGAACATGATGGAGATATTGCTCTGCTTGGCTGCCTCTAGCGCCTGTTCCAGGGATGGGATCCTCTGTTCAGCCACCTGGTAGCGATCACCCGCAGAAAGACTCTGCACAGTGGGAAACGGCCTCCGCTGCAAGGGTGCGAGAGAGTTAGTCATCACAGGCAGACCCCCCATAAGCTTCCACTTCGCAAACTGGTGTCTGTCTCTGGCTCTCAGTTTCCTACGCTGGCCTCTCCACATGCTTTCCAGTGCAGGCAGGCACCCAGATCCTTCTCCTGCACATCCACGGGCCACCTCCACCCTTCTCCCCACTAACAGCACAGTTCAAGCAGCCCCAGCACCTGTGGGCTTTCAGAGCAGCTCAGCAGTTGGTTAGTCACCTTTTGGAAAGAGCCTTGCCACAGCTGCCTCCAAGCCCAGGCAGGCTGTGCAGCTCAGAGCAAACGCATGAGACATCTCCCCTCAAACCAGCCTCCTCCGTGACTCAGCTGAGGAGTCAGAACAAACCCCAGCTTGGGGCATAACCGCACCCAAGGGATTCGTGCAGGCATGGAAGTGCTTCTGTACGCTGTCCAGGTGCCTGCCAGGGACAGCACCCCAGAGAGAACCTCCCCCAGGGCAGCGCTCATACTTTAGCCAGAAACACACCCATCTCTGACCAGCTACCCCAGGGGCATCCTGACCTCCAGGAACCAGCTGCCAGCATCCAACTGCTGGAGGTCTGTCCAGTTGAAGGCGGTGCTGTTCAGTGCAGCCCTCTCAGGGAACACAGCCTGCACGTTGGTAGTCCTGGTGAGTTCCTCGTCATGCATGAGGAATGGGACCCCGTCAGCACTGGCAAAGGAGCAGAGAGGGAAGCTGTGTTGCAAGCTGTTTGTCTCCTATCCCTGCCCTGGCATTTCTATCCCCTCCCAGCCACCCTGCTAGGGTAACCACCACCCTTATGCGTACTTGTGGTCCTCTATGCAAAAAGGTGAGTGTCCAGAAAGCACAGAGCACCTACAGACCGAGCCAAGAACCAAGTAGTTCCTTGCTCACTGCAACAGCTGTCCCCATAGCAGGATTGCATGAGATGAACTAGAGCCAGGGTCTGTTTTCCAAGCAGTGCCCCTCCCCGATGGTGCCTCCTTCCTAATGCCCTGGAAGGCAACTTGCACAGGGAGGACAGAAACCCAATACCTCTCCCAGATCATTGTGACACCAAGCTGGAGCCAGTCCCATACTGGGAAGGTGGGAATGGCAGAGCCCTTTGAACAGGGCTGCCTCCAAATGGGGGCTCTATCAGTCCTCCAGGTGTGTTCCAGAATGCCCCATGTGGGAAGCGACATCTCAGGATACACAGGCCCCTTCCTCCCTCCCAGTCCCTGCTGCCCCTTTACCTCACCATGACGTCTGTCTCAAAGACTTGCACATCACAGTCCACCGCTTTGTACAGTGACATGAGGGTGTTTTCAGGGGCCAGCTGGAAAAAGAATGGTGTTAGTGCAGAGGGCATGGGCAAGAAGGGGCTGGAGGCAGGCACTCACCCTGCCTAGCTGCACCCAGCAGCTTGGCTGGGCTCTATGGCAACCACAATGAGACTGGAATGACCCTGGTAGGATGGGGGATGGAAAAGGGCTGGGTGCAGACAGCCAGAGCCTGCCAAGCCCCTGCTTCCTAGCCCATACTACACAGCCAGGCTTTCTGCTGAGAGTCACCTGCTCCTGGTCCAGCAGCACTCAGCAAGCAGCTCTGCCCTGCAGCTGCTGCACCCACCCACCTCACCCTGTGCTCACCACCCATCCTCCAGCCCTGTGCTGCCCTGGCTAGTGTGGGGACCTCTCTCTACTGGGCTGGCCACAGCTCGTCCAGGCCTGCAGCAGCAAGCGTCTGATCTCAGTGCCCCACAGCCAGGCACAGCCTGGCTTTTGCTGGCCAGAGCAGCCTGCCCCATCCACCCTGAGCACTGTGCCAGGACGCTGCTGGTCACTCACCATGGGTGCTCCTCGGTGGCCAACCAGGGCTGGCTTGGGGGGCAGCTGGTTCTCCTCCATGATGCAAGGGGAGGTGATTCCCAGGGGAGCCAGATACAGCGCAATCATCACCGTGCAGTACACAAGCAGCAGAAACACCTTGAGACCTGTAGGTAGAGACAGAGAAGATAGAGGGGTGAGGTACAGAGGAAGTATTTTGCAGGCCATTAGGAATAAGCCAAGGCTGCTTTCACCTGGCATTAACTTATGGTTGCCCTAGGTCAGGCATAGCATCCCCAGCCTCAGGAACACTGCAGATTTATTCTTGGCCCACTACATGTCCTTGCACCCCAACCTAGCACTTCTGCAGGACTCGGTCTGCCATCTATAGCCCTTCTTCAGCTGCAAAGCAGCAAGGGCTGAAGCTGCACCAAGGGCTGGTCATGAGAAGGAGCAACCAAGAGCATGTGTTACTACCAGACTGAGTCCTGGGGACCTGTTCCTGCTGCACTGATACTCTCTGTGCACCACTCTGCCACCAGTGCCACTCAGTTGGGTGGTAGGAAGCAGGTCACCAGCTGAGGAGGGAGGTGGAGACCTTGGAGGGGGCTTACCTGTGTTGTGGGTGCGGTAGATGAAGCTGGCCAGGGGCCAGGCAAGGAGCGTCATTCCCCCCACAATTCCAATGTGCAGGAAGGGACCTGTTGCCTGGGGAGGCAAAGGCAGGGTGTCAGTTGGCACCAGCCCAGCCCCTGTCCCCAAAACCCACATGCTCCAATGCCAGGGATCTGCCACTGCAGCCAGCACCGCTGTAAGAGCCACAGTGCCAAGGAGGGAAGGACAGGCTCCTGGGGGGACTGAACAGACTCCTTGCTCTGGTCCAGCCACCGTTCATCACCCTGGACTGCAGCTGCTCCAGGCAGGACTGCAAGAGCAGGAGGAGCATCTTGCCTTGCCAGGCAGCAGAAGTCAAAGGCAGGGAGCTAACCCTCATGGCATACAGCCATGATAGGGGCTCCAGTCACCACCCTTCAGTTCATCCCCACAGGCCAGGTACTGGGTACAGCGGGGGAGTCTCAGGGAGTCTCTGGTATCGAGGTGACTCACCTGCAGAGAGACACGTACACTTCTCCACTCCTCCGCCCACTTTATTCCCAGCCCTATGAAGGCTGCAGCTACCACCAGGGCAGTTAAGATCAGCAGGGTCTGTGGGGCAGGGCACAGGGCAGTTAGGGGAGCACACAGCATCCTGCAGGCCAGCTGGACTCTGCCCTGGTAGGGCAGGCAGAATCCTCCTCTACCCTTCCTTCTGAGCCCCTGCAAGGCCTGAGACCCCACTTCCCCCATTTGTGTTTGCAGCTGAGCTCTGAACCGCATGCTTTGAGCAAGAGGAATATTCTCATCCCAGAGAAGTGTGGCTGGGGCACTAACAGCTGCAGCCCAGCTCAGCGGGGACACACAGCCACTCAGTGGTGTCACAGCAGCCACACGCAGCCTCAGTAGGCTGGTCACAGCTTCCCAAGGTGCAAGAGCAGCCAGGCCAGGCACCATGTCCCTGCACCACCAGTCTCTCACCTTGTGCAGCCAGTGCAGCTTCAAGGGCTGGCCGCAGAGCTGCAAGCACAAAGCAAGGACCTGTAAGAACAAGGAGATGTCAGAGCTGGGCTGTATGCCACACCTCAGCCCTTTAAGGGCACAGGACTTAGCCACATGAGCTCTGGCCCCCTGACACAGGCAGGGTCTCCGGCCATGCTTAGGCTGACACAGCTCCAGCAGGCTGAACGCTGCGGGCTCCACCTGGCTCTGCACAGGGCATGGTAGCCAGCCTGTCCTCAGCAAAGCTCTGTACCCCTACTAGCCCAGGCAGGATCAGTGGGGCTTACCAGCAGCACAGCTGAGTAGGTGATCAGCACAGCCGTAGCTATGAGCAGGAGGAGGGACCAGTCTAGCCACAACTTCCTCTGCTTGAAGATGAACCTGCCAGCAAAGCAGATGGTCAGAGGGGCAGGGGGGACATGGGGAGCAAGGCTGGACATGGGATCTTACTCACTCATTGAAGTTGTGGAAATCATTGAGGATGATTATGGCAAAGTAGAGCCACACCAGTGTGAACAGGAAGACGCAGAACAGGAAGAGGAACCAGCTGTAGTCGCACTGAAAGCCAGAGGTGACAGCTATGCACACACCTGCAGGGCACCTAGCCCCTGGCCAGGTTGCTGAGACCCCTGGGGAGCAGCCAGCCTGCAGCAGGGTGCATAGGGGTTCACAGGAGGCACCAGCCTCATGGGTCCAGGCACTGAGCTGCCCCATGGAGAGGAAACAGAGCTCCCCAGGAGAGGTCTTTTGGCTGGACCCATGCTACAGGAAGACGGACCAGCATCTCCTACAACAAGCTAAAATGCTGCCTATGCCAGGCTGCGGAGGACAGCCCCTGTGGCAGAACTGCCTCCTTTCCCATGCAGCAGCACCTGGGAGCAGGCTGGGACTTTGTACACGGGAAGGGGAGAAAGCCAGGTCCTGTTACCTTCTAGTTGGGTGATCTGTAGGCTGGGTGGAGAGCGGTGCTGTGCCTCAGAGCTGCCATTGCAGCGGTGAGCATGCAGACTGCTCCTGCCTGCCCAGCCAAAGCCAGGTCCAGCTTCAGGGTCTCCAGACCCCAGCCCCACAAATAAGGGGAGGTGAAGGGTGCCACAGGTGCTGAGCGGGACACCTGGCAGCCCAGACCAGCTTGCGCATTCCAGGCAAGACAGGACAAGCAGCGGCACTGCCACTCCCATGGGAGTTGGAGACCTCACAGAATCCCAGGGCCTCACCCCTCCCAAGTTACAAATTGCTGGGGTCACCCCCTTCCAGTACCCCATCGGCAGGGGCCGCACCCAGCCCAGGAACCGTGCCTCCCACGTGCCTTGCCAGGCACTCAGCGCCCCGGGACCTGCCCGCCACGCTCAGCCCTCAGGGAGCGCAGCACCCTGCTCCAGGCACGCGTGAGCCTGGCCACAGACGCATGATCAGTCGGGCAGGGGACAGCCTCACTGCTACCAGTGTGCTGCTCTTCCCAGCAGGAACAGAGAGCTCACCCTCTCACTGCTCCAGGCTAGGGTAGTCCCTGGACAGAGAGGGTGCCAGGCAGCACCCCAGCTCTCCTGGGGCTCAGCCCTGGGGAGCAGGACCAGTGGCAAGGGGTCTAGGCTGAGCACCCCAGCCAGAACCCTTCTGCACCACTCTGAGCCTCCCACACAGGGGCTGGCCAGCCCCAGCTCAGCATCACCCATGGTATCACCTTAGTGGTTCTCAGGCCCTTCCTCTTCTCCTTCTTGGCGGTGATCCACCGGCAGCTGTAGAGGCAGAGCAGGCAGGTGGCACAGGAGCGGCAGCAGCCTGGGGGGTCGGCCATAGCACCGGGGCTGTCCCAGGTCAAAGGTCAGGCGTCCTGGAGGAGGATGCACACAGCGTGTTGGGACAGATCTCCCAATGCACACTGCCCCCCGGCCCTGTGGGGATGGGGCACTGCAGCATCCTGGGTCCAGGTACCCCAGCAAGTGGCTGCCCCAGAGCCCTGGGACATAGGGGGGCTGCTGGTCATGTCCCCAGGCAAAGCATGGTGCCAGGAAAAGCGGCAGCATGAGGTGCAGCCCAACCTGTTCAGCAGGCTGCCTTGGGACCCTTTGCTCAACAACCTTGAGCAAGCTGGGAGCTGGCAGGGAACATGGCCTGCTCCCCAGGCCAGGGTTCAGTGCTCCACCTGGGAGCCAGGGGCACCGTGCAGGCTCCAGGGGCTGGCAGCCTCTCCAGCCAGCTTGACACAACCTTGCACCCAGGCTTCCCGGAACAGCCCAACTGCAAGGACCACGCAGCCCCAGGCTCCTGCTATGCAGTTGGGGGTACCTGCAACAGCCTGGGAAGTCCCTGTCCTCCGCCCAGGTCCTCCCTGAGGCAGCACCATCCTGGCAGCCCTCCAGCTCAGCTTGCACAGCAAGGGGTCCCCAGGGGGGCTGAACCAGCTGCAGCTGAGCAGGCACTGGATGGCTGTCAGTCTAAGCCTATGGGGGGCAAGGGGGGGAGCAGCAGTTATGGCGGGGAACCCATTGCTACACTCACGGACACCCAGGCTGGGTGCAGGGCTACCACTGGGTTCCCTAGACACTAGGAAGGGGAGAGGGCCAGGACACTTTGCTGCGGGCCCCAGATACCCGGTGCTTGGCTGGAGGAAGCAGGGAGCCCCAAAGAAGGTCTCCCTCTATCCACCCTGAGAAATCCCATGTTTATTATGGCTTGTCCTGCTGTGGAGCTGCTCCCCCTCCTCATCCCAACCTCCCCAACAGGCCAGGCACCCCATGCAACACTATAACCCCACAGATTAAGCCAGACTCTCATTTCACTGCAACCACTGAGCCAGGCTTGGGAGCCAGCCGACCACATCCTCCCAGCCACATCCTCTCCAATGTTGGGGGCAAGGGTGTGCCTAGCAGGGCCATGTCCCATCCCAACCTGGGCCCTGGAGATGGGCAGCAGAGCTAGCCCAAGCCCTCCCAGCCCCAGCCAGCTACACCAGAGTGGCTCTGCCATGCCCTTGCTATGGCCAAGGTCAGCCTGGTCTCCCCCCATGACACAGCAGCACCCCAGCATGGCACCTCGCTCCCAAATACCACCAGTATGTTGGGCTCCAGGGCTGGGGTGCAGAGTCTCCCCCAGGATCCACACAGGGCAGTGGCCACTGGGGCATGCACAGACAGGTACCAACCCAAGAGCAGGACCTCTAACCTGCCCTGCTGGCTTCTGCAGTCTGGGGAGGTCTGGGGGCTGCCATCAGCAGGTCCAGCCAGCCAAGGTGCAGGGGACGGTGAGCAGCACAGCAGTGCCCACATCTGCTGCACCCTCCATCTTCTAGGGACCAAATCAGCAGCTGTAATCTGCTTTGTGATCGCACCAAAGGAGCCAGCCCTAACACAAGTGCAGGAAGCTATGGGACCAGACAGTTTCCCTCCGTGATGCCCAGGGGCTCTGGCTGCAGGCTCATACCCCTGCTGTCACCAGAAGCAGATGCACCACTTCCATCAGGGAGCAGTGGGCTCAGCCAGCATCCCCTGGGACTCACCCTGTGCCCCCCTCACTGCTCACACAGGCAGAGCACCGGTGCCAGCAGCTGCTCAGGGAAACCCTGCCACCCGCCCCACTCCCCCCCCCCCGACCCAGCTGGCTCCCACGCAGGGTACAAAGTACAGTAGGAGTGGCTGTGGGCACCAGCCAAACTTCAGCACTCAGCTGCTCAGAGAGGCTGTTCCTGCCAGGACTTGAGCTTGGCAGAGCAGTGGCCCAGGAGTCGCCACAAATCTACACCAGTAGTGCTGTCTGGAGGGTTCAGAGGGCAAATGGCACCCCGTTCCCCAGCTCAGAGCAGGACTGCAGCAGCGGCACCTGTAGTTATTGTGCAGCACCCCTGCACCAGGCTCAGGTCCCAAACAGAGCTGGGCTGGGCATGCAGCAGACCCTGCTCAGCTTCTGCTCTAGCTCCAAGGGGAGAGCTGTGCAGCAGGAGCTGAGGGTCCATCAGGGCTGGAAAGAGCCCTCCTTCAGCTCCCACCAAACAACCCCCACGGCATATCCCCGGCCCTAGTGTGGGGGGCACCAGGGTCTTGAAGGGGTGACAAACCCATTGCTACAGTCACCGACATGGCAGCATCTGCTTGCAGCCCTGCAGGGACCTTTGTGCCCCAGGGGTGCTGGCACAGGACAACCAGCTGGCCACGAGCAGGGCAAGATCCCCTTGCCGTCGCAGGGCCGAGCCAGCCCAGGCTGGTGCCCAGCCCTGCTGTCCCTTGACCTCACAGGAGGGAGGGCAGAGCTCCTGGTCAGCTTGGGGAACAGGGTGACCCCAAAACCGCAAGGGCAGCACAGCCTGGCCCAGACCCCCCACTCCCAGCCTCATGCCCCATCTCTCTGCCATGCAGTCAGCTCTGGGCTCCCCATCCCCGCTCTCTGGAGCACGGGAACAGCACGGGCAGCCCCTTTTCTCCCCCCCCTCAGCCGGACGCAGGGCCAGGATGATCACCCTCCTGGCCACTCTGCCAGCTCTCCTGCAGCTCCCATGGCAGCGCGGGACGGCATCCCCCTGGCATGGGCTGCCACCCCGGGGCAGCGAGTCAAGAGGGCGAAATACCTGCTCCCTGCAGACGCTGGGTTCCCGCAGCTGGGACGCCGGCAGGCGAGGTGAGTGCTGGGGCTGGGCTCTCAGCTGGGTGTCCCGGCGCGGCGGAGCCCTGCCCGCTCCGCTCCTCCGCTGCCTGCTCACACCCTCCTGGGTGTGTTTGTGGCCCGGCAGAGCTGCCGATGCCGCCTGCAGGTCTCCACAGGCCGGCAGAGGCGGGCTGCCCACAGCGGACTCAGCAGGCAAGGGCCGGGGGTCAGGGCGGGCCCCGGCCACCGGCTTTGTGCCCCACCGACCCCGGCGCAGCCTCTGCTGCGTGGCCGCTGGGAAAGTGGAGAAGGGGCCCAGGGGGGCGTCACGCACCGCAGCGCAGAGGAGTTTGCAGGCAGCCCACGCTCCAGGCGGATTAAGGCTCCGGGGAGAGCTCCGAGAGCACGGAAGGCAGATGGGGGCAGAGCTTCGTGCGTCGCCAGGCCTTTGAGCAAGGGGCTGTGGGAGCCCCTCTGTCAAAGGGAGACTTTTCCCTTCCTTGCAGAGGAAGCCTGGGACAGATGCAACCCAGGCCACCACAGCTGGCCTAGCTGACACTCACTGGGGCACGCTTCGAAGGCAGAAGCACAGAGCTAAAAGCGGTTTCTTGTCTTGAGCCCAGGGAAACGCTTCAGAGCCAACACATCCAAACTTTGCTAAAGCAGCAGATGGAAAGAGGCTCCAAGACAGGGGCCTGATGCCACCTGCAGATGGACAGGGGGATGCCCTCCATCTCCCAGGCTCCCTCCCTGTGACATGGCACAGCTGCGTCCCCCCCCAGCTCTAGGTCTCAGCAGAGGCGCAGCCCCTGGTGAGCCAGGATGCAGAATGGGTGCTTGGACCTTTCCATGTCAGTGACTTGCTCCATCACCGCCTGGGATGTCAGGGGACCTCCGTGATCTCCTGCCATTCGCAAAGGAGCTGAGAAAGCTGATTTACAGGCAGGTGATGGCATCCTGCAGTGACACAGCAACTGCCGACTAGGCAGAAGCCTCAGCACTCACCCCCACAGCTGATCCTATTCCACACCATTATTAACAGCTTTGGCACAAAATCACTGGACAGCTCCATGAAATGTGCTGATCAAGTACATATGCGAGTCCTTACCAGTGGAGGGTCTGGAGCACCGCAGGAAGGATTGTGTAATAACACCCATTGCTCTGCACCCAAAGGAGTAAGCTGAAAGCATTGCAATAGCCAGGAATGCCCCTGGCATGAGCATGCAGCCCTGCGCCCCAAATTTTGTCAGCTGCGAGCAGCAAGGTTCACCTCCTGCGTCTGTGTGCTCTGCCAGCTCCAGCACAGACCAACTGTGGTACCATGGGGCAGAGCAAACCTGTGGGCAGGGGTCTTCCCAGTGGGACTGTGCCTCAGGAGAGGCCCGGGGATGTAGAGAGCCTGTTTTACCAGATTAAAGATATTTAGTGTTGGGGATAGGGTTGCAGTTTATAAAGAGATGAAGAAGCGAGCACCAGGCAGGGGTGAAGGACTACTTAAGCCAAGAAACAGCTTAGGCGGTGGGGAAGGGAAAACCGAGCATGAATAAAGAGACCGAGGTGATACTGGAAGAGGGGAGGTTGCAGCAGGGCTCCGGGAAACCCAGAAGCTGTGGATTGTAGGGGTGCGAGGCAAAGCTGATGGGAGAGGTGTCCCTCCACCACAGGCAGGTGGAGCAGCGGGACTGGTGGCTCCCCCAGGGGCCTCCCTGGGTACTGACCGCCGTCTGACCGCGCCGGGCAGGAGCGCCCTTCTCTCTTGAAGGACAAACGGTGACAACCCCGGCGCTACGGAGGGAGCGAGCCCTCCGGGGGCCGCAACGGGCCCTCGCCGGGGGAGCCCCGCGGGAGACGGGCGCGGAGCCCCCGCCGCCTGCAGCGGCCGCCTCTGCCCACCAGAGGGCGCCGCCGCGCTGCCGCCGGCGCGGGGCCTCTGCCGCCCGGGAGTGCCGCCCCGCACTCTATGGTCCCGCCGTCCCTCCCGCCGCGGTCCTGGCCCGGCGGCGCCCGGAGGCGGGCAGCTACAGAGAAGGGGAGCGGCGGCAGGGCCGCTGTTCCCGTGAGACCCGGGGTTCAGCCCCGTGGGCAGCGGCAGCCATTTTTTGTCCCCGCCGCGGGACGGCAGGAGGCAGCCATGTTGAGCGAGGGCAGCGGCGTCGTATCGGTGCCTGTAAGGGGCGGGAGCCATTTTGGGTATTGGCACGTGCGGCGGGCGACAGCGCCGCCCGGGCCCTGCTGCGGCTCAGCGCCGGCGCGCAGCCGCCGCGCTCGGCCCGGGCCCGGGCCCGCGCCCGCACCGCCGCCTCCGGAGCGGCCGCCCCTGCCAGCCGCTCCCTCAGAAGGGCCCGGCCTCCGGGAGCTGCGTGAGGGCTCTCAGGGCAGCTCGCCGCAGGCCGCGGCGGCCACGCTCCTGCCGGCAGCTCACCTTGGAGGTTCCTCGGGCTCTCCCTTCTGCTGAGGTGGGCCTAGGCCGGGGTCTCGTACAGCTGCAGGCCCCCAGAGTGCAGCCCTTGCCGGGATCTGCCTTCTGCCTCAGATCGTTTTGATGTTGTAAAAGGCCAATGAAGGTGACATACAATGACATCTAGTTTGCTTCTGCCTGCATGTTAGATCTTCCTGTAGTTGCTGTCCATGCAACGGGAGTCAGCAGCTCACCAAGCTGAACCACTGCTGCTTGGTGATGAGGAAGATCTGCCTTGTCCCACCTCCATTCAAAGTTAGCCTCACCAGAGGAGCGGGTCCTGACTGCCTGAGGCTGCTACAGCACAGGAGCGCAGGTCAGGGTTTCACCAAAATGAAGGAGCCGAACTTAGGGATGCTTCATGGCCAACTCCACCAGACTGCCATAAACAGGGGCATCCTAGGCATACGCTGCTCTGCCAGCTCAGATGCTTGTCCAATCTCTAGGAGCCAAGTCACAGCTGAACAGTTTAAAGCTAGCAACCAGAATGCATAGTCAAGCTAGCTTAGCTCTGCAGCTGTCTCACCATGAAGTCAGAAGTGCCAGAATTAGTTGGGAAGGACACAGAAAATAATGTCCCTGTCAGCACAGGTGAATCAGCTCATGCACAACATCAAGTGTTGCATTGCTGTAAGTAGAGTCTGTGCCCTGCCTTCACTTGTGAACAGTCTCATCTGTAAGTGTTCTTTTAAATTCTAGTAAAGTTATAAAAACAAATGCACAGAGGAATGATCTAGGTGAGCAGGGAAACTTATGTTGATATATTACAGTTCAGCTGAAGTTATCTCCCTAGACTTTTAACTTAAGCAGAGAAGGTATTTTCAACATATGGAAGTGACTTAATTGCTTTATGTTAGGCTCTTGTTTGTCAACTGAACTGGTCACAAACCAGTCTTTTCAGAAAAAGATGTAAGCCACTGTTTCAGTTACTTCTGTTTTTCACTATACTGCATGTAATCTACAAGAAATATGGCTTTTAAGTTTGACTGTTGTAGGGAATATTTTCCCTTATGTAATCTTCCATAGGACTCAAGACCTGGGATAAAGTGTAAGACAACTCAGGTTTCTGTAACTATTATTTCACACTCTCTCAGCTTGTAATGGACAACAAAAATTCAGTGTATCACCATTCCTCTGCTGTCAACACTTTAAAAGCCAGTGATGCAGACTGTGCTTCCATCCCAGCTAGTAGCTGACCTACATGAACTGATAGGCCAAGGCAAAAATCTCTCCATCATGAATCTAAAAATTCCTACGTGCTGCTAATCTGCAGTAATATAGAACTTGCTACATTTTGAAGCTATCTTGCATAGGCACATTAAGAAATTAAGTTGTTAGAAAGAGCTACTCAGAAGGGAAAATGCCTACTCAAGGGAGTGTATATGGATCGTGGCACTAGTCTCAATGGTTAGGTTTACTTTTTCCTAAAGGCCAGAAGTTTATAAGGAATTAAAGTCAGTGGTGAACAAACTTTGGATCAGAGATTTTATTTTTTTTTTCCCCAGAAGTCGGCTAGCTAAGGAGATCAGGAATGCAGATTGTGAGGATATTGTTCAGCATGAGAAAAACCTCTGTGGAGAACTGTATTTATTTCAGCTCTTACCACTGAGTTTGTATGATAGGAGGCAAATCACTTGACCCAAACTTTTCAGGGGTGGTCCTTATAGTTTTCATTTCCTGAGTACTTGAAAACAGCATGGGGCTGATTTTCAGGAGTCCTAATCATTCATTGTTGTAATTGAGATGAATGCTAGGAGCTCTGAGGATCAAATGCTGATGAGTGTCAAGAGTTCAAGCTGCACAGTAACAGCAGATCTCAGATTGGGCACTGCACCAGTGCAGCATTTAGCCCCACTGTTTTCATAGGAATCTAGCACCCCTCAAGTGTTTATGGAGATACATTTAATAAATGTACAGAAAACACAGACTTTACAAGAGCACAGTAGAAAAGCAGAAGGTAATCTCTTCAGTAAGCACTATACTGTATACATACAATTAGGAAATGATTTTTTAGGCACAGTGTCATGGCAATCTAAAGTTAATAATAAGGCAAAGACAACTTTTCTGGGGCTCCCTGAAAAAAAGAGGAACTCAGACAAGTTTTGCTTTCATTTAATAGAATTTAGTTACCAGATTCTGATATTTCTGTCAGAGATCTGTCTTGTAAGATTTACATTCTGTACTTCATTGGTGATTTCAAGGACTGAAGTAATTGTTTTTGTTCAGATGTAACTTTTTCTTTTTGGAACTTGAACCAGTTTAGAATTTGAAGATGTTTATCTTTTGCCATTTCCTAATTGCCTTATCATTGCATACTTAACTGAAGCTACACAATAACAAACCGAAGACAAGTCTTAAATATTAAGGATATGATAGAAGTGATGCTCACAGAGTATACTCACATGCAGTTTTGCATCTTAAACTACATATTTTTGGTTTTTGTATCATCTACAAAGGAAGCTGACTAATTTAATTATAGCAGAACTGTTTTTCTAGTTAGTCTGTTTCCTTTATAGGGATAGTTAGCTTTACTGAAAGTTAAATTGTAGGCATAACTTACTGAATGGGGTAACACTGATACTCAGCAGATCTGGTTTCACTTGCTCTGCATTGAAAAACATACTTGAGCAGTATCAGTGGTTTATGTTATTTTTCTGACCAATATTTGTGTTTTTTTCCAGAAAACATGTAACAGTTCCCTTGTTAGTAAGTATAAAACGTCTTGTCTGCCACTTACTTCCATTGTTCTACTACAGAAACTTTTGTATTTAGCTTTTTTGTTGTTGTTGTTTACTAACTTTTAAGACATACCATAATTGTTGCACCTAGATAAGCCTTTGCTCCTGACACATCTCTAGTTTCTGTTCAGAGGTATAGTTACTGTAGAACACCATCCCCCCCCCTTTCAGGATATAAAAGCAACTTCAAGATCACTATGTTAAGGCATGCTATGGAACACAAATCTGTTTGTTGCTTAAGCTACCTTTCTTTTCTCCTTGTTTCAGAAGCCTTCCATGAAGTCATTACTGCTCACTGATGTTACTGTTAAGCTACATACTTTGTTACAGCATTCCTGAGGAGCTAACAGCAGTCTAGATAGGATAAGACTCTGAATCAGCATTCATGTCAAAACCAAGCATAAGTACTTGACAAAGGAAACTTTAACTCTCAAACTATAATAAACATCTATTAGGATACAGCCCAAGCTCCCAAGCACCTAACTTGTAACTGCTTGCTTTGCATTCAAGTATCAACACAGATAGCAGTTCAGGTCAGTCCTTGCTCAAGGAATATGACTTCTGGTCCCCTACTAGCCTTATCACTCATGGGATTCTATCCTCTCTACTCTATAAATCTAGGTAGAGAGAACAAAGCCTTCTTGCATGTCTATTTTACTATCATTTCCTTATTCTCAGATATTTATCCTCAAATAACCTAACACTTTTGAGAGTCATGATGTGTTGCAGCCAGTAATACTCCCATTGTACTTATAGTACTACTACATTTTTCCTCCTAATACCTACAAACTGTTGTTATCAGATAGCTTCACAGAACTATTGGAACCTTTCCTTTTGTCTTAAGGGAGACAATTCATTTATATTAGACACTTTTATAGAAACAACTTTCCCACACACGTAACCTATCTGCATCTTGTGTTTTACAATTGCTATAAGCTATTAGTTTAAAAACTAAAACAAACAAACAAACAAACAACCCCAAACCCCCCAATAAAAGGCCCCAAACTAGCACACTTACCAGACAGAAGCAGCTTCTTGTTTCAAACTCTCTAGTGTATATAAGCAGCTGCTCTTTGCCATTGCCAAATTTATAGGACCAGCCTCCAGAGCACTGTGCTGGGGGTGAGGGGTGGGGTGAGTAGAGTAGGTTTATATAAAGGGCCCTTGCTAAGGAAAAGTAAGTAATCTGGTGGGGAGGTGGTGTTTGTGTGTCCTTAGGTGGCTGGGGAGATAGTTGTGTAGCCAGTATGTAGAATTATTAACAGAGAAGTAGTTTTTATTTAAAAAGGTAATGTTTTAGGTCTAGAATAGTTAGTTTAACTCTTTTTGTTCCCTGCAAATATAATTTTCTGGCTATGTTCATTTATGGTTTATTTTCTTGTACTTATCTAAGGCCTTTTTTTAGTTATAAATATTTCTGGGTAAAGGCTCTACTGAATTGTTTAGTGTAGCTAAAATATTATAGTAGTTAAGGAAAAAAGCTTTAGTGCTGTCTACCGTCTGTTTTCTTGGCTGTTATAGCTCGATCACTACTGTGAGTATCTATAAGGGCTCTGTTTTGGTAACTTCTATGTGAATTTTCTTCTGAGCCTTTAACTAGTGTAAAGGGTTGTGGGGGATTTCAAGTTAATGGTCTGGACTTGTATTTTTTGTCTGTATCTTCTCAGAGCTACTATGTAATCAGTATCTCTGGGGCTTGGTGTCTAGCTGCTTGTGGTTTCTTGTGTTCAGTGTTTATGGACAAAATGCTTATGTTGGGGGGGGGAAAGTGCCTCTCAGACTGCAGAAGGTGTTTATACAGTTGTGAAGATAACATTTTCTTGACGTGATGTGTTGGTTGGGGGGGGAAAAAAAGGCTTTTTTTGCATGAAAGTTAGGAAAGTGCAAGTATAACTTTTTTTGCCTTGCCTCCTGTGAGACCTTCTCTGGAACCTGGGCTGCAAGAGGCACTTGCTGCTTTTTTAGTTGGAGTAGTTGACAGTATGGAGAGGCTTGACATCATGGCTGAGTTGGCCTGCTGAAGAGTTGCTACTAGAAAGTGTAGCAGAAAGCTGTTTGTTTTTTTGTTGTTAGTTTTTTGACAACGGAAAACTGAATTTCCTGTGGTGTTGGAGAGGCTCAGCTGTAAGGCAGAACTTCAAAATGTAAAAACCTTTGGCTGCCCAAGCCCCTTCTGCAACAGTGCTTTGGCTTCTAACTGAGGGACCTGCTGCAAATGACTGGTTCTGGAAAATTAGGGCTAGGTCTTGTAGCTTGTGCAGGCAAATAATTATCTGGAATCAGTGTTTCTCTGCTGTCAGCTTGAAGTAGCTGTGCCTGTTTGAACCTTTAGAATAGCTCAATACCCTTTCCAATGAGCAAAGAGAATGTACCGTGAGAATGTATCAATGGCTTAAATGACTTGTACTGTAGTATCTTGAATCTGTGTATGTATGGGCTATCTCTCTTGGAGGTGTATTCTTAGCTGCTTGGGAAGTGATTTTCAAGTAGGCATGTATGTGATCCTGTCTTCTAAGCTTATGAGCTCCCAGCTTATCTGGAAGCCCACCAGCTTGTTCCTGCTAAATTTTAATTGATGATTGGAAATAATACTAGAATAAAAAAAAGTCATACTTCTAGGTTGTTGTGCTTTTGGGTCAGTAAAAGCACCACAGATTCAGATGTTACTAAGACCAGATAAATAGTAACTTAAAACAGCATGTGTGTATCTTTGGGACTTAGTGGATTCAGGTGGGTAGGATATATTGGCAGGAATATGACACTAATGCCTACCTATAATGAACTTTATGCTTGATTTTTTTTTTTCTTGCTTAGCTACTCCAAGAGATTGGAGTATTATAAGCAATTAATTTTCCATTTGCATATCTCTTCAAGGTATTCTTTGGGCTTTCTGAAGTATCACTAGCTTTTCCTTGTGTATTGGCTAGCTAGCTGTCTGTTTATTAGGTGGTCATTTGCCTAATTGGTTTTGCTTTCTTTTGTTAGTGTTAATTGATGGTTTACCATGGATTAACTTGCATTCAGGCATGGATTTGAAGAACTTCTGGGGGATTTCCAAACAATTAGTCATTGTTCTGCATTTGTATCTCTTGAATGACAGTTGTTACTTTGTCTGGTCCTTTTTTTCCCCAGCCTGCTTATATTTCACTCAAATGCAAAGCTCATGCAGTTAACTAGCTTGTGCAGTTAAAGGACATGTCAATTGCTTTCCCCCCCAGTGTAGTTTATGATAAAATCTTAATTCAGTTTTATGCCTTTTGCTAAGTTATTGCTGGGTTTTGCTGTTAAATTAAGTATTTGATCCTGTGTCCAGAACAGAATGTAATTTGCATTATGAAATGAAAACAGACTTGTAATTCTTATCTCCTATGTTGCAGCAGACATGCACTAATACTCAATAAGAGCTTCTAGGCATCCCTGTGAAGCGCTCACTAGATAAGATACTTATACAGAGATCTAACGTCTATTCACAGAACTTACCTTTATTTTAAGAAGGTGCTTGAGTACTCAGAAGAGGTTCTGTTCTTGTTTGGCAGAATGGGGCTGGTTCATGACTTACAAGTGCATGATGGGTTTAGAATTTGTGCAACTCATGAAGAGGGTGCTCTGCCTTCTTGATCATTGCAGGGTGATGCTGATGTAGGAGGATTTGTTGCTTGAAGTCCTTATCTCCATCACTGTGAAGAAAAGAAGCCCACCTGGAAAAAAGTCTTAAGAGCAAGTCCTGAGAGGACCTTCAGTGGTTGAAATGGATATTGAGATGAAAAATGCCACTCTCTAAGTTTGCGGCTGTCATACCTGGAGCTACCATCACAGATCGTACCTCATTGCATTAGATATTATACAGCTATAGGATGAAGGTGATTGTTACCACAGGTACTTGTGCTTGCCCTGTCAGGTACAGTTACAGACAGATGGTTATGAGGAACTGAGAATATGCATAGCTCAGCATGAAGGGCATTTGTCTTGGCACTCTAGCTGTTTTGTCACTGTCAAGATTTGTTTCTAGGTTCTGCAGAATTATACAGAAGCTGAAAGAATACTGCATGTATTTGAGACAGTCCCCATGTGTGAAGGCTAGCATGGGAGGAAACAAAACATGCTTGTTTGCAAAACAAAAGAAGTGGTGAGGAGAGTACAGGAGGATGCATTCAGCGTGAGTATGAATGAAACAAGCCCAAAATAGGGATGCAGCAGTGACGGAAGCTTAAGCTGAGAGTTCTAGTTGTGTGATAAAATGTTAGGAATAAAACTGCAAAATGTAGATGGATATTGCTGGGGCCTTGTGTCCAGACTGAGTTGTGTGTGACACTGGCATTCTGCTCCTGAATGCTGTTGGTAATCAGTGGTTTGAAAAAATAGTGGAAAGCTTGCAGAAAGCTTTTGGGATACTTTACAGTCCTGGGGCTTTTTTGAAACCCAGGATTGGATGCAGCCATGATCTAGCCTGTGGGTAGCAGAGGCTACTGTGTTGTTCCCACTACAGCGTAATCCAAACTGTCCCTCCCATGCTTTGTGGTGCTACAGGGGTGCTTGCTAGGTTGTCCTTATCATCTTCATTCACTTTTGTGATCATGAATTGCTATGTTTGCACTGGACAGCTGAATAAATGTTGAGGAGTGTTAGACAGATTAGGCTAAGAGTCACTTAAACAGTGCTAGCTGCAAGCTCTGATTTATTCCTGTTCTGCTCTGTTGTGCAAGTACTTGTGCTAATTTGCACTGTTTTGACTGTCACTTCTGCCATATATAAACTAATCTTTCAGACGCCTAATTAAGTATTACGAGTATCCTGACTAGAAATGCTTTAATCTAATAAGAATACTACTTGACATTACTGCTACCAGACATGTATTTTGTTGAGTTATTCAATAACTCTAGTCTAATGACATCAACAGTTGGACTGCTAAATGCTGTTAATGAAACCTTTTTTTCTAACTACAGGCATGTTATCACATCAGTCCTACTCTAAATATTGAGAAACACAGACCTTGCAAAAACAGTAGCAGGTGAGAAATTCTACACATGCTGAATTCTAGTAGACATTACCAAAACTCAGTAGCATTATTTGAGAGAATGGTTTTTGCTGCAAAAGCACAAATCAAAATATTTAATGATGAAAAATGAAGGACAGAAGAGGCTTTTCAAAAGAGCACTACCTGGCACAAGAACAGTCAATTCACTGGAACAAAAAGGTCAGAGGGGTGAGTGGAAGTGATCAATGTCTTATTGCCCAGACTGCAAGTATCATTTCTTTGGGAAGCAGTACTGTCATGTCCTGGCTGGTGGTGGGGAAAGCTACTCTTTATCTGATTATAGAGCCTTGGAGTATCATTATGGAGTTTGTAAGTCTTAACCTTGATTTAACTGGCTGGCATAAATGGCTATGCTGTCCAAAGAAAAATTGCTAGGATCTTGCACTTAGGAGGGGTAAATGATGTAGATATTAGCTATGCATGGCAGCGTGAAATGAGAATTGCAGAATTCTTGGAGGAAGGCATTTGGGTTCTCTGGTTAGATTACGGCTAGCTGTACACAGCAGCAGATTTAGCAGGTTAAACAAGCAAGGTCAGCAGGACAGGAAGTGGCTAGAGGCCTGTCCAGTAATCCACACATGGAGTGAGGATATAAGTAACTTCAGAAGTAAGAACACCACTACAATTTACGATGAGAACTTGGAAACAGAAAAGGCAGTAACAAAACCAATGAAGGCTGTACTAAAGAAGCAGGGATAAGAGCATTGGACTTGTCTGAGCTGCTGTAAGAAAGGAACCTCAATGTACATGATCCAGTGGGTAATCCATTCTTGGGTGACTGTGGGCTGTTTGTCAATAGGCTGACTTGAGTAACTGATCTTGGTTGTCCTAATCCCATGCTTGTTTTAGTCAGTTATTTGCTTTGACAGATAGCTGATAGTCGGGTCTCTATTCCAGCTGAAAGCATTGTGCCTAAACTCCCAGTGGAGCATAGCAAGGCTGCTGTGTACTTGGGGAAAACTATATAAAGATTTTCTCTAAATTATCTGGTTAGATTTGTAGTGTTTCAAATTTTCATATATTCTAGAGCAATGAATAAATTTTGGTTTTAATGCCCATCTGTGCAACTCACCTGTCCTAACTTTGCTGTCACTGAAATTGCCAAAGGTATTGGTGAGGAGTCCTGAAGAGCAGACAAATTCCATTGCTAATATTAGAAATAAATAACTGCAAGTGCTCTAACAACTGCTAGGCTGTACTAAGGTTCACCACACAAATAACTGTCCCAGTTGCATCTTTCTTGTTTCTCTAATAAGTTTAAGTGGTAATTAAAAAAAGATTCCACTAAGAATGCTAGATCTCTCATCCTCTGTATGTATGTATACACACACATATATAGGGAAGGAAGAAACTAGTTGAAACAAAGCCCTTTCTGCAGTAAATATTTGGTTTGCCTGAGAGAGAGTTTACCTTGAAGGGCTGCCCAGAACAATGGGCTATGCAGCAATGTGATGTTTTTTGCATGTCATATTCTTTGTTTTAAGATTATTTGTCACATTTGCTTAAATAAAGCAAAAAATGGCAGTCCCATCCCATCTGGCATGATGCATTAATTTTCATGGGTTATATGCAGGTTTCCTTGTACCTCTCTTGCGCTTTGGGAGAGCATGTTGAGTATGAAAATGAGTTAGACTGAATAGTACCCAGCTGAGAGCATCTGTAGAGTGTCCAAAAGCTGATATTAACTGATGCAGGAGGTCGTAGTGGAAGTGAATGTGCACAGACTTTAAATAACCTGGGTGTTTCCTCACCCTACAAAGCTGTGCATGCACAGAGGTGATGCCACTAGGTTTTGCTCTTACCCCTAAGACACAAAATAGAGGACCGCAAACCAGCATTCTTGGGTTCTCTTCCTTGCTCTGCTTTCTGGCAGAGGACATCTAGTTTAGTTTCTCAGTGACCTCTGTGAGAAATGGATTTTATATGGCCTAAGTACTCACCTTCAAACATGTCCAAGCCACTTGGAAAGTGGTTTTGACTGGATAAGGAACAAAGCTAAAAAAAGTATTGCTCTTCATCTCATGGACTCCATCAAACTAAAAAATATCTTTCTCAGCCGAAATTCCTGCAGTATGTGAATCCAGCCCTGTACTTTTGAAGTCCATGCTGAAGATGTTTTGCATTAAAATATTCTGCTGCTACAGCGGTGTCTTACTACAGCTGAAAATCTGTGCATTGTTTTATGGAAGGAGGAGTCTTGACAGGCTTCTTTCATTGGGTTGTTCTTACTATATATGACATTTCTTATACCTATGAAGTAGTTTATAGTGCTGCCTAAAATTATTTATTAATGTAGCTTTTATGCCCCAAAAGCAAAAATGTGCCAGAATTCTCTAAATAGGTTTGATTCTACTATGTTGATGAATACAGTGTGTCTTGTCAATGTATTGTTTACCTTCCCACATCATGCTGGAAGCCTGAAATGTTATTTAGTAGGGAATAGTCTCGCATGACCTAGTGAAAAATTAGCAATGTAATATTTACAGTAAAAGATTCCAACGTGTTTTTCCAAACTGTGTAAAAAAAACTATAGCATCTCTTTAATGCTAAAGTATGTTGCATCTGGAGAGGAAACTAGTTATTGCCTTGGTTTGAAAGCATCTATATTTAGAGGAGGAAAGAGTCCAATATGCAAATTCTCCCAGAACCTACTATCAACAAGGTGAAATTCCACTTCTTGTTTTAGTGTTGCCATTTGGCTTGTACTCAGGGGGCATTACAGTGTGAAAGCTTTGTGGCTAGAAATGATGGATGGTTGTGCAGTTGGATAAATCATTTTCTTTTGAATGAAATAAAATGTAGTGCTTGTTAATCTAAACAGCTAATACCTGTATGCTAAATAGGATTCTGTCCCTTCTTTACCTTCTCTTTCCTTATGGCAAACGTTGTGGAACAATTAAATGATATGGTCAATTTAGGCAGGCAGAGATACAGCAGGTTTTTAGGTTAACCTCATCTTTAGTGGACTTTCCTGTCTTTCAGTGTAGTAATAAAATCCTTCAGAACTGGCCAATCTGAACAGTGAATCCAGTGGTATGGAGGCACATCTGGCACTGATAAATGTAGCTACATGAGCATGAAGAGGTAAGTTTCTGTCCTATGGCTGGGGAAGATAGTCATCCATTAACTCAAACACAGCAGTAAGATCAGTTTGGGCATTCAGGCTCTGTGCACTGATGCTATTTATTCTTTTATTCTCTTCCTTTGTTCTAATACCTGATCTGAAGTTTGAATTAGTTGATGTTGACATAACTGGTAAAGAAATTACTAACATTGAACTAGGACTTCAGTGTTAAGGGTAACATTGGAATAGTGGAAGTAGAAAAATATTCTATACATATTTGCTTATGAAATCTTACCTTAGAAAACTGAAATGAAGACCTGTGAATGATTCAATGCCTTATGTCAGCAGTGATTGTGTGGATTAATTCAAGTGATTGAGATAGTTGATTGAAGGCAGAGGAGGAGCTTAAGAACTGAAATTCTTGTAAAAGTGTGTGGTGTTCAGCCTCTTCCAATATTTGAAAAAAACCCCTCTGTTCTGTCATTTGAGGCAATTTGGTAAACCTTTGATTGAAATACCTCTGCCAGAGCCAGTGCATTAATGGTGTGCATGATCTAGGACCCGTGGTTGTATCTCACAGGAAAAGCAGCTTCTTGATGTGGCTAGAGAGAGTATGATGGTTCTTGGATGCTAGGAGGTAAATACATATGCTATGGAATTACTTTGCATTTCTAATGTCCCTGGAGTAAAGGTAACACTCAACACGAATCTGTTCAGCTGATCAGTTACAGGATTTCAAGTACATGCAAATGTCAGTGTTTAGCAATTACTGTAGTCAGTAAATTACCCTAATTGAAGAGGTGTATAAAATGATCAAAGAGGCTATTTCTGCCTTGACTTCTTTAAGGATAGGAGACACTATGTAGGAGGCAAAGATATGGAAGCTAGCTAGGGCCCTCTTAATTCCGGACACCAGAGATTACAGATCATGCTTGATCTTTGAGTTGGGCTATGGAGTTTTGCTCATCTGTAATGTTCTGTAGATTGGCATGTTCAAGGAGTTAAAGATCATAAGTATTTAGGTACTGTGACTTATGGGCAATGCTATTTATTTTTAATAAATACTCTTTATGGTATGCCTTACATAGTGCTTTGAAAGTTCACTTAAAATTTATCCAAATTTGAAATGAAAGGATTAGATTCCAGCTGAGGCAAACTGTTGGACATTCAGCTCTGTGTTGGTTATTGCCAGCCAAGTATCTCTTGATGCTTAGAAAAGAAGATATTCTGGGACAGTCTTGAATACAGTTGCCCCCAACTAAGGATGTCAATCTGTTCCTTTCTCTTTGCCTACTCTAGAAATGAAAGGACTGAAAATAATTTAAAAAAAAATCTATCCTTCCTTATCCATTGTGCTTTTGGAGTGCCTTCCTCTTACATTTTGGAAATGGAAGAGCTAATTGCAGATATACAAAGGAGTCTGCTGAATCCAGCAAAATGCTGTGTTTTAGTGTTGGGAGTGTTTGCCAGGGAACACTTTAACTTCTCAGATCGAGACTCTTGGCTAATGCACATATTTTTAGCTGTTTAGGGGGATTTACTTAAGTAATAATGTATGTTTAACTACTTTGTGTGCATTACGTAGGTGTTACATATTATGTTAAACTCTGAACGTGCCTCCCAGGATGTTAGTCACTTAGTTAACAGAGCTAGTTAAAGTTAACATGACCTTTAATTTTGTGAAATATTCTAATGACTTGTTTTTGAAGGTTTTTTCCTTTGTGTGAGGCCTAGATAATTGTGTTGCACTTTGTTTCTATAAAAAAAAAAAAAGTCTCCGGGTGCATGTTGTTAATAGGAATGAGTATATCTTACATTTCAGTATTCTAATAGGTATGCTTTTGAGATAAGCAGATGGGAGATGTGTATTGTGAAGAAGTAGGGCATAACAAGAGTTATTTCAAAATGCATGCTGAGCTTTTGTTTAATCTTATAGCATTGCTGCCAATGAAAGATTGTTAATGTTGATTTATATTGCTGATCTGCTCTAATGTTAATACGTCAAATCAATAAACTGGGGTCATTGTAGCCTCTTATTCACATGAAACCATTTATAATCAGCAATCCATTTTTCTTGCAGGAAGAGCAAGGCTTCTGTGAGCATATTGTGTCTGTACATGTATGTGGGAAAGAAAATAGAAAAAAGCAAAAACTTGGAATATTCCTACCATAGGGTCTTGCTCTAAATCTTTTGTGACTTAAGCAGAGGTGGCAGGTAACAGCCTGACTGCAAATGCTACATCAGGTGATTTTTTTGTTTGTTTGTTTTTTTGTTTCAAGAACATAGTTGCATTCAGTCACAGAGGGATGAAGCATTTGGAGTAGCTTCCTAAATGGCAGGGGACTGGTAACCCAGATGGTTCTTTCTGGCTCTTTGTTAACACAAGACACTGGAGTAGGAAATTAACGAAGTACCAGAGTTGTCCTTTCCTGTTCCCTTTGGAGAAGGGCCTGGCTATCCCTTTTACAAACCTCAAAGGGAATCCTATGCAGAGTGCAAATGGGATCGTTGAGATCAGGGGTACCTTTTTTGTACGAGTGTAGGCCATTCTTGGTGGTGTTCCAAGTCAAAGGAGTGTTTTTGCCAACCTGTGTTGGCAGTGAATGCATTAATTTTCCCTTGCTGCCTCTTGAAGGGTGTGGTATGGATCCTGCTTGTGCACCAGGCACCTCAAATCTGTTAGGCAGTTGATTTGTACCTATGTGTATAAAGTTGTGTGCATGCTTGAAGGCCAGGGCCCTGAAAAGCAATGACATCTGCATGCTAAATTTCAATCTGTTTGAACATATTGGAAGCAACTCACCTGAAATTAAATGGAATGTGAAATAATGTTTAGCTGGGAAATAATGGATTTACTGCTGGTGATCAGAATGAAAACAGTTTCTGCTAATAAAAATAAAGTATCATGTTGAGGAAACTTAAACAGATACTTAGTGATGCTTCTGTATACAATGTGATATGCGCAAATGAGGTTGCCAGATGGCATGAGACAAACTTGCATAGATCCTCGCAAAATAAATGACACTTCCTGCAGTGAAAGTCAACAACAAGCAGAAATGCTTATAATGCATTCTTTTACAGTAATAGAATACTCATAAACAAATAATAGATTCCAGGCTAATCTATCACTGCCAGAGGGAGGTGCCAACATCTCAAGTCGTGACAGAACTTTTGTCCTTGGTTATTTAATTTTTCAGTTCATCATTAAACAATAAGAATAATAACTCAAGCCTTTATTTGAAGGAAGTTGTAACTCCAGTCTACTCTACATGAACAGAAGCCCTCTAAGCAAACATGGATAGAAAATTTCAGACATACATAACTAGAAAGTAAAGTAATTTTGGAAAGCTGCCAGGGCCTTAAAGAAATTAAAGACCTAAGAGACTGAAATACTTATTCTCTAGGTGTTCATATACCACCAAAAGGCAGATTATATTGATTCTTCTGACTTTGAGAAAACATTTGCTCTTAATGATGAAATGATTTTTTTTTTATTCAAAGGTTCTGTGCTTCAAGGAGCAGCATGCATTATTGCTTGCATCATTGCTTACATTATCACTTGATTGCACTTGTCTGGAAATTAACAGGATGAAACAATTTAAAATTATACATACTAAGGAGGATACTTGCTCAGCTCAGTTATTAATCTCTGAAGAAATAGAGTATTTTGTATTAAAAAAATCCTGTATCAAATTAATATTTTTTTCACACAGTATGTTGATAGGCTGGCGAATTCAATTTGTATTGGTGTGGCCTTTTTGAAAGAAATGAGTAATTGCAGTGGTATTTGGTAGTCACCTCACACAATTAAAATCTTCCTACACTTCCTGCCCCATCCGTCCATATGGATGTGTTGCCCCACTGGAGTTGGCAGGTTGGCCCTGGTGGAAAGCAGTGCTGTACAGAGATACATGTGGGTCTCAGCCAATGCTGCTGGAGAAGCAGAAGTTGGGTGAGACTGAAACAGTTCTCCAAAAGGCTGGAGTGGCCTTCAGGCAGGAAGGAGCAGCCTCTTTGGGAGAAGTGTAAGAATGAGATGATTTGGCTGACACCCCAGGGCCAGGGAGGCAGGAGCAGGAGCTCTGAGCCAGATTCAGAACAGAGGAGAGCACTTGCTGTAGGCTCAGATGGGTTCTTCTTTGGTCAACCTCTAGCTGGCCTTGATACTCCTATGTACTCTGAGTACTTCTTCTTAGCAACTTTGTGAGATGCAACCTCTTCAGACTCATGGAGCATCATCATTGGGGATCTAACTCTTATACTTCCTGAAAATATTCATGGCAGTAAATGTACCTTAAGACCCTTAAATGTGAATAATTTTAATGGAAGGACCCCCAAACTGGAAATAGATTTTGTAGTAGGAAGCTGCTGCATTGCTTCATCAGGCAGTTTTTCTATTTGAGTCTGTCTTAACACCAATTCAGTGTGTGGTCTTTACTGAAAGCAGATAGCTACCTTTTTCATGTGATAAGCAAGTATCTATGCATAAAGACTTCAGGTGAGATAAACCTCAGCAACATGTAATTAAACAAGTGTGCAGGCAGTCTAGAGGATCTTTGACTGCAGAGACCTCCTTGGGAGTACAAGCTACTGCTGGTAGTATGTCCATATGGGAACTGCAGTGTCAGGGGGTGGCTTTTGGGAAGGATACTACTAGCAGGTGCAACCAAGTGTCCTGCTGCAGTGGGCAGATGGTGGTGATTCACTTCGTGGCTCAAAGTAACCGTTAGGGATGCAGGCATTATCTGGGATTTATGTGCCAGCAAATGACCAAGCATCTTATCTTTAAATCTGTTTAAATACCTAAAGATCAAGTCTCTCTAATGGGATTTTTAAAAAACACTCAAGAACAGCGTGAATTTCTTAGTCACTGAAACCAATGAGACCAGTACCTTTTGGTATCTTAGTCTAGTCACTAGACTGTGCTTTTAGCATAGGACTGTGCTCATTTCCATTGATCACTCTTTGAAACAAAGTGGTGCTTCTTGATGTTGTTCTCCTTGTCAGGGGTTGTCCTTCTTTTTCCCACCAGAATGGTGTGAGCATGGAAACTCAGTGAGCCAGAATGATGGTACCAACTGAATGTTGCGCTAGTGCCAATCTAGCTACCTAGCATTACAGCATCTCTGAAAGTACTAGTGCAGCTTAGCAGTTTGCAGCCTTCTCTTCTGCATGTGCTGTGACAGGCAAAGCCATAGAATGATCAGGCTTGGCTGGGCTTTTGCATCGGAGCTCTTCCATATGCGTGGAAGTGTTTCTCCACTGAATACCTCCATCCACGCTACCTAGGCGCTAACTCCTCCTGTGGAAACTCATCCTGAGATAGCAAAAGACTGAAGCTGTTTTGCACTGTTTCTGGGAAAATGTGAAGAGACAGGGCCAGAAATGGAAGCTGAAGGGTATGCTGCCTGGAGGGTGGCTGAATTTTTGTGTTTTGCTCCATTTCTCTTCTTAGTGGTCTCTCTTCCACTTTCCTGGTTCCTGTAAGTAGCATGATCCCAGAAGCACGCCCCTAAGAATAGGGCTCTGTAGCTGGGTTCTTTTTTTTTGGGTGAGTAAAGGTCCTTAAGATCATCCGTATCATCCACTAGAGTGGAGATAGCTGCCAGCGCTATGTAGTTGCTTTCACACTAAAAGAGCACCTTTCTAATGCATGTATATCTTACACACCAAGTAGCATTGCTTTCTGTATAGATGTGACAGTGTTGAGGGTAAGAATACCTCTCATCTCCTAAAGTTCCCTGTATATCCCTGTTGCTTGAGTGTACATAGTAGGCAAATCACCTACACATAAGTTTTCCTGCAACATGGGCCCCATTTCTGGAGCATGTAGTCCACCTGTCATTAGGAGAATGACATAAGTGGATTCTTAATGACATAAACTACTTTGAAACTAGCTGAGCCCTGAACCCAGTGCAACAGTTGCTATATTACACAGTAGGGTCATGTGCTGGTTTTGGCTGAGATAGAGTTAATTTTCTTCATAGTAGCTAACAGGGGGCTATGTTTTGGATTTGTGCTGAAAACAGTGTTGGTAATACAGGGATGTTTTAGTTACTGCTGAGCAGTGCTTACACAGAGCCAAGGCCTTTTCTGCTTCTCACCTCACCCCACCAGCAAGTAGGCTGGGGGGGACACAAGAAGTTGGGAGGGGACACAGCTGGGACAGCTGATCCCAGCTGACCAAAGGGATATTCCAGACCAGAGGATGTCATGCTCAGCCTATAAAGCTGGGGGAAGGAGGCAAGGGGACATTCAGAGTGATGGTGTTTGTCTTCCCAAGTAACCACTAGGCATGATGGAGCCCTGCTTTCCTGGAGATGGCTGAACACCTGCCTGCTGATGGGAAGTGGTGAATGAGTTCCTTGTTTTGCTTTGTGTGAGTGGCTTTTGCTTTACCTATTAAACTGTCTTTATCTCAACCCATGAGTCTTCCTTTTTTTTTTCCTAATTCTCTTGGAAAGTGAGTGAGCGGCTGTGTGGTGCTTAGTTGCTGGCTGGGGTTAAACCACAACAGGTCAGAACATAGTGGTGAAATACACTGTGTATTAATGTGATGACAGTATAAAGGCTAAAAGTACCTGCAATGTACTAAACCTCATAAAGAGGCAGCAGAGGAAAAGTAATAAACAATAAAAGGAGCAGGCCCTACTTGTTCCTCTCCTTGGATTTGCTGTCAGGGTTGTGATGAAGCACCAGGGCTGGTACTTACTGTTTTGCCAGACATCAGGCCCATCTGAGATCCCCACTGTTTCATTTTCTTTTCTTTTGGCTTTTAGTTGATTTGCCTCTTAACCTTACACATTACACCTGCTATTTTGCACTGTTGCTAACAATTTACCTCATTTTCTGCAAAATGTTTTGAATTATGTTGAAATTGTTCAGCAAAACCCCTGTGTTTTTATTTAGCATTTCAGCAGTGCAAGCTGCTCTCTGGTTTGCAGTGGGGAGCCAGATTCAGGGCAGTATTGATATGTTTTTCCGTGTTTGCAAGGCAGGGAAGACACAGCCAGGGATTTTAACCTCTTTTCTATTAAGCCATTATGAAATATCAATAGACATTCTTCAAAGACCACTGGTGAGAGTGTCTCAGGGCTTTCTGAATGTATTGTTGTCACAGGAGTCTCTTGAGTAAATTGTTGAATAAATTGCATTCTTGCACTGCGCTACTGGACTACTGAATGAAAAAGCATAACTATGTGTTACTTTGATATTTTTATTAGGATTTAGCAGGAGATTTGGGAGCACTTACTTATTTGTTCTTCTTTGTACTTTATTGTATGTTTGTACTGCACCATACTGTGCTAATTCAAAAATCCCAAAGTGAGTAAAAAATAATGTACTGCTTTTGCTAGAAGAGTCATTGCATTAGGTACTGGACTGCTCCCACCTGAGATGGTGAGTGGCTCCGTGTCATGAAATGATAATGGAAATTTGATGAAAGGTGCTGAATTTACAGAACTAGTTACACAGTGTTTATAACACTGTAATTTACAAGCCAGGCTTTTTTCCTCTTAAAATGTATGATAACAAATGGAGAGGTTTTCTTCAGCTCTTCCAACAACCAGTGATTAAATTTACAGAACTGCTTTTACATTTCTCAGCTCTAGCTGCTATAGTAAAACATTTTATCACTGACTGGGTGGTCCCCTGTGGTACTGAGCTGTATGACAGTTTTGAGCATCAGGGCAGCTGTTGTTTTTATTTCAGAGTGAGTATTCCAGAGGTGAGTAGTATGTAAAATTAACAGTTTCCTGTCAGGAAATTTTGGAAGGTTGCATAGGTTTTTATTTTAGTCTTAGGGCAATATATAACTTGGAGTAGCTAGCCTGAGAACTTAGTGATGGACTATCATGATTGATCATAGCTCTGCATCAAGAAGTCTAACAGTTGGTAGAGAATGTACATACCCAAAAGAGATGCTACTATGTGCCATTAGATTGGATAAGGAGGGATTTCAAGTGTGCATTTTATTTGTATTTGAAGTGATGCTCTTCACAGTTTGCTGTCACTAGGAGACGTCTTCCAGAGGCTCAAGATATCCCTCAGGATAAACAAATTCTGTCCTATTAATCTTTTTCTTTTTTTTATCTAAATAAATTCTGTTAATGAAAACTTCCTTCACCTCATTGTCACATGCAAAAGATAGAGCTTCTGATGTGAGTGTCTAGAAGCTGGTGATAGTGGAGTATAACATAGCATTGTGTGTAGCATTACATGTTCTCATGCTGCAAGTGTGTGGATTCTTGAGGAGCTGGCTGAGTGAGTAGCTGCTCACACAATGCTGTAGCAAAATGGTACTTCCTGGATAGTGCAGGGGGGGCGGCCATTCTTACACTTGTTTATTCTAGCTTTTTCACTTGTATAAATTCTATTTAATGAAGAAGTTGGGGTGAAGTGTGGCTGTAGGAGGAGATCGAAGCAAGGGTGGTTGTGGCCTGTCTAGCAACTTCTGTAAGCAATTAGCCTATGCTCTGCTTCTTCCACTGCTTTGCTTTAACCTGTAAGCAGTGCTTCAGGTGCCTGGGCTGTACCAGGACACCTGAGATCTGGTATGCCCCATCATGTTGTACGGATATAGTCATGACTGTAGGCTAGAGCTGCTTTCCCTTGAATCCTTGCAGGCACTACCAAACAAGCTCTATTTTTTACAAGGTGAAATACCAGTGGTCAACTATCAAGCAATATCCTGCTTCTGGCTTACCGCTCCATCTGGATATGAACTCAGCAGAAACTTTGTGTCTCAGAGGATCCTGTCTGTGTGAGAAGTGGCTTCTTGCTGTATATGTCTGCTTGGTTCCCTGCCTAGAGAAACTGAGCAGGTACCTATTTCCATAAGAAGTGTCTGTAAACAAAGAATTCCCACAGTCTTTGCAGAGGGTCAAGAAAGGTGAACAGGATTATGAGAAACTACAAACTTTGAGCAAAGCTTTGGTCCTGAAAAAGAAGAACCAGAAACTTCTTGGGACTGAGATAATCTTTCAGTTACTTTATTTGGTGCGCAATGTCTTTCTCTCTTGCTAACCTAAGGCATCAAGTTCTATAATCAGCTTATAAAAATCCTTCTTCCAAACACAAAAGGAAAAAAAATAACTAAACCCCAGTAAACAACAAAAATCCTCTGCTGCCCTGTAAGGCATAAGTGCCCTTATGTCACCCTGAGGTAGTCTGCATTGCCCAACAGGAATCAGTCTGTAGCCAGTCCTCGTGCCATCTCCTTACTGCTCTCTCTGTCCTCTTGGCTGCTGGAGTGGGCTAGGAGTTGGACCTCTGGCTGCTCCCTTACCCCTCTGCATTGCTATATTACAGAGCATGGCGGATTCTCTGCCAGCTCCTTTGAGGGTCCCTAAGCCCCTCTACACACCTGGGGAACCGAGTAGGGTGAGGAACAGAATAGCCTCCTGAGGAACATAACATTAGTCAAGTTGAAGTGCAGTCCTTGTAATAACTGCATTGGGTTATCCTGGTAGACACATGCCTTCTCTGTGTGAAAGATGCATGCCATGTCCAGGAGCCTGTTTAGGCATAACCTTGCTGTTATGCACCGTGTGGGGGAAAAGTGGAAAAGTTAAGTCAGTCCAGGTGTGTCTTTATCTAGAGGGTGATGACAGCTTTCTGTTGATTAGTCTGGGTTGAAAAGTGCAATTTCTCACCCACATTAACTGGGGTCTGAAAAAAAAAAAAAGGCTAAGGCCAGGGGGGTAAAGCAGTTAGCTATTCTATGACTTCAGTGGGAAGTTAAGGGAAAACTTAGAGTTTGGGCATTTTTCCAGGTAGATTCAGTGGAGACAAAAAAATGTTCTCTCTCTTTCTGTAGCAAAGGTTAAAGTATGTTTCAACAGAAGACATCTCTCACAAAAGGTAATATATCTATCGTATAATCAGCAGTTTTGCCAATTATAGCTTGAAACACTTTTCTCGTTGGGGACCCAATTCTCTCTATGAAACTTTTTGTATTGCATATCACCTGAAAGATGAATTCTTTTACAGTTTCTCATGCAAAGGTTGTAAATCGCACAAGCAAGAGAAAAAAAATATGCAGATCCCATTCAGGAAATTAAAAGAAAAATACAAATGACCCACATCAATCTCTAGGGAAAATGCTCTGACCCAGTGGGCCAGCTGCTAGTGGATGTGTCAGCTGAGCTTACATGTGTACTGAGGTTGCAACTTGAAGGATGTTAAGGTGCCAGGAATAAACATACATCCATAGTTGTGAGAATGGCAGAAGAGAGCTGGGTCTGCATAGATAGGAAGTCTCTCAATGTCACTTTGCAGTTTCTTCTTTGTTGCAGTACTTTTGCTAGGCCCAGTTCATAGAGTGGTTTGGGTTGGAAGGGATCTTAAAGATAATCTAGTTCCAACCCCCCTGCCATGGGCAGGGACACCTTCCAGTAGACTAGGTTGCTCAAAGCCTGGCCTTGAAGACTTCCAGGGATGGGGCAACCACAGCCTCTCTGGGCAACCTGTTCTAGTGTTTCACCACCCTCACAGTAAAGAACTTCTTCCTTACATCTCATCTAAATCTGCCCTCTTTCAGTTGAAAGCCATTACCCCTTGTCCTATCGCTACATGCCCTTGTAAAAAGTCCCTCTCTGTCTTTCTTGTAGGCCCCCTTTAGGTACTGGAAGGCTGCTATAAGACCTCCCCAGAGCCTTCTTTTCTCCAGGCTGAATAACCCCAACTCCCTCAGCCTATCCTCACAGGGGAGGTGCTCAGCCCCCTGATCGTCTTTGTGGCCCTTCTCTAGACCTGCTTGAAGCAGGTCCATCTCTTTCTTATGTTGGGGGCTCCAGAGCTGAATGCAGTACTCCAGGTGGGGTGTCATGAGAGCAGAGTAGAGAGGGAGAATCACCTCCCTTGACCTGCTGGTCACACTTCTTTTGATGCAGCCTGGGATACAGTTGACTTTCTGGGCTGCAAGCACATGTTGCTGGGTCATGTTGACCTTCTCGCCAACCAACACCCCCAAGTCCTTCTCCACAGGGCTGCTCTCAATCTACTCATCACCCAGCCTGTATTTGTGCTCGGGGTTGCCCCAAGCCAGGAGCAGGACCTTGGACTTGGCCTTGTTGAACTCCAAGAGGTTTGCATGGGCCTAACTCTTGAGCCTCAAGACCTGTCAAGGTCCCTCTGGATGGCATCCCTTCCCTCTAGTGTGTTGACCACACCACACAGCTTGGTGTCATTGGCAAACTTGCTGAGGGTGCACTCAATCCCACTGTCCATGTTGCTGACAAAGATGTTAAACTGTACCGGTCCCAATACCAACCTCTTGGGAATGCCACTTGTCACTGGTCTCCACTTGGACATCGAGCTGTTGACTGCAACTCTTTGAGTGTGACCATCCAGCCGATTCCTTATCCACCAAGTGGTCCATCCATCAAATCCATGTCTCTCCAATTTACAGACAAGGATGTCATGCCGACAGTGTCAAATTCTTTGCACAAGTCCAGGTATATGACAGCAGTTGCTCTTCCCCTTGTCCGTCAATGTTGTAACCCCGTCACAGAAGGCCACCCAATTTGTCAGGCACAATTTGCCCTTAGTGAAGCCATGTTGACTGTCACCAACCACCTCCTTATTTTCCATGCGCCTTAGCATAGTTTGCAGGAGGATCTGCTCCATGATCTTGCCAGGCACAGAGGTGACACTGGCTGGCCTGTGGTTCCCTGGGTCTTCCTTTTTTCCGTTTTTACAAATGGGGGTTATGTTTCCCCTTTTCCAGTCAGTGGGAACTTCACTGGACTGCCACGACTTCTCAAATATGATGGATAGTGACTTAGCCCCTTCATCTGCCAGTTCCCTCCGGACCCGCGGATGCATCTCATCAGGTCCTATGGACTTGCGCACTTTCAGGTTCCTTAGATGGTCTCGAACCTGATCTTCTCCTACCATGGACAGTTCTTCATTTTCCCAGTCCTTGCCTTTGCCTTCTGTGGCTTGGGCAGTGTGGCTGGAGGACTTGCTGGTGAAGACTGAGGCAAAGAAGTTGTTAAGTACCTCAACCTCCTCCATATCCTGGGTAACTAGGTGTCCCGTTTCCTTTTGAGAGGGCCCACATTTTCCTTAGTCTTCCTTTTATCACTGACATAGCTATAGAAGCTTCTCTTGTTGCCCTTGATGTCCCTGGCCAGATTTAATTCTATCAGGGCTTTAGCTTTCCTAATCTGATCCCTGGCTGCTCGGACTATTTTTCTGTATTCCTCCCAGGCTACCTGTCCTTGCTTCCACCCTCTGTAGGCTTCCTTTTTGTGTTTGAGTTAGTCAAGGAGCTCCTTGTTCATCCACGCAGGCCTCCTGGTGTTTTTGCCTGACTTCCTCTTCGTTGGGATGCATTGCTTCTGAGCTTGGAGGAGGTGATCCTTGAATATTAACCAGCTTTCTTGGGCCCCTCTTCCCTCCAGGGTTTTATCCCATGGTACTCTATGAAGCAGATCCCTCAAGAGGCCAAAGTCTGCTCTCCTGAAGTCCAGGGTAGTGAGCTTGCTGTGTGCCCTCCTCACTGCCCTAAGATCTTGAACTCCACCATTTCATGGTCACTGCAGGCAAGGCTGCCCTTGAGCTTCACGTTCCCCACCAGCCCCTCCTTGTTGGTGAGAACAAGGTCCAGCATAGCACTGCTCCTCATTGGCTTCTCCATCACTTGGAGAAGGAAGTTATCATCAACATATTCCAGGAACCTCCTGGATTGCTTATGCCCTGCTGTGTTGTCCCTTGAATGGATACTGGGGTGGTTGAACACCCACATGAGGACCAGGGCTTGTGAATGCGAGGCTGCTCCTATCTGTCTATAGAGGGCCTCATCTGCTCGGTCTTTCTGGTCAGGTGGCCTGTAGCAGACCCTCACTATAACATCAGCTGTCCCTGCCCTCCCTTTAATCCTGACCCATAAGCTCTCTGTCAGCTTCTCCTTGTCTCCCCTGCCTGCCATTCCTAGAGATCCTGTATCCTTCCATTCCAGCACTCCAGTCATAGGAGCCATCTCACCACATCTCTGTGATGCCAGTAACATTTAGCCCTGCAGGCATGCACCCGTCTCTTAACTCCTCTTGTTTATTCCCCATGCTACGTGCATTTGCACAGAGGCATTTAAGTTGGGCCAGTGATGAATCTGACTTACTGGCTGGAATTCCTTTGTGCTGCTCTTCAGGTGCTCTCCTGCTGACCTGTGATTGCTCTCCAGGCTCTGGGCATCTATTGCTGGCATTGGCATCAGACTAGTAGGAATGGGATGGATTGAGGTTCCCCTCCCCCAGCAACTTTAGTCTAAAGCCCTCTTCACCAGCTTGGCAAGCCTATAACTGAAGATTATAGTTAGTGTCCCTTTTCATCTTCCTTTTTTCCTTTTCTTTTTAAAGCACCCTCCCCCCCCAAGTTTTTCAGGTTCATTCTAAATTTTCTTCCTCTGCTTGTCTCCTTGATTCCTCCCTCTTGACTTTCTGTGCCACTTTGAGGTTAATTGTTCAGGTGAAGCCAAACATAGCTCCTCTTAGCAGTGTTGGTTATTCAGGTTGGCTTTTTCTGATCCTGAAATGTGTGGTGAATCTGCAGCTCTGCTTTGATTTGGTCATACTTCTTCTACTTAGAAAAGTTTCATGACTAATACTTCTCAAGCTGTGTTTTAAAATTTGCATTTTTAAAAAGTTGAAATCACAATGTATAGTGAACTGGGTAATGTGGCTAGGTCACAGCCAAAACCTCCCATATCACCAAACGAGAATCTGACTTATCACTGAATAGAAAATGCAAATCCTATAATCTGCACAAAGTGTCTCTTATAGAACTTAGAGAGGAGGTCTGTATGGATGTTCAAACTCAGTGTGGTGAATAGCAATGTGGGTTTTCTAATAATCCCACTACTTTTCATAATTCCAAGCAACAGAATTTCTGTTAGCTGATGGGCATGTGAGTGGTTTTTTCTTATATTTAATTGCTTTATAGAGTGTTTAATTCCTTAGGTAACCTGTATATGTGATTGGACAAAGGGCTGAATAAAGGCTTGGGTACATATTTTGTCCCTGCAAGAGAAAATTTTACTACTTTGGGCCTAGAATTTCATACTAAGAATACAGAGGAGAGAGGAAATTGTTTGGAAGGCTTTTCAGGTCTCTCTATAAAAACAGTAGGATAGCCAAAACTTCAGACAGAAACCACCTGATATTATATGATTGAGAAGATTTGAGACACCTTTCTTATCTGTGTCCATTGGATCAATGTTGCTACTTTCCTATCATTTTGAAGTAGAAGAATTTTTTTCATTTCCCACAGTGAATTCTCAGTTGTATATTTTCCTACAGTTCATGCTAATAGTTTTTGTTGTCCAGGAATGTGGGCAAGTTCACTGTAAAAGTGAAAATCTTGCCCTTACTGATGTCAGTGAAGAAACTCATAGCACAGTAAACGCACCCTACATTCTACCTGGATACTTGTATACCTCTGTTAAAACACCTCTGTAGTCTGTCTTCAGCCTGCATTTCTACATGAACTTTTTGTGAGATAAATACGCAATAGTTGAACGGTTTTGTTGAGATGCAGAAATCACTTGGCATGTTTTTGTACTCTTGTTTAAACCAATGCTAGGCTCAGAAATGAATTCCCACGTGATTTCATGTAGTTAAATATGAACATAGCATTCTGTGACTCACTGTAACAGCAAATACGGCAGAGCAACATTGCAGCTGGCTAACTTGCTAGTTAAACATTCACCAAACATATTAGTCTATAGTCAAGGATAGAGCTGGTGTCAATTTTCATTTGTAATTAAAATATGGTGAACATGCTTACTCAGTGGTTAAGTTAATAGCAGCAATCATGTTGGCTGTGACTCACAGTGAGAGCTTCAGGGGCAGATCTTTTGCTTGCTTGAAACCTGTTGTAAAATTAGGGACATATTGATTAAAGTTCTTATTCCTCAAAGCACTTGAGCATGTGCCTTGCACTAGCCATGTGCATAAGTCCATTCTTATTTAGTGTGATATGTGCCTGAGGGAGACATCTCAAAAGCAGAGAACACAGGCTGCTTAACTGCCCCTTAAACCTATGGAAATTCCTCAAGTGATGTGCTGAACAAGATAGTGAGGTCTGGGTGCCTTTATCAAGATCAAGGTTTCTTTACTTAGCATGAAGTGGCTATGTAAGTAAGCAGCTGCAGTCCATCAGGTGAGGTATTTCCACTACACTGTACACAAGGATGATAAACTCTAGACTTTAACAGGTACAGAGAAGGATGACCAAGGGAATGGATTGCCTGTTTCATAAGTGACTGGAAAAGCTTGGCCTGTAAAACTTAGGAAAAAGAAAGGTGAGGAATATAGTTGCTTTCTTTGGCACATCAAGGAGTTAAGTACCAGAGAAAGAAAAATGTCAAATTAGAAGACAGCATTTCCACAAGTACAGGTGGGTACAAATAAATAAGGCATGATTAAATCTTCTTCCCCTGATAATCAGCCTAAAAATAGATTAGGCCAAGAAGGTCTGGAAAATACTTGTGCTAATGGCAATGGGAACACAAATTTTAACTGCTTTTGAGATTGTATTTGGATAGTCCATGGAAAGGAGGGTATGATATGGTGCCTGCAATAGCGGGGGCTGATTGTGAAGGTCTGGGAAATTCTGCAGCTCTTTACTGTGACAGCCAGTATCTGTTGGGGATCCGTAAGCTAAATGCTCTCTCTCTTATTTCTTGATCTTTGGATCAGAGCTGAACTAAACTCTTCAGCTGGGAGCTGGGAGGAAGATGTGAAGATTTAAGTGCCTTGCAAATGCTTCAGTTACTATTACATATAAAAGAGGCAGTAAAAGATTGTCAACCACATCTGGCCACAGCAACTGTGGGAGATGCTAATATCTTTCTCATTCCCAATGTTTTTTGAAATGCCAACACAGAATAACACTACTTGGAGCTGCATTATTCCTCCCTCACTAAGCACAGCTGGAACCAGCTGAAGACTTGCTTTGAATCCAATCAGGCTTGCTGTGTGATGGCCCTTTCTGAAGTTTTGGCAGAAGAGATACAGATTCTGATGTGCTCCCCAGGCTCACACGTGCCCTTTGGGCATCTGACACCAGCACTGTGTGGGCTGTGAGGGCGAAGGGGAACGTGGTGACTTGGCCAAGTGTGTTTACTGGAGCCTGGGGGCAACCATGCTGCCATTGACTGTTCAGGGGCTGTGATGTTGAAGTTGGCCTATGAGTGAGAGATTGCCCCCAAAAGTTTATGGTCGGATGTTGAAATGATCACGAGAAAAGCATTGGCCCTAGTGCATGCAGCAAAGGAAGGCCAGGAGTCCAAGGGAAGAAGTATTCATAGGCTTCATGTATGCTAGTTAGAAATTGGTTCAGCATGCACAGAGGCAAAGGGAAATGGCCCAAGTGCCAACAGCTCTGGATTGCAAATGGCTAATTCTGGATTGGCTATGGCTAGTAATGTTTTCTCAGAGCAGTGTGTTAAGGGTAAAAGCTCCAACAGCTTCTGACCACATAGTTGTGCTCTCCAAGGACATGGCTTTCTGCACGGAGAGCTGAAATGTTGAAAATTTTAGCTTTCGTCAGCCAGGATGAGGAAACCACGCTTCCTTAAAAGTGGTTTTGGGTGCTCCCTACCCACCCATCTGTGTGTGGCTTTGGACAAATAAGCACTGACAGGGAATGTCCTTCATTGTGGATTTCCTGGTTGGCTCCACAGCAATCATGTTTTGGCCATGTTTGCCACTGTTTAATTAGCTCGTTCTTCAGAAGACAAAGATTCTCACTCCTAGCCCAGATGTCTGAATTTCCTTATGTAACAAAAATCAAGCATGGGCAGAGTTGATTGAAGACATCAAGCAGGAAGTAATTTAAAAGTGAAAGGAAAGTATTGATCTACAAGCTAGCAAACCTTATACCGGATCCTTCTTGCTAATGACAAAAACCATTTGGCCTGATCCCATGGTCTTAAGTGGAGAAGCAGCCTCATCCTAAAGTGACTTGCTGTGCTTGAGTTCAGTTTAGTCTGTAGCTGTGCTGACACCTGCAATGTTGATGGGAAGGAGGCAGGATTATTGGAAGATTGCTGTGGTGTGCAGCACAGGACCATGATTATTCAGCAGAAGTTGGCTAGGAGGTGCCAGTGCTTAACGCACTTCCCAGTTACTCTATGACAAAAACACAAATACAAAGACTTTGGTTAGTTTAGGTTCCTAAGTAAAAAGCAGGAGTTTTACAGTGGGAAGAGATATTATCAATATAAAAAGCTAAAAAGCATTCCTATGGTCCAAGCAGTGACTTCTGCACAGAGTGGATACCAAGAACATGGCTATGCTGAATGTGCTGCATGGTCTTAGAGGACTTAGCAACTCTTAGCGACTTTTGGCCCTGCCGATTTTAGGAGCTGAATTATTTATTTGTTATTGAAGGACTTTGTCATGTTTTAAATCTGCTTACAGGCTTATTTTTGATTCAGTGACTTAATTCTACACAATTAGTGATTACATGAAGTCATACCTGTCCTTCAAGGCCATGTGTGACATGAAATTTCAGGGTTTTGTAGCTCAATTGCATCTTAACCATTAGCTGCATTAAAACTGCATTTAAATATTTAAAGACTTCAGATCCTACTTTACTAGTGAAATGTTTTTGCTGTCTGCAAACATGCAGGTTCTCTGATTACAATGATCAGTCTTGTCTTCAAGAGTAGAAGCTGCCGTTTAAAAATAAATAAATAAATTGAATATACATACGTATATTCATACACCTCCCCCATTTCACCATCAGACCACCATCATGAAACCTGTTCAGACAAACACAGAGGGAATAAGGATAATATATAGATAAGTAAAATTTTGCTAACTTAAAATTTCATGCTCATCCACACAAAATAATTTCTTAATGTATAATATCTGTGTTTATCCCATAAACCAGTGTGCTGCTTCTCCGTGAAGGGTTGTTGCTTTTTTTTCTCACAGCAGTTTTTTTCAGGTACTTCCAAAGGGCCCCAAGCTCCCGGGATCTGGCAAGCTGCCCAGTAGTGGCGTCTTTTCTATTCTATTGAATAAAAAGATATATATTTACTGTTAGTGGCTTTTGCTTCTCATACTATGGCAGTATCAGTAAAGATACTTCATGTAATAGGAATGTTGTTTCACTCCTGAAACTATTTGGGCTCACACACTCCTCTCTTGGCAGGTACACTACTCGTGTTAAGAACACTTCAAAATACTTTGCCAGGATTTGTGTACAATGCCAAGGACGTGAGCTGTCATTTCTTCTTAATGCAATTTTTATTTTCGAATGTGGCTAACATTTTTCTAATAGAAGTGTGTTCGTATTGAATTTTGTGCTAAAGAAATCACAGTTTGAAAGCTACAGTGTATTTTTGTGCATTCTAACAACTCTAGCTTTCTCACTGAGAATAGCAGAAAATAATTAGTAGTCAGCAGTGGGAGTCTAACATTATAATTCTCCAGCTGTTGTGCAAAATAACATCATACATATCTGGTAGAAACAATTAGTGAAATAAATATAAGGAATAAAGGAAATAAAAGAAATAAAGGAATAAAAATTATGCACCACAATTGCAGAATTTGTGAACAGAACAGTAGGTGGAAATTGATGGATTCTTTTGGTTTGTTGCTACTCATGTAAATGAAAATCTGAAAAACGTGTCAACGAAAGAATTGTGATTATTAGCCTGGAAGTTGTGACAGGCTAAGTATAATAAGAGAGCTAGCTGCTCAAATGTAAGCAGAAAGAACATTTTCATGGGGTTTGTACGAGGTAGGCTGTTTTAGAAGCTTTAAGCCATTTCACAAAGGGCTGGATTCTTTTTGGTTGAATAGATCCTAATGCTTTGAGCTGCCAGGTATGTGCTGTAGAAATCCCGCTGTGATATGGTGCTCTGTCATAGCTCCTAGTAATGATACACCCCTTGGGCAGCGGATGGTTCTTTTTCCAACTCTTACTGGATATCTTTTGATTTAGTAAAACAGCTTCAGTGGTGCAGCATAATGTGGTGCTTTTTGATTAGTGTACTAGAGGGCTGTTATTGCTTAAATAGATTAAGATACTGTACTACAGGGCTCCTAAAACCAGCGGTTGTCTCTTAACTCTAAGCTTGCATGTATTGCAGACCTCTATTTAGTCCTCTAGGTTCATGGGAACACAGCTGAAACTCTATTTCAACATAGCTGGTAGTAGTAAAAACCATTGCATGTGTCAAAGGAAATGGGATCAACAAATGAAGTGAAAAATATGTCATTTGTAAACAGAATTGTGAAAAACAATTTGCCTTCTACCTCGTCTGGATTGTGCTATGTGGGACCATATGTCATTTGACCTTTATTTCTTTGGCTAAATAGGTTCAGTTACGATGAAAACAAGTTCAGAAAATGGATTGGATTGCAACACAGCTTTGGTTAGAAAAATCAACAAACTTTTTGGTTATTCTCTGAAACACTCTTGTAATTGCATTTGTGCTTTTCGCAATACCTTCTCTTCTGTGACTACATGTTTCTGCTTCACACACATGGAAATTTGAGGTTATAGGTGCATATTGGGCTACTCTGTTAAGTAACTTGGGTTTTGTGTGGGCAAAGTGGTCAAGCAGCACCCCATGGTTAGAATCCATGTATTTAGTACTTGGATTATTAAAGATATTTCTACTATGGGATTTTATGGTTCGAACATATAGTCATGGAGCTGGGGAGCAGCTCATTTTTTTATGGAAACGTTGCTTAAAACACATAATCTGTGATGTGGTTTGCGAGAGCTCACTGAAAACCATGCAAAATTCCTAGTGTGCCCTTGACAGTTTTGCCTATGGGTAATGAACTGTGTGACATCTTGGCCGGGGTGTGCCCTGATGTGTGTTCTGTTCTTCGTGGATCTGTGTGGGGATCATTCAGTTGTGCTCCTGACAGTTCCTTAATTGAGTGCGTAAGTTGCTGACTGCCCAAAGGAACAAGGGCGAAATGTAACGGAGCTGTGGCTTATCTCCTGAATTGTAAGTAGGAAAATAGGCAAACTTTCCTGGGTTTTACTGTTGCTTTTTATTTTTTTTAACAAAATCGCTTATTTTCTGTCTCTTTGTTTTTAATGCTGCTTCATTCCACTTTGTTATCAAAGCAATGCTTGTCGTAAGAAAACCTGATGCTGTATTAATGCTATTTAAGTCTCCCAAAAGGGACTGCATAATTCTGAGTTCCTAACGAGGCAGCTAAGTCCTAATCAGTGTTGCCTAGTAGGAGAAAAAGTCTTCCCCAGAAGAGAAATCTTGTGGTTTTCAGTCAGGGAAAGTACTGTATAAGATCCTTCCCGTCTATTTGTATGAAGCTGCTGTGGGATTTCTCACGGTTCCTTGAAGTGCTGTTGAGTGCAGAGGAATTGCACAGATTCTGGAGGGTAGAATCCATCTCTGATATGCTGTGCATGAGTGTCATTACCTGTCATTAACATTCTACTGATTCAGCTGTGTCTGTATAATTATGTTCATGGGACAGAAGCTGTCACCAGTCATAAATACCTGGTGTTTTGGTGAAATAGATAATGTAGGTTCTTATGCAAGAACAGCTTAAAGCTGTGTTTGATGATTCTGGGTTGCTTCTTAGCTGCTGGGAAGCAATTGAAGTGTCAACAGAACTGTAGGCAGCCGTGCTGCCTTGAGTCAGGATTTGTGAGGCTGGCGTATAAGAAGGTGAGACTCATTTGTTGTCTGCCTTGCTGAAAACTTAGTGCCTTTCGAAAAGTAAACAAAGTCATTTCCAATGCAGGCTGAACTGCTTGTCTGAAAGAATTATGATGAGAAGCAGAAAGTCCAGCCGGAGGCCAGTTACTAGTGTTGTACTCCAGGGGCCAATGATGGGGCCAGTAGAGTTTAGTATCTTCATTAATGACCTGGATGATAAGACAGAGTGCACCCTGAGCAAGTTTGCGAATGATACAAAATTGAGAGAAGTGGCTGGTACACCAGATAGATAGTTGCTCTGCTATTCAGAGCAACCACGACAGGCTGGAGAAATGGGCTGACAGGAATCTCATTAAATTCAACAAAGGGAAATGCAAAGTCCTGCACCTGGGCAGGAATAATCCCATGTACCAGTACCGGCTGGAAAGCAGCTTTGCAGATAGAAGACCCAGGGCTCCAGGTGGACACCAAGTTGACCATGAGCTAGCAATGTGCCTTTGTGGGAAAGAAGGTTAACAGCCTCCTGGGCTGCATTGGGAAGAGCGTTGCCAGCAGGCCAAGGGAGGTGATCCTTCCCCTTCACTCAGCCCTGGTGAGGCCACATCTAGAGCATTGTGTCCAGGACTGGGCTCCCCAGTACAAGAGAGACATGGACATACTGGAGCATCTGACCTACAGGGAGAGGCTGAGAGAGCTGGGACTATTCAGCCTGGAAAAGAGAAGGCTCAGAGGGATTTTATCCATGTGCATAATGAATGCCTGATGGGGGCAGGTGGGGGAAGTCAAGATGATGGAGGTGGACTCTTCTCAGTGGTGCCCAGTTGAAGGACAAGAGGCCGTAAACACAAATTGAAATACAGGAAATTATGTTTAAGCATAAGATTTTTTCTTTCTTTTTTTCCTGTGAGGGTAATTGAACACTGGAGCTGGTTGCCCAAAGATGCTGTGGAGTCTCCATCCTTGGAGATATTCAAAACCCACCTGGACAAAGTCATGAGCCACCTGCTCTGGTTGACCCTGCTCTGTGCAGAGGGTCCAGTGGTGCCCCAGCCATTTTATGCTTCTGTGATCTTGTCTGACTGGATACAGCCATGTGCCTAAACTCTCCTGCAAAAGGCAGCAATTGAGTAGGTGCACTAACAGCTCTAATAATCCTGTGTTACAGTGAGTAATCATCTCCACTTGGATTTGTGGCCCTTTATGTTCCTGAGTGACATTAGCCTGTTATCCTATTGCTAATCATTTCCACTTGGTAGGAAGCTATGAAACTTATTTAATTGGTTACCAGTTAATAAGCATTGCAATTAGAACACTTCTAGCAGAAGGGAGCATAGCTTCATTATATATGATTGCAGTGAGCATGCGAAATAAGAATTTCTTGAGATAGGCGTGGCATGGAGGGAACTGTAGCTGAAACCTGACGCCTTTGAATTACTGTGTTAATGAATCCTGGAATTGCATTTATTGTTCTTGCTTTCTTTTGGAATAAAGTAATAAGATATTAAACTTATACTTTACACAAGCCCCTTTACTTTTTTTATTAGTAATCACACATTTTTCTGTGGTAGTGAAGAATTTTTCAAGGCCTTTGTGGATGATGAGGAAGGAGCTACCACATGTTCCTAGTCCTCTGGTTGTAATTGTAATTGCCTGTGTGGGAGTGTAGACTCTTGGAGCAGGCTGGACTTGTGCACTAATAGGTTATTTCTTATTAAATTAGGCTCAAGTGTTGCAGGAGCACTAGACTAGATGAGATCTCTTGGATTACTTAGTTAAAGCTTCTGCAGTAGTTAGCACCTGTGCTGCCAAGCTGCCTTGTAGAATGTGTGTGTTGCTACCGTGAAGCTCTTTGGTCTGCTGGTACCTCAGCTGCAGATGTCTGGGGAACTCCGCAACTTTTAGGCTAAATCTGGTTAGTTTGTGTTTGCATAGTTGTCTTCTGTGCTGTTCATTAGCAGAACACTGCTCAACCACTACATTTCCTTTCCTTGTGCTTATCTCCTACTAAATTTAGAGAGGGAAGTGTATTGGGTTTTTGCTAGACTGAACAGATTGGTGTACGCTGTTCCAGAAGAGGTTTTGTGGGGGATCTGTACAAAGGTTGCCTTTAATCCCTCTTCCATTTTCTTAATTTCTTCCATTTCTTAGTTTCTCCTATAATTTAGTATGTCACTGCAGCTGGACTAGTGCCCCTATAATTTCTCCCATTGTACCTGTAGGTGGACCCACCGTTCAGATCCATGAGCATGAGATTTTAACACTTCTGTATTCTCCTCTGCCTTCATCTTTGGAGTTGTGGTGCAGAGATGATCTGGTCCCAGTGCTGAGTCTCGTAGGATTTTGAGCTCTGCTGACATGATGGATACAGTTGTTCTCCCTTCAGCATTTGTCTGTAGCCTTTTCCCTTGTGTGTGTGTGTGTGTGTATTGTCCTCTACTGAAAATAGGACAGGACACAACCCCTAGGTGTTTGTGTGGGTACATGTGTGTGCACACATATTATCAAGCTGTGACGATTTTCAGTGCAGTTGTGAGCTGCTGTGGATGATAATGGCTCTGGTGCCTTTTGCAGTTCTGGGATTTTAACTGAACAGTTAAGGCAAAAAATAAGCCTTTGTTCTTAAAGATCATACTCATTTCCACTGTGCCTTTCCAGTTGTTTTTTTTTTTTAATTGCAAATCTATGTTGTTATTGTATCTTTTCTTTTTAAAAATGATTTATGCATAGTGTATTGAAAGTGAAAAGTGATTGCTAATCTTGAAATTATTACTCTAGCTTTTCATATATTTGCATTAACATTATACCTCTTTTCCTTGGCTCAGGAGCTACTTGTCTGTCTACTTTCAGCACTGGATTTGTGGAAGATCTGATAATTGCATCTTATGGATTTACTCAGCAGTGTGAAGTAACTTAAAATTCTGGGTTCACTGTTCATTTGTTGACTTCTGATCTTTATTTTAAATGAGTCAAGAGTACAAAAGAAAAATCTTCCTAGTCTTAAATGCCAGGTTTGAATACAATAATTCATATTTAGTATTTAAATGTGTTAAATGGAGACTTTGTCATCTGTTGTTCTCTAAATTATCTAGGAATGACATGGAAGTAAACCATCTGACTCTCCAATCATTACTCAGGCATTCAGTCATCTCTGAGTTATTAATTTCATCTGGAAATTGCCTCCTCAATAGAGGTTTTTAAGTAATGCTAATGAAATTGTTTTTGCTGTGTGCTAAATATCATTACAGATTTGAAGCTTGGGCCTGAACTTTCTTTTTTTTTTTTCCCCATTAAAAGGGACCTTTTCATCTCTCTCAAGTGAGGTACATTGCCACCATCCAAATTACATTGGCTTTTTAAAATTCTTTTTTAATATAGTGGCTAGATGAAAAGGGTGTTTTACTGGATGTAATAAACAATCAGGAAATACATCAGACGTACATTTTAAGTGTGTTCAGAAGTTTTCACAGAGTCTGTAAGATTACATAGTTTGTGTATTGTAAGTAAATACATATGCTCACCTTTTCTGGCAGAATTGATTTTAACTCACCTTTTAAATGAATCTTTACTGCTATTCTTAGCAAAGGCTCAAATAATTGAAAAGTCAGTGAACTTTAGTTAGTGGAAAAAGTCTGCTAAATGCCTCAAAAAGAGAAGAAACCTCCCATCCAACCTAGAAAGTTCCAGTTAATGGTGATATGAGAGAAGACTCTTAACATTGGAAAACGTAATGGTAAGCTTATCTAATTAATAACTTCCAAAAAAGTTTTGAATTTGTTTTTAAAAACTTCCAACAAAGAGGCATTTAACTATTTTAACCGTGTGGCAAATCTTAAACCTAGATTCCTTAGGCAGAATTTGGTGTGTAGCTGAGTGATGCATCATCTACTACTGTACTTCGTCACACTGGAGGAAAATTAGGAAATGAGCTTGGTGAAGAAACATATGTCACATCATCTTCATCCTCCTTTGTTTCTGTGCAGGTGCCAGACTTGGGCGTTGCTCTGCTACAGTTCATCTGAGTTGTCTGAGTGATCACACAGATGTTACAATAACCACAAGCACATTCACTGGGCAAGGATTTAGGGATGAATTAACATGCTCACAAGATAACTACCATCCCTCCTCACTGCCTTGGATAATTAGCCTCAGTAGGCCAGAGTTAACGCTGGATATGGAGATCTTCCTTCTAACCAGGGATGTAACCTGGTACCGTCAGATCAAGTAACACAGCAGGAAAGCCTGGTTTTGGTCCCTCCTTCGGTTGGGATACAGATCTTGTCCTATGTTAACAAGACTTGGTTGGCTATCTGTTCACAGCTGTGTGTGATCTTTGCTTCCAAATTAGGCTTCACAGTATTTCTTTTAGTATCCACTGAAGCACAAGGAGATAAGATGGAGAACACATCAGAGAGTAGCCCAAATCTGGAAACCAAAGTGAGGCAGGGAAAGGGAAAGTTCTCCAGCAAGCAGGGAATGGCACTTTCCACTTAGCTGAGTTGTGTTTGGAACTGAGGCTCTTGCTATGCTTTTCTACAGCTGGGTGGCAGCATTTCTGCAGCGATTCATGTGTGTGGTTAAGTTAATTGCTCAAAGATTTTTTTTTGAGGGATCAGATGTGTTATGTGCTTATTTCTCTCGGCTGTGATTATCCTTTTTAGAGCAACATAAAACTCACCAAATCTTTGTTACATGTCTGTAGTAGTGAGTCCTAACAATGCTACTGCAAGTATTGGTAGGTGCAAGATTTTACAAAATGAGCAGGAGTTTATAAAACTGTAGTACAGAGACTTGTCTACTGTCCATCCTCTGTCTCATGGCATTTGCTGTCTTCCCTTACATTCACAGTCTGTGTTCAGGATTCCAGAACTCAAACACCAGCTTGCTTCATTTACACACATCTGTGAAGATGAATTCAAATGAACTGACTGCCTCAAAGGTCTGAACTGATATAGTTGCCTCCGCTGCATTTCCCATTTATCTATGCCACTGTTCACCTTCTGCATTAGCAATTTACATCTTAACTTCAGGGCTTAAATTTGCTTGCAAGCTTAAATTTGTTATTATTTGCATTGGAAGGAAAAATTCCTCACCATTTTATTTACTTCATTGTGAAATTATCATAGGGTAATCACACATCCTTTTTACATCTCTTAGGCATTTTTTGCCCCTCACCATGAAATTTGCTTTTCTGGGTAATTTTTATATCTGTCCTTTGAACTCATTCCTGTGTTCCTCTGTCCTTTGTGTAACTCATTTTTTTGAATGGATGTGGTTTTCTAGCAACATTTTACTAGTGGTGTATACGTAATCGCTGTCATTACCCAGCTTTTAATGGTTATTTTCCATTTTATGAAGGGTGCTTCAGACATACCCTGAGATCAGGCTGATCCAGTTACTGTGTCTGTGCACTGTAATCCTACCACCATTACCTGGTGCTTGGCTGTGTTAAAACAGATTTGGTTGGACTGTGACTATTCAGTAAGCAATTCAGATGGTCCTGTATCAGTGACCTGTCTTCATTTATTATCCTACTGAACTTTGTGTTAACTGCAAACTTTATCAGCAAAGATTTTATATCACTTGTAACAATATTGAACAGCACTTGATCGAGCACTGATCTCTGGGACAACCACTAGGGATGTTCACGTTAACTGAAGTTTTCCTGTTAGCAACTCAATTAAAGACCTGATACTAAGTCAATTTTTAATATATTTTATATAATCTTTTAGTACTACTTGGTATCTTTGTTGAAAAAAAAAAAAATCAAAACCCCAAAACCTTGCATTAGGTGGAATTAAATCTAACAGATTGAAGAAATTCAAATATAGTATGTCAAAATAGCTACCTTGGTCTACCGGATGAGTAATCTTGTCAGCTGCAGCAGTTTTTTTGTGAAGACTTAGAAAGGCGTAGAAAGACTATGAAACCATATTGACTGTCATTAATTGCATTTTAGCTTGGAATTCTTTTTTGTTATGAGACTCACAGTAACTGTTTTGTGGGAGTAATATCATGTTATCCAGACTGTAACTCCCTGGGTGTCCATCTTGCCATTTTTACATCTTGAAACTACACAGGGAGTCCTTCAAGACTTGTGAAATTCCTCAGTTTATAGGATTTATTAAACATATGAGTTTAGAAGGCTTCTCTGTTCATCTAAGTGGTGCTTTACAGATTCATAGATGCAAATCTTTCAGATGTGCTGATTTGAAAATGCATAGCTAAGTGGGTTCTTTCTATTACAGACAGTAATCTTTGTATTGCGTGTGTGATAGGCAGGATACACATGTCTTTAAAAAAAAAACAAAACAGTTCATAGGTATCTGCTCTACTTAGTCTATATCCCTGTTTAGGATTTTATCAACTGCATTTAGCAATAAGCTGTGTCTGACTTGAGATTCCTTTTGTTCTCACTGTATTTTAAAATGCTTCATTTCCCTTAACTGCACCAGTTTCATTTTCTCTAACCATATTGGCTATTGACATCTTATTGGTTTGCTTTTATTTCCCGTATTGGTTACATGTGTTTGAACTCATAACTTCTATTTGGCACTGTTAGCTTTCCCATTCCACTGTACTTAATGGGTTTTTATGTTTTCTTTGCCTTTTTAACATACTCTGTCATCAGAAAGACTGAGTTGCTAGTTTCTCTCTTTTTACATTGGTGTTCTCATGGCTTTCTGACCCACCTTCTATTTTGGGGTGTCCTTTTAAGGCAAATAAATGACTATTAATGCACTGCAGAAAAATACTGAATATCCACAACAAAACTGCTCAGCTGTCCTAAAAAAAATTATTTCTCTTGCACATGGACATATGATTTATTTTTTCTTTTACTAACCCAGCAGGCTAGGATTGTGCTTTCAATTAAAATGGCTTAGCTGAAGTAATTAGGATTTGTTGCAATCAGCAAGGATAAACTTGATAAAGAAGGAGACTAAATTATTTTGTAGGGTTTTGTCTTGACCATGTTTTTGTTAGCAAATCTAGCTAAATAGCTTGGAGCCATCATGCTGAAAAGCCAGTTAGCGGCTTCATCAAGTTACAGCTGAATACTGGCACTGTTTGTACAATATTTAATATGCCATAAAACAGTCTTCTCTGTGATACACTGGTCATCCCATGGCCTGTGGCTCAATACAGGATAGTTTGAATAATTATTGAATTAAATATATGTTTTAGAGTGAACTTTTCACTCTGTTCCCAGGCTGTGAATATGATTCTTTCTGTCTTGGCAAGCTCAAATTTCTGTTGCTTTTTCCTCCTTTACGCTGGCTGCTTAGGAATGCCCTCTGCTCCAGCTGCTTTCCAGTCATTCCACCACAGAGCAGCTTTTCCTCTGTGAAATGGCTAACTCATTTAACTCTTCTAGGCTCTCGCCTTTAACTGCAGCAAGGTGCTGTGTATTCACCATCTGCAGGGTTTGCTGTATCCATAAATGCACCCAGCTCCGTGAGCATGGTGGAATTCCACCACGGCTGTGCAGTGGCAGCTGTGGGTTTCCCTGGGTGGGCTGTGCGGTGCTACTGGGTGGCATGCATAATCATGGCATTGCGGGCCATCAGGAAGATGCCTGGCATAGACTTGAAAAGGTCTGTGTGAGCTGCCGGTGATGGCTTCTGTGGACTTCTGGGTACATAGCGGTTGGTGTGGTACAGAATGGGCAATAGAGTCCTATGGGAACACTGGGCATAGCGGCTAGTCTGTATTTGCAGGCCAGTGGGAACAGATATGCAGTGTGAAACAGCTACTGCTCAGGCCTTGACGTCCATGCTATATGCATTCAGGTTGGGTTTGTTTTTTTTTTAACTTCAGATTAGCTCTAGCCTGGGTTTGTGTTGCAGCTGGAGTGGATTTTTAGGCTATGTTCATCTGAAAGGGAGTCAGTTTGCGTGTTCTGAGATACCACAGTGTGACTCAGAGCACTCTAAGTGGGGATGTTTGTGAGGTTCAGTTCAAAAGTGCACTCCTGAGTCAAACGAAGCACAAAGGTATGCTCAGTAAAGTTCTTTGGCACTGCTGCAGCGTGAATGATTACTGGGACTAATTTCTCAGGCTATAAAAGATATCTCTAGTACCCCTGTGTGGCAATTATGGTGCAGCACTGAGACTGCTCTGAAGGTTTTTCTGCCAGGGCCAAGTTAAATTGGAGTTTGTATCTGGTTGTTATTGTTTGAGTTCATAAAATCAAATTGCAGGAATGTAAGTATTTGGGTGTTGGGTGGAAGTTCCTCCAGTTTATAATAATATTCTAAACCCATGACAATTAATCTGCTTAAAAACATATTTGCTTCATAGAGATCTCCTATATATATTATTCTCAGTCCTGCTCCTATAGAGCATCATATCTAATGCTCTCCTTTTATAGTATACCTTAGGTCGCAGCCATGCACACTAAGTAATGCATTATTCACAGGTAGAATAATTGTATAAGAGTATATAACTGAGGATGCGATGGATCCTTTACACAAATGTTATTTCTTGTATCCTTTTCTGTCATAAATGAGTCCTTGCCTTCAAGAATGTGGGAGAACTGCAAGATGCAGGCAGTGGTAATTGTGCAATAAATTGGAGAATAATAGAGGCCTGAATTCGAGACTGGCTCAGCCCTGTGCTTCATTGTCAGAACTGCCATCCTGCTATAAACATACTATGAGACCTGGGTTATGATGGTGTGGTGGATTAACCTTGGCTGGGTGCCAGACACCCACCCAGCCACTCTCTCACTCACCCTCCTCAACAGGGCAGGGGAAGGAAATAAGATGAAGAAGCTTATGGGTCAAGATAAGGACAGGGAGATCACTTGCCAGTTACTGCCACAGGTAAAATGGACTTGACTTGGGGAAAATTAATTTAATTTATTGCTAATTAAATACAGAGTAAGATAGTGAGAAACAAATACAAAACTAAAAACACCTTCCCCCACTCCGCACATCCTCCGAGGCTCACCTTCACTCCTTCATTCCTGACTCTTCTACCTCCTCCCAACCCGAGTGGCACAGCGGGATGGGAAAGAGGGTTGCAATCAGTTCATAACGCTTCATCTCTGCTGCTTCTTCCTCCTCACGCCTTTCCCCTGCTCCAGCATGGGATCCCTCCCATGGGATATAGACCTTCACAAACTTCTCCATGTAGGTCCTTCCCATGGGCTGCAATTCTTCAACAACTTCTCCAGCTTGGGTCCTTTCTGCGGGGTGCAGTCCTTAGGGAACAGACTGCTCCAGCATGGGTCCCCCACGCGCCACAGGTTCTGCCAGAAAGCCTGCGCCTGCGTGGGCTCCTCTCCATGGGCTGCAGTTCCTGCCAGGAGCCTGCTCCCCTGGGGGCTCTCCATGGCTGCAGCTTCCTTCAGGGCATGTCCACCTGCTCCAGCACAGTGGGGCTGCAGGGTGGATGTCTGCTCAGACATGGTCCTCTGAGGGCTGCAAGGGGACAAGCTGTGTCACCATGGTCTCCTCCATGGGCTGCAGGGGAATCTCTGCTCTGGTGCCTAGAACACCTCCTGCCCTCCTTCTTCACTGACTTGGGGGTCTGCAGAGCTCACTCTCTCTCACATTTTTCTTCTCACTCCGCTCTCACAGCTGCTGCACAGTGTTTTTTACCCTTTCGTGAATACATTAACACAGAGGTGCCACCAGCTTTGCTGATGGGCTCAGCTTTGGCCAGTGGTGGGTCTGTCTTGGAGCCGACTGGAACTGTGTCTGACTTGGGGGCAGCCCCTGGTCTCTACTCACAGAGGCCACCCCTGCATCCCCCTGCTACCGAAACCTCGCCACATAAACTCAATACAGATGAGAAATATCTGTCGTCATTGGAGAAACCGCTTGAGGAAAAGAGGATCTTGCACTTCTGTTGATGCAGGGTTTACCATTCTAATCACATATGCATAATCTGACTAAACCCATATGCTTTTTGTTTTATTTTTAACAGTGCTTGAACCCCTCCCCTCAATAACATGCCCACATGGACCTGCCTAAATCTACATACAAATACTCCTTAAATGAGGCCATGTTTCTCTCTCTCCTGACTCCTTGCAGGGCTTTGTTTGTGAATTCCTAAATCTGATGGGTGGATGAGAAGAATACTGATTTGTGTTTAATTTATTTTTAATCAGCTGAGGATTAGTTATGCTTACTTGTGATGTTATCTCTCCGTGCTCGTAAAGAAAGGATGTCCATTCTGGGAATTCCTGGACACTAACACACTGCAGAAGGGAGGATTTGATTTAGTTTAAGTTAATATTTTGGCATGGTACTAAGTGGTTTTTGGGTTTTTTGGTCTTGTCTTTCCTTTTCTCTTTTTCTTTTCTTTTCTTTTCTTTAGTACCAGATTTTTGGAAATATTGTTTTTGTGACTATTTTTCAAAAGAATGTGGTAGCCTTAGTACAAAGTCCATCTTTAATATTAATCTCCTGCTTACCTAATTCTCCAGCTTTCATTTTCAGCTGGATGGACAGTTGCTTCACTTTCGGCTAAAGTTATTGTGTAGAGTTACTGGGGTGTTAAATACCCGTTTTTACCCCAAAGGTGGCTGGGTTTCAACATTAGGATCTCTGTAACAGGATGTTTTGTTTCTGAAATATTTTGCTTTAATGGTGCTTATCCACCTAAGTCATTGTGTTAAATAAAAATATAGCAGGCAAGTTGTAATAGAATTAGCTTTAGTGATAAAAAAAGTTATCTGTACTTTGATGGGAGATGATATCTAGTCCCTTCCCTCTTTAATGTCTGTAAAATGTAAAACTACCCTGGCTGGCTAGGGAACTGGTTAACAAGGAAAGATTTATGGAATGCAAGTTCTGATAGAATTATCCCACTTCGCTAACTTTTAAGAGTCAGTTTAGTTTCTGTAGGAGTGTTAGCTTTGTCAAAATGTTACATCAGGAATTGATACATCTTTTTTGAATGAGATTTAGTAAAAAATGAAATGAACTTCCAGGTTTCTGCAGTTTGTTTCAGAAGTTGGATTGTACCATAGATAGCTTTAAACTCCTATGGATTTTATAGGGAGAACAGAAAAACCTCCTTTGCCAGAGAAGACTAAATTCAATATCTCTGCCAGCATCCTAACTTATTTTCAGGTATTGTGATATCGTCAATATTAAAAAAATATAATCAGCACATTGCTATAGTCATCCCAGACAAGCTTACTTTTTAAGAATCAAACAAATGTGCAGTTGGTGTAGCCTGAGCAACATAATTATGTCACAGATTTATAGGGCAAAAAAACCATATATTGAAAGAGAAATGCAAAAGAAACAATTGAGGTCAGTGACAGCAAAATTAGGACAGGGAGAAAATAGCTCTACTAAATTATAACATGGATTAAAATAATAAAACCTAAGATCGGTTGCTACCTATTTAAATAAAAAATAGGTGTATGGTGCAAATCTTTGTGATTATATTGGATAGGATGCTTGGCAAGTTGTTGAAATACTCATTCCCATTGATTGCAAAACGAGCAATGAAAACAAAAGTAATGAAGTAAGGTCTCTCCTACTGGTAAGGGTCTAACAAATTTTTTGTTTAATCTGAGAGGTATTTCTGCTTCTTTGTTGATGGAAGTGATGGAATAGATATAGAATATTTTGTTGAAGAATTGGATGCTGAGCCTATCAACATTTCTCCAGCATTCTCTCTCAAACATGGTTTGCAAATGTTTTAAATTAACTACATCACCTAATCCTAACCCAAATATGAAAAATCCAAAGTCCTTTATCCAATATAAATAACAGGGCAGATTCTTCTTTCCCGAAAATGTCCAATAGCTTGACTCTTGTGTACTTTTAAGTTGGGTTTCTTATCATGCTGGTACTTCCCGCACCTTTTATGCAAGGCAGAATCTTCCTGAGGAAAGGGTTTTGAATTGGTGATGCTGTTTTCCCTTTCACAGTTGCTCAGTCATGGATTTTTGAAAGCTTTTTACAGATACATGTTTTTCTTGTTTAAACTTTTTGTCCTATTTTTGATCATGCAGCTTTCACTGTTGTCACAGGCTATTTATCTACTGTCTTCTGTTATGAGATATCTCATAGTGAAGCCTTAGATTTGTCACTGAGCAATACCAATTCTTGAACTGACCCTTTCAGCTTAATGGGAGATGCACTTTAACTTGTTGCCGAAATCCGGAATAAAACTCCTTAACAGCAATGAGAAGTTAAGAAGCAGGCACTTCTTTATTGCAGCGCTGGGCACACAGGGAATCACTCCACCTAGTGTGTGCACCTGTCTGGTTTAATCATGCAGGTTAAATACACACCCGTTATACATATTCACTAAATTTCTGGGAAATGTCATACATAATCATCAACTGTCTGATAAATCATTAGCATATGTAAATGTCCCTTTTACGCAGGTGTGGTGATGTCTCTGGTGGTCTTCAGAAGCCCTCTGGTGGTCTTCCATAGTCTTCCTCACTTTGTCCGATAGTTGACCTCTCTTACGTGATTCTGCGCAGTATGATTTTCGCCATCATGTATTAGATTTACATAAAAGTACATTCAATGTTAATTCTTGAATTTAACGTTTCTAGTGATTGGCCCTCAGTCACACCACCTTATCAATATTCTTATACTAAAACATTCATTGGTTAATCTTACTTAATTCCACTAACTGGAATCTTGATCAAAGTGGGGTTTCTAAGCAACAGAACTAAGGTCCATAACGATCTCTCTTAGTTTCTTAGGACAAAACACTACAAACTAACAAATCGGTCGAAGTTTCTATGGTTAACTAATTTTAGACAATACTTATTTTCTTATGACTGTATACAGCACATTTTGTATGTTCCTAAGTTTCGATGACTACATTGCGAGCTTCAAACCCCTATATTCTACAGTCTTTACCTTTTGATCAAACCCAGCTTATATATAAAATTTTAACTTATCAGAATATTTGTAACAAACTCATCGACTTTCCAAACTTGTCTGAAGTTTCAGACAGCTACAGGATATTCTTGCATCGCCATATAATTAGGATTCATTTCAAAGAAGTAAAAGTATGTAGGAGTTCCTCTTGCTGACAATTTAAAAATCAGAGCGGTAAATTTTATTCTAGTGAAATGGTTACAAAACTGGAATAAATTTACAGGGAAAAAAAAAAGCATTAAATAAAAGCAGCAGTTTTGCAGAGAATATGCCTGGTATTAAGCTGTTATCTCACATTGTGTTTCTCTGTAGTATCTTTTGGCAATATCTCAGTCTTCTGCCTCTGTGGCTCTGTCTTTCAAAATGTATTCTGCTCTGGTACCCCTCTCTAATTGCACTTGAACGTTATCAGGATGCTGTTGAGCACTAAAGAGCCTTCAAAGCAGTATGTAGGGACTTCCACTTCCCTTTTGTTCATGCTAATTAAGTTAGGGAAATTTTGTATTGTGCCTTGATTAATTCTGGGAATTTGTGAGAATGCAAATGAAACACTGTTTATCTGGGGCTGAGTTATCTTTTGATACGCAAACACACTTTGATATGCTGATTTTCATTACCACTATTACCTTCCTCTTTGGGAAGGCAGTTGAATTATTCCATCTGACTCCTCCCTGCACAGAAGATGGGACTTCTGTTGCTCACATTTCATAATTGTATACAAATGCCTGTTGTAGCAGTTATCTGAACAATGTTCCTGTTAGTCTAGCAATATCAGGAATTTTTCTTATTTTTATAAGTCTATCTATGATGTATATTAATAAAACAGATGACCAACGTAGTCCTGGATTCTTTTAAATGCAGAGTATGGTTACATAACTGAGAAGTTAACTGATTAATTATACTATGTATTCTTTGCTTATAGTAATATTACTTCTTGGACACCTTAGAGACTAAGGTAACTATGTTCTGCCATGTTCTACAGTGTTCTGAAACAGTAATGAATTATTAAATTAACAAAGTAGAAATGTGGGGAAGAATTCAGTATACAACATTTTTTTTCAAGTTTATACCTCTGAGGGACATCTCTCCTGGAACAGTGGTCTGCGCTTTGCTGGCTGTCTGGACAGTTATTTTTTATGCAGTTTTCTGCACCTCCGAGGGAGCATGCCTCAAACCATGGCACTAAGTTCAGAGTACTTTTATTTCTTCCACCCTCATGGTTGTGTGTGGCTCATGCTTTTATTTACAGACTTACTGGAATCCTGGTCTGAATTTTTATTATGACCTCAGGAAACAGTACTTGAAGATGTCATGATAGGTTTCACCTGCACTGATTTTAACTGCAATTCTGCTGAATCAGTGTGGTAGGGTTTCTTCCTAATGGCAACTCTTTTCATTCATTAAAATACTGCTGTGCTATTTTTGGCCCAATATCCATCTTGCTGCTGTTACACGAAGATGTCTCCTTCCTTTTTTGAAGTCTCTTGCATTTCTTCTTGTACCTTGAACTGTGCTCTGGTTCACTGCTCTGGTGACAGACATGGCTAATGGGGACACAGATCTTCACACCGCCCTTGGGGTACTCATACCTATTATATGAGTCTCCCATTCAGCACTCATTTAAGGCAAAGCCAGTTGTTAAACATCCATGTTTTGCTCTGGAGCCAGAAACTGCTGGCTGAGGCCAGCACTGGTGCAGCAGAGAAGTGCCTGGCACCGACAGCGATTTGAGTTTGTCTGTGGAAGTCTGCAAGCCTGGAGAAGTGAAAGCTCTCATAAAATGAACTGAGAAGTGATGCTTCTCAAATGCCCTGTCAGGCTGCGTATCTGTGAATTGGAGCCTCGAGCAATTCCTTCTGCTGCTGCACATGTTGCAATGGTGGCTTGAGTGTTGGTGCACTTCCTTCAGCTGCCTAATTGGGTAAAAAGTAGGTACATGCCTTTAATACAAATGTATGGATATGCCCTTAGGTCTTGGCATAGCAGGACAGTAATGTATAGGTTTGTTTAGAAAACGTTTTTTTAAATTTTCTGCAGAGCATCTGCTAATGTCAAACCTGAGTATTTTCTTTCAGGTACTTGCCCTCCCTTTCCTCCTCCACAGCTGTCATGGTCCCAGGATACATAGAGATGATCTGCATTCTGCAGGCCTTCATCTTGACTGGTTTGGCTCAATTATGCCGAAGTCTTAACTCATTTTCTAGGGGAGTGTTTGAGTAAAATACTAAATATGGCTATATTTAGTGAATAAGCAGTTTTATAAATGCTTTATTTAGCACATATGTGTTTATTTTTCATGAGCAAGATGCTGTTCGGAGTTCCTAAGGGAACTGTTTAATATTTTTTCTAAACAGATAGGACAGAATTTATGTATGAAAAATATGCACTCATTTGGTTTCTTTGTAGCTGACTTGCCTTTGCATGGTGCTTCTCACTGGAAACACATATGGAGAACTGTTCATGATGCTATTTTAATTCTTGGTTTGTCTTTCAGTATATGTTGAGTGTTCTATTGTAGGGTACAGAGCTAGATAATATGTTCAGTGTTGTGGATATAATAAAGAAGGATCTTGTAAAGCTTTTGCTTTCTAATTATATTCTATCTTAGCCCACAATGTGTCCATACATCTCTTCCTTATCGTGAAAGACACCCTAAACACTAGAAAGTGCCAAGACAAATTAGAGCGCCCCATCTAAGTAAACAACCACATGGTAGAGTCCATATGTTCTAAAATTAGGCTTGTCTATGTTTATAACAGTATATTACTTCTGCATCTAGAAAGGGAAATCAAACCAATTCCCTTGTGTGGAAAGAATCCCATTGAATTTTGAATGACTATTAGCATATTAATCATTTCCTGTGATATTTTTCAGTTTAGTCTTTTGAAGTCACCCCTGGAAGAGGATTTGCTCTAAAATAATGGTATCAAAGACTTTAAATGCATACTGCTTTCAATCATGCTGATGTACCTTTTAAACTGGCTCTTAAGTTAATGCACTGCCCCAGAATGAACTCTGCATTTTATATGAGAAACTGGGATCCAAGCTTTGCGTGCTTTATGGAGGTGACCTGCTACAGAATATGCTTTGTGACATGATTGATTCCCCATACATTCCTCTCTGTTGCCCTTCAGTCCTGCTGTGCTATCATTGCTGGCCCCAGACAGGGTTTTGTGCATTTACAGGGGACAAAACTGATGACCAAGAGACCTAAGGCAGAGGTTGATTCTCCTTGTGTCTCTGGGGTTTTGTGGCAAGGCACACAAAATGATGTCACTGTGTGTTCTGAGGAATACACTGCACCTTTGAAGGGTCAGGGATTAGTTAGATCTGAGACATGGACATTTCCCAGATGGTGAATCTGTGCCAAACCTCACTGATTGCTTCTGTAATCTTTCTCTGTGGAGTTAAGAACCCCAATTGCTGTACTAGTGCTATATTGGTAATAGCAGAAGAAGGCAAAGTTGATGTTATACAGGTGGGACTGATGGATGTACATTGGTTTGGAGTCTAGAAGAACAAAAGTGAACAGCTGAGAATTTTAGTATTCCTCCTTGGATGCCAAGGACTTGTGTGCATCTGGACTGATAGTAGTTAAATGTGGTAGGGTAGAAAACTCAAGGCAATGAGAAGTATGAACTTGGCTAATTATTTTGACCAATTTTGGGGTTAGAAAGGCTGTTATATTTGGATTTAGTTTGCTTATTTTCATTTTTCTAGGAAAGCAATTTTCTGGCTGTAGGACAGATTAATCCACTGAAGAGCATGACAAGTTTGGTCAGAACAGCTGATGCCAGTGAACAAGTTGAGCATTCTGGGATTTGTAGAGATCTGCCCAATACACTTAAAAAATCTAAACATGTACCTGCCTGTAAGCCTTAGCAAAATGTATGGAAAAATCATTTGTGACTACTTTCATTTTTTGACCAGTTCTATTGCTGTGACTTCAATGAACAGCATCTACCTTTCATAAGCAGGCTTTTTGGTGCACGGGTGCCCCTTGTCCTGTCTTGCATTATATTCAACTTTTAGGTAGCAAAAGTCTTGAAAGATTTCAGTTTTTCAAAACACATATACCCTTGAATTGAAATACCATAAATATCTACTTGGCTGTCTCAGTGAAAAGTGTTCTCATCCTGAACCATGACTCTGTTGTCACATTGCTGGCCAAGGTCAGAGAGTAATAATTATAGTGCCAAGGTCTTCCCTCTGGTAGCTTTTAGTTTCAGTAGCAAGTCTGACATTCTGGGCAGATACAGCTGCTGGGCAGAAACCTAATTAGCAGGGCAGTGTTTTATGCTGGGAAAATAGGAATCAGAGAAGTGGTTAACTAAAGTCTCCACTTGGAAATGGGAAAGGTATTGCAGTTTTGTCATCTGATGGCACTTAAAAAGCCAGACTGAAAGCTCTGCTCCTTGTCCTGAGCTGCTTGTATATTTGCTTAAAACTTGTTTTCTCTGAGAAATGTTTACATAATGGGTAAGAAAGTGTTACTTTGTGGGACTTCTGCTGTTCTCTGTGCATGGCAGTAGTCCCAGTAGGAGTGTGTTATAAAAGCCTTTAATATCCTAGTAATCAGTTTTTCTTTAGACTGGAGAATTTGGGTCTGGAAATGTAGTGAAAGGTAAATAAAGCTTGCAGGTCCTAGGTGACAACTTTTGCGTTTGTATGAATTACAGTTTCTTAACAGTTAGTGTCTCAGGTGCACACTTAAGCTTTTCCATAAACAAGTAAGCGTTAAGGGTGATGTCTTGGTTCTCCCATTTTTTCCATACTCTGTGTATTAATTCAGGGCAAGTGAGGAATAACCCACTGGTGGGTTATTGAGTCTTACTTCTGTGAGTAACTCCTACCTTGCCAAGTCTTTGGAAAGGAATTGAGAGCCCTGTGCTTGGCAGGAGGCAAACAGGAAAATGACTTCTGCTCTGCTCTCTCAAATAGGTGATGCTGTCATGCAAAATGCCATTACAGGAAGACTGTCTTGGTCACACTCTGACACAGCTTTCTTCAGTAGTATCTAAGTTTCTAAGATGATGACTCACAAAGTGCTACATGTTTGAACTTCAAGTATATCTTCTAAAAATCAATTGTTTCTGCAAACAAAGTCCTTAAAATGTTGTTAAGATGTCATCTGTAAACTGATACACGTACACTGAGATGGCAACTGAGGGTCACTGAGAGAGCAGCGCAGGTGCACTCCAGCATACAACTTGCACCCAGTCACTTAGATCACACCGATGTAAAATACAAAAGAATCGCTTGAAATAATGTGGAGCTGTTATTAAAAAAGCAATTCATCCTACAACCAAATACCTCTCAAAATGTTCTTTTGCAAAGCAATAACATGATACAAAGCAAGAAATACTCACTAAAAGTTATAAACTTTTGATGTCCGTTTATTTTGAGCATGCATTTCAGCTTCTGCCTGAATATGTCTAAAATGAGAGATTGTTTACTTCTATTTGACATACTATATTTTTCATTTTAAGTTTGCTTTGTAGCACAATGTTGTAAATGCAATGAATGACTCAGTCAATCTATACCTGCAAAAAGCTTTTTAGCATATTTAATCTCTGTCTGTTTGGACATAGCTTAATTTATGTGCTAAAATGCTTGTGTTGTGATATGAATTACGCTAAGAGAAAAAGGACAGTGGTTGAAGCAATCAGACTAAAACTTGGTCTGTGTAATGAGTGCTCTGCAGAAAGTCAAAAACTGTTTGTTTGTTGAATATTTATGTGATCAGATTAAGATGATTCTTTCCCTTCTTGTTGAGGGCAGCCAGCAGTACATTTGACTTCATTATTTATGAGATGATTTTCCAAGTGCCCAACAGAGATGATAAAACCTGAAATCTAGCTACATTTTTGCCACCTCATTCTTCCTGTGTATTTTGTTTCCTAGTTAAAAGGAAGGCAAGGTATAGGAACTGTCAGTGCTAGTGACAACAGTTGGACTTACCACTTAAAGCCAGACAGGCAGAACTGATTTTCCAAGCTTGAGCAGTAGGTGAGTAAAGTACACAGAGATGCTTCTGGCTCCACTGCTGCTCTGGCAAGAGGGAGTTACTCTGACCACTCTTTTTCTTCCCCATAAAGCTGCTGCAGCAAAGTAAACACACAGTTACTATGTGAGTAAAATCCCCAGTGGACTGGGTTCTCTTGCCTTGTGTCTCTGTTCTCTCCTGTAAAATGTGCCAGGCAATTGGAGTTTAATCTAAGATTTCTCTTGTGTCTTCATCTACTCATTCCTTAATTGGTCTAGCCTGCCAACTGGATACTCATCCACACTGGCAGCTTGTGTGACATGCATGATTATCCACCAAGAACTAGATAGAAATTGCCAAATCATTTCATAGAGTTTGCTGATTAGCCACCTGCTTAACATGGCTTTCCTCACAATTGAAATGACTGTGGTGCTGGTGGTAGTATAAAAACTTCTGTGGAATAGTGGAGAACACTGCCAGGACTGCTTAGATTTGATCTGCTGAGCTGTAGATACAGCACTGAACTAAGAAATATTTGCTTGATGAATAGCACATATATGTTTTTTGCCACATAATGTTTGCCACTTGTTTATCTTCATCTGAAAGATGTCAGCAAAATTTGAAGTGGAGACAAAGAAATGTTTTAATTCAGCTCCAGTTCTAAAGCCAGTGTAGGTGCTTCTGGGTTTGAATGAGTAATCCCTCTTGATTGGCAAGAATTTATGTAGTTATGGAAGAAAAAGCATGTTCATAGTCAAACACAGTGTTATAGTGAGCAATGCTCCAACCTCATTTTCTTCTAGTTTGTCTATATTGCAAGACAATCCTTGAGGATAATCATCCAAAAGTGTTTGTACACAGTCTATTTACAAAAACATAAAATTGTTATGTCTGCAGTGAGTAAAGAAACAGAAAGAGATTCTATTTTATATTAAGTGCAAGAAAGTGAAATACTTGGTTGTAGTAGTCAGTATACCAAATGATGCCATTTTAAAAAATGTCGTGATGATTTGAGAAGCAGATCAGCAATACTACTTAGGCATTTATATCAGGGAATGCAGGTGAGATGAAGATTTGCTAGAACTGGCAGGCCGTAATGGACGCAAGGAATATCACACCTGATTGCACCACATCACACACCTATTGAGTAAAGCATGGGATAGAAGTGTTTGTTCATTCCTTCTCTAATGGGAGCCTGCTGATGGGGTGCACTGGTGTTTGGCATGGGATTTTTTTTTTGTTGCTTCTGAAACTCTTCCTGGAGCCTTTCTGTAGGTTTGTCAGAGCAGTTAGTGGCTTTAGAAGTTTACATGCTATCTCTCTGTGCCTTAGTGAGCCACAGTGTGTTGGTTGTTCCTGATACCTCCTGTCTGCATGCAGGACCCAATGCTGTTATCTCTGAAATCAAAGCAAAAAATTGCATTTACTTTCAAGGAAACAGAATATGGTTCGACTTTGTTTGGTTTTTTAGTAATACACAATGTATAAAGCTAAATGCATATGGAGTATCTTCACATAGGCAAATAAGATTCAAATATAGATTGTACTACAAATAGGACGTCTTTGATTATGAGATGAAATACAGGTAATCTCTTTTGGCTTCCTCTGAAAATTGAAAATGATTGTTCCCTATTTGAAAGGCGTCAGTTGAAGAGCAACCAGAACAAAAGAATTGTTATTCCTGTCTAAAATAGAGAATTATTGTCAGGCTTTTGTGATCATCATGAAAATCTGTTTTATAAAATGGTACAGCTGTCTAGATGATACACTAAGATATCTTGCTTTGTTTTTTTGAGGAAAGAATTATCTCCCTTTTTCCTGACCACGTTTTTCTTTTTTTTACAGACAATATATTTATCTTGGTTTTGCTTTTTGCCTGTGTTGCAGATGTTAATGGTTTAATTCTGACCTTGCTTAATCTGGTTTTACATAATATTGAGTAGATTTGGTCTCAGTTTACACCTGAGACCAGAAACTCATGAGTGTGTTGAGATCTACAATTGAGCCTATTGAGAAGTCTGAATACTGAACCAGCCACGAAAGCAGCTGCAAAATTCATTAACTCTAATCAAACCAGAAGGCCTGTCAGAGGCTTCAGTAGTCACTGAACTTGTTTGAATTGTAGCGGAAAGTCAGAAGCCTTTCTGAGTACTGTGACATACTTACTCTGTGGTAGAAGTGCTGCTGATGAACCAGCTTCTCTAACTTGAAAACAAAGCAGAAATATAACCAGTCCACAACTGCATTTTGTTTCCCGATCAAAACTTAGTTTTGATGTTTTAAGTGAGCATCTTGCTGCTGGGAATTTGGCTTAAGGTACACAGTGACTTGTAAGTGGGCTTCTCAGGGGAATCTGATGTTCTACACATGAATGGTAAAAATATTTTCAGCGAGTGTTTATGCCAGCACTGAAATTTTTATAGTTTATGCAGTCCTGGAAACAGGAGGAGACTGCTGACACTCGCAGTCATGTTCTCTGGTGCGATATTTCACAGGAAAGCAAGAGCGTCTGTTATCTGCTATATGTGAAGTAGTTTAAATGTGGAAGAACTACAACAACCGTGTCTGCAAAATCTCCCTTTATCCAGTTTCAGGAAAGGGAGCATTGCCACTTGTTGCCATTTTGTGCATTTTGGTTGAAAAGAAAATATTCTGTTAGTCTCCATAAGAGCCTGAAACAGTTTCTGAAAACCTGCCTGTCTTCCCTGTGCAGAGAGAGAAGGATTCATTGCTACTGACTCTACTCCTGCTGTGGCTAAAAATTAGTTCTCAATGTCTTGGTGAGGTGTCTTCAGACTCTTGATCTGCTGTTTAAGTTCCAATGTTGCAGGGAAGCCTACATTTCCCTCACCTTTTTTCTCTGTCTCAGTGTTTGCTCCCCAAGTTTAGTCCTTGTGCCTTTTTCTCTAGGGATAAAATTTTACAATTCATGTACTCTTAGTGTGAGCCAAGGACCTTGATAGCCTGTGTTGCAGGCAGGAGTTCAGCCAAATCTTGCCTCCCCTGCTTATATCTTTCAAAAAGATTTTGGTTAGTAGAAAATATCTGATCCTCTCCAAAGCCATAAATGCAAGGTATTGTGGATTTTTCATTACCTTTTAAGAATTATGAGCAACATATGATATTTTTGTGTCTGAAACCTTGCCTGTTGATCACTTGCAAATTCAGGTGCTTAGACACTCACATTACATTTCTGTGCCAGATTCATCTTCCCTCACATCACTGCCAACTTTTTCTTAATGATAGGAAGTCCTTTCAAACCTGGCAACAAATCTTCTGTGTCCCTGTTTTTGAGTTTTAATCAAACTCAGAAAGGTAAGCTAACTTTTTTTTTTTTTTTTTTTTTTAAATTGTGACCCTGGCATTAGTCTTTAAAAATCAATTGTTAAGGAGTGGTTTGTCTTGAACCTGATCTTTTCCTCCTTGCTTTCTTCCCATGGACCTCTGTTGAGGCAAACCATTCTTATAACAAACATTCCATTATTGAGGATAATACAGAGTATACAGGAATTGTTACAGAATATACCAAACCCTATCAGTCATCTTAGTCATGCTATAGTGCAGTTTTATGTAGAACAAAACTTCGTCTAGCACTTAATATTAATGACTTAATGTTTTTCCTTAAATACACCTGAGTTTGAGAGTTAGGTTCTCTAGTTTAATTTCATGTCATGTGTCAGCATAACACTATGAAATCTATGTGATGCAACATGAACTAAAGATGACACCATGTTAAATTCAGACCTGTATGTCTCTACATTGGCAGTTTGGCAGGTGCATAGAAATCTGAATGTCTGGGAAAGTTTCTAGATATATTTTAGTGTAATTGGTCTAGTTTTATTTCTGAGATAATAAGTTGAAGTTTGTTAAATCAGTTTTGGAAAATTCAAAGATGGAAAATAGATATCCCCTAGGAATTTCAGGAGTGTTAATGAACCAGGCTATAAAAACAAGGATGGAGTTCACATCCTATGTTAAACCAACATAATAAGGGGAATTTTATTGTAATTGTAAACTGTTGGTACATGGTTTACCTTAGGACAGAAAATAAAACCTGAAGTGGGGCTACTGATCTTGGTTTGCTGGAAAGGGTCCACCTGCATGGAATGCAAGACAGGTGCCCAAAACCAAAGGATAGCAAAGTTATTTTGTAGAATGAATTGTTTCATCCACGTACTATAAAGCCTGTTTTAAGCCACTCTTGTGTGTTTTGCTTTTTATGCCACCTGAAATTTTATAGACACATTTCCCACCACTTACCAGTATTACTCCATACTATAGGCTTGCTGTTAGACTCTGAGAGCATAGCAGTGGCAACATGAGAAGGCAGAACTGCTGGAAGGTGGGCTGCTGTATGGAGCTGTATTACAAGTGAGGTGTGCACAAGGAGCTGTTGAGCTCCTCGTTGTCCTAGGACATGGTCCTCCTGGGGCAGGGTGAGTCAGGCTGGAGGTGTCTGCTCCTGCGTGTTGCTTCCTAGAATTCAGCAAGCCTGTGTTGCTCAGGCTCGTACAGAAGTTTCTACCTGGTTCACTTTCCAGTGGATTTACACAATTTTTCAGTTGTGAATGTCATTTCCTCCCCTGTCAGTGTAACTTTTCTGTAGAGGATGACAGTGTTTAACTGGGCTTGAAAAGCAAAAGGAACCCTACCCTTTTACTGCATTACAAGCTCATATTACCCTGATGTCACTTGAAATATTCGTGCTTCTCAATAAAATTTTGATGGATGTCTTTGGATCTCCAATTTAGCAACTTTGCATTAGGTTATTAGTCTTCAGATTTTGACGGGACTGTGAATATATTTTACAGTTCTCATCTGTGCTGAGATCTCTAGGGTCCCATGTAATGTCCAGAGAAATCAATAAAAAGACTTTTGTTAATGCTTCCTGTTGGATTTGGATCCCTACATTTGAGCATACATGTATTTTTAGGCCTCATGTTTCCTTGTTTTTAGGATTTTATAATATAGGAGTTGTCAGATGAGATAAAAACAAGGTCCCCCTTTCTCTACACCGTGTCTCTAGTGATAGTCAGGACCACCTTTTTGAAGGGAGAATATGAGAAATGTTGATGGAGCAATACAAGAATAGCTTGCCCCAGAGGATTTTGCTTCCTCCTTACATCAGTGAGAAGCTGAATAAAGACTTGAAGCAGGAGAACTTACATTCGTCAAAGTTTTAAATGTTCTTATTACTAAAAATAATTTTTTTCCCATCTAACTGGGGATAGTTTTCCCACTATCCAGTTTCCTCCACTCTTCCCCTGCTGCTAATTAAATCCTCTTCATCTGTCAGTAACAGAATGTGAGTTTTTCTTAGTATCCTACATAAACTGGTTAAATTCTATTTATTTTATACAATGTCCTGAATTGTGCAGCATCATTTGCATTTCTGTGTAACTTGTTTTGTTATGCATACTTTCCTTAATTACTTTTTGGGCTATGTATTTTTTCATAAGCACGCTTTTTATACTTCTTAGCTTATATTTACAGAGCTTTGCAAATCACAACACGTTTCACGCAATCTGTCTCTGCTTCTGCTGAAGAACAGTTACTGATTTGATAGGAGGCCAGCACTTTTAAAGTGGGTAATAAAGTCAGGCTCTTAAATCTCTCTATAAACAGGTGAATATAGGTTGGCTAGTTTCTAAGATATTTGTGCTCTCCTGTTGGTGTAGTGATAGCTCTGGATATATGGAATTTGAAGGACTTCTGGTACTCCTGTACATTACAGAACTTAGAGCACCAGAACAAAAATGCCTGCCCTTGGCTTACACATGGCTGTGCTTGAGAAGACAACATCGTGCATTCTCACAAGCAGCTGTGAGAGAAAACTTGCAGCTCAGCCTGTGTGCCAGTGCAATAGCTCTTGTTCATGAACATCAATTGATGAATTAGTGTCCTGTATGGAAAAGACGAAATTTAATTATATGCTGCTTTGTATTTCCAGTAACTGACCTTTGGGAGTGATCTGAATCCCCCATGTGCTTAGTGTCTCAGTTTCCTGATAAACCTAATGAAAGCTGATGAAGGTATGATTCACAGTTGTCATTTTTATGCAGTAGAGGATGCTGATGGGAATCCAGTGGCGGCTCTGAGAAGAAGTGAACAATACATAAGTCACTGTTGTGGCCACTGTGGTGTGTTTCAACAGGAGTCTCCCTGCTTTCCATCTCCCAGGGTGCTGCTATTCTTTGCACAGACCATCTTCTGTCAGATGCTCTAGTGATGGGAATGTGCTGCTCATCTCTTTCCCTCCCTCCTTGCTGTCTGTAGCCCCCTTCTGTGTTCCACTTACTGCCTGTACTGCCATCTAGCAAGCAGCAATCTAGAGATGAGTCAGTTTTTGCCTTACTGCAGGTTGTTGTACATTCTGGGTATATCTACTCCAGGTCTGCTGTGTCTTATAAGTGCACATCAAAGCAGAGAAATCTTTCTGGTTTTATGTAAACTAAATAATGTATGTGGATTAAGACTTATTTTTTAAGTCTTTTTTAATCACGTAAGAATTGACCACACATGGTTGAATTGAAGGTTGATCTAGCCCAATATCCTGGGGTTTTTTGATCATATCCAAAAAAGGATGCTTGGAGAAGAGTCCAAGAACAGGACAATGGTGGAGTGAGACTCCCTCAAGAATACCTTCCCTGTCGCTAGAGATTTGTGGCAACTGAGACTGCTAATTAATGGGTAGCTTCTTATTTCTACTTTGTTGATGGTTAAGTTGGTACTATGCTACACACAGAAGTTAAAGGAGCATGGTTTAGCAGGGAACCTCATCATCGAGATTGATTACATGTACATCAATATACTGGTACTGGTATTTCTTACTATCAAAGGAAGACCTTGTCTGATAAAACAAGGTGTGGTTGTTCACTTGTTTTACAGAAAATTGATTTCTGCTTCAGAGAAACTTTGGATCATGTATTTTTCAGCTTGTTCAGAACAAATACTTCATTATTGTCTTTGATCTTGTTGTCACAGGCCATGCAATTCAAAAAGTGTGGGCTTTTCTAAAGGAGGAAAAAGTTGATCAGAAGAGCCTGAGAGTACTGTTGTAAGACAGAGAACAATGCTCTAATCGTGTTTTGTCTTTTTCACATTTGGACATTGAATTTACCAGACACCTGACTTCTTAATCAGATCTAAAGATTATTTTTTTTTTCAATTAAAATAATGTCTTGGAGCTACATGGCTTCAAAAAGGTCATGTTGTAGAGTCTTATGCAGAACAACCCTCAGTTGGTTCTCTATTCATTAATTCTGCAGAAGCACATTTTTTTTAAAGACAGGACAGAAAACATTTTTTACATCCTCACATCACTGACAGCTTGTGTCCCACAGAGCCAAAAGTGGGCTCATGGAGTGAATGGACAATGCCTGGTGGACACTGTCAGTGGCACAAATATGTTCCTTTACTCTTCTGGTTCCAAATTTGGTTTACACATAGTATGCAGCTCCCAGCATTTTCTATGTGAAATCTGTGTGGTATGTTCATTTTTCTTCTGTTTTCTGCCAGGAAAACTTTTCTGGTGAGTCTTGATCATCTCTATCACAAAGGTTTCTCCTTCAGTCCAAGCTTTTTCTGGAGTTGATGTGTGCTTCTGGGTTACCCAGCAGGCATTCCTGGATTGTCTCTCATTTTACAATACTTAAATGCCAGATGATAACCTTCTTCAGCCAAGTTCTGCTTCTCTTCTGCTGATTTTCAGTCTGCTAGCATTCCAGCAAAGTCTGAAGAAACTTCTGGATTGATCTGTTTTGGGGGATTTTCTTTCTTCCTTCTCAGCTTACCCTTTACTGTGTCTGTTAAGAAGCTGTAATTCAGTCCTGTGTCCCCATGCAAAGGGGCTGGCTGCCACCCTGGTATGTGTTTCCCACCAGAGGTTTCAGGAGCAGTGATCTCACCCCACTTGCATTTCCATGCCCAGATTTCCTGAAGAGATTGCTTGACACTGGATAACTTGCATTCCTGCCAGAAGTACAACCAGGGGATGCAAGGATGGCTTAGGGTTTTATTGCCTCTGAGCATCACACACTGCTCTGGCCAGGAGCACAGTGCTGGAAAGCAGCCCCAGCCTCTGGACTGCCAAATCTCTGCTGGCTGCTCTTAATTAACCTGTGCCAGAGCTGCCAGGTAACCTGCAGCACCTCCCCAGCGTAAAATCTGGCTCAAAGAAAAATAATATGCTTACCTGGTAATGCTTGAATGGTTAAGCTGTCAATGTACAATTGTTCTGTTTCATTTTTTCCTTGTTTCTTCCAATTTCTTTTACAGAAGCACCATTTGACTGCAAGTGAATGGGGATTTTCGTCAGGAGCTATTCTTTCACCAGCTGTCTGTGGCATTTTAATTTAGAGCTCAGCCTCATTCAATCCTAGCTATGAGTCCATTTAGGAAACACTTAATTTACTTTGAATATATCAAAATTATGATGCTGCTGTTTTGTGTAAATCCATGAAAACTGTTGACTTTAGAGGGTCAACAAGGGTCAAATACTGGGCCTGTTGTCTTGCCATAAGAAGATTTTTTTTAATTTTTTTTTTTTTACTTTATTGGGGTTTTCCATAGGAATGTAAAGCATGACTTTTGCTTTCGAACTTTATTAGTCAGAGTTTTTTCATTATCACTTTAGAATTTTATAAGATAGCAAAATAATGTACGAGTAATTTATTCAGTTATCAAGTTTAACTCTCATAGGGAGTTAATGAGCAAAGTCCTCAGCAGAGCTGTGAATCTGTTTATTTTTGCAAGATAATAGGAAAAGCAGTTGATATCTTTTCCATGCTTGAGCAGTTTTGATTAGCAGCTTTCAGATGTGGATTACCTGCACTTGACAATAATTGTTTCTGCCTTTTGCCAAGTTTTTGCCCAGGTTCATTGGGCCCTACTTCTCTAATCCAAAGCAAATGGTAGTTTTCAGATGCAAAATAATATGTAAGAGATCAAATCCCTGAGAAAAATGTAATTTTATCAAGAAGGAAATACCTGTTGTGACAAAAATTGTCAGCAAAATGATATGTTGTGAATAAAATTGTGTCAATATGTGAAAACGGTATAACTAAAATTTAGTAACACAGCAACTGGTTGATATTCTGTGTTTGATCACAAACATATTTTATAATATTTCCCTTGTTTCATTGCAATGAGAGTATATTTGACTGGAATGCACATGTTGTTTATCACATATATTTATCATTTCTGTCAGCCAAAGATATCAGTGACATTAAACTGACATGGGTAAATCAACAAGATATATATCCCTTTCCAAGCAAATTTACACTGTATCTAGTAAAATAAAATCCTCTGAAGTCTGAGTTGTTAATTCACTTTATTTGCCCAGAGCTTTAATGCAATTCTTGGTAAACTTAGAGGTGCAAAATTGTGGACCACTGTAGAATAGCAGGTTTACTTTAATTTCCTGACTTGTTATGCAGATAACTTAGGGCTGTACATCTGAGTCTGCAGCCATTCTGTGGACTGTATGTTGTATAACTTTTAAACAGAAAATATTTGCATGAAGAGTTAAAAGCAATTGAAAATATTACTATATATTAGTGTGTTATCTTTAAATTCATTATCCCAGCTTATTCCAGTCAAGAAAAATGCAATTTCAAGAATTAAAGGCATACATTAATAAAAGTATCATTAGTAGGTAATGCTGAAAAGTCAAAGTGATTAACAAGAAACATTGACAAATAACAGTTTTCTGTTTTCCAAATTTTTCTTGTAACTTCTGTCTTAAATCATCAGTTATGGAGAAATGTTCAGTGGCTATGATGGAATATTTATTTATTTATAGGAAAAAAGGTGTTATGTAGAGATAGATGAATTTAGCAGCCTCAGAACACTGTGTACACTGTAAAGGTGACAAAAGCTTGATGTACTTCAGTTTGACATTGCATGGGAGAAATTTACCAAGAAGTGTTCTGGCAGCTTTCTTAGACACCATGATTATAAAGTTTGAGATTCTTTTTTTTTCTTAAATTGGTGCATAAAAGCAATTCATCTCTCCAAGATTTGCTTGTGGAAAAGAAAAAAAGTTTTCCAGTGAAGAAGCTGAATCATTACAGACTATGGTCTCCTATGTGGTTAAGGGGAGCCAGCATTAATCTGCTGAGAGAGGCCAGTAAGTAGCTTGGTTTGTGTATTAATTCATTTCTTCCAGATGGTTATTTCTTGTCCATTATTCTTCCACGGCAATGCAAAACACCCAGCACAGGCCTGGGCTTAAGAGTAGTCTGTCCTTCAGTAAAAAAAATATTATAAAATAGGAATAGATTCACTCCCTCCCCCCTTTTTTATTTTATGTTATTCAAAAAGTAACTGGAAAATACTAGATACCAGAAGTGTATGAGAAAGAGCAAGCTAGAACAGATCTGAGGATGGGCATTCATCTAGAGACTCTGACCCTGTGAAACGTGAAGGGCTGATCACTTAAAATCCCTTCCTGCACCCCCCACCCTCCAGTTTTGCTTGTGGTCTGCGAGATGTCTCAGTGTTAGCATCTAATCTCCAGTGAACACCTTGCAAGCTCTGCAGCCTGGCAAAAGGTGCTGCTTTTGTTTCAGTGACAGCACTATGAATCCCGGGTTTGCTTAGCTTCTCGCCCACTGGGAGGACCAAGGCGGTAGCTGCTGGGGGCTGGCGACACTGTCAGCTGCATGAAGCATGGACCGTGGTGAATGCACCCATGCTTTGGGAAGGGGAAGCAGGAGGAGAAAGGATGCTGCTTGGAGAGGCATGGTTGGGGTAAAGAATAATTTTCACATGCCAGCTTCCTTTTAAAGGGGGTTTTCTAAATTTCCCTTTCAAGGGATGAGGTGGGTTTGCACAATTCACAGCCAGAAGACCAACTCACTTCCAGCATCACCTGCGCAGCGGAAGCTGGGATATGTCTCCACAGGAGAGTGGTTTGATACCTAATGTGTGACTAGTCAGATTTCTGAGGTGCGGGTTGGGACAAAGTTTGAAAAAAGATGAGTCTTCTGGTCACCTCCAATCAAGTCTGGAAATGAGGGGAAGGAGTGCTATGGCCTGGTGGGACTTTGCCACATGTGGCAGCATCTGTGTTATACATTGTGTCTGCAAGCTCTGCCACTCCCCCTGCTGTTCTGGTTTTGGCTGGGATAGAGTTAATTTTCTTCATAGTAGTTAGTATGGAGCTATGTTTTGGATTTGTGCTGAAAACAGTGTTGATAATACAGGGATGTTTTGTTTACTGCTGAGCAGTGCTTACACAGAGCCAAGGCCTTTTCTGCTTCTCACCCCACCCCACCAGCAAGTAGGCTGGGGGGGACACAAGAAGTTGGGAGGGGACACAGCTGGGACAGCTGACCCCAACTGACCAAAGGGATATTCCAGACCAGAGGATGTCATGCTCAGCCTATAAAGCTGGGGGAAGGAGGCAAGGGGACATTCAGCCTGATGGTGTTTGTCTTCCCAAGTAACCACTAGGCATGATGGAGCCCTGCTTTCCTGGAGATGGCTGAACACCTGCCTGCTGATGGGAAGTGGTGAATGAGTTCCTTGTTTTGCTTTGCTTGTGTGCATGGCTTTTGCTTTACATATTAAACTGTCTTTATCTCAACCCATGAGTTTTTTCACTTTTACTCTTCTGATTCTCTTGCCCATCCCACCAGGGGCAGGGAGTGAGTGGCTGTGTGGTGCTTAGTTGCTGGCTAGGGTTAAACCACAACACCTGCGTTTGCACAGAGGACAGAGCTCCACTATTTCTCTTCTTCCATCACTCCCAGTACAAGGAGGAACTGGAGCCAGAGAAACACCTGCACTGCTTCCTGTGAGCCCCACTTTGCCCTAAAGCACAGTGAGGGCAGGGACATGACTTTGACGTTGTGAAGGAAATCTCACCCCCCATTCTAGCCATGGCCCATAAGGCTACAGAAAAGGAATATGGCCTTTTAAACATTTTGCTTTCATTGAATTGACATTTTCTTATGGAAAAGAGAAGATTTCTGACTCTCTGTAGTCCCTACTGCAATCTCGGTTTGCTAACATTGTGCAAAACAAGTAGGAAATGTGATATCTGCTGCAAATTACTTAGCCTCAAATTTAATACAGTGTACAGTGACATGAGTTCATCTCTTAATGTGCTCTGCAGGGCTGAAAAATACTTCAGATGCCTGAATATAGCATTGCAGCAAGTTCTGCTGACAAACACACATTGCTATTCTCATATTTAATCTAATACTTCCTCTGTGACAGAAAGTTGCTTTTCCAAGCTGTGAATCCTCCTGGTCTGGAAGATACAAAAATAATATTTTTATGGGAACAAGGTCTCCAAGACCTGCCAATAAATCAATCGCAAATAGTAGTTGGATTTTTTGTTCTAATACATTTGATAGATGAAGTGGAAAAATTCACTAAGTTTCTGTTTAGAATAAATCATCTTTTCAAAAGCCTGACCTTTCTGATGAGAAGATATTTTACCCTACCAGAACTTTTTGTGTAGGTGCAGTCCAAGTGTTCTCAATCAATTGCAGTAGTTTTCTAATTTAATAGACCATCACTGGGTCAATGTCACATTTATAACCATTATCTGAAGATGTTTCTTCCTCTTGTCATCAGGGGAAGAAGTTATCTTCATAATATTTACATGATTTAACCTTTTAATTTTTGTTGTAGTAACCCTGGACATTTTACTCCGGAAAAATCTGGGAACTTTATTTTGACTTCTGTGTTTGGAGTACAGGACTAGAGTTGATAAAGTGTTTGAAAATTTTGTGGCAATTGATACAATCTGCCTTGAGGTTTTTGTTTGTTCTAGCAGTCTCTTAGTTTTAATAAATTGGATAAGACTGTCTAGAGCGTGACTGGTAGAGTAGCTCCATCTGCAATGTATCTTGAATTACCATTGCCCCGGGCATCTTGTGTATCCTAAACAACTCCCTAACAAACACGCGGTGATGCAGTATTGCCAACTTTTCTGTTTCTGTTCTCCTGATTACAGGTTTGCTGCATAGTAATTACAGCTTCTCATTGAAATTGTAGCAACTTTGAATAGCAGCGGGAAAATTCCTAGTGCTGCCTCGTACAGATCACTTGTGGATTCCTAATGCCAATATACTTGTCTTTGGAAAGAGAAACTTAATACCTGTCTGTAATGCATTACTTCTCAAAATCTCATTTTAAAAGAAAAACATAATGCATTTAACAGTCCTTCATAGTGTTTTGTGCTGTTAATTATTGGAAAAGCTATGGTTTATTGTAAATCTCTGGAACATTTAATTGTATTCTGTGTTTTTGCTGATAGAGTCCAACAAAACATATGACTATATGCCCCATGGGCACCCCTTGTACCACAATGTCATGTGAACACGGTATTATGCTGCAGATGAAATACCATGGCTGTCACCAAGCACGCTAGCTTGGGTTAGCATGGCAAAACATCTTCCAGCTTAGAGCAGGCTCTTGTCCTGCTGATTAGGAGGATGGATGTGGCCCCAAATAGCTTCAGTCTATGTTTGCTATCAATAAATCGGATTGCAGATTTTTTGTGGTAAGAAAATATGAGTGAACAGAAAAGCATGTAAAGATGTGCAACATGTAGGCAGATGGTGTATGAGCTATTTCTACCACAAGGCAGGAAAAAGCCATATTTTGGAGCATTTCAGGTTGTAGAAGAAAATAATGGCTATTCATTGCCAGAAAAGCAGACACTATTTGAAATTTAAACCAATTCTTCCCCTCTGTTCATCAGCCAAACAATAGTCACTGTCAGACCAAGGTGCCTCAGTGATGTAGATGGACAAACAAAACCAAATGAAGAAGAAAAAACATTCATGTAGCTGGAAGATTTGGAAGTTCCTGACATCCTGAAAGGAGAAGGGACAGTGTGATATAAAGTGGGGTGCAATCAATCCTTGCAGACAGGATCCAGCTAAGGCAGAGGAATCATCTGCTGCAAGCTGACAGACTGCCAGCCCAGTAATGGGGTTCCTAAAACTCTTCCAGTTAATACAAGGTGCCAGATTGTTTTAAACTTTGGGAACTGAGAGTCCTAGTTAATTTATGTCTTCTGTTCTCTGTTTCTGAGGACTGTGGGGTCAAAGTACATAATTTTGACAGAATGAGAGGAAAAAACCCAGTAAGATTAATATTCAACACCCGTATTCACAGTATTTAGTACTAGATGATAGATGCTACATGAATGTGTGAGAGCTGATGTCAAGGATGTATGAATTTAAACTTAAGAAGGACAAGGCTTCATTCTAGCACATGTGTTTGGTTCAGCTTTTTCCTCTGTACTGAAGTAGTTGGGAGCAGGCAACAATGAGGACTGGCGAGTCTCTTTCTCTCAAATTAGCACAAATGAGTGAGAACATATTCCAGCACCCACCTCTCAAGTTTGCACTGAGAATTTAAATAGTCCTGAAGCATTGTTGGGAAAGCACATGATGGAAAAATACTATTTCTAGTTGTGAAAAACTGCTTTCAGCAGCAGCTTTCCATGCTAGGTGGTGTTAAAAGTCAGTGTGGGGTGGATACTAATTAGGGTGGGGATCACACGGGTACTTGTCAGGGGAACATACCCTAAAAAAGCTGTAGCTAGACAGGAGTGAGATTGTTGGTAGCTCAAGAAAAGTTCCTGCAACTTGGTCTGTCTGTAGTGTTTGTGATGGCTCAAAGGGCTGTGCGTTTGACTGAACATGGAGCTCTGTGGAGCTGGAGATGCATCCCTCAGGTTTGAAGTTATGTGGAGAAGGAATAGGCACTAAAAGCAAGTTTTGGGGGCCTATTTTGCTGAGGAGCTGTTGAGTTTCTTGTGGATGGGGGAAAAGACTGTGTGTGGTTGAGTGAGCTGGGTGGGCTGAGATGAGTTACTGGATTGTTTATGGGCAGATTTAGACACGAGTAGAGAACTTGTGTGCTCAGTATCCTGATGTATAGCCAAGAAAAGTATTGAAAGCATCTGATATATTTATATTAATTGAGAAACAGGTTGCATTAACCAAGTATATATGTGATAGGTATTTAGTGAGCTGCTGTATTTCTCATTTAGCCGATTCCAATAAGTTAACCAAATAATTTAAAAGAGTCAGAAAGCAGGAGAGAGCTCATACCTATATTTTTGGGGCTGACTTCTACAAGATGAAGTGTAATGATGGTAATTAACTTACAGTTGCCTTTTCTGCTTTGCTGGAAGGTTGTGTTCTAGGAGAGGCTATCACACTGTGTGTGTTAATGAATAAATCAGAGCAGAAACAGTTGTACTCTGCAGCTCTATTATGGAACATGATTTTATGGTAGACTCAAGATTTGATACATCTAACAGCTGCTTTTACTTGTGCCTTAAAAGAAATGCCTCTTTACTGTACCTTAATGCATAAGGTGCATTATCCTCTTCCTCAGAGTGCGATGTAACTGTGATCTCAATCCCCTGAGCATGAGCAGACATCTAGCATGGAGTAAGTGACTCCATGTTTGTGGAGGAGTGTATCCATAGGTGCTCCTTGTCCAAGGTCTGTTGGACCTGCTGCAGTTATAGTGGAGATAATTGGAGCAATGGCTGAAATCTGCTGGTGCTGGGAGAAGTAGAAAAGAGAATCACCAGGGTCCCTCTCTAAGATCTAAAGTGGCCAAGAAGTTTGTGATGAGCCAAGAGATATAGCATGAACTCTTTTGGGGGGAAGGGTTAAGTTTTTATTCACCTCAGACCCTTCTTGGAAAACAAACTGTCTCTGTGCAAGAGAGATGTAGAACAACAAAAACCTGCATCTTGTTTTCTAGGCTGGCTTTGTCAGTTTGTAAAGCTGCAATACATGAGTCCATGGGCAATTTCCATTTTTCTTGAGCAGAATACTGGGTTAAAGACTGCAGTTTTCCTCTGGGAAACCATGGATGCCTCCTGTGTCTTGCTGTAATTGTAGCAGCCATCTCTGGATTTTGCTGCTGTTGTTAATTCAGCCTTTGCCTGCTTGCTTGTAGCTTCAGACATTTCTATCTGGATTAACATTTTTGAGTGAAATGTTTCTATAAATGGCAGCTTTATGGTAAGCAAAAGTATGGACTTGTCTGCAGGTGTATTAGTTCAATGCCAGAACTGGGCTATGGAGGTTTTGAAAGCTAAGCATTGCACTTTTCCAATATGTTTTTCATTTTCAAGCAATTTGAATATGTGAAACTAGGTTTTGCCTTATTGTTTGATGTTTGTTTGTTTGTTTGTTTTTAAAATAATGAAATTTATTTTAAATTGTTCATTGCTTTTTAGTACCTCATGAACTTTGTCTTGTGGTATGAATCTGTCCTCTTTGCTAACTTCTTGCCTCTTTAAAATTTTGAATGAAAAAATTAAGAGAAATAGGAATGTTCTGGAAACTATGGTTCTGCCTTTTATTTAAAAGGGGCAAACATATTAGCATGCCCTAGGCATTTACTGTTCGTAACTGTAAGCTCAGTGTAAATCTGTCTGTAGAGTGCCTTATGGGACCCTTGTCCCACTTTAAGTCCAGAGCAGTGTAATTGCATACTAGTACTTAGAAAATAGACAGCATGAGCTGTGATTCTTTTAATTTAATTTCAGATGTTAACTTTATTTCTAAATTCTTAGTCTACTTTACAAGCCCTGTTCTATTGTACGTGAAAGAGGCTTGATTTTTTTTTTAATATATTTTTTTTCTTTTAGTTTCCAGGCTTACAAAAACCAGAGAATTCATTGCTACCCCTTTTAAGCTTTGCTCAGCTCTATGATAAAAGGTGGAATGGGGTTTCATGACTGAAGACAGTAGTCTTAGCAATAAGAAGGTGGAAAGTTGGGGGACAATTCCCCCCCCCCCCTTTATTTGAAAACACTTTAACTGGAAGGCAGCACCTGTTCATTGTCCTCAGTGCATTCCCACTTGCTATAGATCATAAACACCAGCTTTTGCCAAGCCTTTAACCTCTCCAGGTTGTTATAACAACTGCAGCTTGTTAGTACATTGTAATTGCAGCTGTTTCTTTAAAATTATAAAGACAATAGCTCTATTGCTACAGCACACAAGCAGTAGCATAAGTATGTATTTTAATGAACTTAAAATTTCAGTGACATAGTAAGCTGAGGTCAAATTAGTTTAAATTCTGCTCTTGACTTCAAAAGAAGGACATTCAGTCCATAAGATTGTTAGGGATATGTCAGCTGTCTGTGTACTTTCTATTTTGAGTGTCACTGATCCCAGAATGCCTTTAGGATTGGGGTGTTGTCTTACACCCACAGTGGCACCATGCAAGGTACAGGGGAGGCTCAGTGCTGTGGGACCCAAAGGGTGGCCAGGTGTCAGGGTTTAAGCCCAGCTGGTAATAAAGCACCATGAAGCTGCTCGCCTCCCCCCCCCCCCCCCCCCAGGCCCTGGTCAGATGATGAGGAGAAAATATAAAGAAAAGCTCATGGGTTGAGACAAGGAGAGGGAGGGATCACTCGCCAATTGTAGTCACGGGCAAAACACAGACTCAACTTGGGGAAAAAACAAAATCAATTTAATTTGTTACCATTCAAATCAAAGCAGGGTAATGAGAAGTAAAACCAAACCTTAGAACACCTTCCCCCCACCCCTTCCTCCTTTCCAGCTCAACTCCACTCCCAGATTCTCTCCCTCCTCCCCTCCAGCAGCGCAGGGGGACGGGGAATGGGGTTTATGGTCAGTTGATCACACATTGTCTCTGCTGCTCCTTCCTCCTCAGGGGGAGGACTCCTCACTCTTCCCCTGCTCCAGTGTGGGGTCCCTCCCATGGGAGACAGTCCTCCATGACTCTCCAATGTGGGTCCCTTCCATGGGCTGCAGTCCTTCAGGCACAGACTGCTCCAGCGCGGGCTTCCCCATGGAGTCCTGGCCATCTTGGGGGGCATCCCCCTGCTCTGGCGTGGACTCCTCCCTGGGCTGCAGGTGGGCATCTGCTCCCCCGCTCCCCTCCACAGGCTGGGCGGGGGGGGGGAACGACAGCCTGCCATCTCACTGCGGGCTGCAGGGGCATCCCCTCCTCCAGCACACCTCCTGCCCTCCTTCTTCACTGACCTCAGTATTTGCAGAGGGGTTCCTCTCACATTCCAATCTCCTTCCCCACTGCAGGTTCCCCTTCTTAAATCTGTTCTCCCAGAGGCACTACCACCATTGCCGATGGGCTCAGCCTTGGCCAGTGGCGGGCCTGACCTGGAGCTGGGGAAGTTTCTAGCAGCTTCTCACAGGAGCCACCCCTGCAGCCCCTCCCCCGCTACCAAAACCCCACCACACAAACCCAAAACACCAGGTTTTGCTGTTTGGTCTCGCAATGAGAAAACAGAGCCTGTTTGGTTTGGTTAGTAGTACAGATGGGTTAGCTATTAATGCTGAAGAGTGTTATCTTGGATTTGTAATGAATAATGATATGAAAATGCCAGCAGCGCCCAAAAAAGCAAACTGAATGCTAGGATTTGTAAGGAAAGGGACAGAAAACAAAACAGAAAACATTATGCTATTAGTGTACCTGCATCTTGAATACTGTGTGTTGCACTGGTCCCATCATTGTAAAAAGGATATTGTAAAGAATGTGCCACTGGAAGGTTTTCTCTAAAGAGGAGACTAGACAATGCCTGTCAGCAATGTTATAGGCCTGGGAAATGACAAGAGAAGAGACATCATGGTATAATTTTTCCAAGTGTCTTTCTACATGGATCCATGATGTATATTACCATTGCAGGGACTTCTCTTAGTCCACTTAGTAACTGTGGTTTTGCTTACCGTTTACAGTATGCAAGTATGCACGGGTATGTTTCCATTCTAAATCTTCCAGGTTGCTTTCCTACTGCAATTTACTGTGCTTCTGTTCTCCACCCTCAGGATTCCCCTTAAAAATCTATTTCCTCTTCAGAGTTTGTAATCCATTGGTTCAGTTCTGCTCTGCTGCATAAGCAAATCTTACCCAGGACATTACTTGGAAAGAACTGGCAGGATATACCAGTGTAAATTCAATGACCCATTATGTAATTAGTTAAGACTTATTTTGCATCTGATTTATTTACCAAATGTTAAACATTTTAACTGGAATGAGTGTCTCACTGAAACAAATGTTGCTTATCAGACATTGCATTTGTTACTTCATGTCAAATTTTGAATTTAATCTAACATGGGACTAATGCTCAGACATGTGCTTTTGTTATGTGAACTAATTGCTTTAGATTACCTTCCTGTATGTGAAAAGCATCTCTGTATCTCTTCACTACCAACGACGTATCAAGAGCTCTACTACATGTTTTATTGTTAGATGATGTGTGGTATACGATCGACATAAACCCAAATATAGGTTGTTGTGGTTTAACCCCAGCTGGCAACTAAGCCCCACACAGCCACTCACTCCCTGCCCCTGGTGGGATGGGCAGGGGAATCAGAAGAATAAAAGTGAGAAAACTCATGGGTTGAGGTAAAGACGGTTTAATAGGTAAAGCAAAAGCCACGCACACAAGCAAAGCAAAACAAGGAATTCGTTCACCACTTCCCATCGGCAGGCAGGTGTTCAGCCATCTCCAGGAAAGCAGGGCTCCATCATGCCTAGTGGTTACTTGGGAAGACAAACACCATCAGGCTGAATGTCCCCTTGCCTCCTTCTTCTTCCCCCAGCTTTATAGGCTGAGCATGACATCCTCTGGTCTGGAATATCCCTTTGGTCAGTTGGGGTCAGCTGTCCCAGCTGTGTCCCCTCCCAACTTCTTGTGTCCCCCCCAGCCTACTTGCTGGTGGGGTGGGGTGAGAAGCAGAAAAGGCCTTGGCTCTGTGTAAGCACTGCTCAGCAGTAACTAAAACATCCCTGTATTATCAACACTGTTTTCAGCACAAATCCAAAACATAGCTCCATACTAACTACTATGAAGAAAATTAACTCTATCCCAGCCAAAACCAACACAATGATTAAGAGCTTCTCTTGCTATAAAAGAGGGGAAATAAGGATATGCAAATATGTGCAAGATATGCAAATACAGAGAAAGTGAAGAATGTTGAAAGAGCTGTGATAACTCTGTGGTAGGCTACAGCCTATCATACAGCGTCACTGCCAGGGAGCCTGTCTTCATTTCTGGCATCTTGTTGGCAGCCACCTTATTTATGTTCTGTGGTGTTGGTACCTTGCAATAATGTGAACCCATTAAAAAAAAATTCTGTCTGTAACAGTTCTGAGAAAAATCTGGGAAGTATTTTGGGAAGCTGGCAGCTGATTTCTGAGCTGCAGACTGGACTTCAAAGAATTGGCCAGCATGACAAA